>NC_047091.1:133730454-134355454 GCF_902459505.1 Geotrypetes seraphini
GCGGTGAGGGACACTATCAAATGCTTTGCTGAAGTCCAAGTATACAATGTCCAAGGACTCTCCAACATCGAGCTTCCCCGTCATCCAGTCAAAGAAGCTGATCAAGTTGGATTGGCAGGATTTCCCCTTGGTAAATCCATGCTGACGGGGATCCCGCAGATTCTCCTCATCCAGGATCATATCTAATTGGTGTTTGATTAGAGTTTCCATTAGTTTGCTCACTATTGATGTGAGACTCACTGGTCTGTAGTTCTCAGCCTCTGTCCTGCAACCTTTTTTGTGGAGTGGAATGAGGTTAGCCATTTTCCAGTCCAACGGGACTCTACCTGTACTAAGGGAGAGATTGAAGAGCGCGGATAGTGGTTCCGCCAGGACGTCCCTTAACTCCCTGAGCATCCTGGGGTGTAGGTTGTCTGGCCCCATTGCTTTGTTAACCTTGAGTTTTGACAACTCACAGTAGACACTTGAAGTTACTAAACGGGTCTACTGAGCCATCTTTTTTTTGTAGTTGAGGGCCGGAACCTGGCGCCTCGCAGGTGAAGACCGAGCAGAAATATTCGTTTAACAGTTCAGCTTTTTCCGAGTCTGCTTCTACATAGGTCCCTTCTGGTTTCTTAAGGCGTACTATCCCGCTTGTGCTGCGGTTTCTGTCACTAATGTACCTGAAGAAGGATTTATCGCCCTTCTTGATGTTCTTTGCTAAAGTTTCCTCCATTCGGATTTTGGCCTCTCTAACTGCTGTTTTGACGGCTCTTGCTCTAGTCAAATAGACTTCTCTAGAGTCCTGAGATCCTGTATGTTTGTAGGAGATGAACGCTTTTTTCTTCTCTTTTATGAGGTCCGAGATCTCCGCAGAGAACCATTGTGGCTTATTGTTCCTACGCCGTTTACTCCCTGATTTTATATAGCGATTGGTTGCCTCCTGAATGGTAGCTTTCAGAGTCGACCACAGTTCCTCTACGTTATCTGTTCCTGCTTGGTTTTGTAGTGCTTGATGGATGTAATCCCCCATACCCTCAAAGTTGGCGTTCTTGAAGCTAAGGACCCTGGTCAATGTGTTAGTTTTGGCGAAACCCTTCCTGAGCTTGAACCATATCATATTATGGTCGCTGGAGGCCAACTTGTCGCCCACTGAGACCTCAGTGACACTTTCACCATTGGTAAGCAACAGGTCCAGTATTGCCTGTTCCCTCGTTGGCTCCAATACCAGTTGCCTCAGTTTAGCTCCCTTCATAGAGTTCAATAGTCTCCTGCTGCTGCTGGATGCAGAGGAAAGTGTGTTCCAATCCACATCAGGCATGTTGAAGTCTCCTAACAACACTGTATCCCCACGCAAGGTGATATTCTCTATGTCACTGATTAGTTCTAAATCTATGTCATCCTGTTGCCTTGGGGGTCTGTAAACTATGCCAAGATACAGGCATTTGTCATTCTCCCTGGCCAAATTTACCCAAAGGGATTCCCTTGTGTACCTGATATCTGTGATTCTGGTGACTTTAATATCATCCTTAGTGTATAATGCTACACCACCTCCCATTCTGCCCTTCCTGTCTTGGCGAAGGAGGTTGTATCCTGGTATCACCACGTCCCACCTGTGGGAGTCGGTGAGCCAGGTCTCAGATATTGCCACCACATCCAGGTCAGCGTTTCTCATTTCAGTCTCAAGTTCCAGGATCTTGTTGCCCAAACTATGGGCGTTGACGTACATGGCCCTCCATGTAGCATGTTTGCTATGCCTCCCTGGGGCTGTTCCTGCTTGAGCTGCGTGGACCTTTTCAGTACTACTTGTAGTTTATGTACCTTCCCTAGACCCAGTATTGCAAAGTGTACCTGCCCTAGGTTCGAAAGTGTTTGTACTCTGTGGGGGAATAACTGTTTGAGCTACTTTAATTATTTTAGTACAGCTTGCAATGTGTGTACCCTCCCTAGACCCGAAATTACAGTGTGAACCTACCTTAGACTTAGAAATGTGTTTACTCATCACAGACCCAGGCCCAGAATTGCGGTGTTTGCTTACCCCAGTTTCAGAGAAATGTTGATGACATAGCTCGTCAGATAGGTTGTTTGTGTTAGTGCTTGTACCCTCCCCCAACATACCTAGTTTAAAGCCTTGTGAAGTAGGCAGGCCAGTCGGTGTCCAAGGACGTTCTTCCCTCTTCTGGTCAGGTGTAGCCCATCTGGTCCCTGTAGTCCTTCCTAGTAGTGTCTCTCCATGTTGCAGGAACCCGAAGTTCATCTCCTTGCACCAATCTCACAGCCAGTCGTTAGTCCTCTGGATGCGATCCTCCCTGGCTCTGCCCTTGCCCCTTACAGGGAGGATCGAGGAGAAGACCACCTGTGCATCCATCCTCCTCAGCTTCTCACCCAGGGCTCTGAAGTCTGCCGGTATGCTATCCTGGGTGCTCCTGGCGGTGTCGTTTGTTCCGATGTGGATAAGGATCATGGGGAAGTGGTCCTGAGGTTTGATGAGTCTATCCAGGCAAGCGGTGGCAGTTGCAAAAATCTCTTTTGAGTGTATCTTGGAGTGAGAACAGGCTTTGTATGTTGGTTATGACCAGTATCCTTGGCTCTGTAAGGCAGAGCTGTAATGAGACATTGTAGTACCCAGGGGAGACATGTACATGTGCATTTCCTTGCTCGTTGTCATCTCGCTCTTTCCACTCAGCCTGGAGGAGGTAATCGGTCCTCCAGCAGCCTTTCATTTTAGGCAATTTTTCACCCACAAAGAGCCTTGTGCCTTGAGTAGCTCTCTTCTCATTCATCCCTAGTTGCAATTATTTTGTAATAATAATCGATGTCCTTGCCTCAGTAAGGACCAGTTCTTCGCTTGATAGTGACCAACACTGACCTCCCTTTTTACAGATTTTGTGCAGTGGCTGTGGAAACTGAGCATCTCTTCACTGATTCCGGGGTCAAACTTCCAGCGGAAGAAAACAGCACTGCTGCTACTGAGTGCCATACTGGAGACCTGCACCGATAGCTGGAGCCCTGAGAGGAAAAAAGGGCAGCCTCCCCGTGAGTAATGTGCCATGTACAAATACCAAGAGGAAACGAACCCCCAACCCCCTGAGTAACATGTCAAATGCATTCATATGCCAGTAACAGAGGGGAAAGGGCTCCCACCCCATGAGTAATGTGTCTGACCTCCCTCATTCTGCAGGGGCTAAGGAAACTACCTGATGCACTTTGTCTGTCCTTTTTCATGGCAGAGCGCATGGTGGAGTTGCTGGGTTATGCCAGTGAGAAGGGCTGCTGGGACTTCTTTTCTACACCTAACTTGTTGGCACTGCTGGGCTGCTGTCAGGACAGTATTGATGAGGTAACTTGGCTCAGTCCTCAGCCTTCATTCCACCAAGCTGATTTTGGCACCATTATTTAAATCCATCTTCTCGCTGCTGTAGGTCCGAGAGCTGGCTGCTGATCTGCTTATCCGGTACTTTCCACCAATTTTCCCAGAATTCCTTGTCCAACCTATATTTAAATATGCTCAGGAGTGTATGTGCAGCTCCAGAGTGCAGGAGGCTGAAGCTGGAGCTCTGATCATGAAAATCCTTGTACATAGGTATGGATGCATCGCTGAGCACTGGCGCATGTTCCGAGGAGCTCATTGGCTACAGCTGGTAGGACTTTAGGCTAAAATGGTGCTTTTTGTGTCTTTAGATCAGACAGGAGCACACTGAGCAGACTCTTTCCTCTGGAAACAGAGTTGGCCCTCTCCCGCAGTGGCCTGTGTTATGCATGGTATCTTTTGCACATGCTGAATGATCAGTATTCTACTGCTCGTCAAGACCTGCTGCGAGCTGCAAGTGAGAGACCAATGCATGGTGAGTGTGAAAATTGTAGCAAGTCAGTCCCCTAATTCAAAAATCTTGGGCACGCAGTTTGGATTGTGCTCTCACTTTTTTCAGTAGATGCTCAAGGTGCATTTACATTCAGATCCCTGGAGGGGGCACAATCTAATTTTGTACCTGAGGCAAAGGAAGTGTGTGTATGGGGGGGGGGGTTATTAAGTGACTTACCCAGGATCACAAGGAGCAGTAGTGGGATTTGAGCTAGGCTCTCTAGATGTTGAGCCTGGAGCTCTAACCACTAGGCTACTCCTCCAAGTTATAGAATTGCACCTAACTTAATTGTTTAAGGAGGCATTAAAGCCAATTAACTGCCAATAATAACCTTTTAAGTGGCGTTAATTTGCTGTTTCACATGTAACTGTGCTTAAGTGTTGTTCTATAAACTTAGGGCTATATTCACTATACTCACCGGTCCAATCCGTGGCCTAGTCTTCCTGGGCGACCTCATGCAAATTAATGCAATCAGAGGCACGCCCCACACCAACTGCATGGATCGCTGCAAAGCGATCCAGACGCATGTGCAGACCATCTTCTTTGCCTGTAGATGTGGTTTGCGCATGCACTGGCTTTCCACACAAGCAAAGTCAAAACGGGAAGGGGGCCCTTTACTGGAACCGAACACGGGGGAGAAAGAGTTCAGATCTTACAGAGGCAATTTTGTCTTGGTTTCAGGACACAGATGGATGAGAAATTCAGGTGTTTATAAGGGGATTTGGGGGGAAAAAAACCCTCTAAAAATTAAAGCCAATCTTTTGAATGTGCTTTAAAATGCAGGCCGCATCCATATCCATTTGTAAAACAAACAGCATTTCCACTTTAGCTTAATGGGATCTTCCATTAACTCTTCTACCCTTGTCTTGGATATTGAACCTGCAGCGAGATAACCAAGAGCGGCCACCGCCAAACCAGGTAAGGGAACGATGTGCTGCTGCCCTGTAAGACAGAAACTGGGTTTAGAAAGGAAAGGAAGGGCTGAAGGTCGGGGTGGGGGGCAATGTAACCTGCTCTTTTGCTAAACCTTTTTGGTTGCCGGTTACTCTTGAGCCCTGGTTTTAGCCCGTGGGTTTAAAGCGGGGCTGCATTACAGACTCGCACTGCAGGGAAGGGCAGCAGAGATCAGTAGAGTTGGCAGGGACGTGAGTGACTGGTCCTCAGAAGTTGCTCCTTTTTTGATCGGCCAGCCCAGTCGCAGTTCCTGAAATTGTTTAGTGAATCGCTGCCTTCCTACTTTTGCATGCCATTTCCCCTCATTTGCATGCGTGGATCAGATCAGGAGGAAGGTTAGTGAATCAGGTCAGGGTCGCAAACTGGTCGGGACATGATCGGTAAGCTTTGTGAATCTAGGCCTTGGCTCCTATGTTCTGTAGTGCATAACTACAAAGGGGGTGCTAATATGAGGGCATGGGCAGGTCAGGCACTTATATAGTTTAGTTTATGGAATACTGTGTTGCACGCATAACTGACGGTATTTAGGTGCGAGTGTTCACACCAGCCTTTGAGATCACATAAATGCTTGTGTGTAAACTTACTTTTCAAATAATACTCCAAGATATCTGAGATCTTTGGCAAGAGAGCTGATATGAGTGAGTGGTGGTGGTTCTGAGGTCTTTGGCAAGACAGGGGGAGAGTGTGGCGCATTGGTTAAAGCTACAGCCTCAGCACCCTGAGGTTGTGGGTTCAAACCCATGCTGCTCCTTGTGACCCTGGGCAAGTCACTTAATCCCCCCATTGCCCCAGGTACGTTAGATAGATTGTGAGCCCGCCGGGACAGAGAGGGAAAACTGCTTGAGTACCTGAATAAATGCATGTAAACCGTTCTGAGCTCCCCTGGGAGAACGGTATAGAAAATTGAATAAATAAAATAAATATGAGTGTGGTATATGAGAGATGAAAGAGGTGGGATGAGAAGGTGATATCTTGGAGTATTATTTGAAAAGTTATTGAGCAAACTCTAAGTGAATATTTAAGCCATTGATTTGTATTATTGAACAGTGTGTGTAAACTTAGACACTGAAATAATGTTTTTAGCGCCTAATTTTTGCATCTGATTTTTGATGCCCTTTCTTGAATCTACCTCCAAGCGTGAAACAGACTATTAAAATACAAATGTGCCAAGACAGATTGATGTGGCACTGTGGAAGGGTGAGTGCCATTCTGCGCACTTAGCTATCTCACACACATTAAGAGGTGGAAACTCAGTGTGGCGATGCTGGCAGATTTTTTTTTTTTTTTCAACAGGAAGCGTACTTAACCGAAAGGGAATTTTCTTCTCTGGATTGTATTAGGTGTGGTTCTGGCCTTGCGGCGGTGCTTGCTGGAGGTTCCTGAGGTTCTGGTTTCCATGGTGGATGCAGAACATGTGTCGCACTGGAAGGCGTTTCTCCACAGCTTGGTGATGAGTTTGCAAGAGATCAGTGGATTCCTGCTGCAGGTTTTACATGGAGCCCAGGGAAGCGGCTGTGAAAGGCCAGGTGAGAAGAGCATAGGGGAAGTGTTTATCCAGTCCTACCCTAGCTAAGATGATATTCATGTGCAACTTTCTTTAAATTAGTCCCCTTATTTTCTTATGCTTTCTATATGTTCCATTTTGCTTACACCCTATGATGTCTATTAAAATGTGTTATCGGGCACTGTTTTAACATTGTAATGTAGCATACGGTTTCCAAGTTTGTTTAGCATTTGATATACCGCATTGGCAAAACATCTATGTAGTTTACATTTAATTCTAATAAAAATAAAATATAAAATAGAATAAAAAGATAGATAAGATAGAAATACAAAATTAATAGTAAATGAAATAATAAAGTAAAAGCTGATTAAGTGCTCTTAAATTCAGATTGATCATTGCAAAGCTCTTCATAGCATCCTATGATTTTATAGAGTGTTAGCCAAATGCATCCATAAACAAACATAGAAACATAGAAGATGACGGCAGAAAAGGGCCATAGCCCATCAAGTCTGCCCATAGCCCATCAAGCTCCTTTTATTAAGCTGTGCTAGCGGGGTTAACATGCGTGAATTTTCACGCTAACCCCCGCGCTGGCCTAAAAACTACCGCCTGCTCAAGAGGAGGCGGTAGCGGCTAGCGTGGCCGGCGGTTTAGCGCGCAGTATTACACGCGTTAAACCGCTAGCGCGCCTTTGTAAAAGGAGCCCAAAGTTTCTTAATAACGTTTTTTAAAACACTCAAGATTGGATTCTAATTGGATATGATTTGGAAGAGCATTCCAAAGTTGTGGACCATTAACTGAGAAAATACGATCTCTGTTGGATGCTTATATAATTTGTCATGTGGGAGGAATTATAAGAAGATTTTGCTGGAGGGAACGAAATGAGAAGGTGAATAAGGTATTTGATAGTTGTCTAGATATGGTGGAGACTGATTAGATTGTATCTTGAAAACCAGAAGTAGAATCTTATATGTTAAACGATGTTTTATCGGTAACTAATATGCAGACTTCAATAATGGAGTGACATACTTTTGAATATTTTTATTGCTTATGAGTTGATGCTTTTATTAGTTTAAATTTGTTCTTTATTGATGTTTTCATGGCGATATACACTTTTTACAAGAATCAAATTTTCCAACCAATCAGACATAATATCTTACAAACTACTCCCTAATCAGAACCCATCCCCCCTCCTTCTCTTTTGTTATCCATTACAGCTCACTACATAAGATTGTCCACTTTCACAGAAGAGTTACAAATGTCTGGTTATAAGGAGCTATTAAACTTCTAGGATGGGACCATATCAATATTAAGTATGGTCTTGCCAAGTTTATATATGTGTCCTGAATCTTATGATAAGTCTGTAGGGTATGATGTCTCGGCTGTTTGCTTCAATGTGGCCTGTAGATAATCTAGTTTAATTTGTACCTGGGCTAGTGTTGGGGCATTGCCACCTCGCCATGCCACTGTTACATCAATGCTTACAGCAGTGAAGCCATAAGCAGCCATTTTCTGTTCCATCAAGATGGGAACATTTAGAAGACAGCATTCCGTTAACAGAAAGCAATGTTTACTGGTGATCCTCACTAGCAGCTTTCCAATTTCTTGCCAAAAGAGTTTTATTATAGGGTAGAACCACCAGAAATGTAAAAATTTATTTTATTTATTTATTTCGATTTTTATCCCGTCCTCCCTTCAGAACGGCCTACAAATAAACATTCACAGTGGAGTACATTTGGACAGTACAAGGACAATTTAAGTACAGGTTAAGAATGGAGAAGAGAGGGTAGAAGGAGAGGGGGGGTAAAGGGGTAGATTGCAGTTGTAATTTTAGTTGAAGCAGAGGGTCTTTACCGCTTTCCGGAAGGTCATCAATGAGTTCTGTAATCTGATTTGCAGGGGGAGAATTGGCTCCAGATTTGAGGGATGAAGTGGCTGTAGGAGCATTTGCGGGTGGTTTCTGACAGGAGAAACCTTCCTGAGGGGATGCATAGGAGTTTCTCCATTTCCGAGCGGAGGGGCGGGTGGGGGTATACAGGGTTAGTTTGGATTCTATGTAGGTTGGGGTGATGGCGTAAATTCTTTTATGCGCTATTACCAGAGCCTTGACTGCGCAGCGTTGGCTAATTGAAAGCCAGTGCTCTGTGCAGAGGGCTGGGGCGATGGTGTCATGGTAGTTGAGGCTGTGTAGGAGGTGGATTGCTGCGTTTTGTACCCGCTGGAGGCGCTTGAGATCTTTTTTGGCTACTCCATTAAATAGGGAGTTGCAGTAATCCATCCTGGAGAGGACATAGGCGTAGAGGAGTTGGGCTAGGTCAGGTGTGGTGATGTAGGGTTTGATCCTTCTCAGTTGGCGGAGGTAGTAGAAGGAGGTGGAGACTACTTGAGATATGTGGGTGGACAAGGACAGGTGGCCGTCTAATGTTACTCCTAGGCTGCGTACCTGATCTGCTGCTGTTAGTAAGATGGAGTCCCATGATAGTCTCCTTGATTTCCACAGTTACTCGCAATAGCTACCCAAGCCAACCCCAAAGAGCTGTTTAATTTTGTCTGGTGTATAGTACCACCAGTAATACATTTTATATCCATTCTCCATAAAGTTGCTTGATATTGACAACTTAATCAACCACTTATAGATAGACTCCCATTGATTGGTTGTATATTATCTCCATAAGGAGCGCTCCCATCTGGCTCTGTAAGGGTCGTGAGAGGACTCTTAGAGCAGCAGTGCTCTATATAGCCAGGAGATATGCCCTTTCTCAGTGCAATTTCCATCGCTGTTTCTCCTAAGTGAAGATCCCAGAACGTTTTTGTGTTGGCAAAGGTACAAAGTTGAGTATAAAAGTAAGGAGTCCCTCCTGGAGGGTTTCAAATGATATAACGGTCCTCCTTCCAGATTTGGGATATAGTTCACAAGCCTTTCATTGACCATTACCTACATATAGGTTCTTCTCTACCCACCACAAATTCCTGAGCAAGCAATGGAGTTCTTATCTGAAGTAGCACTATTCCGGGAACATTTTTTTTTTTTCCATATGGAGTACCAGATCTTCAAGACCACCCTCAAGTATGGGTTAACCTGGCACATTCTGAGGCAAAGCTATCCTGGGGGGGTCCAAGGCAACTTCCATAAATTTGATAAATTTTTCATCTATATGAATCCAGGTCTGTTGCTTCTGTTTGACTGTTCTTGCTGTACACCACTGAGAGTGAATTCCTTCAAAAAGGTGATAAATCCTAATTTTAAAAAACAGTCCTGCATGGTTAGCATGCCATACAGCAAAGTTTCACTGGTAATATAAATTTTTGCTGTTCCCTCCTCATGTTCCTCTGTTCTGTGGCCTTTATCACTAGCACAGGGGCTCTTTGCAGTTAGCAGTAAGATGCATCTTTTTTTTTTTTCTCTCTCTCTCTCTCTCTCTTCTTTGTGTGGTTCCTGTCTTGTTTTTATTCTGGCTATAACTTTAGTTTTGTATGCCACCGTGATGTTCAAACAGCAGCCCATCCAGTCGTTTTGGAATTAAAATAAAATCCCTCCTTCTTAGTTCCAGCGAATGGAGGATGTGTTCACCGTGAGGGTAGACCTCATGTCATGCTGCTCACTGGACCATATTGGACATTCAGGAAACCACTAGTCTTTGAATTCTCTAATAGTGCGCTCTAATCCCACCTCTCCTTGTTCATTGCAGTGGCTGCCCCATCCTTGGCTGATATGGGAAATGCAATTAATCTCCTTATCTCTCAGGGTGGGGATCTGGAGCAGCCTCATGATGTAGATGGAGAGGAACCTGTGCTTCTGTCTGAAGAACATGGACTTCTCATGACCTGTTGCTGGGTATCTCTGAAGGTGAATGAATTTTAATGGGTGAACTTAGGTTTCTGGAAGTTCTTGCAGAACATAAAAATAGTCTTACTGGATCTGACCAGTGGTCCATCTAGTCCATTAGCTCGTCCTCACAATGGCCAAACCAGGTCACTAGTACGTGGCAAAAACCCAAAGAGTAGCAACATTCCATGCTACCAATCCAGGGCAAGCAGTGGGACCAATCCATAGCTGTCTCAATAATGGACTATGGACTTTTCCTCCAGGAAATTGTCCAAACTTTTCTTAAAACCAGCTACACTATCAGCTCTTACCACAACCTCTGGTAACCATTCTCTGAGTGAAAAAAATATTTCCTCCTATTGGTTTTAAAAGTATTTCCCTGTAACTTCGAGTGTCCCCTAGTCTTTGTAATTTTTGACAGTAAAAAATTGATCCAATTTTAACCTTTCTACACCACTTAGGATTTTGAAGGAGCTGGAACTGCAGTTGGTGTTTTATCTTCAATTTATTGAGCCTCTTTCTAGCTGCTCACGTGGGATTGTGTTGTATTGACAGGAAGTAGGATTTCTCCTGGGATCACTGGTGGAGAAGACGCTGTGCCTGGTGTCTCCTGTTGCTGGTCCACTGCTATCTTTTGAAACCTTGGAGACGGTGGCTGGTATTTTTCAGGATGTTCTTCTTGGGTGCCGACACTGGGTAAGGAGCCAGCCTGCTCCCTTTCTCTGCCTCTTTCACATCCATAAATCTTACTTAGGGCATATCATCTAGGGAACCTTTCTTGTTGCTGCCAGCCCTAATAGGGCCACATGCAGCTTTTAATGGAAAGGAGAAGGAAAGCAAAACACTCAATTATTGTCTAATTCAGACAGTAGTATGAAACACAAAAGAAAAAGCCTTCCTAGCAAGAAAAATGCATTATAAATCTCTTAAAAAACTTGTTAATGTAATGAAAATAGTTTTTAGTGTCTTAGACTATAATTATTTTGATATATACTGTAGTACCACAGCTTGGAAAATAGTCTAGAATTAAAAAAAAAATAGTTAAGAATTAATGCTAACAAATCAAGGTCATGCATTTGGGCTACAAAAACTCGAGAGTGGTACAGTGTAGGTGGTGTAGTTCTTTACATGAAAGAAGAGGAGGACTTAAAGGTGATCCTATCTGATGATCTTAAGGTAGCCAAACAGGTAGAAAAGATGACTTCAAAAGCCAGCAGGATGCTTGAGTTCACAATAAGAGGAACATAAGAACTGACATCTCCAGATCAGACCCTGGGTCCATCAAGTCCAGTGATCCGCTCACGTGGAGGCCCAGCCAGGTGTAACCTGGCGGAAACTTAGTCACCCGTATCCCTCTATCGCCTTTCGAGGAGATGTGCATCTAGCTTGCCCTTAAATCCTAGAACGGTGGGTTCCGCAGCAGTCTCCACCGGGAGAGCGTTCCAGGTGTCCACCACTTGCTGTGTGAAGAAGAACTTCTTGGCATTTGTCCTGGGCTTTGAAGTAATGCCACTTATTTTACCTCATTAGAATGACTGCGAGACGGCATTGTATGTTCCAAAAACAGACAATATTTTTTTATTGTTAGTATAAAGACTTACAAAATTGCAGCAGCAAAGGCATAGTAGAAAGAAATATATTGTCAGTTCAGAATATGCAATGGAGAGTAGAACTTACACTCATATGCTTAGCAGTTCCTCGCAGCATAAGCAAGTGAATCTCTCTGCTCTACCTGTGATGCACGTTTTTTTTTTATACAGAGAAATTCTTCCTTCGTTCCAAAAAAGCACATCCCCGAACTCTGGTCATGTACTTCCCATTTGGTACAAAAATGTATACCTAACTATTCCTCCCCCCAGTCCACGCTTCTCTCACTTCCCCCCAGGAGGGGGGCCCGAGCAGAAACAGAGAATTCTTCGTGAACTTTCTTCCTCCAGCTCTGAGATCCTTATCACCTTGCAGATGCTAATTTGTGATTTTACAATTCTGTGCATCTTCAAGATGGCATCCTTGTAGATAGTCTTATGCAGAAAGTTGGCAAAGGTGACCTCCAGCACCCCAGCTGTGCTTGGTTCCCAAAACTTGCTTCAGAGACAGGCCAGCCTGGGTATCAGGCTCCTATGTCTCTTACTCCCCTGTTATCCTGCAGGGAATGTTGCTTGTTATACATTTTTTATGGCTTTCCAGGGTGCCTGGCATATGTGAAGTCATACAGCACTGATAACAGCTCAGCAGAACCTTGGAGAAGTATCCTCCCAGCAGGGAATGGAGACAGTTTGCAGCAAAGGCCAGCTGGGTTAGCATTTCAAAGGATACATGTGTTCACAGACAGCAAGGTACAGGCTGGGCCAGGCTATGGGAAAATATAGGTCTAGTGTCCAGCATACACAAGTGAGGCCAGTATGTCCAGTTTATCCATCTGTATGTCCAGGTTATCCATCACAGCTTGTCCCCACTCAGCTTCAGTCCATGACCTCTTGTCCTAGTCATATTTGACATCGTAAATAACTTTTTGTCCTGCTCTATCTTGTTGATTCCTTTTATTATTTTAACCAGCAGAATAAAGGAAGGCATAATGCTTCTGTATAATTCTCCGGTGAGATCTTATTTAGAATACTGTGTACAGTTCTGGTGGCCATACCTTCGAAAAGATATAAACATAAGAATAGCCTTACTGGATCAGACCAATGGTCCATCTAGCCCGGTAACCCATCTTCACGAAGGCCAATCCAAGTCACAAGTATCTGGCAAAAACCCAAATAGTAGCAGCATTCCATGCCACTGATCCAGGGCAAGCAGTGGCTTACCCCATGTCTGGCTTAACAGCAGACTATGGACTTTTCCTCCAGGAACATGTCCAAACCTTTTTTAAAACCAGCTACATTAACCATTCTCACCACATCATGTGGCAACGCATTGCAGAGCTTAACTATTCTTTGAGTGAAAAAATTATTTCCTCCTATTGGTTTTAAAAGTATTACTCTGTAACTTCGAGTGTCCCCTAATCTTTGTAATTTTTGATGGAGTGAAAAATCGATCCACTTGTACTCATTCTGTACCACTCAGGATTTTGTAGACTTCGATCCTATCTCCCCTCAGCCATCTCTTCCAAGCTGAAGAACCCTAACCTCTTTAGTCTTTCCTCATGCAAGAGGAGTTCCATCATCTTTGTCAATGGGCTTTGTCATTAACTCTAACAGGTCAGACTTAAAGATCTCAACATGTATACTTTTTGGAAAGGGGGATAAGCACAGAGGATCACATCCCACGTTTTGTGTCTTGCAGGGAGCAGTGGAAGGTTGCAGCATGGGACTCACAAAATACTGCACATCGCTGCTGCGCTTCCCTGATCCAGCAGTGCAAGCGCTGCCCAAACGCATGCTGACACAGGTACTCGCTACTCAGTGAATGCAGTGTGGCTAAAGTGCCTGTCTTGCTGCTTTAAGCTAAGGGTATCCGAGTGATGCAAGCATGCACCCATTGCTCAAAATGCAGCAGCGTGTAGCTTATTGGTTGCCAAATCAATGCTTCCTTACAGTGAAGATAGTGTGTAGGATGGATGTGCAGGAAACCTGGATGTGATTCTCGAGTTGGGCTACTGTTCTTTTTGGCTGGAGGCTCTATAGAGGCAGCATTCAGGAACCCCTAAACCAGATAATATGTAAAAGTGGTAACTGATTGTCAGATGGGGTGCGCATAACTAGGCTCTAGAGCAGTGGTCTCAAACTCGTGGCCCAGGGGCCACATGCGGCCCGCCAGGTACTATTTTGAGGCCCTTGGTATGTTTATCATAATCACAAAAGTAAACTAAAACAGTTTCTTGATCATATGTCTCTTTAGATATAAATTACAATATTATTATTAAGACTTAGCTAAAAGGAAAGATTTATAAACTATAAAGAGTTTTACCTCATGCAAAATTGTCATTTCTTTAATAAGACATAAACTATTTTTTCTGAGGCCCTCCAAGTACCTACAAATCCAAAATGTGGCCCTGCAAAGGGTTTAAGTTTAAGACCACTACTCTAGAGGGAGCTGCAGGGTATGGCCTAGAGGTGTGCACAGGGATGGCAACCATGATATTGGTGGAAAAAAAATCCATTTATGTTGAGTGGGATTGGGATGGAAAAGAATCAATTCCTCTCTCATCTCTTCTCACACTCGCTCCCCCCCCCACCCCCCCAGGCACTCCGCTGATCAGATAAATCTCTTATCTGTAGCCTTCTCCTCTAAGGCAAACTCCAGACTCCGTCCCTTCTGCTTTGCTGTAGCGTATGCCTGGAACAAATTGTCTGACTCATTATGTCAAGCTACCAGTCTCTCACAGAACAACTTATAAAATTTTCCTTCTAGTCTTCAAAATTAAGTCCTCTCACCTATCTGCCTTCTTAGACAAATATCTCATTCCACACATCTCTACTAGGGCCCTCAGATCCACTAATCAGAACTTACTGACAGTCCCCTCAATCAAGGACCTATATTATACCATTTTTTCCGCAATTGCCCCCTCCCTTTGGAATGCAGTGCCACCACTGCAGTGAAAATTCTATAAATAAGTTTAAAACTAACCTTAAAACATTTATTTATAAAGACGCTTACCAAAATTGCAGTTAAGAAGCCGATAAAGGGAAAATAAAAACAAATAAATAGAGAACCGCGTTCAGAAAGCGACATCCCCCTTTTTCCTCCTCTTTTATCCTCTCCCTCTTTCCTTCCTTTTATTTTTATTTACTCAATGTAATTAAAATTCCTCTTCTCCCTCTGCACCTCTCTTAATTTTGTCCTTATCCAGGCCTCAATCCCCCTTTTTATTTCAAATTTTTTTTTTTTTTAAGCTATTTTAAATATTTTAAGTTTACTGACCAGATACCTGTGATGGTCGGTATATCAAGCTATAAATAAACTTGAAACTTGAAGCTCCGTCTCTAGCAGTATTCAAATCCAGACTCAAAGCCCACTTCCTTGAAGATGCTTTCAGTTCCAAATTCCAGCCCACCTTCTAGGCACCAATATCTATCTTGTCTTATTCCCTCGCCTAAGCACAGTGTATTGGTGCACTTTCCTGTCCAGTTTGTCTTGACTAGATTGTAAGCTCTTTAGAGCAGGGACTGTCCCTTTTGTGTTCTGATGTACAATGCTGCTTTTGTCTAGTAGCACTATAAAAATGATTAGTAGTAGTAGGATAAAATGTGGATAGATCCAAACTGACTGGAGCCAAGTAAAGGTGGGAACCAGATTATGTCCTATGCACATGTTTAGTGTCAACTTGGTGAAAACAATGAGAACATCACACTATTTAAGAAAACAATGTATTTACCAGCATGTTTTTCTTGTATGCAAGTTGGGTACAGGGATGAGAAAAGTTATGAGGATAGTAGCAAGATAATGGGGAAGAAGATGTGGGGATAAAGAATTTAGAGCGAGTGGATCCAAATTGACTGGAGACGAACCAGGATGGGGACCAGATTATATTCCTATGTACTCCTCCTCTTGTCTGACAAAGGCCTCTCGCAATGAGTTCTGGGCCAGGTGGTAAGGTGTGTTCATGGTACCAGATTCCAATCCTAATTATAGGTGAACTGGAAATCAAGTCATAAGACTTCAAAATCTCCCAATTTGTAGTTGGTAGCAGGGAAAATAGTTTATACTGTAGTTTATTTAAAATTTGTTATACCGCTTATCATACTTCTAAGCGGTGTACAGTTTATAAAAAAAGAGGATTTAATACAAATCTACGCTGACAGGACATTACAAACATATTGGAGACAGGAAGATAAGGCCCCGCAGCAGCCCAGCTTAGAGCCAGCTTTAAGCACCGGCGCACGGGCAAGAACAGGGCTGGTCAGTGGGGGTAGGAGGTGGACAGCAGCACTGATCTTGGTCACGAAGGGAGGGAGCAGCGTCAATGGCCTCGGAGAAGAAGCAAAGCCGGTTCTTGGGGGGGGGGGGTCAAAGTGGAGGACAGCAGTGGGAGAAGTGTTGGACCAGAAGAAGGGATATGTGCTGGGGGGAGTGAAGGAGGAGGAGAGATGTATTGTCAGTGGAACGAATCATCCGAGTTGCCATTATGGCCTATGGGGAACTTTGCTTTGATATACGAGCACTTTGGATTAAGAGCATGCTTCTAGAACGAATTATGCTCACAAACCAAGGTACCACTGTATTTTGTATGATTCCTGCACATGATCTTGAAACAGTGTTTCCTTTCTGAGTAGCTAATGGTCACTTTCTCTTCCTTTGTTGGTGACTGTGGCTGCAGAAGTGCCTCTGTCTCCTGGACTATAGATCTCCACACTCACTTCAGACCTCCCTTTTCTCTCTTCAGGCCCTGGCCCTGCTGCAAGAACTCCGGAGCTCCTCTCTTACCCGCCGGGCTGCAGGATTCCCTATGCTGATTCTGGGCATTGTGTCTGGAGAAGAGTCTCTTGCGTCGGGTCTGCTTCTGAAGCAAACTGTCCAGACCCTGTTCACCCTGGGTAACACCCCTCTACCAGCAAACTGGAATCAGACTTTGGATCTGCCACAGGTACGGTCTTGGGACTGAAGAAGCAGTTAAGGGATGAGGAGATTTTCAGGTTAATACTGGGCTTTAACTGACCATTGCAACCTAGGCTGAGAGTGTGAAGAAGACAGTACTCAGGACCATGTCACCACAGCATTAGAATAGAAGGATCTATTTGGGTAGGAGGTAATGGACTGTCTTATCTGCTTCTGTTCAGGTCTCCGCGGTACATGTGCTGCAGACACTGGTGCGCAGTTCCCGCCTGGGATCTGCACTGCAGCCGTTTACAACACCTTCCTTACATCTGGCTCTGAGGTCTTTGGGCTCCCCAAGTTGGGCCATGCGCAATGCAGCTCTTCAGCTCTTCAGTAAGTAGGCAATGGTGTCTAGCGTATCTTTCCACCCAACCAAAATCACCTTGGACAGCTGCCAGGCTCTAAACTGCTTTTGTGGAGTGCTACCTCGAGTGGGTCACAGCTTTGGTGGTGTAATATTTTTTTTTTTTTCTTTAGCCCATTGGTTTTCAGGAGGAGGAGGAGGTGGTCACTCTGTTGAGGAGAGAAGCGTAGCTGGAGTGGCTCTGATTTCAGTTTATTGTGCTGCTTTTTCAGGTTCTGTCACTGCCCGAATGTTGGGGCCGACGCTAAATCTGGAAGACTCTCTAACCCGGAGCACACTCTCGCCCCAGACATTCTTCACAGAGTTTCCCCAGCTGAGGGACATCCTACTACAAGAGCTACACGGGGCTCTGAAGAGCTGTGACACTTCCCAGAAAGGGACCTTCCACCTCTGTCCCTCCCTCCACTCTGTCCTAGTGCTGTTAGCAAAGCTGCAGCCAGGAGATGATGACCCCTCCAGGTAAAGAATCAACACCTGGCACCTTGGAATCTGCAGTCAGTCAGATCACTGCATTGGTTAAACGCTATTGAGATGGCTTGGGGAAATCCACTGCTTCTTCCTAGGGTAAGCAGTATAAAATCTGTTTTACTACTTGGGATCTAGCTAGGTACTTGGGACCTGGGTTGATCACTGTTGGAAACAATCAAACAAGCTATCGTGACATCACTGATGAGGTTGGCTCTTAGACATTGGTGGAATGAAGCATTATGACATCACAATCTCGGCTCTGGAACTTGCTATTCTTTGGGTTTCTGGCAGGTACTTGGGACCTGGGTTGGCCACTGTTGGAAATAGGATACTGGGCTAGATGGACCTTCTGTCCCAGTAAGGCAGTTGTTATGTTCTCCTACCCACAGTGTGTGTTGCATATGGAAATAACTCCTGGATATTTTAATTCTGCTGTTTCTAAGGAAAATGCAGAAAAAGACAAAAAGAGTTGTATTAGCACAAGTTGGAAACTTGCAAGCGGTAATGCCAGTTATCAGAATTTCCTTCAAAGAGAAGGAACAGGGAAGCAGCTGGGCTCATTGGAAGAGTCTGCAAATTTGGGTGCCCATCCTGGGGTGCTACTTCACTGCTATCACAGCAGTGACAAAAATAAGCTCTTTCCTGTGACGTTGAGGTCTTGGCTTCTTCTATAAGAAGACTAGCCTTACAGGGTCAGATGAATGGTCCATCAAGCCCGTTCTCACAGTCGCCGATCCAGGTCACTAGTACCTGGCCAAAACCCAAAGAGTATCAACATTCTATGATACCGATCCAGAGCAAGCAGTGGCTTCCCCATGTCTTTCTCAATAACAGACTATGGACTTTTCCTCTAGGATATAAGGATAGCACTTGCGCCACCTCTCTCCCCTTCTTGAGGTACACTACTGTACTCTGTTACATCTGTTAGCATTTCAAAATCTCTAGAAGTGCTAATGTGTCAGTATTGGCTGAGCCAACTCTAAATTTACCTTGCTGCGTGCATGGACTGCTACATCCAGCCTCTGTAAAGATAAGAGAATTGAAGTTCTTCTGTTTCAGCTGAACCCAGCTTCAAATTCCCCCAACAAGTTCTCACCCCCTTCCCCTGTGGACAAGCAGGATGAGTTGGTCACGCATGGGTAACATTCTCTTTCACCATGAATGGACTAGCTCTTCTAAAGCTCAGTAAAACCTGAATGTGCAGGCCAACTCACCACAGTACCTGCTTGATCCCACCTTCCAGGCAGACAGATCTTCATACTCTTTTATTTCCCTCAAAGTCCCTCCTCGAGGGCTGCAATCCAGTCGGGTTTTCAGGATTTTCCCAATGAATATGTATGAGATCTATTTGCATGCACTGCTTTCATTCTATGCTAATAGATCTCGTGCATTTTCATTGGGGAAATCCTGAAAACCCGACTGGATTGCAGCCCTCGAGGAGGGACTTTGACACCCCTGCTCTAGTTTGAACCTTACAGCTGGAAAATGGACTATGGTGAAGGATGGCCTGCACATGCCCTAGGTTTTTCAGAGCCTTTGAGATTCTGTCCATGGTGCTGTAGATGTCAGCCAGGTGGCAAGGAAGAACTCTTGTTATACATAAGCAACCTCACTTTATTTACGAACAGTCTTATCTTCCAACAGCTGTGCTTCTCCTTTCCTGGTGCCTCTGAAACAGCTGGCAGAAAGTCCAGTGTATGCTGTTCGGGTGATGGCAGCCAAGGCAGTGATATCTCTGGCCTCAGTGACACGGTATAAGGATCTCCTGCAGCAGTTAGTGGGAGACTTGCCCACTGCAAACAACACCATTTCCCACAATGCTTTGCATGGACATTTGCTGCAGATAGATGCTGTACTGGGTGAGACACTGCAGAGGAATTGGTGAGAATCTGCATGATTACTGCTAGCAGTGGATGCAGGAGCATGGCAGTTGGGGAGGGGGTGATACGCATAGACATTTCTTTAATATTAGTATTGATGAGTGGGGCTCTGCAGCAGACTTCCATCATGTTCCTGCTCTTAAAAGAGAAAAATCAGGGTGGGGGAGCAGCAGATAGATTCATGTCTGGCCAAAGGCATTCTGGAGCCCGTAGGCAATAGAGTGCCATTGCTGTTGTGTTTTCCATTTGGTCCAACTTTCATGGTGTTGCTTGTCTTGTAGAGCAATGCCAGTAGTATATTCAGCTAGAAATTCTGCACAGGGTCTGGTCCGCCCCTCACATCAGTTTCCACTGGAAGCATGTGCCAGTAGAGGAGAAAAGCTACATTGGGGTTGGGCCGTGTTGTTACTTCTCTCACTCAGTCATCACTGTATTGGTGTATCCTCAGCCCCCTCACATAGACTCTCAAGAGTACATCCTGACCCTAAGATAGAGTACAATCCAGGTGGCCTCTTTTTCCTCCTAAACTATTATGTTCTTCAGTGTAGGGTATATCCTATGTCAGTGGTTCTCAAACCAATCCTTGGAGCACACCCAACCAGTCAGGTTTTCAGGATATCAACAATGAATATACATAAGAGAGATTTGCAAGCACTGTTTCCATTCTGTGCAAATCCTTCTCATGTATGTTGATCATGGATCTCCTGAAAACTGAAATGACTGGGTATGCCCAAGATCTGGGTTGAAAAACAGTGAGTTTGGTAACCCCTTCCGCTGATTGCTGGTACATCATGTCTCCAGTACAAAAGTAACCGCTCGCTTTGGTTTTCAGCCTGTCCTCGAACACTCTGCTGACTCTGACTGGGAAGCTCGAAGAGCTATTCTGGTTGGTCACCCCGGTGCAGCGCTGTCCTCTGATTCGTACAGCTTATCTCCAGGTCATCTCGCTGCTGACAGAATACTGTACGCAGGATTTCATTCGGTGGCTTCAAGATGTGCTATATATGGAAATTGGCACTTTGCCTCATGAGCTGGAGGTGAGACCCCTGTGGATTGTGCTGTGTACACAGTACGCAGATTTAAAGTGCCATGTTTATTGGAAACACCCAGTGCAGTCCTCTGATATTAAGATCTCTAATCCAGGAGTTCTCAAACCTGTCAGGAGGGAATCCCAGCCAGTCAACTAATCAGGATATATCCAAAATGAATAATAATAATTTATTTTTATATACCACCAAAGCCATAAAAGTTCAAGGTGGTTTACAACAAGAAGTGCTGGACAATCAGGGAATAAAACACAATATAAAATCATCAATACATACATACAGTGTAAAAGTAAAACAGTAAATCCTTAACTTAAAAATCGATTAAATAATTTTGTTTTTGCTAATTTTCTAAAACTAAAGTAAGATGAGGAATGCATAATGATATTACCCAACCATTCATTTAATTTACCTGTCTGGAAAGCAAGAGTTCTATCCAATAATCTTTTATATCAACAGGCCTTTATTGTAGGATAAGTGAACATATGAATTCGAGTAGGCCTGTTAGAATAGTTCAGTTTAAAATAAGAGATCAGATATGTAGGGGCCAACCCAAATATTGATTTAAAACAAAGACTAGAGAATTTGAACAGAACTCTTGCTTCCAGGGGCAACAGTGTAATTTTTGATAATAGGGACTTATGTTCCCATTTTTTCAAACCAAAGATAAATCTAACAGCCGAGTTTTGAATAACTCGAAGTTGTTGAAGGGTTTTCTTGAAAGTTCCCAAGCAAATGATGTTACAGTAATCAAGCATGCTTAGAATAGAAGATTGAACCAATAAACAGAATGATACAGAATCAAAATATTTTCTGATGGATCTAAGTTTCCATAATTCCGAGAAGCATTTTCTAACCAATGCATCTGTATGCTCCTCTAAAGTCAGGGATCGATCCAATGTCACTTCCAAAATTTTTATGGAATAGTCAATTGGAAAGACCTGACCATTCAAAAAAAACCGATAAATCTTTGATTTTGTCATTCGGGCTTGCCAGAAAGAATTTGGTTTTGTCAGAATTGAGTTTCAGTTTAAATGCAGTCATCCACAATTCAATTTGCTTTAATATAATAGACAGATGATTCTTTATCTCAGAAGTCAAGTTAGTAAAAGGAATGTAATGTGGTAGGCAGAGGTACCGTACCCGACAGTATGACACAGAACCTACTTTTACTGGAGAAATGGTCTACTATTTGGCAGCTGAGCTTTAATGCAAGAAGTGTAAAGTTATGCACCTTGGTAGCGGAAGCCCTTGCAGAACCTACACTTTGAATGGCGAGACCTTAACTAGAACTGTTATAGAACGGGACCTGGGAGTAATCATTAGTGAAGATATGAAGGCTGCCAATCAAGTGGAGAAAGCTTCATCCAAGGCTAGACAGATGCTGGATTGCATCCGGAGAAGTTTTGTCAGCCGTAAGCCCGAAGTGGTGGTGCCGCTTTACAGGTCAATGGTGAGACCACATCTGGAATACTGTGTTCAGTTTTGGAGGCTACATTATCGAAAGGATGTGCTGAGAATAGAGTCGGTTCAGAGATTGGCCACTAGGATGGTCTCGGGACTCAAGGATCTCCCATATGAAGAACGGCTAGGTAGGTTGCAGCTATATTTTCTCGAGGAACGCAGAGAGAGGGGAGACATGATAGAAATGTTCAAATATGTTACTGGCCGTATGGAGATGGAAGAAGACATCTTTTGCCTTACAAGACCTACGGTGACAAGAGGGCATCCGCTAAAAATCAGGGGTGGGAGATTTCATGGGGACATTAGGAAGTATTTTTTCACCGAAAGGATGGTTGATCATTGGAATAATCTTCCACTCCAAGTAGTAGAGGCCAGCAATGTGCTAGATTTTAAGAATAAATGGGATAAACATGTGGGTTCACTTTGAGGAAGTGCTTAGGGGGGTGGGTTATTCGAGTGGGCAGACTTTTCTGCCGTCATATTCTATGTTTCTATATAAAATTTTACTTTTAAACTTTGCAGTAAGTTCCCTAAAGAGGCAATGTAAATGTTAAACAAAGTAGGAGATAAAGGAGAATCCTGCGGAACTCCACAACTGCGGGATTGCTTATTATCACTGTAGACTTGATACGATCGTTTACCCAAAAACCCTGAAACCATTTCAACACATTACCGGAAATTCCAGTTGACTCCAAGCAGTCAGTCAGAATAATATGATCAACTAGATCAAAGGCACTACTTAAATCTAATTGCAAAACTAGAGCACTTGTGCCTTGACTGAACAGACTATGAAGAAAGTCTAGTAATGATGCAATAACTGTTTCTGTACTAAAACCAGGCCCGAAGCCTGATTGATTATCTTGTAGTATACTGTACTGAATTTATCTAAATACATTACTATTCATGAGATTGATTTGCATACACTGCCTCCTTGGTATACAAAGATTGTTCTATCTTTGTATACCAAGGAGGCAGTGTATGCAAATCAATCTCATGAATATTCATTGTAGATAACCTGACTACCTGACTGGCTGGAGTTTCCTCCAAGAACAGGTTTGGAAATCAATTGATTTGCATACACTGCCTCCTTGGTATACAAAGATTGTTCTATCTTTGTATACCAAGGAGGCAGTGTATGCAAATCAATCTCATGAATATTCATTGTAGATAACCTGACTACCTGACTGGCTGGAGTTTCCTCCAAGAACAGGTTTGGAAATCAATTGTTTTAGCCATAGAAAAGATTCCCTGAAATGCACGACTAGCAACTCTCTAGACTTAGTCTTGTCTTTCAGCAGCAGAAGTTCGCTTGTGTGTTTCATTGCTTTGGATTTAAGTGTTTTTGTACTCTCCCACCCCCCTTTCTCATCCCTACTGGAGTAGCTAATAGAAGCTCATGGTATGGAGCAGGGGTTTTCAACCTAGTCAGGCTTTCAAGATACCTATAGTGAATATATTTCTCATGCGTATTAATTTTGGATATCCTAAAAATGTGACTGGCTGGGTGTGTTCCGAGGACGGGATTGAGAACCCCTCATACGACGTATAATGTGGCACTTGGAAGCTAATTCTCAGGCTTATGGAGTAGATCTCTGCACATTGCACAACCAGCCTCTTCCTCCCCTTCTCAGACGGTTGAGTGGGTTTTGAATTTCTTTTATGGCTCTGATAAGTCAGCAGTAGCACAGTAACAACCCTCCTTCCCCATTCTCCAAGGAATTGTCTTGGTTTCAAGTGGAATGGCTTATTTAATATGGATGGTGATCAATATAATTGATTTCTAGCAAGAAAGAATAAGGAAATGGACCCCGAACTTACACGGTGTGTATTCAGGTACTTTCATGTGCAGGACCAAGTTAAACTAATGACATCTCTTCCTTCCCTCTAAAGTCTCTCTGATTTAACAGCTATTGGCTTTTCCACCCCCAGCCCAAACTTTGTAGTAGGGTCAGCTCAAGGGTATCAAACACCCTAAGTTAGGGGTAGGCAATTCTGGTCCTCAAGAGCAGGGGTCCCCAAAGTCCCTCCTTGAGGGCCGAATCTAGTCAGGTTTTCAGGATTTCCCCAATGAATATGCATGAGATCTATGTGCATGCACTGCTTTCAATGCATATTCATTGGAGAAATCTTGAAAACCCGACTGGATTCGGCCCTCAAGGAGGGACTTTGGGGACCCATGCTCAAGAGCCACAGGCAGGTCAGGTTTTCAGGATATTCACAATGAATATGTATGAGATGGATTTGCATGCAATGCCTCCTTGAGATGCAAATCTATCTCCTGCATATTTATTGTGGATATCCTGAAAACCTGACCGGCCTGTGGCTCTCCAGGACCGGAATTGCCTACCCCTGCCCTAGGTGAATCTTCCCCTCCCCCATCTTCTAAGTTGCCAGCATCTCCCAACCTATTCCTTCCCCTCTTCCAGACCGCTGTCAGCGCTACCCTACCTCCCCTGGGTCTGTCCTGAAACTTAAGATGGAGCGCTATGCAGACCCTGTAAATACAGGCCAGTTCTCAAGTGTTGCCGTCTCCCACTGTCACTCCTCTGGGTTGGCAGTGTTTCCACTAATTACTTAGCACCGAGGTAAGACTAACTGGCCTGAAGTTTCTTTAAACTCATCCTTGCATCCACTTTGGTGAAGAGAAAACACCTATGCCTATCTCGTTTTCAGTAATCTATTTACTTGCCACCATTTCAATATACCAGCTTTATTCCGAGGCTGCCTCCTTTTTATTAGATTCAGGTGTGGAGTGGCAGCAAATTCTTACCCTGCCAGGAAGGATTGCCAAGTATTCTACAGGTGTTGCATTTGTTTCTGGGCTGTTGCTTCTTCACGTGAGATTGGTTGCATGTGTGGGGTGATGGCAAATTACACTCGTGTGCTTTCAGCATTTCCCTGGGTGGGCTGGGTTTCATGTGCAGGGCAGGGACTGGTCAGACTCATGCTCTCTCTGACTCTCCACAGGTGGGTTTGGCTGTATTTCATCAGCTTGCTGCTCGCTTCCTTTGCAAGAAGGCACTGTCACCAGAGAGATATGTTCAGGTCTGCCAACTGTTGAGGGCTGGGGACCCAGATGTGCAGCTGGCAGTCCTGAGGTGGGTGGTTGAGCATGCTGACAGCAAGATGGATCAAGGCTTAGAAGCAGCTGTGCGCAGAACCCTACAGGTGACTATCTTGTCTCTTTTCGCATGTTGGCTTGGATACACAGTAATTTTTATGGTGCTGATGGGGAAGGGATGAAGAACTGCAGAAGATGTTGTGGACACAGTTATAGTTCATTTTGCCTGTATTTATTGCCTGATTCCCAGTGACAGTTTTAGTGACAATGTATTAGGAACTTGCGACTTCTGTGCTATCTCTCCATAACACTCAGGAGTTGCTGACATCTGTGCTGCATTCGCCAAGTAGCAGAACAAGCCTGACACTCTTTCTACAGTCGTATCTCTCTCTCCACCGTATCTGCACTGCTCATGAGATGCAGGAGTCTGTGACCCTCCTGATGACTCTTCTGGAATCTGGCTTTCCAGGCTCTGACCTGCAGGGACATGCGCTTTGTGTTACGAGTTTGCTTCTGTTCCAGGAGTAAGTCCTGAGGCCATCAGTTCCTGTTTCTTATTGCCATATGTATGGTGGGGGGCTGATGCCATGATTCTACCTTGCTGTTTTTGTGTGCAGGCGGGAAACAGAAGACATTTCGCTACTGGAGCGCTGGAGCAGGGTGTTGGTGGTGTACAGTGATCCCTGCTCTTGTGAAGCTCTCAGAGCCTCGGCAGCAAGAGCCCTAAAGTTGGCTGGAAGCAGTGTGATACAGAGGGCCCTAAACTGTTTGGCCTCTACACCACTATCATCACTGGCTGTGAGGTATCTCCTGAGATGACATCTTCTATCCTGCTTCCCCCCCCCCCCCCCCCCGCAATCTCTTCCACTGCAGGCAGATCTGGCACAGCTCGCTTAACGTTTTGTGAGCCTGCTATGGATTTAGAGTATAATTGCTCTTTAATAAAACCCTCTGTATAATCTACCACATGCCTTTTCTCTCCTTTCTCCCTCAAGGGCTTGATATATGAATAGGGCTTTTGTTTTCAGACTTTAGTTGATCACCAATGACAAAGAGCCTTTTTACTAAAGTGTGTTAAGGGTCAATATTCCATGTAATTTAACTGGCCGGAAATGGTTCCTGGCCAGTTAAATGACCTGTTTGGGGCTAACTGGACATTTTCAGTGACACTTAATCAGGTTGTGCTGAACTGAAACCAGCTATTGTGGGAGGTGTTTTGGAAGTGGAGTTGGCACTTGTTATTCAGTACTTAACAGTCCAAGGTAACCACATAAATAGGCCCACATAAGTCTGTCCAATCTTTATGAATTAACCCACAGCTGGTTAAATGTTGAATATTGGCTGGAACCAGGAACTCTATGCCAAAGCCCAGCAAAGGCCCAACCTTGAATATCTAGGAATAATTCTGGTGGCAGCAAAATACTGAGCACAACCAGTTGAATTTTGACTCCCTATGTGCATGTGCTGTTAGGCACAGGTGCTTCCAACTGCCATAGGGCTTACATAATTTGATTTGATTTTAGTACTTAATATACTGCTAAAAACCGAAGTGCTATAGCAGTTTACCTGACTGAGAGCAGGGAAGTCCGTTGGTCATAAATTTGAATTGTGGAAGGAGAGTCCGTTGGTCACAGATTCAAATTCATGACCAACGAACTTCTCTGTTTTCAATCAGGTCAGTGAACAAACTGCAGACCTCATACCCTGAAAGAAGCTACAGCATAATGGTTGACACTTCGGTTCTACCTACCCATAAGAACATTAGAATTGCCATACTGGGACACAAATTTTAAGCAGTGAATGGGCCTGGGCCTCCCCCCACACACACAGAAAGGGGCAAGGCACTTCATCAGAGCTGCTGCTATAGTGCTAGAATAAGCCAGGGTGAAAGGTTTGAGACTGGCAGAGATGCAGGAAGAGAGCTAGGATGGGAGTGGGGGATAGTGCAAGTGGTGGTTACTGGAAGCAGGGTATTTCAGTTTATTTGGTTATGGAAATATCAATTGCCAATAATCAATAATAGTATAATATTTGTTTTCTGTCTGACATGTGCCCAACAATAGAACCTGTACTACAGAGAAATACAGATCTTTTTCATACTTTTCAAATAAAAACTAACAGGAACAAATACCTGTAAATAGAAGCTCACTTTAGAAAGAATTATTGTCTTTTGGAAGTACAGTGATAAAATGAATAACTCTTCTAACAGCAATATACTGTATATGTCTTATTTTTCACTTGTGTGTATGATCTGCTACCTTCAACCCCAGTTCCACGCCATCCTCCTTATACCTCCTTATAGTAACTTTATTGTAATTGCAGAGTGATTGGTGTGGGAATCAAACTCCTGCAAGATCAGAATCAGTTGGTACGGAAAGAAGCTTCAATCTTTGCCAGCCTTGCACCTCACCTGTCGGGAGAGGCTCCTGCAGACTACGCTCATGTGCAGAGCAGAAGGGGTCAGGAGTACCTGCTGCAGCTTCTGGTGGAGCATTTCTGGGAAGGTGAAGAAACCCTGCAGCTTTTCCTGCAGTACCTGCCCTCCGAGGACCTTGGTAGCATCCTAGCAAACCTGGGAAACAGCAGGTACGTGTCTACTTCAGGTTATAAGAATAGCCTTACTGGGTCAGACCAATGGTCCATCAAACCCAGTAGCCCATTCTCATGGTGGCTAATCCAGGTCACTAGTAACTGGCCGAAACCCAAGGTGTAGCAATATTCCATGCTACCAATACAGGGCAAGCAGTGGCTTCCCCCATGTCTTTCTCAATAACAGACTATGGACTTTTCCTCCAGGAACTTGTCAAACCTTTCTTAAAACCAGCTACTCTATCTGCTCTTACCACATCTCTGGCAACATGTTCCAGAGCTTAACTATTCTCTGAGTGAAAAAAAAATTTCCTCCTGTTTTAAGAGTATTTCCCTGTAACTTCGAGTGTCCCCTAGTGTTTGTAATTTTTGACTGAGTGAAAAATCGATCAATTTGTACCCGTTCTACTCCACTCAGGATTTTGTAGACTTCAATCCTATCTCCCCTCAGCCGTCTCTTTTCCAAGCTGAAGAGCCCTAACCGTTTTAGTCTTTCCTCATACGAGAGGAGTTCCATCCCCTTTACCATCTTGGTCGCTGTTCTTTGAACCTTTTCTAGTGCCACTATATCTTTCTCGAGATAAGGAGACCAGGTCACTGTTCTGGAGACAGATAATTGTTGCGCTCATGCTTTGAGAGCTCTGTTTTTCAATTCTGCAGTGCTGAAGGCTTTCTCTGCCCATGTAATTCTTTGCGATGAAGAAAATGGGATTGAACAATGGACTTCCAATGAAAAGCCAGGAGAATGAAAATTGAATCAGTTTATTATGTAAATCCACAAAGACCCGTCTGACCCGTTACGGCACCGTGTTTTGGTGTATGGCACACCTGACTCAGGGGTCAAAAACACTTTCTGAGTCGGACCTCATAAAAATCAACAGCAACACAAGTGGGGAACTAAAACAACCTTGTAGATCTTCTAAAATAGTGTTTCTCAACTCGGTCCTGGAGCACCCCCTTGCCAGTCAGGGTTTCAGGGTATCCTCAATGAATATGCATAAACTTGATTTGCATATACTGCTTCCATCATTTGCAAATTTCTTTCATGCATATTCATTGTGGATATGCTGAAAGCCTGACTGCAAGGGGGTTCTCTAGGACCGAGTTGAGAAACAGTGTTCTAGAACATCTTCTTTAGAGCCAAGGTATTATGGTGGAGGTGATTTTTATGAGGTCTGACTCAGAAAGTGTTTTTGACCCCTGAGGCAGGCATGCCATACACCAAAACACGGTGCTGCGTCGGGTCACAATCTTTGTGGATTTACATAATAAACTGTTTCAATTGCTTATTCTCCTGGCTCTTCATTGGAAGCCCATTGGCCTCTCGGCTTTCCCCATGTAATTCTTTCTTCATTACCCTGTATCTAGGACATGGGGATGGTTCCCATTATGATGTATTGGGTCTGTCATAGGGCTAGATGCACTAAAGTCAGCAATCATCACTAAACTTGTTTTCACAGCTTTAGCGACGATTGCTTTTACCGACCTGATGCATAAAAACGGCCCACCGCGTGTTTTTTTTTCCCTCCTCAATCGCCCATTTTCCGATCTGGCCGTGCAAATTAGCTAAAACCCCATATAAAGTAGCCAAGTGGTTGATGCAGTAACATCACTTGGCTATTCCCCCTCCCCCCAAAAAAAGGGGGTTTTAGCGATCAGAAAAAACAAATACAGGATGTCCGGGGCGGTACTTGGAGAGACACCCCCCCCCCCAGGAGAGAGACTTGGGAGTATTGGTCGACAAGTCAATGAAGCCGCCCACGCAATGTGCGGCGGTGGCGAAAAGGGCGAACAGAATGCTAGGAATGATTAAAAAGGGGATCACGAACAGATCGGAGGAGGTTATCATGCCGCTGAATCGGACCATGATACGCCCTCACCTGGAATACTGTGTCCAGCACTGAAACATAGAAACATAGAAGATGACGGCAGATAAGGGCCATAGCCCATCAGATCTTCCCATTCTACTGGTTGCCATACATGAAGAAGGACACGGTACTACTCGAAAGGGTCCAGAGAAGAGCGACTAAAATTGTAAAGGGGCTAGAGAAGTTGCTGTACATTGAGAAATTAGAGAAACTGGGCCTCTTCTCCCTTGAAAAGAGGAGACTGAGAAGGGGACATAATCGAAACATTTAAGATACTGAAGGGAATAGACTTAGTAGATAAAGACAGGTTGTTCACCCTCTCCAAGGTAGGGGGAACGAGAGGGCACTTTCTATAAAATTAAAAGGGGATAGATTCCGTACAAACGTAAGGAAGTTCTTCTTCACTCAGAGAGTGGTAGAAAACTGGAAAACTCTTCCAGAGGCTGTTATAGGGGAAAACACCCTCCAGGGATTCAAGACAAAGTTAGACAAGTTCCTGCTGAACCGGAGCATACGCAGGTAGGGCTGGTCTCAGTTAGGGCACTGGTCTTTTGCCTGGGGGGCCGCTGCATGAGCGGACTGCTGGGCGCGATGGACCACTGGTCTGACCCAGCAGCGGCAATTCTTATGTTCTTATGACTGGTTAGACCTGTCGGTAAGAGTGGCTCTGTGCAAATAATTTGCATGCAAACTTGATAGTGCATCGATCACTACTGGAGAATCAGCCAACAGCAATCCAGTCGGTATCTTTAGTGCATCTAGCCCATAGTACACAAGCACTGGGCAGGGATGTGTGAACAGTCACTTGTTAACAAAGCTGTTTCTTTGCAGAGTCAGCCTGTATGAACAGGATGAGCCCAATGTTTCTTCAGAAACTGCCATCTTTTCCTGTGTGTTACTGCCTTTCCTGCTTCAGCTAGTGGAGAGGATTCCTGAGTCTGTCCAGCTGTGTGCATACCTGGAACGCTGGATAAAAGACACAAGTGCCAGTGTTGTGTACCAGCTGCACTGCTGCAAGAGGTGGTGGAGCCAAGGTAAGTAGTATCCACTCTCCAGTGATCCCATTCCATCAGACTGGGCTGCGCAATTCCTATATACTCTGGCAGCACAGTCTGCTTATGTGTAGTGTTTATACACACACCTTCATCCACACCGCATCAGGGATCCATTAAGCGCAGCATATTTCTCTCCTTCTTTATCTAAGGCCCATCAAGGCGCTACCTTGCCCAACTTCTTCTTGTGCAATTATGGATTCCTTAGTGTCCCGCCCACCATACTGGCATAGATGAGAACCACACCCAATCTCTCATCTGCCTGTTCTTTCTAGTGTAATAGTGCAGACAGTGGCATGTGGCAAGATGCAGATTGTCCTGGACACTAGCACCTCTCAGACCACTCACCTCTTCAGCATCTCCTAGTTGCTGCTCACTCCGGTCTCGGCTCACCTTTTTTTTTTTTTTTTCTTATTCCGCATATCCTACAATTCTATGCGGATTACAAATTATTCAGGTACTTGAGCATTTTTCCCTAACTGTCCCTTCGGGCTCCCACTCTATCTAATGTACCTGGGGCAATGAGAATTAAGTGACTTGCCCAGGGTTACAAGGAGCAGGATTCGAACCCACAACCTCAGGATACCGAGACTGTAGTTCTAACCACTGCATCACACACTCCCACATTCTCCTTCTTCTGGTCTCACTTCCTGCCTTCCCTACCTGTACTTTTTTCTGTTTTCTGTTGTTTACCCTTCAATTTCATGTTACATGTTGGCTTTTTCAGGGGGGTCTATCCTCAGAGCCTTTTCTGAGGGAGGGGTGTACAGGAAATGGTTTGGTGCTCAGCTACCTTGGCCTCTTTATATTGTATTGCAGATGGTAATTTTCTGCTAGTCCTGAGGGCACTTTGCTGTTCTAAAGTGTGCACAGCAGTCACGGTGCTTCTGGTGAAGGCTGTCTTCTTGATGTGGACGTTAAAAGCGCTGGAGAGCAGGGCCGTTTCTGCGTTGGAAATCAGTTGCACCTCCCGTGAGCTTAGCCAAGAGCTGAGCCTGTTGCAGGCACTACTGGCTCCATATGGAATGTGCCCAAATGTGCTCTCCGTACTGGAGCCTCTGCTGTTGGATCATCATCAAGGAAGGGACAATGAGGCAAATCCAGAATTCTGGCAATAGGCTTGAAAGAAAACAAGAGGCAGTTTTGCTTTGTTACAGAAGGGTCATGCTGTACTAGCCACTTGTCAGTTCCTTGGCTGCAGGCTGTCACATGGTTGAACATGCCTGACAGGTTGGATGCGCTTGGTCACTTTTGAGCTGAAGGGAAAAAGACTGAAGGTTTTAGCTTTGAAGTATTTTTTTTTTTTTTTTCATACCACCTTTCATCAAAACTCTGATGATACCAGGGCCCTCCTTTCCTCTGGACTGCCATTACGAAGAACAGGATGGCAGGATTGATATTTGAAAAGCTGTGTAAAACCTGCTTGTGGTGATGGAAGTCTCATTCTTACTGCACAGAGAGTGAGTGAGTGAGAGAGTGTGTGTGTGTTGACTTTTTTTTTTTTTTTTTACTTATTTTGAATTGTCATGTCACTTGTATATCACTTATAACACATTTTAAAATTTTAAAGGTTTTTTTTTTTGTTTTTTTTAATAGAACAAATTATGTACAAAGTTGTCCACTTTTGTACCATCATTTTTAAAACTAAAGTGTGTGTATATAATATATTGTTTTAAATGTTAAAATAAGTGCAAATACATATTTTATATGATTCTGCTTAAAGCTGTCTCCTCAATCACCTGCTCACAACAGATAAAAAGCCTCTGTCCTTTTTCGTCTACACCAACAAGAACACTATCCCTTCCTCTTTCTCTGAGCTCCTCTGTATAAAAACAGAAAATTAAAACAGATAGCTTTTATACCCTATCTCTCCACCCCAGTTTGTCAGCTTTCCATTTCTTTTCTTTTACTGGGTTGGTTGGTTGGTTGGTTGGTTGGTGTATGTATATATATATATACACCAACCAACCAACCCAGCAAAAGACATGTTCTAGGTCTCCTAGCAATTCCACATGTCCATGGACCAGTGCCGGTCCACAGAAATTTCCTGCCGGTCCACAGGGCCAGCACGTGCATCAGGCCCAAAACAGTGTTCTTCAACCGCCGGTCCACGGTGTGATCGATGCTGCATTATCTTCGAGCCAGCTCCCTCTTCCTCAGTGATTCAGTGCACAAAGCCACGGGCAGTGGCTCCTACGGGCATCCTGCGCCTGAACCGGAAGCCTTCTCTCTGACATTGCAACGTCAGAGGGAAGGCTTCCAGATGAGGCATGGGATGTGCAAGGTACAATTAGTACTATTATGGGGGCAGTGTCTGGGGTGGAGATTGGGTAGAGATGGGCGGGGTCTGGCCCACAACTTAGCCCATTGTTCTTCAACCGCTGGTCCACGGACCGATGCCGGTCCACAGAATAATTCTTTTATTTCTGCCGGTCCATAGGTGTAAAAAGGTTGAAAAACACTGCTTTAGATTATGTCTATACTTGCCTCTTCTACTCCTCCACCTAATGCTTCCTTTGCATTTGAAAAGGTCTGTTTTATATATATTTTTTTTAATGTACGTTCTAATCAAGATGATTGACCATTCTCTGAGCTAACTACCCTGTTTTGATCCTTTGGAAGGGCTACAGTATTGTACACCCCTGAGCATCCAGAGCAGGCTCAAACTACCACCAGGAGAGAAATAACCTAGTCTTGCTTCTCACTCAATAGCTACCAGTTGCTGCTCAGGTGTTTTTTTGTGGAGAGGGGAGGGGTTAATATGCATGAGAGAGGTTTACATGCAAAACTCTTACCTGTATATTCAGTAGGAATAGCCAGGAGCCCTGATCAATTAAGGGCCCTTGGGGTGGGTGGTAGAAGACAATGTCAGCCCCTGATGTATTTACAGTAGTACATAGTTCTTCCTTTGATAGCATAGTGCCAGTTGTATTGATTTAGTACTTTCTATACTGCTTTTAGTAGGGTTCCAGCAAAGCAGCAACCGAGAAAAAGTCAAAAACCTCCAGGAGCTCCATAGGAAAGATGAACATGATCCAGTCCTCTTTATAGGGATGTCAATAAGCATCACATTTCAAGTAGCAAAAGCAAGACTGAATAAATGTTAAGTGCAGAATGAAGATGAGACTCCTACAGTGCAAGGACCCAAAATGAGGGGCATGAGGAGTAGAGTCAAATGGAGCTTGGGTACTGGGAGAAGTGAAAGATGCCATGGATTGGGGATATGAGGCTAATGGGTTGGTTGTAAAAGAGCATTAGCGCTGATAGATATAATGGAGTTCCTCTGTATAAGCACAAGAACCTTGAACTGAAAATGGAAGGACAAAGGTAACCAGCAGAATGCAAGGATCTAGATTAGGACATCCTGCTGCCGCTATCTTAGGCTTGGGCTGAATGGGCATATGGCTGAACTATTTCCAGATAGGGATACATGTCCTCTTAGATTTCCAAAACCCAGCAGTTTGTCTGTGTTTTGGAAGTCTGCAACCTAAGGGCCACAGCTGGAGAGTGCCTGCGCAGATGTTGATGTGGTGATGTCATATGCAAACACGTACTGTCATCATGTCGATGTCCGCACATGTGTAAATGCTCTCCAGCCACTGTCCTGATCTTGGGGAGGTTTGTGTGGGGCTGGGGGCAGAGCCAATTGTTTCTTTTTAATAGAGAAAATCCGATAACCCTACTTCTAGGGCTACAATGGCAGAATCCTCTTCATATACAGGGTCCAGTCAAACTATAAAATAGTGTGAAGCAATGTAGCTAAGGCCAGGAGTCAACGGCAATGTAAAAATATTTGGTTACATTCCTCAAGGCCAGCTAGAGTTAGGGGGATCATAATAGGAATAGGATTACCCCTGCCCTTTAAAGACAGGATTTTGGGCTTGAGGGACTCCTGGTCACATCCAGCATGGCACATCTTAGCTGTTTGGTGCTAATGATTCGTTGATTTGTGTCACTTTTATTTACTTCCTCCCAACAATACCACTTGTTCCTGGCTCTACAGGACAAGTACAGACAGAAAATCAGTTCAGACACAGGAGTTAAATATACTTGATTTATTAAATAATTATGGCACATTTCAAACCTGAGTAAGGGGCTGAAGGGGGGAGATAACATGTCTGGGCAAATACAGAACCACATAATGTGTATGTTTTGAGTAATAATTGCCTGCAAGGTGGTGTGGCCTGTGCACTCCAGGCCAGCACTAATATCCCTTAAAGAAACTAGTCTTAACCTCATCCGGTTTCAAACCTTTGGAAACACTTAGCTTAAAACACATTTTGTGTATCTTTGCCTTCACTTATGGTTTTTTAAATCATTAACTTGGTCCCACAAAACAAGATCTCACACACCATCATTTGTAAGAACGCAAATCTCCCATTTACCTCCTCTGCACCCCTCTCAACCAAAGGAAAAAAAAATTCCAAGGCAGATTACAAGTAGCTGCCAAGTTACCCAATTTCAGGCAGGAGTCACTTTGCCAGTCCTGGTTCTGAACTTATATCCTCATAAAAGCCTGGTAGGTGTAGTTCCCAATTCAACTATTTTAAATCAGAGCTGCAACTCATCACATAGACTGGTGCCGCCCAATCCAGGGAAGTTTTTGATTTGATTCGATTCACTTTTCCTGCCCAATTTTTTTTTCAAATGCCCTGGCAGGTGTAGTTTGTAGTCTTTTCACCCATCCCAACCCCCCTTTGCCCTCTCCAACTCCACACCAGTGCTGTGGTGTAAACAAAATAAATAAAATACTTTTCCTCTCTCTGTTAAACACCGAACACAGCTAGGACCTAACACCTGCTCTGGCAGGATACACATTTCAAATCTGACACATTGTAATCACAAAATAGAAAATAACATTTTTTTTCTACCCTCCACTACCATATCCAACATTTGTTTCTTTCCCACTGTCTACTATCTCTCCCTCCCTCTGCCATGTGCTCTGGGTCAAACCTCTATTCCCTTCCATGCAGCATCTTTCCGTACCTACCCTCCATTATCATTTGCAACATTTCTTTCTCTCTCCCTATGTACTATCTCTCCCTCTCCTCCACCCTATGTCCAACATTTCTCTCTTTTCCATGCTTGTCTCCCTCCCCTCCACCATATATAGGATTTCTCCCTGGTGTCCCTTTTTACCTCTTTGTTTCATCTCTCCTTTCCATTCCTCCACCCCAACAATTCTTCCTCTATCCCCCCCCCCCTTGTATAATAGCTTTCCTCACCTCATCCCCCTGTGCAGCAGCTTTCTATCCTTCCCCCCCACCTATGCAGCAGCATACCATTGAACCTCCCATACCTGCAGGCCTTCCCACAGCAACAGCGGTGGCCAGCCTTTAAGAGGCAGTGCTGTGAACAGGCTGATTATTGCCTACCCTGGCAGGGCTTCCTTCTGCTGCATCAACAGTGACATTACTAATGATGTGGCAGAGGGAAGGCCCTGGCGGCCCAGCCCATTCAGCGTGATGCATCTGTTGACTGCTGCTGCTGCTTTAGGAGGCCTGGAGCTTTGTCAGGTCTTGGGAGAGGGGAAGGAGGTTTGTTACTGCATTGGCGAGTTTGATTGTTTTTAGACAACGAATCAATTGTAATCAGTGACTTGGGCAGCACTAGCACGCACCATTGAGGGGGGTACTCAGAAATCCAGGACTGGTCTTAAATTTCTCTCGCTTGGATCTGAGTAACTCGGTTGCTTTGTAGAGAATGATGTCAGTTTATATGAAATGTGTAGTAGGTAATTGCCACACTCACTATTCATAGCGGAGAAATGTTTTTCAATTCAAACTTATTCAATTATTCAACAGTTATTCACTTATCCGTACTTCAGAGAGTGCTATAATTCATAAAAAACTTATAGAATAATCTTAGATTCACAGATTAATCATAATGGTGACCTCAGCGGCTACACTCTAGTATCGTATTTCATGTAAAGCTAGAGTCATACCGTACCGTAGCCAGCCTCCTCATCAGTCCACCATATATGCCTTATACGTATTATAATTTTAATGAGATTTTTAAACCCAAGATAACTTATCTAAACTTGGGGCTCCGATGTGAAGTCAGCGTTTTGCCAGAGAGCTGTTTCAAGGAGCATCCCCTGCTCCTTGAAACAGTTCTCTGGCAAAATGCTGAATTCACATCGGAGCCCCAAGTTTAGATAAATTATCTTGGGTTTAAAAATCTCACTAAAATTATAATAAGTATAAGGAATATATGGTGGACCAATGAGGAGGCTGGCTAATCGCTGAATTCACATCTGAGCCCCATAGATAAGATAAGTTATCTTGGGTTTAAAAATCTCACTATAAGTATAAGGAATATATGGTGGACCAATGAGGCTGGCTACGGTATGATACCACTCTAGCTTTACACGAAATATGATGCTAGAGTGTAGCAGCTGAGGTCACCACTATGATTAATCTGTGAATCTAAGATTATTCTATAAGTTTTATAGCACTCTGAAGTAAGGATAAGTGAGTAACTGTTGAATAAGTTTGAATTGAAAAACATTTCTCTGATATGAATAGTGAGTGTGGCAATTACCTACTACACTAATATTATAGCTTCACGCAGAAGAAGAAACTTTCTCTTTCTGACTAGATAGGCCAATATAGACCGAGTTTATATGAAATGGCATTATAGGTAAACTGCACACAGGTGAAGGCAATGTCTGATGTATTAACACAGGGCACTGTCTTAGTTACATGGCACACACAGTTTTCAGCTTTGACATGTGACTTACAATAAAACACAAACAAATGCACACCAGGTCATCAATGGAACAAGCACAGAATTACTGTTCTTCCTGACAGCAGAAGGGCTCATCATCCTTGTAAGCCTGTCAGTCCTCCCCTTCTCTAAGAAGGGAAGTTTGAGGGAATGGGCCCTATTGCCCATTAAGATGCAGTCTGCTAGCTGTAGTCTTTCAAATTAGTTCAGCTTTCTGGCATTAATAGGGTATTTGAGATATGCAAAAAGGCCTCTTGCTCATTACCGAATGAAAAAAACACCCCCCCCCCCCCCCCAATAAGGCCATTAATAGTTAAAAAAGAGCCCAGTTCAGGAAGCTAAACAGAAATCTTTATAGCTATTTGAAAAGCAAGACTTCAGGTCTTGCTATGCATGGGGACAGTCAGGATTTCCAACAGTTGCATAGGTGTCCTCAGGGGCATGGACCTCCCCCCCTCAAAGTCAGGCTCAGGCACCTTTCAGCCATAAGACAGCTAGTACTTGGCTTGTGGGGGTGCTCAAGCCCCACTAGTCAAGAGTTCCTCTGTTGAAACCAGCCAGGAGCATTTCCCCCTCAAAACAAAAAGTCAGGCTCAAGCCCCCTTTCAACAATAAGGCAGCTAGTACTTAGCTGGCAGGGGTGCTCAAGCCCCATCAGTCAAGAGTTCCTCCTGCTTGAGCAGTAGCAGAAGTTGGCAGGGTGCTCTGGCAATTGATGCAGCACTTCTACACATGCTCAGTTCACATATGAACTAAGCATGCATAGAAGTGCTGCATGGTAGAAGGCCAGAGCAGCCTGCTGCTCCAGCAGAGGAAGTCTTCAGCTAGCTAGCAGGGCTTGAGCATCCCTGCCAGCGAGGGTATGATAGGGGGGGGGGGTGGAGGGGGGGGGGAAGAGTTGGCAATGGAAGCAGGGGACCGAGAGGAAATGCTCCAACCCCTGGTCCATCCTCAGGCTATCCCAAAAATAGCCTGACTACACCCCTGGTTCCCAGGAACTCAAAAGTTGAGCAGAATAATATTCTTATTCAGGCACTGAAAAGGGACTCCTAAGTACACAGGTTGATAGGGGAAATTTTTTTTGTTACTCAGCATAAGCATGAAACCCATCTGAAAACTTCAGCTTTACATTACAGAGAAACTTGTCAGTATTTTAAGAAACCAGCCATTTCAATTATACGTAGCTTAGGGTTATCATATGTTTGACCTGAAAAAGAAGTCCCATGACCTCACCCCAGCCCTGGACCCAGAAATTAGTTTGGCAGGGCTGGCTTACAAGGCATCATGTGGCTCTCCCCCTCTTAACCTCCGTGGTAGTGTAATGCTATTTTGTTTGGGCCACTAGCAACTCAGCAATGCCCTGGAAAAAGCCTCTTTGCAGGTCCCACTTCTGCAGGAACTCACTACAGAGAGGCAGCTGCCAGGGCAGATGATGGCAGCAGGCTCACATTGCTGAGCTGCCGGCTGCCTGAAGAAAATAGAATTGCAGCACTAATGAGATAAGGGGAGAGCCACCAGATTTTTTTTGTAAGCTGGCCCTGCCAAACCCAACCAGACTCTACAATTTAAGACCTCTAAAAAAGGATATGTCACCAGTTGTTCCTGAGCATGCTCAGTATGAACACTGACCTGTAGCAGCAGGACACAAGGGACAGTCTGGCTCAGGAATGTCAGTAGAAGGACCTGGGTTTTTGGAAAAAGAGGTTCACAAGCAGGACCTGCCTGCTGAAACCAGACAGCAGTTGCAGCCTTAAAGCTTCAATTCAATCTCATGAAGTCATATTAACTTTGGGACAAAAGCGTTATAAGCTTGATTTGGCTGAGGCACCAGTGGAGTAATCCTGGAAATGAGAGGCGAGACCTACCAGTCGATAAAGGCAAAATCTAAACATCAGAAATCAGCCACAGAGCAAAGATGAATACTGACCCAAGATAAGCAAGGGTCATGCAGTGTCCTTATCTGTTCTGGATTATTTCTTCCTCCTTCTAGAAACAGTAAATTTTGAGAGCTGGGACCTGAGCTCTAAGGGGGCCGTAGAAGGACCTGTTAGAGGCCTAGCTCCATCTTCACAATATATAAGTAATACCAGGGCACAGAGAGGGATAATAGAAGCAGATGGAGAAGGCTATTCTAGTGTCAAAAATTCAGTGTCAGTTTTATTTTTTTATTCTATTTAACCAATGGTTGTCAGTACTTGAAGGTGATGAGGGATATGGCTACTTCAAGTCTGCCCAGGCTTTCCATCTCAAACCCTCCTCACCCTGCAACTGAAGATTATCACCACCCTTAGAAGTACACACTGTGTGGTAAAGGACCAGTTAATAGGAGTTTGTCATAGACATGGGTGGGGTGGCCCCAACCTAGTCTCCACCACACATATGCCCCTTTCCCCCGTACCTCCAGTTGTTCACCACCACAAGCAACAATTACTTCAATGGGCTCCTTGCAACTGCATCATTTCTCCCACTGTCACTTCCTATGAGCGGCACCTGGAAGTAACATCAGTGGGAGAGACGATGCAATCGCAAGGGACACATTAAAGATGTTGCTCGTGGCCAGGGCCGGATTAAAAAGGTAAGCCCAATAAGCACATGCTTTGGGCCCAAACACATCAGGGGAAGGCAAACAGGGCACTCTCTGGGCATCTCTTCCCCTCACCTTCATGGCGCTTTTCCAAGCTCTCTCTGCGAAGAGCCCTCAGTAGTTGTACGTGAGCAGCTGCCTCAAAGCTTCTCCTCTGCTACAATCATGCAGAAACCGGAAGTTGTGTCAGAGGAAAAGCTTCAGGGGAGCCGAGTGTATGCCACTTGTGACAACAGCTTCCGCATTGAACAGTGGTTTAGGAGAACAGAAAAAGAATGAAGGGGGGGGTGAAAGAGGGTCACAAACACTGAATGGAAGTGTAGGGGAGGGGAGATGATAGAGGGGAACAGACAGTGGAAGGAAGGAGAAAGAAAAAAAAAAGCCACATGATGGTTTGGGGAAGAGGATAGAGTAAAATACTGGGTGAGGGAAAGAGGTGACAATAAAAGAGGGAAATTGACTGGATAGCAAGAAAGAATTTAGACAGAGGCAAAAAATAAATTGAGGGAGAAAAGAAAGAAATGCCAGAGCATGGGGGAGCTTGAGGAAACAGATACCAGACAAAAAAGGAGAAAGATACCAGATCTGAGGGGAGGAAAGAAGGAGAGAGAGATGCTAAAATATGGGGAGGGAGGGAAAGATGGAAGGGCAAAAGACAGATGCCACACCATTGGGGAAGGGGAGAATAGTACTGTAGATGGATACCAGACAAATCAGGAGGAGGGGGGAGGGTGAAAGAGAGCAGATGCCATAAGGAAGAGGCAGAGAGAGGGCAGACAGTGGATGGAAGGAAGAGAATGATGAGCAGATGAGGAAAGCAGAAACCAGACAACAAAAGGTAGGAAAAAAATGTCTATTTGTTTTATTTATTTCTTTTTGCATTAGGATAAAGTATTATTGTAGCTGTGTTGACAATTGTTTATTAATAGAAAATGGAAATATTGTGATCCTTTTTATTGGACTAATTTTAATATTTTTTTTACTAATTCAGAGACCAAAACTCCCTCAAGTCAGGGATATTGTGACAGCACTATTCTGTTTGTTCCTCGGTCAGAATTTTGGGAGTTACTCTTGACCAGACTTTGTCCATGAAGAACCAAGTGAATTTGGTAGTCCGTAAGGGCTTCCATAGGCTATGGAAATTACATTCTATTAGAGCTTATTTTGACATAATGGCATTCAAGCTACTAGTTCAATTGCTAGTATTAGGCCATTTAGATTATCGTAACATCATTTGGTTGGCCAGAACAAAAAAGACCATCTCTAGGCTGCAAGTTATATAGAATAACGTGGTCAAGCGTATTTTTGGTTTGAAGGAATATGACCATCAACTCCCTTTTATCATGAACTGTGCCGGCTGAGGCACATATTTTTAAGTTGGGTTGTGTCTATTATAAAGTCTTGTTGGGTCAATCTTCAGCTTGATTAATTAATTTTCCTTTGCTACTCAAAAACATTCACGTAAAGCTCATGCTTTTTTTGTTTTTCCATCGGTGAAGGGTTGTAAGTTCAAAAGATTTCATGAATGCATGCTTTCAGTTGGGACAAAGAATTCAAACAACTATCTCTTTTGTGTTTCTCATAGTTGGAATTTAGAAAACATTTGAAAACCTACTTATTTTCTAGATTTTGGGGTAATTAAATTCCATGATGATCACTCAGTTGTAAATTGATGTAATATTTTCTAAACCCACATAGATCTGTAAGGCTATGCAGTCTAGAACCTGATTGTTATGTTAATGTTTACTGACCTGAAGAAAGAGGTTTTAACCTCTGAAAGCTAATTGAGAAATGTATTAGTCCAATAAACTGGCAGGCACTACATTTTTTTCCTGCCGTGCCCCATGCCTCCCACCCAAATGCAAAATATAAATTGGCTGGCTTCCCAAAGCCCTGCCAGCTGAAGATCTCTTCCTCTAGGAAGGTAGAGGGGACTTGTTCAGAGATGTTTGGAGTTGCATAGAAGAAAAACTGTGCACTAGTATGGTAATCTTTGTTGTTGGTTTTGAATTTTAAAATAAAAAAAGAAAATGAGTAAATAAATGGGGGCAGGGGGCCCAGTGGCCTTATGGGCCAAGGGGCCCTCATTGAATTAATCCTGCCTGGCTCACAGTGGTGAACAACTAGAGGTAAGGGGAAGAGGGCACACGCATAGTGAGGAGAGGCGGGTGTGAAGGGGAAGGTTGCCAGCACCCCCACCAACATGGCATTTGAGGCAGACCACCCTCCCCTTACTATACCACTGGTCACAGATTTTTTTATTTTTTAAGTCAGTCACTAGCTGGTTCCCCCTCCCAAACCTAAAAGGAAGTCAAACAAGACTGCCAAACAAATCTGTTGTAGGACTGGAAGGAAATAAGGACTACGATTCATGACTTCTAAGAATATGCCCACACAGGAGCAGAAAACACTCTTGCTACAATGCCCATGAACGTTGGCAGGTTTTCAGTTTTTATAATCATTAATTAAATATGCAAGGCTCACATCTCAGACTTTCTTGGTCACACTGCCCCGGTTTAGCATTTGGAGTTGCTTTGTTGGGGCTCTAGGCATTAATAGCAGTTGCTAAAACAGTAGCAAAGTCATCTAGGTCCTGTTCTCCAACTTTTAAACAGCCGAAAGACCTAGCAGTAGTAGTTCAGTAGGAGCAAACAGAAAGTACAATAGAGAATTCCAGGGCACGTGCCAGAGTGAAAAGACACACCCTTGTTTGGGGCATATATAGCTTTGATAAGATGCTCACTCGGGTCCAATTCTCAAAGGACTCTGTGGCAGTAAGACTCATTAAAGCAGTCTTGCTAGCATGGAAACTCTCCTCCCAATGCACAAAAGGGTTCCCATGGTTGCTACCGATCATCATAGTAGGCACTGAGCACCTATGCATTACAAATAACTCACTAGTATTCTAATTAAATCTCCCTTCCGATGCACTAAAGGAATGCCCCTCCCCCCATTTTACAAGGAAATTTTTATGCACTCACAACACAACAGCTGCACCCTCCCCATAATAATAATAAAAAAAATACCAAGCCAGCCCACCTCTTCATAATAGCAGCCCGCCCCATGCATCCCTGGCTGTCACTGCAGGAAACAGCTTCCAGGGCAGACCAGGAAGTCACTGCAGGGATACTATTTTGAAAAGATGGGCCCTTTAAGCAGGAGGGAGTGGTAATTGCTCCAGCCACTCTTCAAAATAAAATCTGAGGATGGAGGGAGGGTTGGGGTTGGAGGAGCTGTACAGCCTACTAGGGATTGTTTTTGGGTGTGGGGAGGCTATTTTTTGAAGGCTGAAAGTGGGGGGGAGATCAGCATTTCGGGGTTTAAGAGCAGTGGGGGTTGGGGTAGTTTCCTAGGACATGCTCAGCAGATTCACAGCTTCCCCTGGAGCCACAATCAGCTGATCATGGCTTCCCCTGTCAGCTACTGCTTTGGAGCCAGCAGAGGAAACCTCAATTTGTAGTGCTAGAGCTGGCAGGGGAAACTGCAAGTCAGCTGAGCCTGTAACCACCGCTCTCCCTTCTGCCAGCTCCAAAGCCACCATAAGCTGAGCAGATGAGAACAGCAGCTGCAGGCACGATGAAGAGCTGTGCCTAGCAATTGCACTTTTGAACAGGCACAATCACCCTTTTAGCAGGGCTGCTCCAAACCAATATCATGTATAGTATGAGCATGCTATTGTGCTGAGCATCACCCTATTAAAAATAATAAATCACTCCCAACACCATATTTTAATACCATGTTGTTGTAACTTTAAGCATTGGGGCCTCAGTGGGCCTGGAAATTTTATAGCCTACTATCGACCTTAGGTAGGGATTAGGAATAAGTTTTTCCCCTGAGGAAGACCATTATACTTATTTTTTTAAAAATCTGAGTACAGGGGAGTTATCATTATGCAGCCAGTGGCTCCTGGGAGAGGCTGGACTAAAGAAATAAGCACTTTGGCTCCATTGTTCCTATAACATGCCCTATAGCACCTCCTGCTGGGGGAGAAGCAACCTGCATGAGTTGGAAACTCCTCCACCTTTACAAATAGCATATTGCTTATCTTCAGGAGCCCTGGCTAGTGGCACTTTAACTAATTGATACTTACTTTAAAAATACAGATTCTGTCTCTTATATGAATTGTAGAAAAGGAGGAGAGCTTTACGCACCAGACTTAAATTTGAGAATATCCTAAAGTTACGGACAATATGCAACACAGGGCTTGAGTAACATTTTGAAAGACTTATAGGGTAATGTTAAATCCTAAGAAACAGAAGAAGACCAGCTATATAGGAAGATTCAGTGGGCAGGAGGCTGGTACCATATTAAGACAAACATCCAGCTTTAGGCAGGGCCCTAGGTCCCCAACACACCAGATATGGGAAAAAAAAATATGCTGGTCCCTGCTGCTCTCCATTGCTAATTGGTCATTCTGGTCCCAAGCTAGCATTTCTGCTGTTCCGAGTTTCCAGTAGGTCACCCTGTTCCCAGTTGCTGGCTCTCGATGCGGCTTAGTCCGTCTTCCAAATCTTGTTCAGAAACTTCACTACTTCATCATAGATGATAAAGACTATGGCAACATCGAGGCAGACGCGGCCCAGCCGAGGGATTGTACCCTTGTAAAACCTGCACAGAACAAGGAGTATTGCTGATACGTAGCAAACTACTAGTACTTATTTCTATAGCAGCACCAGATGTACGGAGCGCTGTACATTAAACACGTAAAAGACAATCCCTGCTCAATATCTAATCAAAGACAAAAGGGAAAAATATGGTTAGGGAATTTCACAAAGAGGAATGATAAAACAGACATTGGTACTTCAGCAGTGAGTAAAAGTTGGGGGGGGGGGAAGAGAGAAAGGGAGGAAAGAACAGTGCAGGAGATACCATCCCCATGTTAAGTTAAAATGCTTCTTGTGGCTATGGAAAAATAGGACAATTAAGTATTTCAGGTTTCACCTGTACCTTTACTGGACCCTGTTAGGAGATATTTCATTGAGGGGAGAGTGCGACACAGTAGTTAAAGCTAGAGAATGACACGGTGGTTGTTACCCGCGGCTAGCCACGAGTAGCTATGGGTAACCCGCTGAAACGGGGAAGAAAAAATAGTCTGTGGGACAGAGACAAGGCCATTCACCGCCCTGTGGAGTGGTGAATGGTCTTGTCTATGCAGTGAGGCAATCACAGATCGCGCGGTCCATCAGACCCACCTGCCCGATCGCAGCATCCCGCCATTTCCCTCCCTCCACCTCACCTTATATGCAGAGTTTGCCAGCTTTCTTTTTCGCCTAGCTGCATGCGTGGCTGCTGCTGAAGTTGATCAATCTTCTCCTCTCCTGCAACTTCCTGTTTCCGGTTGTATCAGAGGAAAAGATTGAACAGAGCAGCTGCACGTGTGGCTGGGTGAAAAAGAAAGCCGGCATACTCAGCATCTAAGGTGAGGTGGAGGGAAATGACAGAACGCTGCATTCGGGAGGGAGGGGGCTGCTGGACCACAAGTTCCCGGCTCACATTAGGAAGGAGGCAGTGAAAGAGAAAGATTCTGGGCCAAGGAGATGAAGAGGGAGAGCAAGAAACCCACAGCAGGAAAGAAAGGGGAGGACAGGCAGGTGAGCCAGATTATGGAAGCAGGGGGGGGAAGAAAGATGGGAAAAAAGCTAGATGGTGTTGAAGAGAAGAGATACATTGGTGTAGAAGAGGAAGAGAGGGGAAATCTGGACACAGGAAGGTAACAGAAACAGGGAAAATTATGTGCATGTGGGCATAGAGACAGAGACATAAAGGGGACATACATGCCATGGGGATGATATATGGACACAGGTGGGGGGGCAATGCCAGATACATAGGGGAGATATTAGAAATGGGGAAAATAGGAAACAGAAGCGAGATTGTTTGGACACCGAGCGCGCAGGCTCCAGCGGCTTGCACAAATAACATTGTAACATGCCATGAAAGTAGGAGGGAGGGAGGTAGACAGATAGGCTGCGCGAGAGGAGTTGAAGGGTGGTAGAAAGGAACTGATGGTGAAGAAGGGAGGGAAGAACAGACATTGAAGGAGGGTGGAGAGGAACAGACCCTGAAGGGAACTGTTGAAGACTGAGTGGGGAGAAGACGCTGGAAGGGAAGACGACAGATGCCAGACTATGGGGGAGCGGAGGGAAGAAGATGGGTGCCAGACCAATTGGGGGGGGGGGGTGAAGGGAGAGGCACAGTAACCGAGCAAATGGAAGACACAGAAAGAAGACACACAGTGGATGGAAGGAATTGAATGAGAAGATAAGGAAAGCAGAAACCAGACAAAGGTAGAAAAAAAATTCTATTTATTTTTTTTTTTGCTTTAGGATAAAGTAGTATATTAGTTGTGTTGATAAAAATTTATAAACAAAGCCCTGCCAGCTGAACATCTTTCTCTAGTTCAGCAGCCAGAACTTTGATTTATAAGGAAAGCATAAGCTAAATATTGCAGTACTGAGGCTTATATGGATGCTGCTGGGACGGTGACGGGGCGGTGAATGGGTTGGTGGGATGGGGACGGGGACAGATTTTTTCCCCATGTTATTCCCTAGTTAAAGCTACAGCCTCAGCACCCTGAGGATGTGGGTTCAAACCTATGCTGCTTCTTGTGAATCCTGGGCAAGTCACTTAATCCCCCCATTGCCCCAGGTAAATTAGATAGATTGTGAGCCCACTGGGAAAATGCTTGAGTACCTGAATAAATTCATGTAAACTGTTCTGAGCTCCCTTGGGAGAACGGTACAGACAATTGAATAAATAAGGGGGATTCCCTACTTGTCCCTCTCCTTTCCCCATCCCTCCCTGTATTACACAGGCTTCACTCACGCTCGTGGTCCTTCATAGCGCATGATTTTATAAGCGCAGTCCCAGGTATTCTTGTATTTGTGCGCTTCCAGACCCTGTGAAAGAAAACAGTGGTCAACTATCTTCATAACTTCTATCATCACTTAAGTACCGGAGAGACCAGACTATTTCCGACTCGCTTAACCCTTTCAGGACCAAGGGACATATTTGTCCCATAACTTTAAAATCCTATAAATTTTGATTGGGATAGTCTACAGTTCTAAATTTGATATGTACGGATTCCATATGATACTGCCTTTATGTAAACAAACTGGTTCCGACATTCATTCATTAGCGTCGTTGCCAGATTGACGAGAAGATTCACTTGCCACACTGTCCATAAGCCAGAAGTGTGATTTTTTAAAATAAAAATAATGATATTTCACAAAAAAAATCAATTTTTTGGCATCTGCAAGCCCTTTTTACCATAAAAATGTCGTCAAAACCACAAAAATTGGCCTACGATCCTTATGGTCCTGAAAGGGTTAAGTAATGCTCAACAGCCGGCTGGATGCAGTAGTACGCCAGTCCACACCAAATATCAGCCTCTATTCATAAGCTTCCCCTCTTCTCCCCCCAGCTAACATTACCCTGCCATACAGCTCCACTCCCAGAACTGCCTGGTCACATCACCTGCATCCTGGTTTTCACCACATCCAGTGGAGTGTTCCCAAACACACTGGCAGCCCCAGCTGTGGCACCGAATAGACCCGTGATAAGAGGGTTCATCACCTTGTTTGGATCATCCCCTGTGAAAAGCAATGGAGGATTAAGAGGGAAGAAATAGGGAAAGTTTTTTTAAGGGCAAAAAACCCCAAAACAACCCGGCAAAATGACTGGTAACATTAGGGATGGGGAGGGGTGGGTGGGGGGTCGGGTAGGTCTGGGGAGGACATAAGAGTCCAGTCCTCCGCGGGTGTTTGCTGAAAATGTATACCATGGTTATTATTGTAGTTGTACTTACTGTTGCTTAATAAAATAGATTTAAACATAAAAAAAGAAAAAGCATTCAGCACACGATTAAAGATGTTCTAGCATATAAAAAAAGGTATCCAATGCTATGAAAAAGCACAAATATGTCTCACCCAGGCACATGGGGAAAGGGTGAGGGACAGACTTACCTCTGTACCAATTCCTGAGACTTGTCATTACGAAAAAGCGAATGGCCTGGTTCGAGCCCTGCTTCAGGACAGTGGCTGTTAATCCCTGGTAGGTTCCCCTCAAACCTGCCACAAAATCAAAGGGGTTAGGCTCCTCCGAGTACTGTAGGCAATGAGGAAGCACCAATACCACTGTATCAGGAGGTAAGATGTCCCAGCACTTAACTGCACACTTTAATTTCCGAATGAGAGCATGCACTTAAATGCATAATATAGTTAGAAAGAAAAGTGATAAAGAGCGAGACATAGCGTAACATGATAAAAAGATCAGGAGGAAATAAGAGCATCCTCACATGCATCTCTCCACTGCCTTTTAGTTGCTGCTCCAGGAAGCTGAACCCTTAAGTTTCCTTGTAAATGCGAAGGGATCATACAACTGCTGCTTTGGGCTCTAATGGCCACTCCATGCAGTCTACCCCAGACCTTCTAGGAATGACACTGCAGTCACACCACCACACATATTCAACTTTGAACTGCCTTAACTCTGTGCTGTACCTGTTTGTATTGTGCCTTTTGTTTTAGAGCAGGGGTGGGCAACTCCGGTCCTCGAGGGCCGGAATCCAGTCGGGTTTTCAGGATTTCCCCAATGAATATGTATTGAAAGCAGTGCATGCAAAATAGATCTCATGCATATTCATTGGGGAAATCCTGAAAACCCGACTGGATTCCGGCCCTCAAGGACTGGAGTTGCCCACCCCCATTTTAGAGGCTGGATCTGGTGCCCAAAAGTTCTCTAAACCACTGCAAATGCAGCAGTTCCTACCCCAGAATTGACATAACTGGTATCAGTCTATTTTCTATAGCCCTGGCAGCACATACCTTGTAGGCAGGCACACTAAAGGACAAGGTGGTCCTGCTCTTGTGCACTCCTTCGTGTGCACCCTGCTTTAAAATTATAATATGGCCTGCTATCCCCTCTTAACTTCAATGCATCTTAGAGCTAGTCCCTGCAATGTGAGTCATGCAGCCCTTGTGAATTGTAATGAGAATGACACGGTGACAAAATTCATCACCGTTCCCGTCCCCGCGGATAACCACGGGACATAATCCCATGTCATTTTCTGGTGTCTATTTCAACTTGGTCCTTCTACACCAGCATTTTTCAAAGCAAAGCTTGTGGGTCAATGGTTATGCCCAATTATACTCCGATTCTTTCCTCTCTCCTTAAAGAATGACATGAAGATGGTTTCCCGCGGTTATCTGTGGGGACGGGGACGGTGACGAATTTTGTCACCATGTCATTTTCTAAATTGTATCATTCAGTTCTCCCAACCCAGGGAGAAAACCTCCTCCTACCCATCTTGCTAACCTCCTGCTCACTCACAACTGTAATTCAAACCCTACTATCCCTATAGGTCTTAGCATATATTCTTTGCACACCAAGCATCACCTCATATGTGATCTTATCTCTAGGCAACCTGGCTTATTGACATTAATATTACCTAAATCAACCAATCCACTCCTTCCAACTATTTATTTTTTAACATTTATATACCGGGGAAATCCAGACATATGGTAACCCTAGGAAGAGGGTGTCAAAGTGCTGCAAAAGCAGGGCTCAGGACCAGAACCTGCAGAATCTCCTTCCAATGTCACTGTTGCCCCCTTGTGAGGAAAGAAAGGAAGGAACCAACAACATGACCAGTACCCATGTTCAATGGTGAAATTCCAGCCTCCACCATATGACAGCGCCAAAGATGTGGTCAGACTTTCATAGATACTACAGTTAGATTGCGAGCCCGTTGGGACAGTGAAAGAAATTCCAAAATACCCGATTAGATTTTTGGCCATTACTTAAGTCAATTTAATTATTTTATCAACCGCTTCAAATCCCTTGGTATATTTAGCTGTATATAAGACATCACGTTAAATTAAATTAAAACATGACCAGTTATTGTCTCCTTCCAATAATACAGCCAGATTGTTATTTCCATAGGATGCTGCAGTTGGCTTTTGCAAAAGTGATATTAGTAGGAAACAGATTCCACAGCATCCTAACCCCCTGGTATCTGCCTTGTCCATCTACTGTCCTTGCCAGGAGTGAGGCATTCTAGCAGAACAATGTATGGCACAGGAAGGTCTCCGGGAAATCATAAGGATTGGGAGTGTAGGACTTAAACAGATGAAACCACCCTGTTGCCTTCTGGGGGAAGGTGTGGCTCACTGGTAGAGCTGCTGTTTCTGCACCCAGAGGTTGTGAGATCAAATCCCAGTGCTGCTCCTTGTGACCCTGGGCAAGTTACTCAATCTTTCAGTGCCCACCTGTTTGAATGTCAAAGCTACAAAAAGGTGGTATATAGAAGTCCCCCCTTCCCTTTGCCAATTTTCTTTCAGAGGTCTCACCTTGCTCCCGAATGATCTCTCGCACTCCATGGAAGAAGCCATGATACTTTGGTTTTGCAGAGCACTGGTCATGGATGAATTTCACCTAGAAGTGGAAATGACAGAACTTGACCACCGAAACCTCATTCTCACTAGGAGAGAGAAAATACCTGCATATAATAAGTGTAAGCTGCTTTGGTTGTATGACAAAAGACAGTATATTAAACTCATAACCACTTTACCTTTTTTTTTTTTTTTTTAAACCACAAAGTGGCACTAATCAGGTCACAAAGAGTCCAACAGAAATCACCCAGTAATATAATAAATCAAGCAACAGGAGTGGGATGGGACAATGGTCCTTCCAAATGAAGAGAAATGAAAAAGAGGTTCAATACAATACAATCAATTTATTCTGTCCATCCACAAAAATAACGACCCAACACAGCACTGTGTTTCAGCAACTAATACGCCTGCCTCAAACATGCATTGAGTGAAATATGGTAACAGAAAAAAACAGTGCTCAAAGGACCTCAGTGATATAAATATGCACCAAAAGCGAAAAAGGAGAAAATACCTTCAAAGCTTCCGCTCCTTTACGAGTCCCGTTCTTTGTGTTACCATATTTCACTCAACGCATGTTTGACCCCTGACACAGGCGTATTAGATGCTGAAACATTGTGCTGTGTTGGGTCGTTATCTTTGTGGATGGGCAGAATAAATTGTTTCTTGATCCTCTTTTTGGCTTCTCTTCATTTGGAAGGACCGTTGTCCCATCCCCCTCCTGTTGCTTGACTAATCAGGAGGTGGCAATCTATTGCTGAGTACTTCTGGTGACTGACCCAGGAAAAAAAAGCCTAAGTAACAGAGAAGGCCATTGTGGTGTCAGAGGGATACCCACTCATCTCACCTGCTTTCAGCTAGTGCCAAAAACACTTCGCAGTCCTAGTACAATCCATCATCCTCTCCAGATTGGATTATTGCAATTCTATCTACCTCAGCCTAACCAAGAAAAGCCTCCACAGACTTCAGCGGATTCAGAACGCCGCAGCTAAGCTTGTTTTCGCGAAAAGCAAATTTGATCGCGTCTCACCACTCCTGTCTAAGCTCCATTGGCTCCCAGTAATCCCCAGGATCCACTTCAAATGTGCGTGTCTGGCCTACAAGATCCTACATGGCATCCTTCCTGCCGTTATCCCTCTATCCTGGAACTCCCCAACCCCTACTTCCTCCAGATCCTCCCAAATTTTTAAACTATCCTTCCCTTCCATAAAAGGTATTTCCCATGCAGGCAAACTTGGGTCATCCCTCCCCTTTAGAATCACTGAGATCTGGAATAACCTCACCTCCCCACTCCGAACCTCAAGCTCCCTCCAACTCTTCCGCAAACACCTAAAAACCTGGCTATTCTCAAAACTGTAACACTTCCCCCCTCTTAGGCCTCTCACCTTCCCCTTTACACCTAACTCTTTAATCTCTCCACTGTAGTTCCTCTCTCATCCTTCTTCCTGTAAACCGTGCCGAGCTCCGCATTCGTGGAGATGGTGCGGTATATAAACCCAAGGTTTAGTTTAGTTTTAGTTTAGTTTAGGATGGGCAGGGACTAGGTTGTGGTTACTTGGGACCTGAGTTGGCCACGGTTGGAAACAGGATACTGGGCTTGATGGACCTTCGGTCTGTCCCAGTATGGCAATTCTTATGAGCCAGGTAAAGGACAATCAAGCCATTGTGACATCACTAATGAGGTTGGCTCTTAGACATTGGTGGAATGAGGCTTTACGACATCACAATCTCAGCTTTGGAATGTTGCTGCTCTTTGGATATCTGAAAGGTACTTGGGACCTGGGTTGGCCACTGTTGAAAAACCTTTAATGGGATTCCTGGGCCACATAAGAATTGCCATACTGGGACAAACTGAAGGTTCATCAAGCCTAGTATCCTGTTTCCTTTAGTAAATTAATGCAGTATGTCATGTACAATGGTGAAATTCCAGCCTTCACCATATGACAGCGCCAAAGATGTGGTCAGACTTTCATAGGTACTACAGTTAGATTGCGAGCCCGTTGGGACAGAGAAGGAAATTCCAAAATACCTGATTAGATTTTTGGCCATTACTTAAGTCAATTTAATTATTTTGTCAACCGCTTCGAATCCCTTGGTATATTTAGCTGTATATAAGACACCACATTAAATTAAATTAAATTTAAAGGAAGAAAGGAAGGGGGAGATGCAAGAACTTCTGAGGTATTACCATTTCTCACCCCACTGTCATAAAGTGAGCATTTTGTGGTATAGCCTAACAGTTCCCATAAGCCAAACTCTGCAGGTCTCAGCCTCTTCCTTCCACATCTGGGAGGAAGGGCTATAAGTAAACAGTAGAAAGATGGATGGGAAAGATTAGCGTTTTCTGTACCTTTATGGTTTCCATTGGACACACAACCACAACGGCTTCGGCCACACCAGCGCCAAGACCACAGATCAGACTGCGCTTACTGTCCAGCTTGCCTTGTGCATCTCTCATCTGGTTACTAAGGAACTCAAACATCCCGAATCTGAAAGAGGGTAAAGAACAGCAAAACCCTGAGACATTCATACGTACAGAAAAAAAAATAAAATAAAAAAAAGAGATATCCTCAGCCAGACTCTGGGAAGGCCTGTAAAAACTCTTCTCAGGCTTGACCTTTTTCTCAGACCTGGAAGTGGCGACTATGCTTACCTCACTGCTGCCTTTGGTATGGAGCCATATAGCAGTGAACTAAGACCTCGATACAAGCCCTTTATTCCATGACCTTGCACTGTCTGCTTCACACAGTCCCCTGCAGGAAGAGAACAGGACACGATCCACTATCCACAATCCACAGACCCTAGACATCCTTCCTAAAGCGCCAGATGTTATACTTTTTCTTCACGGACAAGCAGTGTGAGTCAGTCACACATTAGTGACCTCACCTTCTCTAACCAGGCCCAGCCTTATTTCTGGGCTCATTTCCTACCTTTTTTAGCTGAGAACTTTCATATACACTTCTCCCTCCGTATTCGCTGTGATAGGGGATTAACAGACCCATGAATACAGAAAAACTGTGAATAACTTTTTCATATGTTATTCGCTGTTTTCTATTAAAAACCATTGTGAATATGGTGAAACCACAAACAAGGTGGGAGACCTAGCCTGTTCCTGAAGGAAAGGCACAACATAGTGAAGAAAGTGCTGGGAATCAGTTATTTTTTTTCTGTCAGCGATTTCTCAAGTAAGCTGATATAATTTGAGGGGAGGAGCCAGCAAGCTAAAAACCATGAATAATTGAAACCGCAATTGCTGAAACTGTAATTAGAGGGAGAAGTGTATTATTTTTTTTGCTGGTCTGCCTGTTCAGACTTGCATGTAAATCTCAGGTCCAGTAACTAGGTGACAGCTTGTGGCAATTCTGTCTTCCTGCGTTAGTTTTGTTTTGCCCTAAACCTGCGTTACTAGACCACCTGCCTCCTTCATGCAGCAAGGCCGTACTGGTCTCCCCTCAGCCTGTGTGCGATGCCGCACAGAATGGAAACAATATAAGATAATAATCAGTCAAGCTCAAACAGCAAGTGGGCTGCACCTCCAAAATTACCCTAAACTGAGCACGATTTTGTGACATACCAGCAAAGAACTAACTATTTTCTCGAATGAATTCACTCTCCAGGTGGCAACAGTAGGGCTACACCAAATAGCTCAAGCTGTCAGAGCCCAACATAACAGAACCTCTTCTCCTTTTAAAATGTCCCCTGATTAGCTGCCTTCTTCCCAGCCCAGTTCTTACCTATCCCTTTGTAGCGTGGTGGGTTGGCTTTTTCATCCAGCTGTAGCTGTGTCTTAACATACTCAGTAGGGAAAGTGATACAGATCTCAATGCCACCTGCGATGCCACCTGGGCAGAGGGAGAGGAAAAGGCAGATTAGGATGACTATATTCACCAAGGCAAGATTAATTTTTGCTCTCACATCATTCAGCATATAGAAAGCAGCATGTAAAGTACAGAGACATATAGGAATCTGTATAGGGTACATGAAAGATAGTAACAGGAAATAGCAACGATTGGTGTACCTCAAAGGCTCTGTACTGGGACCGCTCCTTTTCTCAATCTACACTTGCTCACTTGGAGCGCTGATCTCTTCCCATGGCTTCCAGTATCACCTCTAAGCGGATGACTCCCAGATCTACCTCTCTGCGCCAAACATCTTTACTGAAACCCAAAGCAGAGCTGTTTATCTTTCCACCTAAACCCACCTCTCCGCTTCCCTCATTCTCCATTTCTGTGGACAACACTCATCCTTCCTGTTTTGTCTGCTCAAAATCTTGGGGTCATCATTGACTCCTCTCTTTCCTTCACCACCCAGATACAACATATCGTTAAAACAAGCCGCTTTTTCCTCTATACTACTACCATAATCCAACCTTTTATCTCTGAGCACACTACCAAAACACTTACCCACGCCCTCATCACCTCGTGCTTAGACTACTGCAACTGGCTAGTCTCGGGCCTTCTGCTTAGCTATCTCGCTTCCCTCCAATCCGTCCAGAATTTGGCTGCACAACTCATTCCAGGAGAGCCGCTCTACTCAGGTTACCCCTCGCCGAAAGTCACTTCATTGGCTCCCCATCCGTTTCCAAATACAATTCAAATTTCTCTTACTTACCTACAAATGCACTCACTCAGCTGCCCTTCACTATCTCTCTTCACTTATCTTCCCCTATAATTCCCCCCCCCCCCCGGGTAAGCTCCACTCAGCTGGTAATTTCCTCCTTTCTGTGCCCTTCTCTTTAGCTGCCAACTCCAGATGCTTGTAGGGGTTGTCCCAGCCATCTTAGAAGCCCAGAAAACCATACTGCCCCTCTCTGACCACCAGTTGTGTTCTCATGTCTTTGGTCCTTATGAGTTTCCATGACCCTCCTCACTCCTTGTATTTATGACCCTGCATCTGTCTTACAGATACCTGTGGCAGCAGCATACATATAAGGGATCAATATCTTTTCAGCTCAGTTACTGAGCTTCTTGAAACCACAGGGTGCTGAATATTGAATGGATGCCAGCAGAAGCAAGCCATTCCATAATCTCTTGATAAAAGGCTCATCATTCCTGCTGTAGGACCCCTCCAGGAGCTGGTCTGATGAGCTCTATCTATAGACGGGACCTGTGTGGTCTTAGAATATGAAGTATAACTATGGAAACATTACACATGACAGAAAACCCATACAATCTGTCCAGTCTGCAAACTAACACCCACTGCTCAGCTCTACAATTCCTCCTCCCTATTTTGCAGTTCCAAATTTATGAAATCATTTGCCCTGAAAGTTAAGATTAGAGGAAAAATTCAAATCTTTCAAAACTATGTTAAAAACAGGGTGGTTTTTTTAAAAGAAGCATTCGGACAAGATTCGATCCAATCTGAATTAATGATTTGTGGGTCCTCAGTCAGCAGTCCTGTGAAATTTTATTATTATATTATTTTATTTAGGAGTGAATGTTATCCTGTATGTTTGTGAGTTAGGTTTATTCTATCTAACAAATGGAGTTTTAAAATTTTGTTTTTATTTGATTGTATCATGTAAACCGCTTGGACCACTAAAATGAATGAGCGGTATAACAAGATTAATAAACCATAAAACTATATTTGTTCCATATTTTCTGGGAGGCTGTTTCACACATCCACCACACTTTCTGTAAAAAAAATATTCCTTGAATTATATACACAGAATCTCATCCCACAATCCTTGTTCTAGAACAGTGATTCTCAACTGGTGTGTCACATGCAGTTGGAAGAAAGACAGCACAATGGCATGCAATTTCTGGGTTTTCCCCTTTGCTAAAGGTAGTAGCATCTTCCTCATCCCTCCCTTCCCCCACCCACAAGCCCAGCACAGCTCTGTCAGCTTCCAACCATGATTTCATACCTCTTCCTTATTCTCCTTCAGATTTCTCATCACTGTCCTTCAAACTTCACTACTCTTCCAGCAGCAGTAACAGTAACACGCTACCTGGCTGACCCGGAGCCTTTTTCTTTGCTAGATCCCACCTACGCATAAACATGAAATTGCATCAGTGGGGCAGGACATGGCAGAGAAAAGGGGGAGATGCTAGACTATGGGAGTGGTAGGACAGGATGATTAAGAGACATGTTGGACTGTGGGATGGGGGGAAGAAAGGAGAACAGATGCTGGACCCACAGGAATGCAGTTATAGAAACCTAAATACTGCTTGTTTTTGAGTTGTGTAGGCAGTAAATCATGTTTAGCAAGCTTTCACCTCTAGTGTGCAGTTCACTGCCTACACAACCCAGAAAGGAGCACGGCATCATGGTTTGTGCAGCCATATATCCTGCCAACAAGCTGGGTTTCTGCTGTGTTCTCCTTTTGGAACCACAGCCTTGAAGAACATTAAAGCTGCACTTCTTTCATAGGGAAGGAGGGAAAGGGAGAGAGAGAAAGGACAGAGTGCTGCTAGACCACAAGGTGAAAGGGGAGAGATAAGTGACAGGGAGCTACTGGACCACAGGGAGAGAGGAAAGAGATATGATGAGCTACAAGTGTAGGTAGAGAAAGCAGAGGCTGGGCTACAGTGGTCGAAGAAGGGGGAGATACTGGGCGTGGTGGAATCTTGTGAGAAGCAATGGTGATTTACAAGGAGATGAATGAGAAGAGGATGGTAGAAGTGTAGTAATGGAATATGTAAAAGAAGAGAATAGGAGGAATGAGACAGGGGATTAGAGGAGGCAATAGAAAGTTGATAAGAAGTAAAATATAGGACTGAAGAATGAGAGTAAAATCTGAGTAGGCGGATAGAAAAGATTGATGTAGTGAGGAAATGGAAGAAAATAAGACAAATGGCCAGCACCCATAGGAAAGAGCAGAAATCAGACAGGAAAGCAGAAGAGAAACTGGGAACCCCGTGTAATGTTTGTTAGAATCAGAAATTAGTACTATACTTAGTAATAATTCAGTTTGCTACATCTATGTCAAGTTATTTTCTAGGTTTTGTATTTTACAGTGTGCCTGGTAGTGGAGAGATTTGTTGTCATTACTCAGACATGAGAATCATAATTTTTTTTTTCGATGGTAACTGGAGAAAATGTGCTAATTATGATCTGAACCTGTTAGGGATAGGGTATTTGTGGAAGCAGAACATATTTACATGTAATTCATAACAACTGTCATCTGTACCAGACCAAAGATCTGTGAGGGGCATGTATGAAGTGTATCATGTATGAAGTGTATCATGTATGCAAGTATCATCCATCAGGTTTGTTCCAACCAGGGTGGATAAAATTCAATGATAACCCCCACCAAAAAAAAAAAAAAAAATAAAAAAATAAGATTTTTTAAATTTAAATTGGATTTTTAAAAAAATAAAATGCCATTTTGAGGAAAATTCTATCTAAAGATAGTTTTCTATTTAAGACACATTATAGTCTAAAAGTTAATCATGAAATATTAAGTGTTTACATCAAATTTTAATAAACTAAATAAAAAAACTAAAATTAAATACGGATTAGTTTTTAATTATGTAGCATGAGGCTGTATATTCCTGCAATGTTTACATTTTTTGTTAATTCCATTAATCCATTCATAATGTCACAGGCATGATTTAAATCAAGTCTTTCCAACTAGTGATTTAGATCAAATCCACCCTGGTTCCAACTGAAACAGGTTGAGAACCACTGTTTTAGAGCTTCCTCTCCAATGAAAGGAGTGGCCCACTTTCTCTATGTTTATACCAAAAAGGGTTTGGACAATTTTCTAAAGGAAAAGGGGATAGAAGGTATAGATAGTTAAATACAGGTTCTGAACCTGATGTGCCGCCGCGTGAGAGGACTGCTGGGCATGATGGACCTCTGGTCTGACCCAGCAGAGGCACTGCTTATGTTCTTATGTTATATTTATCATCTCTCCATTATTCCACTTTTCCTTCAGTGTCTCCTTATGCTTTTTGATGAAGATCATTGAAGTCACCAAAATTTTGTACTGTAACTATGGTACATTGTAACCTGCTAACTGTATATCATGTATGTTAGCCTATAACCTGTTCTGAGCTCTTTGGAGAGGATGGGATAAAAAAAACTAACCCCCCCTTTTACTAAACTGCGATTGTGGTTATCAGTGCAGGGAGCCGCACTGAATGCTCCGCACTGCTCCCGTCGCTCATAGAGTTCCTATGAGCGTCGGGAGCAGCGCAGCTCCTTGCACTAATAACTGCAATCCCAGTTTAGTAAAGGGGGGGTAACTAAGAATTGCCTTACTGGGACAGACCAAAAGGTCCATCAAGTCCAGTATCCTGGCCGCCATCTTTGAACACGAACTCTGCTATTTTGATGTAGTGAAATGCAAATAAGATTGAGAAGTGCTTTTCCCCTGAGGTAGCCCTCTTTTGTGACAAACAGGTGGTCCTCTGTCGGAAAGTTGTGCAATTGACTAAGATTTTGGCCTGCATTGGACGACGGCACTTTTAAGATAATAATAATAATAACTATTTTTGTATACCGCAATACCACAAACAGTTCAGAGCGGTTTACAATGCAAGAGACTGTACATACACAGCGAAGATACAATGCGAGAGAATGTACTATGCAGTTGAGAGCAGTTTACAAAGCAGGGGATTGTACATATTCAGCATAACTGATTACTTTGTTGTACTTTTGAGACAGTGTGGACATACTGCAGTTTTTGGTAACCACTTTTCTTTTTTTCTGTATATCTGCTTCTTGCAATTGGACCGATCACTAGTTACAAAATTCTTGCTATTGATGTTTCATGTTTTAGATCATCTACAATATATCACAGAATTGAAAGCACAAGTTTGAAAGTAGTGAAAATAAGATGTCCAAGTGGAGTTTTTCAGCACCTGTGATGATAGTGGCTCATTTTGCACTTGTTTTTAGTATTTTTGAACCAAAAGACCGAGGTCTGTTTTTCTCCACTTGTCTTTGTACATATAGTGGTAGTGTTCCATGTGAATGTACGTGGAAATCGTAGTATAGACTTCAAACAGCGCTTAGTATTTTTTTGGTTAGCTGTGCCTTATTTAACAAGTGTTTTCTCCAAAATATACATATTAAGATCTTTAAGTCTGTCCCCATACGTCTAATGACCAAGACCATACCCATTTTAGTAGCCTTCCTCTAGGCTGACTTCATCCTTTTTATATATCGTTTTAAAGGTACAGTCTCCAGAATTGTACACAATATTCTAAATGAGGTCTCACCAGAGTCTTATACAGGGGCATCAATACCTCTTCTTATGCACCCCAGCATCCTTCTAGCTTTTGTTGTCACCTTTTCAACCTATTTGGCCACCTTAAGATCATCACATACAATCACAACCAAGTCCTTCTCTTCATTCGTGCGCATAAGTTCTTCACCCCTAAACGATACCTTTCCTTGGAGTTTTTTCAGCCCAAATGCATGACCTTGCATTTCTAAGCATTAAATTTTAGCTGCCAATTTCAGAAAATTCCTCAAGCTTTGCTAGGTCTTTCTTTATGTTATTCACATCATTCAGGTATCTGATATATTGCAGATTTTGGTATCATCCACAAAGAGGCAAATCTTACCCGACAGTCCTTCAGCAATATTGCTTATAAAAATGTTTAAAAGAATAGGCCCAAGAACAGAACCTTGAGGCACACCACTGGAAACATCCTTTTCCTCAGAGTGATCTCCATTGACCACTAACCTCTGTCATCTTCCACTTAACCAGTTCCTGACCCAGTCCATCACTTTGGGGCCCATCCTGTGGGCACTCAGTTTATTTATTAGACGTCTGTGTGGAACAGTGTCAAAGGCTTTGCTAATACACCACATCTAACACACTTCCTCTACTGGTCACCCAGTCAAAGAAATTGATTAGATTTGGCTGACAAGACCTACCTCTAGTGAATCCTTGTTGCCTCCAGTCCTGTAATCCACTGGATTCCAGAAACTTCACTATTCTCTGTTTTAAAAGTGTTTCCAATAATTTGCTTACCACAAGTCAGACTTACTGGCCTGTAATTCCCTACTTCTTCCTTACTTCTGCTTTTGTGTACAGGGATCACATTTACCCTTCTCAAGTCCTCCGGTACCACTCTCGATTCTAGAGAAACATTAAAAAAGGTCAGTCAGCGGAAGCACCAGGACTTCACTAAGTTCCTTCAGCACCCTCGGATGTACACTATCCAGCCCCATCGTTTTTGCTACCTTTAATTTAGCTAGCTCCTCACAAACACAACCCTCTGAAAAATTGATCTTGTTCTACCATTACTCCATCCCTATTTGCGCCGATAGCTCCTCACAAACACAACCCTCTGAAAAATTGATCTTGTTCTACCATTACTCCATCCCTATTTGCGCCGATAGCTCCTCACAAACACAACCCTCTGAAAAATCGATCTTGTTCTACCACTACTCCATCCCTATTTGCGCCGATAGCTCCTCATAAACACAACCCTCTGAAAATCGATCAGGTTCTACCACTACTCCATCCCTATTTGCGTTGATAGCTTCTCAAACACAACCCTCTGAAAATCGATCAGGTTCTACCACTACTCCATCCCTATTTGCGTTGATAGCTTCTCAAACACAACCCTCTGAAAATCGATCAGGTTCTACCACTACTCCATCCCTATTTACGTTTGTCATCTGTGGTCCCGCTTGTCAGCCATGAACACAGAACAGAAATATCTGTTATGCAATTCAGCCTTTTCTTTATCAGCTTCTACATATTTCTCCCCTTCACTTTTGAGTCTCATCATAAGGCGTATGGGGACAGACTTAAAGATCTTAATATACTTTGGAGGAAAGGCGGAAGAGGGGAGATATGAAACAGACATTTAAATACCTACATGGCATAAATACGCATGAGGCGAGTCTTTCATTTGAAAGGAAGCTCCAAAATGAGAGGGCATAGGATGAAGATAAGATGATAGATTTGTCTCTACTACCTCTACTTGGAGCCTATTCCACACATCTACCACCCTTTCTGTAAAAAGGTATTTTCTTAGATTAGGCCTAAGCCTATGTCTGAATTAATGAAAGCGTGGGACAGGCATATGGGATCTCTTAGGGAGAGGAGGAGATAGTGAATGCTGTGGATAGAAAGACCTGATGGGCTATTTGGCCTTTATTTGCCATCATATTTCTATGTTTCTATAAAGATATGCCATAGGACTCCTCTACAGATAAGTGTGGATAATCAGAAGATTGATGAGAAGTCTGAAATCATAGTTTTTGATGTCAGATCTTGTGGATGGAGAACGTTAATGCACATGTCAAGGACAACTTCATTGTAAACATCTCAAAGAATGTAAAGAATGTGATGAAGAGGTGCACTCACTAGAAGTTGAGATATGTCTCCTCATTAGGATCCTCCATGCTTTGGTGTCCAAGAATGTTCCCTCGATGTAGTCATTGCTTGGACTGGATGTGTCGAAGCAGGCATTTGCACCATATGCGTCTGCAGAATCCCGGCTAGCTTCTTCTGCAATAGTTCTCTGAACTGATCGAGGAGTGTGTGGCGCAGTGGTTGGATCTACAGCCTCAGCACCCTGGGGTTGTGGGTTCAAACCCCGCGCTGCTCCCTGTGACCCTGGGCAAGTCACTCAGTCCTCCACAGCCCCAGGTACATTAGATAGATTGTGAGCCCACCGGGACAGATAGGGAAAATGCTTGAGTACCTGATTGTAAAAAACCGCTTAGATAACCTTGATAGGCGGTATATAAAATCCTAATAAACTTGAAACTTGATCTTGAAGAGATGGTGCTGGTACTGACGTTGACAAATGTACAGTGGGCTCATATTGCATCGAGTGTCAAGGTGTTGGTAACTAATGTTGAGGAACACCTCAGAGAAGATACCAATTGCAGCGATGGTGATCTGGTCTCAGTGCGTTGATACAGAGTGCGATGGCGAAGATGCTGTTATGCCTCAGCATATTACTGACATGTTCAGCATATTACTGACATGTATCCTCAAGTCTGCTTATCTGAAAGTTTGCTTCTCTGACATCCTGACGCCTGTGTGTCTCTCAATGGGAAACCGGGCTCTGTAACACCTTCTGGATAACATCAAAGTCTGCTTCTTTGACATTCTGATGCCTGCGTGTCTCTCAATGGGAAACCGGGCTCTGTAACACCTTCTGGATAACATCAAAATCTGCTTCTTTGACTTCCTTTTGCCTGAGTGTTACCTTGACAACACCAAAAGGACAGTAAAGTCTGTTTATCTGACATCCTTTGCCTGCGTGTCGCCTGGATAGCATCAAAGAGACAGTAAACTGCAACACCTCCTTGCTTATCTGAGATCCTGACCTCCTTGATCTCCAAAGGGACAGTAAACTGATTTCACACCTCCTTGACCTGAATGTTGTCCAAACATCAAAGGTTTCAGCAACAAGTATCTGCTATCTTGACCTCTTTGACCTGGGTGTTGTCAAAACAGGAACAAAAGAGCAGGACCAGCTGTTTATGCTTTTGAACTCCGCAGTTTTTATTCTATATAAGACCAGAATTCTGACCCTAACATCAGAATCCAAGACGTCGCAAGGGACAAAATTAAAAGATGTCTAAAGGGTCAGTCTCCCGTGTCTACTCACCTATCAATTGCACAAGGATTCTCCAATTGTGAAGGGAGAGTGTTTGCCTGGGATACGGTGAAGGTATTTAATTCTTATATATGTATAATAAAGTGTTATTGTTTATGCTTTATATTGTCTGTGTGCTTTTCTGAGTGTCACTGATCATCCCATTTGACAGAAATAAGTGGCGGAACAGATGCCTGAGACTATGCTGAAGCATGCATGGAGGGGGACAAGTGTTTATGCTTCTTGGCTTTCTTACAAAATTCTCCCAAGGAAGGCAGCACCAATGAAGCAGAGGTGGAATGGATTGTTAATGCTGTCGGTGTCGATGCTGAAGTTGTTAGATGTTGAGCATTGGTGTCTCTAGCCAATCATTCTCAATGTACACGAAGCCGACCCAAAAAGTTTTCATATTGCAACTTTGTGGCTTTAAGCGATCTCTTTTGTAGTTTAGAACAGAGCGTACAGGAAATGTCTCGGTGATCAGAACTTAAACACTGGACACACCAATTTGTGGGTCTGTACCTGAAATGATCCTGTGGAACTGAGTAAACTACTTGAAGCCCTAGGAGCCTTAGACATTGAAGGAAAAACCGTTGACGCAACGGTCAAAGGACTTCATGGTCTGGGGAGGTTGAGTAGATGATAACCTAAACAAAATGTTGATACTCCTGGCCTGAAGGCCCAAAAAAGAAATTCAATAAAAAAAACAAACCAAAAACCAATCAAAAGAATTGTTAAACAAAATGAAAGAAAAAAAAAATTTGAGAAATATGACTAAACTATTAAGTTTGATCTGCTTAAAGAAAGTAAGAAACAGTTTCTATGCTCTGCAAAAAACTGAGAACCGATGGTTCCGCAAGCCAAAGTCAAGCGAGAAGGCACAAGTATGTGCATAGTATGAGTGGTTTGATTTAAATTGACAGTACACTTTTTGACTGTCTGAGCTGAGGTTCCATGGATTATGTAATGCATACACGAGGATATGCTGCCTGCTTGCCCTTGGATAATTCTATTTATATTGGTATTACAGAAAAATTACAAACTAAACTCCAGCTTCTATAAAACATAGCTGCTAGAATGATTTTCAAATGAAAATAAATAAATACAATAAAAAACAAACAGAATCCCCTTTTGTAAACTTTCACTGACTAGAAAACAATTCATAACATTTCTCGACTTATTTTTAAATCTTTTGGGGCCCTTTTCTAAAGTATAGTAATGGATTTAGCTTGCTAACAAATTAGTGTACATTTCAAGTTTATTTAAAATTTGTTATCCTGCTTATCAAACTCTAAGTGGTATACAAAGGTTAAATGGATAAAATAAGGGTAATACATATTAATCTAACTAACAGTTGTACATTATCATACAATAGATTAGGGGCCGGAAATACAATGGATAGGATAGAATGACATGAATGGTAAATACTATAGTGAGGGAGAGATTTCATCTGTGTAGCTTGGAGTGATTAGGGGATTATAAATCAAATGCATCTTTAAATAAAAAGTTTTTAAATTCAATTTAAATTGATCCAGTGAAGATGTGTTAGCATAGAGTTCCATAATTGGTGGACAGTTATGGGAAAAAAATTGATGTACGGATAGTATCATATACAATTTGGTGTACTGAAGGTATAACTAAGTGCTCCTTTTATCAAGGTGTGGTAGGCGGTTAACGCGCAGAATACCGCGCGTTCAACCGCCTGCCACGCTAGTCGCTAACGCCTCCATTGAAGAGGCATTAGTTTTTTGGCTTGCCGCGGGGGTTAGCGCGTGATGAAATGTCCGACACGCTAACCCCTATAGTGCACCTTGATAAAAGGAGCCCTAAGCGATGTTGATTATTTGACTGGAGCGTTCTGCATGAGTTAATAATAATAATAATTTTATTTCTTATATACCGCTATACCCTAAGTTCGAAGCGGTTTACAGTGAAGTCGTGTCTAGAGAGAGTACACTGTTAACAGTAGGATACAGGATAGTACAAAGTGAGCAGGTACTGGGGTGATTACAATAAGGTACGAGATATTAACACGGAAACAATTACAGGAAGTTTACAATAAGATACAGGGTACTGGGGGTTTACAATAAGGTAAAAGATAATAACAAGAGAACAGTTACAGGATGTTTACAATAAGATACAGGATAATACAAAGTGAGCGGGTACTGGGGTGTTTACAGTAAGGTACAAGATATTAACAAGAGAACAGTTACAGATGTTTACAATCAGATATAGGATGTTATACTAAGTTATAGGATGATACAATATGAACAGTTACAAGGGATCAATGCAGTTTACAGCTAGATATATATAATGTGCGTAAGAGAGGTACAGCATTAGGCGTTGGGGGAAGGGAAAAGGAAGGGGGAGGACTTTCGAGGCGGTTTATAACTGGTAGGGGGGAGAGTTTAGGTGGTGTTGAAGAGGCGGGTCTTCAGAGATTTTCTGAAGTCCGCATATGATGTGGCTTCGAGTATTGGTTTTGCTAGCCATGTGTTCAGTTGGGCTGCCTGGAAAGAAAGCATTCTGTTTAGGTACTTCTTGTAGTGACATGATTTCAGGGATGGGTAAGTAAAGAGGTTTGTTCTGCGGGAGGTCTTTTTTTGGGCAGTAGGAGAGGAATTGGGAAGCTAGGTAAGTTGGTAGCATCCCGAAGATCGCTTTGAAGCTTATGCAGGCAAACTTGAACAGTATTCTGGATTCTACTGGTAACCAGTGGAGTCTTTGGAGATATGGAGAGATATGTTCCCATTTCTTGAGTCCGAAGATGAAACGGACGGCAGTGTTTTGGATTAATCTTAGCTTTTGGAGGGACTTTTTGTATGCTCCCAAAAATATGATGTTGCAGTAGTTAAGAGGATGAGCAGTCTATCATTAAATTCTGGGGTGTGAAAATTTCTGAATTTCAATGTTAGAAGTAAATTTTATAAGTTTTTGTATGGGAGACTGGTAACCAATGTGCATTAATCAAAAGCAGTGCCACATGGTCAAATTTTTTGGCCTTAGATAGAAGTTTAACCGCAGTATTTTGAATTATTTGAAGTCATCTAAGTTCTTTTTGGGTTATTCCCTTGTATAACACATTGCAATAATCTAGTCTAGAGATGACAGGCGAGTGTATTATGGTGTTTAAGGATGACATTTCCAAAAGCTATACAAGTAGAGCTGTACTGATACAGGGGTGGGCAATTCCGGTCCTCAAGAGCCACAGGCAGATCAAGTTTTCAGGATATCCACAATGAATATGTATGAGATGGATTTGCATGCACTACCTCCTTGAGATGCAAATCTATTCTAATCTCATGCATATATATTGTGGATATCCTGAAAACCTGACCTGCCTGTGGCTCTCAAGGACTGGAATTGCCTACCCCTGCATTTAACTATTTGGTCAAATACAAATAATGGGCATTGTTCTTTAACATAAATAATAAAAGAAGCAATGTGACTTCAGAGATCAAGCATTTATTATTTCAGGAGGATTTAGCACAGTAGAGTTCCGGATTATTCATCTTCAATGAATATAAATAATGCTGCTGGAGCATTATTTGGGGCCAAATGGATTGAATATGAATATTTTGTACAGCCTTAATGGGCTGCACGGCATATAGCACACACTATATCTGTTAGCGAACCTTAGTAAAAGGACTCCTTGAGATCACGACAGCCATTTTCCTGTCTTGCAGGAGTTTGCTGCTCCTGAAAAGGCCACATTTGCTGAGTTTGCAGAACTGAACTCAACAGGCTAAGTGCTGCTCAGTAATTCAGTTATTCACAGAAACTAATCCCCTAATGGATTTCTCCAGACCGGGAGCAGCAGAGGGTGATGTACAAATCATCTCAGCCTGGACACTTACACAGCAAGTTACACACACACTAGCATGTCTGCTTTGCTCATTTTTTTTAACAGTTCAAGCCACCTATGTTTTAGACAGGTCAGGTTCACATGTTTTTAACATTCCAAATCCACATTTGCTTTATCGGATAAAGCAAATGTGGATTTGGAATGTTACAAACATAAGTGAACCTGAACTGTCTAAAACAAGGGTGTCAAACTCAATCACATAAGGTGCCGAAATCTAAAACCCAGGCTAAGTCGCGGGCCAAATTTTTTATTAAGATACTTAGGGCCTGTTTTACAAAACCGTGCTAGCGGCTGCTGTGTGATAATGGCCCCAAAGCCCATAGAGATTTAAAGGGCTTTGGGGCTATTGCCACGCGGCAGCCGCTAGCGTGGCTTTGTAAACCAAGCTGTTAGTCTTAATAGAAGTATAGATCCTTCCTCACTCTGAGACACCAAGTTTCCAAGGTTATTAAAATTTTGTTATCCCGCTTTTTCAAATTTCAAAGCGGCTTTACATTAAAAAAAAATTAAGCATAAACAGGGTAATAAAAAATACTTAGGACTTAACAACAAAAAACATCAAAAGACAAGACCAGGACTAACATGACAGACCTTAAGACTACCATCCTCATGCATTAATCATGCTCTGAAAACAACAAGCACAGTCAGGCACTTGTGTGGAGCGCCCTAGTTTTTACACCGAGACTGGGTCCTTCTGTCTGTAAATGGGTACTAAGGCAGCACGGTGAGGTGCTTGGAGCGCTGCTGGGACTGGGGCAACCCATTCAGGCACTTGGATCGTCACTGGGACTGGGGCTGCACGGCCCAGGCGCTTGGATGTGGCACAGTCACCTCAAGCCACATAAAACAGCCAAGCAAGCCGGATTCGGCCCACAGGCCTTCTGTTTGACACGTGTGGTCTAAATCATATGTAGATTTTAACTGTTATTGCTTCTACACAATATTTTATTTGATTGATTAAAGCATCTGCATCAAGTACATCGACTCTGCGGTTCCTTTTTGATTTTGAAGGCCTCAAGACTCAGAATTGTCAGATTCTCTTTTGCTTGCTTTTTTCTAGCCTGGAACTTTTTCTGCTCTGTTGGGCTTGAAGTTCAATCAGAACTAGCATCTGTGAAAGTTGGTGCCATGAACCTTTCCTTCACAACTGAGAGGGGTTTTGCCTCATAATCACTCCCAGGTCACTCAGTCCAGTTATCACAGTGGGTCCTTGCATATCATGATTGCGCGATAACTGGATCAGTGGCGTAGTGAGGTGCCCAGAGCAGGGCCGCCCTCGTCTCTACCCACCCTTTCCTTCCCCCGTACCTCTAGTTGAAGTCGTTGTTCTCAGCGGTCAACGTGCTCCTCGTGACACTTGTGACTGACCCTCCGACGTCACTTCCCTGTTGACTGTCCCTCAGAAGTCGCTTTCTATGCGCAGCACTTGAAGCAACATCAACAGGAGAGCAGACGGGGTCACGAAGAGCATATTGACGACCGCCGCAAACAACTTCAGCTAGAGGTATGGGGGAAAGAGAAGGAGGGGGGCGTGCATGTGGAGGGAAGGAATGGGAAGAGGTAGGGAGTGGAGAGGAGGAGGGGTGCTGGCGCCCCCACCAACATGGTGCCCAGGGTGGACCGTCCCCCTCACATCAGAGGAGGAGCGGGACCACGACGGAGGAACCAGATCCGAAGCAGTACTAAGATCGCTAACACTGCGATCTTCTTTACAGGATGTTCCGGCTGGAAGGTAAATAGTGGGGGAGGCCGGGGGGGGGGAAGCGGAAGGCCAGGGGGGTGGAAACCAGACGCCGGGGGGGGGGAACCGACAGCAGCAGCAGCAGCACTTCCCGACTGACCCTCCCCCCTCGCCTTCTAAAGCAGGTGCGGCAGCTGCCGCTCCTGCTTTAGGGGATGAGGGGGAGGGTCAGGCGAATCGGGAAGACGTTTTTTTATTGTTTTGAACCGATTCTAATCGATTCACCCAAAGTGAATCGGTGAACCGATTCGAATCGTGAATCGGGCAACACTAGTTAGGAAACTTGGAATATAGCTAGATTAGTCTAATCCCCAAATCCAAGCAACCTTCAAGAGCTGCTTCTATCATTTGTGACAATTACACAGCCTCTCTCCTTATATTGGGAAGGCAAGTCTTGTCTCAGTTGTGCATGCTATGACATCATCAAGACTGGATTACTGTAATGCACTCGTACACTGATCAGACTACAAAAGGTCTGCACCAGTTACAATTGATTCAGAATGCTTCTGCAAGATTTACAGAAGGTTGCAAATCACACAACCACATCGTACCATTTTTGCAAAATCTTCACAGACTACCAGTACATTACAGGGCTAAATTTAAAAAAAAATTACTATGGCCCCGATGCTCAAAAGCTTTCTGTGGCAGTAAGACTCTTTAAAGTAATCATGCTGGCATGGAGCACTCTCCTCCCAATGCACAAAAAAAAAAAGGGTTCTCCTTGGCTGCTGATGAACCTCGTAGCAGCCACTGAGAATCAATATCAATACATTACCAAGAACTAGTCAGTATTTAAATGAGAACGCCGTGTAATGCTCAATTTTACCGTGCAAACTTTCAGGGCTGGTCTGAACTATCGTAGCCCTACTTTCCCATCAGTGCCTGAGCACCGATTGGCTCAGGCACTTTAGGAAAACAAAAAGTAGAAAAACGGACCCCACCCTACATTAAAAAAAAAAAAAAAAAAACCCACAAAAAAAAAAACTACAAGGATTGAAATGATGGAAAATAAGTTATGGGCTAGAAACCTGTGATTGGTCAATTTTCCCAAGACTCATTTGATAACATCTGAGATTCTATTACAAAAATATTTTAAAGAAATCTTGGGATTGGCCAATGCAGATTCTATCCCCGTACTTAATCACTACTATATACCTCAGAAAAAGAAAGTCTCAGCTGAATTAGGAGCAGATCAATTAGAATCTATAGATTTTGATTTGACTGAGTTCCTTGAGGACTCCCGAGACTTAGGGCTCCTTTTACTAAGGTGCGCCAGCGTTTTTAGCATGCGCTGAAGATTAGCACGCGCAAACCACACGCTAAATGAAAAATACTAACGCAAGCTCTATGGAGGCGTTAAAGCCTAGCGTGCTAAGCGCGCACTAAAGCTGCTAGGGCACCTTAGTAAAAGAAGCCCTTAATTAGAGAAACATCTACTCTATTGATGAATGCAATAGTGAGGCAGATAAAATGCTTATAATGAAGACTTATGGCCTCTTTTACAAAGCCGCGCTAGCGGCCCCGAAGCCCATAGAGATTTAAAGGGCTTCGGGGTCGTTGCTGCACGGCTTTGTAAAAAAGAGGCAGTTACTATCAAAACAAGAGTACTAAATTTTGTTGTGATAGTGTTTAATTTTCCCAGATGTGGCTCGTACCACTCAGCTTAGCAGAAAGGCATTTATTTTGTTAAAACCACAAGTAGTGGCAATAGAGGCCACATTTATTTTTAAAGTTCCCGTGTAAATGTATCTTGAAATATAAAGAGAAAGATTATATCTTTACAACTTGAGCAGTTTTTGAAATTACATGAAACTAATATCTAAAAGAAGTAATTTCATATTTTTAGTTTGGAGTTCAATAATTGTAAACCACTAGAAGAATTAGGCTGTGAATTTGTCTAATTTGATTACTGCTAGATTTACTTATTTCTTTTATATTTTTTTTATGTACAAATTTACAGATTTGTTTACTTGAGATATATCTTTAGAAAAAAAGGTGACTTTTCCCCATGATGTGGGCTTGTTGGAGTTTTTTGGGTGTAATGTTTTAATTTAGACCTCTTTTCTGGAATATTTGTATTATTTCCATTTTCTTTATTCTTTCCATTTTCTTTATTCTGTAAATTTGAAAATCAAATAAAAAAAAACCAACCAAAAAACTACCCTCCCACCAATCCCCTCCTGAGCCTTCTAATGGCAGCCCTCATCCTCCCTCCCGCCAAGTCCTCCACCCAATAAAAACTTGGTGGTCGGTTCATAGACAACGGCGCGAAAGACAAAGGCGCGCCCGGACAATTGAGCGCAGCGCGGAGGCGCACGCCGCTCTAAATTACTGTTTTTAGGGCTCCGACAGGGGGGGGGCGTTGGGGGGGAACCCTCCCACTTTACTTAATAGACATCACACCGGCGTTATGGGGGGTTTGGGGGGTTGTAACCCCCCACATTTTACTGTAAACTTAACTTTTTCCCTAAAAACAGGGAAAAAGTTAAGTTTTCAGTAAAATGTGGGGGTTACAACCCCCCACACCCCCCATAACGCCCCCACAATGTGGCGCGATGTCTATTAAGTAAAGTGGGGGGGGGGGGTTCCCCCCCACACCCCCTCCGTCGGAGCCCTAAAAACAATTTAGAGCGGCGCGTGCCTCCGCACTGCGCTCAATTGTCTGAGCGCGCCTTTGTCCCGGCGCGCTTTTGACTTGACACCGTTACTCTGTCTTTTCTATCTATATACTTCATCTTTGCTTACACCCTATGCCATTGTATTGCAAACTGTGTGCCGCAGCACACCAGTGTGTTTTCTGAGATTTCTGGTATGCTGCGGTACACTGGGGAAGAGAGGTACTGGCGCCGGATGACTATAGGACATACCTCTTGCGAAGAGAGGCACGTCCTGTAAGCAATCTCCCGACGCCGACACCTCTTCTCTCTGCCGACCCTTCTCTCCAACACAGGTCTTTCTGTCAGCGCAAGGGCCTGTGTTTGAAGGGCCTTTGCACATGTGCTGACGTCATGCATGTGCATGACTTCATCACACCGCTGCCAGCGCACTTCCAGGTGTCTTAAGCCAGGGACACTAGGTTTAGTGTGCCCCGGCTTGAAAAAGTTTGCGAGACACTGCCCTATGCTGTCCATTAAAATATTTTATTGCATATCGTATCGACATTGTAATGTAGCATACTACTTCATACTTTGTATTGTAATATGAATATTTTTACTGCTGCAATTATCTATTGCTTAGGGTTTTATGTAAATAAATAAGTTAGGGTTCCAGAACCCGAACTGAATCTAAATCAGGGATCTCAAAGTCCCTCCTTGAGTGCCGCAATCCAGTCGGGTTTTCAGGATTTCCCCAATATGCATTGAAAGCAGTGCATGCACATAGATCCTGAAAACCCGACTGGATTGCGGCAGTCAAGGAGGGGCTTTGAGACCCCTGATCTATATCATCTACAAGGCAGTGTGCAGCGCTACTGCCGAGCCCCTTCTCCCATTAACTATGGTATACCAAAGGGGGGAGAAGAACATTCCAAATTCAGAGACAAAATCCTCTCAAAACAATTAAAAAAACAAAAAAAAAGACCTAGTTTTACAGAATACGCGTGTATCTAAGCATATAGCAGGACCCCATAGGTGCCCCACTCCCCCTCATGTCTTGAAATTTTGCTGCAATAGGTCATATTCTGTATTAAACAAAGGCTTTTGGCTTATGAAATCACTGTCTGTGCTCATCCCCCACGCTCTACCAATATAGGTGAAAATTGGCAGCTATTTCAGCTGTGGCACAGTTCTGGCCAATTATCCAGTCACACCTAGCTGTGTCCACATTTCCCAACTCTACAGTTATGTGTCTATAGTGTATATTCAGACTGCAGCCCTAGCCCCACTTGACCCGTGTGAGGTTTTCGCCAGTCACCGTTCTCATCCCCAGTCTGCTGGGGGAGGGAGGGAGGGGTTTCAGATGCATTCATTATGCAGCTATTGCATTTTATACTTGGCTAATCAGTAGCAGAGCATGACTATAATGTGAACTTAGGACCAGGAAATAATTGACCAGCAGTAGAAAGAGGCAGACACAAGGCATCAGGATGTGACAGACGGATTCACCGACACACATGTGGCACATTTTACAGTAAGGGAACTCTGAAACCAATGAATAATCAAGAGCCGAGACCCTCCCAGTAAGCCATTATTGTAAAGGAATCAACACCAGTTTGATACCCCAAACAAAATAATACTGTTCCATGTCACACACCTCAGGAAGGAAGGGGTACAGTTGAAGTTACAGAATCTAGCGGCAGGATTCTGGTACTTCAAGTCTACGAGAGTGGATGGAACAACATTAAATCAAACATTTTTAGGTAACTGCATCAGGAGCAGGGTGTACCCAATGGTACTGGACACCCACACGTTCCCACCATAGTTGAGCATCTACCCTTCCACTCCTCCCCCACAAGCTGGCCAGCTTCTCTCCTTCCACTCCATTCCAACCCTCCCCCCTCCAAGTTGGCCAATTTCTCACCTTCCACTCCATGCCAACAGCTTCCATTTTCCCTGCTGGTACAGCCGCTATCACCCTCTACGTCCTACTGGGATGGCCAAAGATCAAAGCAGCATCAGCACTGCACAAAGAATAGGCCCATGCTGAAGCACTGCTTTGTCCCCCTGCCCTCTAAGGCAGACTTCCTGTCAGGGGAGGAGGGCTATAAAAACCTATGGAACTGAAGTGTTAGGCCCACCTTATTCAAAAGTGATCCTTTTGGGGACATTGTCTTCTTGGAGGATAACATCTCCTTATGGGATAGTGCTGTCCATAGAAATGATTTTTGTTTCCGTCATGCTAAGTGAGAATATATGGAGTAGGATCTCAGTCTCTCAAATGTCTTGCTAGTGCAGTGTTCACTTTAATACTTGTAAACACTAGAACAATCTTGTCCAACCCACTCGGCCTGCCAATCTCATACTCCTGGCCTACAGAAGGCCTCCGAAACGGCCCCTCCCCCGCTTCTATCCTGTGACTGGTTTAACTGGGAGCTTGAGTTGTGTGGTGCTGGAAGTTCCTATGGTATAAAGTCTCATGAGACTTAACACAAGACCAACCTTAACTTCCATTGCAGCACAGTTCAACCTCACAATGAAACCAGTGTGGCAGAGAAGCAGGACTTCTACAGACCACTCGCGGCAGGAAAGCAAAGAACATTTAATCCATTGAACATTGCAGCAGGGAAGCAAGGATCTGTCCAAGCAATCAGGGGAGGGGAATGAAACAGAGGGAATGTGGGGGGTGAGGGGTAAATATAAGAAATGGAGGGTGTGAAGGATGGGGAAAGAGAAAAAAATAATTAAGAAGGAAAGATAAAATCAGCGAGATACTAGAAAAAAAAAAGGCAAATGGAAACAGAAGTGTAGGCAAAAAACCCCAAAAAAAGCTGGGGCTGTGGAGGGTGGCGGAAGAGTCAGTGAACAGAAGAAAACATGGAGGTTTCATTTTGAAACTGCCATTGACATTACTCAGTGGGGAACAATGGCATAGCCATAGAGGAAGGGGGGCATAGCCATTAAATGGCTGCACTGCACCCGTGAAATGGCTAGTACTCCCCACGGCACCCGTTAAATGGCTCTGCACCTGATAAATGACTAGTGGGGGTGCTACAGCCCCACCAGTCAAAGAAATTCCCTGCCAAGCTTTCCCCGCATCCTGCTTCCAGCTACTGATGCCGGGAGTCCTGGGTTACCGCAGCAGCGCCAGGAGAAGAGTGGCTCAGGAGGGCATTTCTTGGCTGGCAGGGCTTTGGCATCCCCACCAGCAAAGGTACTAATTTTAAAGCACCGGCGGTGGGGGAGGAGGGAATATGTTGCCTCCACAGTCCAACTCTGGGTCCAACCAAAGGAAGAGCAGCCTCTCTTCAGCCTCTACTGCTTCCTGTGCCGATTCCATTTATGTTAGAGGAGATAGGATTAATAGCAGGGCGCACAAAGCCGTGGTCCCACACTACTTCCTTGGTCGTTTATCAGCATGGACTTGGTGGAGGTGCAGTAGGAGGGAGAAAAATTGTGCTGCAAAGAGGTAGATGTGATGAGAGGCGGAGAGGAAACAGGGAAAGACAGGATGGATGAAAGGGAGAGAGAAATAGGGCAATACTGGATTTGAGAAAAGGAAAACAAACAGGGCAAGACTGGAGGGAAGGAGAGAAAGAGAAAACCAGAAAAGGGCAATGCCAGATTAGGAGAAAGAAAGAGAGAGGGTAATAGTACATATGGAAGTGGGGAGAACATAAGAATAGCCTTACTGGATCAGACCAACGGTCCATCAAGGCCAGTAGCCTGTTCCCACAGTGGCCAATCCAGGTCCCTAGTACCTGGACAAAACCCAAGGAGTAGCAACATTCCATGCTACCGATCCAGGGCAAGCAGAGGCTTCCTCATGTCTTTCTCAATAACAGACTATGGAATTTTCCTCCAGGAGCTTGTCCAAACCTTGTCTACTATTGAGAAAGACATGGGGGAAGCCACTGCTTGCCAAGGATTGGTAGCATGGAATATTGCTACTATTTGGGTTTTTGCCATGTACAGCAGACTCGGTTAACTGGCACCCATGGGGATTAGTGGATGCCAGATAACTGAAGTTTCTGGTTGCTTGAGTTACTCTAAAAATAGTTTTGTCTCCCTTCCCACCTCACTCTATCATTCCCCCACCCCAACTTGTAGGTTCAGTATCTGTTCTTCCCTTATCTCTGGGCCACCTTTTCTCCCCCCCCCCCATTTATGGGTCCAGCATTCATCCAACTCCCTCCTCCCTGTTCACCCACCCGCCTTCCCTCACTTCCACTCTCCATGTGGGTCTGACCTCTGACCTAGACCCTCTTCACTTACCAAATCAGCAGCCGATCAATAGAGGCAGTGCTGTAAGCAGGCTGCTCACAGCCAACCCCAGCAGGGCCTTTCCTCTGCTGTGGCAGAAGTGACATCAGAGGAAAGGTCCTGCCAGTGCTGCCTCTGCTGACTGGCCGCTTCAGTGGATGGGTGGGGGAGGGGGAAAGGAAGGAGAGGTGTTTGCAGCTCAGGACTGCTGCTGCTGCTTCAGGGCTGAAGGAAGAGAGGGTTCGGAGCTCAGGACAGCTGCTTCTGCTTTGAGGCTGGGTGGGGGAGGTCACAGCTCAGGACTGCTGCCGCCACTGCTACTTAGGGGACAATTTTTATTTTTTGCCAATGATTTTTTTTTTTTTGCCAGTTGGGCAAGAGTGCTGATTGCTTGGTTACCACCACTGTGACGATGGGATACTGGGCTAGATGGATCATTGGTCTGATCCAGTAAAGCTATTCTTATATAAATGTAACCCCTGATTTTTTTTTTTTTAAAAGGTAGGAAAAACCTGCTGTAGAATGACACTCTTTCGGCATAATGCATGGTGAAATATGCATATGCAGTACAGGTAGTTTATACAGATATGTATGGAAGTTGCTTTCCAATCAGATTTTCTTCCTGCTATATTTTCTTGGTCTTTAATTGCACTCGATACTTAGGATCTTCTTTCTTTCCCCACCAACATGTACAGCATAATCACTTACCACAGATGTTTATTACCAGTACTGCTTATTGGTGGGAATGAGAATGATCCAGGTGATCATAATAACCTCTATTCTCCACAATTTTCTTGTTAACAGGATCATCAAGTTGCTAGGACTCGTACACTAGTCGATGGCACCTAACAGGATTATGGTGATTTTCCAGTAATCATCTCATTCTTTTTGAAACTGCAAATGCATACTGTATGTATTTTAAAAAAAAAGTCTCCCAGAACTTAGTGTGCAGCTAGCAATAAGAATAACAGCTTTACAAAAGCTGCATTTATCTACGAAGGTGGCGATGCTCTAGAAAGGAATGCCGTCATGTACTGGTAGGGTGACAGTCTTGAATTACAAGATTTTCTCTTCCCTCAAGGTCTACCTGGTATTTGCATAGCCAATCCAGGGCGCAGAATTTGACGTGCCCTTTTCCTTCTATGGTTACATCAGATGATGGCATAACTAGAAGTTACAACCCTCAGTGCCAAATAGTCTCTAAATTGCACTAGAGAGCAACAGGCAGGAAGAGGAAAAAAAAAAAAACCACCCAACCCAACCTAGTCACACTATCTATCCTTGCTGACCCGATTAGTAACTCGAACAGAACAGAGTATATGCATCGTGTCTCTGCCCCTGCCAACACAACTCCGGAACCCAAATGAGAAAACAAACGAGGCAGAGAGAGGACTTCAAACTGGGCCGGCCGTGCACTGATAGCTCCACCATCCCAAGCCAGATGCCAGACTCCCGCATCGCGATAAGGCGTGTACAAGCATGCACAGCAAGCAGCGAAGCTCCACGGGCGAAAGCAAAGCTCGCAGCTTGCGCGGAGACAGGCAGAGACGAGGAGCGGGAGGACGCAGCTCCTACCTGCCAGGATCGCTTTGCCGGGGTGCGTGAGCTTGGCTGCGGGTGCGGCAGCTACAAGCTCTCTGTGCCCGCGAGCTGCCATCGTGCCGTTCCCTGAACTCTGTACTTCCGCGCTCCTAATATGGGGACGGGTTGCTACGTCACAGAGGGAGCCCCACCCCCTCAAGGCGGGTCGAAAGCCGGATGCAGAGAGAAACCTCCGATTGGCCAGTTTAGCGCATCTGGAGAGGAAGGAGCAATCTGGAGATCACACGTTCCATCGACAAGACCCTGGAACCTTTTGCCCCTGCTGAATCACGTCACGTTAACTCTCCACAAAGAGTTCAATATAAGGGGCTCTCAAGCACCCACAGAGCTGACGCCTGTACTACAGGACCCCCCAGCGTCTCAGGGTAGGGGACCAGACCAACACTGTTCCACTCCTTAGGAGGCAGGGGATTGGATTGAAAGTCCCCCTCCACTCAGCCAGCTGTTAGGCAAGTCAAAATTTAGTAGTAAAAAAAGCATATGGGGGCAATTCGACTGTAGCTGCATATGTAGCTCTAAATAGTGTGTGAAAGCTTCACTATGCAATTTTTCACTTAACTAAGATGTTTTAGGGACCTGGGACCATTATACCTTTCTTGGAATTCCTCAAACCCTAATACCACCAGATCCTCCCACAAATTAAAACTATCCTTCCCCTCGCTAAAAGACATTTCCCACACAGGAAAGCTAGGGACCTCCCTCCACTTCAAAATCACTGAGCTCTGGAACAACCTTACCTCCCCTCTTCGGAACTTGAGCTCTCTCCAAGTTTTCCGCAAACATCTGAAAACCTGGCTTTTTTCAAAAAATGTAAGTCTCCCTCCAATTTAGGAATCAAGGAAACTCTTATATCTTGGCATCCCAAGTCCTCTAAATTTTCTTCACACTTCTACCTCTAACCCTCTGTTGTAGTTCCTTCCAATTTCTCCTACTGTAAACTGCGTCGAGCTCTACGAACGTGGAGATGATGCTGTATATAAATCTAAGGATTAGATTAGATTAGATTATACCTTATGCGTTTCAGCATTTGCTCCTCTTTGAAATACAACTACAGTAATCTTTTAGATATGCGTTCATTGTTTTACCAAATGGTAAAAGCCAAGCAAAAGTGGATGCATCTTCAGCCATGCACCGTTACATACGAGGGTAAATAAAATAAAGTAAAGGGAAAATAACATTTAACTGCTTTAATAGAAGTAACTGTGAGCAATTGAACATATCACTTTGCCACATCGTCCCCAAGCAAGACGATGCATTTGTTGTATCGTTTAACTAGCAGATAAGTTTTTCAGCTGCTCCTAAAGCCAGGTGAGCAGAGTTTCCTTTATTTCATCATCAGAGGTGAATCTGACTGCAACCTTGTGGTGTCTCCTTCAGGGGACCAAAGATTTGATCATCGCTAGGCACCAGATCTGAGCTGTAAGGAGGAAGTGGAAGATGTTCAAACCCAAGCTTTTGACTCTTCTGTCACTGCTGCTGGATGAGGACTTGCATTGTCATGATGCAACAAGACTGTTTTGGACAATGTTCCTCTTCTTTTGCTGTGAATTGCATGTTTAAGTTCATTTCACAGCAATGCAACCAGAATTTCCACCAGTTTTGCTTCCTCTGCCAAAAGAAAGTGTACAACTGCACGCTGTTCTTCCATGGTGCAATCTTGTAATGGAGCATCCATGTTTCTGACCTCACTCATGGCTGCCACATGACTAAAGGCCAAGTGTTGCACTGTGAATGGACAAACTATCCAACAGGCAATGTACAAGTACATATGTTGCATTTCAGTAATTCTGTTCCAACTATCATATAATTTAACAAATTGCCTTTAATTTTTGATTCACCCTCATAATTCTGACCACAATTATACAGGCAGCCGTAGCTTCTTCATTAAAGTGAGTAGAAAATGCCTAGAATGAAGACTGAGGGTGGGGATGTAATAAAGACATTGTCATTGTCATAGGAAATACAGATGCGAGTAATACACTCAAAATGAACTTGTGAGAGATGGAAAAAGATGTTTTGGAGTGATTAAAAAATATTTTCTATCTCTTTGGAAACCAGACTTGCACCCATGTAAAGCGATTTTAAGGTGAACATGCAAAGCAGTGTGTTTCAACCTATCTGTTAGCCCAGATTGGAAAACCATGACTTGGGTTACAGCACAGCAAGTGGTATCAGAATGTCTACAAGTCATCAACTGGAAAGTCAAGATGGGAAAGGGAGGGGGTCCACTAGACCACCAGAACTGTTTATACTTTATTGTTAGGGGAGGGAAATATTGCTATATTAGCAGGGATAGGGGCCCTATAGCTAGAAGGCAGAGCATTAGTACTGGCTGAAAGGTAACATTTATGAATGAGCTATAAGAATAGTCTTACTGGGTCAGACCAATGGTCCATCAAGCCCAGTAGCTCGTTCTCACGGTGGCCAATCCAGGTTCCCCCTTGTCTTTCTCAATAACAGACTATGGACTTTTCCTCCAGGAACTTGTCCAAACCTTTCTTAAAACCAGCTACGCTCTTTCCACCTCCACTGGCAACGCGTTCCAGAGCTTAACTATTCTCTGAGTGAAAAAAAAATTCCTATTGGTTTTAAGAGTATTTTCCTATAACTTCATCGAGTGTCCCCTAGTTTTTGTAATTTTTGCCAGAGTGAAAAATCAGTCCACTTGTACCCATTCTACTCCACTCAGGATCATATAGCAGTAATTTGCAAGTCTGTCAATTATAGCAGCCCTTAGTAATTTGTGTGTGTGTGTTTATTTCACAATAATCAATACAATTCCAAAACCCCAACAAAGGAAGGTAGCAGGGAAGAATTAGAGATATGATGAGGGATAGAGGGCTAGGCCTAAAGCCCAAGACTAGCAGCAGTTGTTAGCATAAACCAAGGGTTACAGAGGCAGCCATGGCCTGTGTCAGAAAGTCTAGATTTAGGCTGCCATAACGAAATGGGGGCACCAAATTTGGATCACAGTGGAGAGCCTAGTGTAAGGGATGCTGGCATATGCCCACATTGGGGAGAACAGGAAGGTCCACAAGAGCGGTGGCTACTGCCATAGGATTGCAATAACTGGTGGAAGTTGGTGTGTTTATATGCTAAATATGAAAAAATACTTGCAGTTAAGGGTGGCAATTTGAGGAGATTTAGCAAAATTTGGGAATCTTTGCTTAAATATTGTGATTAATAAATTAAACAATTTTTTTCTTAACATGATACTCTTACAACATCTTATAGCGCATGTTTTGTATTTTTGGTGCTAATATTGTCTACTTGTTTATGTATTAATTTTTAAAATTGAATAAAATATTTAAGGAAAAAAAAAAAAGAAGACATTACTATCTACACACAACCTCAGCACAGCAAACACTTCAACAGCAGGGCCAGATGGGACAAAAAAGAAAGCAACTAGAGAGTTGCATGGGGACAGAAATCCCACCTGTCCCTGCGAGGAATCCCCTCAGTCCCCACAAAAAGCAACAATTACTTCAGAAAGTTTTTTTGGGGGGTGGGAGGAAGTCTCTGTACTAGAATAGCTATGCATTTCTAGTTTGCTGATATCAGGGCCGCCATCAGAAATTTCTGGGCCCCTTACTGAGCAATCCTATTGGGCCCCCCACGCACCCCTTCCCCCCCGACCCCCCCCCTTCTTCCATGGGCCGAATACACACATACTTTTCTGCTAATGCTCCACCTAAGCCAGTCCCTTAAAATCTTCTCACGTCCATTGGGTGATTTGGCACAGAGGAGATATTCATAAAAAGAACGTCCGTCAAGATCTTTACTCATAGACTGTGCCATTTGCTTTAAATCATCTTCCATCATTAATCCAAATTGCACAATTCTTTCTCTGTCTTTGTCCTGAATGACATCTGGCCACATTGCTGGATCCTTCCAGTCAACAAATTTATGAGCAGGCACGGAGAACGCATTTTTAACTAAATGTAGTTTATCCTTGTACTCCTTATGTAATTTTAATCATCTATGGATATGTTTGTATGTTTATTGTTCAAATGGTTTTATTTATTTCCCCAAATTTATTTTTGTTATACGCATTGAAAATATTTGATATTGCGTTTAAATCAAAATCTCAATAAACTTGAAACTTGAAACGAGTGCCCGTGAGATTGTGGGAGGGTTAAATACTCAAAACTTAGAAGAATAACAATTTACTTAAAGTTTTTGCTACGCCAGCTTTCTGGTATCTTTACATACAGTGGCGTACGTAGCATATGTAACACCCGGGGCCCATCATTTTTTGGCACCCCCCCATCTGTAAGAAAAACATGATTTTTAGTAACAAACCACATGTCACACATGAGTACCTAGGAAAAGGCAGCATCTTACATATTGAAGTGAGCAGTACATCAATACACCCATTGTAAAACTAAACAAGCCAGACCAGCACAGATCAATCTTACACCGTCAATCCTAACAGAAAACCATGTCTTTTGAACAAACAGAACACAGAAAACACCTTCGCCTAGTATGGAATATGTCATCACAAACTAACCCCTCACCCTTTTACAAAACTGTAGAGTGGATTTTAGTCACGGTGGTAACAGCTCTGACGCTCATAGAATTCTGAGCATCAGAGCTGCTACCACCACGGCTGGCGCTAAAAAACGCTCCACAGTTTTGTAAAAGGGGGGATAAAATAGAAATACACAGTTTCAACACTCTAGCTCAGAGGTGCCCAAACTTTTTGAGCTTGTGAGCTACTTTAAAATGACCAAGTCAAAATGATCTACCAACAATAAAATTAAAAAACACAAAGCACACTATACGCTGAGAAAATGTTAATTATCATTCCTATTCTGGGTTTTTTTCAAAGAGGTCAAGGGAGATGACTCTATGCATTGTCACCTCAGTAACAACCATACAAAAATAGACAAATATACCCCCCACCCTTTTTATTAAACCACAATAGCAGTTTTTAGCGCAGGGAGCTGCGCTGAATGCCCAGCACTGCTCTTGACGCTCATAGGCTCCCTGCGCTAAAAACCACTATTGCGGTTTAGTAAAAGGGGACCATATTGTAAAATATAGACAGCAGATATAAATTCAGAACTGTGCATAGTAAGTGAAGGGACGTTTTCATCTCTGGGAATTTACCCAGTTAACTATTAAGTTATTTGGGCAAATTCCTTTGAAAACTGTGGTAATACTGCCTCCACTTTGCTAAATTTAAAATAAAATCATTTTTCCTACCTTTGGTGATTTCATGAGTCTCTGGTTGCACTTTCTTCTTCTGACTGTGCATCCAATCTTTCTTCCCTTCTTTCAGCCTGTATGCTTCCTCACCTCCACACCTCATTCCCTCCCCCAACTTTTTCTTCCTCTCTTCAAGCCCCCTTTCTTTTTTTTCTGTTTCTCTTCTTTCCTTCTGTCTCCCTGCCTGCCCCCTTTCTTTCTTTCTCCCTGCCGTTCCCCAAGCCACTGCCACTGCCGCTGCCATCGGGGAACAGGACCTACCAATGGATAACAGGCCCCAAAGCCGACGCCGACGCATGCTCTCCCTGCTTCGGGCCGACCAGCATTCTTTGACGTCAATTCTGCCGTCAGAGAGAAAGTTCCGCCCAGCCAGGCAGCGATTGGCTGGCCTGAACTTCCTCTCCGACTGCAGAATTGACGTCGGGGAGAGGAAGACTGATCGGCCCGATAGATCACCAAGGCAAAGTGAGTCCTGGGTGATCGACTCACTTTGCCTTGGCGAGCTACTGGCGCCCCTGCCTTAGAACACTGCCTAGGACCCTGGGGGAGCCCGGGCCCCCTGTCAGCTCCGGACCCCTGAATGCAGGACTGGTAGTACTGCCCTGATGGCGGCCCTGGCTGATATACCACATGCAACAAAATATTTTTATATTATTCCAAAGTATAATAAATGAGAGAGAACTCAGAGGTATTAAACCATTTCTAAACTTTACATGTGGGGATAATTGAATAAATGTATTTACACATACTGTAGAGAAGACTGTTTTACATGTACAAAAGGGCTTTTTAAAAACATGTGTGCCCTCATTTGCACATAAAAAGTATGTGAACAGAAAGTACATATCTATCTTTTATGCAGTCTGCAGAAGGGTGTTGTTGTGTTGAGTTTGGTTGGCATGGAAGAGGAGGTGTGATGTTGAATGAGGCAACCATTGGGAGAGGAGACACCAGGGATGGCAATGGGTCAAGAGTGGAGTTCCACAGGGGTCGGTGCTGGGACCAATCCTGTTCAATATATTCATCAACGACCTGGAGACGGGGACGACATGTGAGGTTATCAAATTTGCTGATGACACCAAGCTTTGCAGCAGGGTTAGAAACGCGGAAGACTGTGAGGTCCTGCAAAGAGACCTAACAAGACTGGAAGAGTGGGCAAAAAAATGGCAAATGAGTTTTAATATAGAGAAATGTAAGGTCATGCATGTAGGGAAGAAGAACCCGATGTTCAGCTACAAAATGGGGGGATCACTGCTAGGGGTAAGCAACCTTGAAAGAGACCTGGGGGTGATGGTGGACACAACATTGAAAGCATCAACTCAGTGCGCAACGGCCTCAAAGAAAGCGAACAGAATGTTGGGTATCATTAAAAAGGGTATCTCGACCAGGACGAAGGAAGTCATCATGCCGCTGTATCGTGCAATGGTGCGCCCACATCTGGAGTACTGTGTCCAATACTGGTCGCCATACCTCAAGAAGGACATGGCAGTACTCGAGGGGGTCCAGAGGAGAGCAACTAAATTGATAAAAGGTATGGAAAACTATTCGTATGCTGACAGGTTGAAGATGCTGGGGCTCTTCTCCCTGGAAAAGCGGAGACTTAGAGGAGACATGATAGAAACCTTCAAAATCCTGAGGGGCATAGAGAAAGTGGACAGGGACAGATTTTTCAGACTGTGGGGAACCACTAACACAAGGGGTCACTCGGAAAAATTGAGAGGGGACAGGTTTAGAACAAATGCTAGGAGGTTCTTTTTTACCCAGAGGGTGGTGGACACATGGAACGCGCTTCCGGAGGTTGTGATAGCCCAGAGCACATTGCAGGGTTTCAAGGAAGGTTTAGACAAGTTCCTAAAAGAAAAGGGGATTGAGGGTTACAGATAAAAAAGAAGAGGTAGGTTACAGAAACGGACAGGAACCACATTACAGGTCATGGACCTGACGGGCCGCCGCGAGAGCGGACCGCTGGGCGCGATGGACCAATGGTCTGACCCAGTGGTGGCAACTTCTTATGTTCTTATGGATCATTCCTGCCCCCCCTTAACTAGACTCCTGGCGATCAAGTTCAGTCCGGGTCCAGCACTGCGGTGGGAACGTCTATTCTGAGCATAGAGCTCAGCTCGTAGGCTCAACATGTAGGCAGTGAGCTCAGCACGTAGGCACACAAGGGTCCCCTCCCCCGGATGATGCATGTCTACGTGTGCCTACGTGCTGAGCTCTATGCTCAGCATAGACGTTCCCACCGTGGCGCCAGACTTGGACTGAATTTGAAATTAGATAGGCCTCCCCATGGGAGTCTCGTGGGCCTGGGAGGGGTCCCCGTGGGAGTCCCGTGGGCCTGGGAGGGGTCCCCTTTTCTCGTGCAAACCTCTAGTCAGGACCCACGCTGATTTAATATAGTGTTAATCTAGTCCTACATCTACCTAAAAGAGAAACAAAATGTTATAGCCTCATCTATTCAAAGTCAACAAACCTGAAAAGTCCAAAATCATCCTTCCTAGCTCTTCAGTTATCAGATGTTATATGCCATATAAACAATTAGCTAGATTGGAAACTGCTTAACACAATACCCTGCTGCTTTCAGAAGTGTAATCACATCAAGTGCTCCTTTGTAACTACCCACTTCAGCATTAACAAGTAACCTATTTAGTCCTTGCCATGCTGTGTTTAAGCTTAAGGTGTCAAAAAAACAAAACAAAACCCAAACACCACAACATTCTGTATTGGAGAAGATACAAGACTATCAGACAACCTACTTTTGTGCAGGATAGGAAAACCAGAAGCTCAACCTTGGAAATGACAGTAGTCGACCCAAATAAATTGCTCCAATAATTATTTCTTCTGCATTATAAAATAACATTAGAACCTTATCTAGGGGTTTCATGCCTCTTTCAAACATCAAAACAGACCAGCACTAGATAGGAAACTTTTGAAGATTCGTGGAATTTACAGGTGTGACAGTTGTCACCGATGATATGAAAACTGAGATTGTGAATGAATCAAACTTAAGTGAATAAATTTTAAAAAATACAGTACCTGCACATTACATTGGAAACTCAGCGGAAACGTAGGGGGGAGAAGGGTTCTAAAGTTAGATGCTTGCCAAGATATAAAACCCCAAAAGAGGAGCATGGAATAAGCACATACTACTTCTGATTAGAGAATGACACGGTGGTTGTTACCCGCAGCTAGCTGCGGGTAACCCGCCAAAACGGTGACCAAAAAAAAGGTCACCACGAATTCGGGGACAAGGCCATTCACCGCCCCATGGTAGCACGGGGCGGTGAACAAATAGTGAACACGCGTTCGATCCGGCAGCCCACTCTCTCCTGCCGGCCGTCCAAGCATCTCCCTCCCTCCCTTACCTTTTCTTCTTGAAACTGGCGATTTCTATAAGGTTACGAGCTGTATTACAGCCAGAGCCTTGAAGTCACGTCGCGTTGCCTGCTGGAAAAAGTCTCCTCTGACGCAACTTCTTGTTTCCGGTTCCATCGGAGACTTTTCTAGCAGGCAACCCGACACAACTTCAAGGTTCCGGGTGTAATACAGCTTGTAGCCTTATAGAAATCACCAGTTTCAAGAAGTAAAGGAAAAGGAGGGAGGGAAGGAAATGCACGGCTGGCCAGCGGGAGGGAGCTGCTGGACCGCGTGAAGGGTGCTGGGGATGGAGAGGAGAACACGCTGAAGATGGGGACGGTGACGGGCGGTGAAAGAGACAGCAGGGGCGTGAAGGGGATGGCAGAGACAGGGACGGGGCGGTGAAAGGATCAGCAGGGATGGAGCGGTGCAGAGGATGGTGGTCTGGGGACGAGACGGTGACGGGGACAGAATTTTTCCCTGTGTCATTCTCTACTTCTGATCCACTTAAATTAGACTTGTTACAAGTGTTAAAAATTGGAGTAATTGATTCTTACCTTTCTTTTGGCCACAGATCTCTAAACCAGTGGTTCCCAACCCTATCCTGGAGGACCACCAGGCCAGTCGGGTTTTGGAGAAAGCCCTAATGAATATGCATGAGAGAGAGATTTGCATATAATGGAGGTGACAGGCATGCAAATCTGCTCCATGCATATTCATTAGGGCTATCCCCAAAACCCGTCTGGCCTGGTGGTCCTCCAGGACAGGGCTGGGAACCACTGCTCTAAACTGGCAAAGGGTTGCTTTTCAACAGCTTTGGTTATGTCAGTATTTTGATGCTACCTCTAAATCAGGGGTCTCAAAGTCCCTCCTGGAGGGCTGCAATCCAGTCGGGTTTTCAGGATTTTACCAAAGAATATGCATTGAAAGCAGTGCATACACATAGATCTCATGCATATTCATTGGGGAAATCCTGAAAACCTGACTGGATTGCGGCCCTTGAGGAGGGACTTTGAGAACCCTGCTCTATACACTCATCGCATGCTCTGTTTGTGAATTATTGTAATGCCATCAATAAAGGTATTACCCAACTAATTAAAAAAAAAAAAAATACTGTTATTTGGTTTTAGGCCACACCTAAAAGGCTAAGCATGCTGCTCCTTTATTATTTTCATACCATGTGTTACCTGTACTTTAAACTTAAGGCTCCTAGTTTGACTTTGAAGGACTTCAGCATTTTATTTATTTATTTTTTTAAGACCACTGGTGCCATGAACAGAATGCTGCTTTAAGAAGTTTAAGGCCACGTTAAAAACTTTACTGCCCCAGGTATATTAGACAGTGAGCCCACCGGGACAGATCGAGAAAATGCTCGAAGTACCTGAATGTAAACCTCTTTGAGTGTGATTGTAAAACTACTAAAAAGGTGGTATACAAGTTCCAATCCCTTTCCCTTTTTTTCCAATCTGCAGCCCCAAATGCCTACCCTAGTGAATAACTGAGTTTCATCTACATTGGAAATGTATGACGGGTTTTTTTTAACATTTCAATTTGGTTTAATTTAGTTTTTGACTGGTGGATTTTTCTAGCAGGTAACTAGAATTCCTTGCCTATGTCACTTGGGCTTAGGGGTCCTTTAACTAAGCTGAACTAAGAAATGGGCTTAGCACATCCTTATTATACAGGCCTTTCCTGTGCACTTATTGCCTCTTATTCAGGAGGCACTGTGGGTTCCCACTCACAACTTAGTACCCCAAGCTGGTTAGCACAGGGGTCTCAAAGTCCCTCCTTGAGGGCCGCAATCCAGTCAGGTTTTCAGGATTTCCCCAATGAATATGCATGAGATATATGTGCATGCACTGCTTTCAATGCATATTCATTGGGGAAATCCTGAAAACCTGACTGGATTGCGGCCCTCAAAGGAGGGACTTTGAGATCCCTGGGTTAGCACATCTCTGCCCATTCTCTACCCCAACATGCCCCCTCCAAAAAAATACCATGCACTTAGAACACATACACACACATAGTAAAACTTCTATGGAACACTCTAGCACAGGGGTAGGGAACTCCGGTCTTCGAGAGCTGTATTCCAGTCGGGTTTTCAGGATTTCCCCAATGAATATGCATTGAAAGCAGTGCATGCAAATAGATCTCATGTATGAAAACCCGACTGGAATACGGCTCTTGAGGACCGGAGTTCCCTACCCCTGCTCTAGCATGTCCTCCTTTGGCCCTTTTTGTTGCAATAGTAAGAGAGCTCTTAAACTATAAATAGCCTAGTTGTGGAATGCACTATATATGAAACTAAAACCTACAAAAGGGTAAGATTTCCCTTGCACCCAGATTCTTTAGGTTTCTCTTCAAACACAGTATGCATCCAGATAAGCAAGAACATTGTATCTAATGTCAGTGGTGTACCTAGGGTATGTAACACCCAGGGCTGATCATTTTATTAACCCACCCCCCCAATATAAAAACATATTTTTAGTAATTTAATTAATTTTTATAGCCCATCCTGGTGTAAAGTAAACAAAATACATTAAAAAAGACTTTTCCTCTTAGGTCCTAGTTCACACTTGCTGTCTTAATACCAGCTCTGGCAGGATAAATGTGGCATGTCTGACATATTGTAATCACAAAATAGAAAACATTATTTTTTTCTACCTTTTGTCGTCTGTTAATTTTATTATTCAAATCATGTTGGTACCAGGCTCTGGTTTCTGTTTAAGAACATAACATAAGAACATAAACAGTGCCTCTGCCGGGTCAGACCAGAGGTCCATCCCGCCCAGCAGTCCGCCCCCGCGGCGGCCCAACAGGTCATGACCTGCCTTAATCACCAGAAGGGGCCCCTTAGGTTTCTCATCGAAGTCCTATCTTCCCATCAATGTCCTAACCCTCCGGCCTTGCACCTGCACGACCTGGTGAGCTGTCTATACTTATGCAACACCCCAGCACCTCCCTCAGTACCCCACGATCCCCTTTTCCCTCAGGAATCTGTCCAATCCCTGTTTGAATCCCTGTACTGTACTCTGCCGGATCACTTCCTCCGGGAGCGCATTCCATTTGTCCACGACCCTTTGGGTGAAGAAAAACTTCCTTGCATTTGATTTGAACCTATCTCCCTTCAGTTTCTCTGAGTGCCCCCTCGTACCTGTCGTCCCTTTTAGTCTGAAGAACCTGTCCCTGTCCACACTCTCTATGCCCCTAAGTATTTTGAAGGTCTCTATCATATCCCCCCTGAGCCTCCTCTTTTCCAGAGAGAAGAGCCCCAGTTTATCCAGCCTCTCAGCATATGGGCAGTTTTCCAGCCCTCTTACCAGTTTCGTTGCCCTCCTTTGGACTCTCTCAAGAACTGCCATGTTCTTCTTGAGGTGCGGCGACCAATATTGAACGCAGTATTCCAGATGTGGGCGCACCATCGCTCGATACAGCGGCATGACGACTTCCCGCGTCCTGGTTGATATGCCCCTCTTGATGATGCCCAGCATCCTGTTGGCTTTCTTCGAGGCTGCTGCACACTGTGCGGATGGTTTCATGGATGGATCCACTAGCACACCCAAGTCTCTCTCAAGTCCGGTGTCTTCCAGCAATCTCCCCCCCATTTTATACTCGAACAACGGGTTCTTTTTCCCTATGTGCATGACCTTACATTTATCTACGTTAAAGCGCATTTGCCATTTGTTTGCTCAGTCCTCCAGCTTATCGAGGTCCCTTTGCAGTTCCTCACACTCCTCCCTGTCCTAACTCTGGCACAGAGTTTGGTATCGTCTGCAAATTTTATAACCTCACACTTTGCCTCCGTTTCCAGGTCATTGATAAATATGTTGAAGAGTAGCGGCCCCAGCACCGATCCCTGCGGCACACCGCTTGTGACTCCCCGCCAGTCAGAATATTGGCCCTTTACTCCGACCCTCTGTAGTCTACCTGACAGCCAGTGCTTGATCCATCTGTGTACATCCCCGCCCACCCCGTGGTTCCACAGCTTCCTAAGCAGCCTTTCATGTGGCACCTTGTCAAAGGCCTTTTGAAAATCGAGGTAAATGATGTCTATGGGTTCCCCTTTGTCCACCTGACTGCTTATTCCCTCAAAGAAGTACAGAAGGTTTGTCAGGCACGACCTTCCCTTACAGAATCCATGCTGGCTTGTCCGCAGTAGGCCATTTTTCTCGATGTGCTCGCAAATGCTGTCCTTGATCATTGCTTCCACCATCTTCCCTATAACTGAAGTCAGGCTCACCAGCCTGTAGTTCCCGGGGTCACCTCTCGATCCCTTCTTAAAGATAGGTGTGACATTCGCCAGTTTCCAGTCCTCTGGTACCTCTCCAGTTTTCAAGGACAGGTTGCAAACATGCTGGATTGCGCCCGCTATTTCCTGACTTAGTTCCTTTAGAACCCTTGGGTGGATCCCGTCCGGTCCCGGTGATTTGCCGCTTTTCAGTCTGTCAATCTGCTTGAGGACATCCTCCCGACTTACCTCTATATACCCCAATCTTTTGGCCTGCTCCCCACTCATGAGCTCCTCTGAGTCCGGTATATTGGACGTGTCCTCGCTCGTGAAGACCGACGAGAAGAACGTGTTCAACCTCTCAGCTACCTCTTTATCCTCCTTAATCACTCCCTTCCTATCCCCATCGTCCAATGGCCCCACCTCCTCTCTCACTGGTTGCTTCCCCTTTACGTAACTGAAGAATGCCTTGAAGTTTTTCGCCTCCCTGGCCAGCCCCTCCTTGTATTTCCCTTTTGCTTTTCTAACCTCTCGGTGGCATTCCTTTTGGCATTTCCTGTGCTCCTGGTGATTTTCCTCCGTTGGATCTCTCTTCCATTTCCGGAAGGACACTTTCTTGTCACTGATTACCCTCTTTACTTCAGGTGTCATCCAAACCGGGTCTTTTGACCGCTTGTTCTTGCGGCCTTTCCTGAAACTGGGGATGTACAGTTTTTGCGCTTCCTGCAGTGTGTCCCTGAGAAGGGTCCAGGCGCTCCCTACAGTCTCCATCCTAAAGCCGTTCCTGAGCTTCCTCCCCACCATTTTCCTCATAGCAACATAGTTCCCTTTCCTGAAGTTGGGCGCAGTCGTTGCGGTCCTCCCCACTATGGGTGACCCCCTTTCTAATGTGAATCTGATCACGTTGTGATCACTGTTGCCTAGTGTTCCTCCCACTTCTACCCCTCTTGCAGGCCCCCCTAATCCGTTAAGTATGAGGTCAAGAGTAGCATCCCCTCGCGTCGGTTCCTTGACTAGTTGCTCCATGAAGCAGTCCCTCACAGCTTCTACGAATCCTGCTTCCCTCGTGGAGTTGGAGTGTCCCGTACTCCAGTCTATCCCTGGGTAGTTGAAGTCCCCCATCACTGTTACACTTCCAGTCCTGCATTCCTGTCTCAGTTCTGCTTCCAAGTCTTGTCCTATTGTTTCTGACGCACCAGGCGGGCGATAATACAGCCCCAGCTTTATGTCTGCACTCTTCTTTCCCGGCAATTTGACCCATAGCGATTCTAGCTCCTCTGCCTTTGTTGCCGTATCGATCCCAATCGAGTAGATATAGTCCTTTATATACAGCGCTATGCCTCCCCCCTTCTTGTGGGTCCTGTCCCTCCTGTAGAGCTTGTACCCTGGCAGCGCCACATCCCATTGATTTTCCTCTGTCCACCAGGTTTCTGTAATTCCTATTATATCCAGGTCCTCCCCCTTGGCCATGACTTCCAGTTCACCCATCTTAGCCATGAGGCTTCTTGCATTTGCGTATAAGCACTGTAGGTCCCGGTGTTTGTCCTCCACCTCTGCCTTTACCTGGGCCGCCTTCCCTTGGGTCTCGGGCCGTCTTCCCGCTCCCGATGCCTCTGCTGTGCCCTCCGCCTTTACCCTCGCAACTCTCTTCCTCCCCATGTCCCCTCCACCCCACCTCCCCGCTTTTCCCCGGGGAGTACCAGCCCCCTCCCGTGCTATCGTCCCCTGGGCCTTGGTTTGTTCCCCCTTGCCTTGTGACTCCCCTTTGCCCTGTGGCTCCACCTTATTGCCTTCTGTTTGCACCCTGGTGCCATCTTGTCCTCCTGAATCCCCTGTTTTCCCCTTCCCCTTAGGCTTCTCCCAGCAAGTTGCTGTTACCTGGTGTTTCCCTCGCTGTCTGATCGCAAGTTCCATCGGACCCCCGTCCTCCTCCCTGCAGTCAGCCCGTTCAGCATCTTTTCTTGATTCTGTTTGTTGCCTTCCTTCCTCCCTGCCCCTGTTTGGCTTTCATACATGCATGAAAGCAGTGGCAGCTTGAGGCTATTGCCATTAGCTGCAAAGCTTGGAGATTTATAGTTGTTGGACTGGAGGAAGATGTCTTCAGCTGGCAGGGCTTGGGAATCCCCATTAGCTCAAGTATTTATATATTACACTCAGGCGAGGGAACCTTTGGTGCCCATCCACTAATTTTGGGCTCCAGTCCCTCCCCCAAGTCAGCTGTATGACTACACCACTGAATACAATACAAAAATAATTGTAATGCACATAGCCCAAAGCTAACATATTCCAGTTAATAAATTAAAAATAAAATTTTTTTTTTTCTTTCTTGTTAATTTGGACATTTTTTTCCATCAGCTTGGTCCGTTTCTCTTTCTACCTACCTTCTACTAATTCTCTTTCCAGTGTTTGCTGTCCATTTTTTATCCTCTTCTCTCTCATTCCATTCCTTCCTTATGCCTGTCTCCAGCGTATTGATTTTTCCCTTTCAGCTTTAACTTTTTTTCTTTTTTTGCCTATCCACTCAATCTTGCCCTTTCTCATCCTTCTTTTATTTTTAAATTTTCAGCTACCTCTCAGTCTCTAGCTCTCCCATTTCCCATCTCACTCCTTTCCCAGCCTATTTCCTCCCCATTACAACATTTCTACCACTGTACTCACTGTTCTCTCACTCATCTTGTCATCTTCCTTTTGACCTCATCCACTTTCAAAATTCCCCTCCCTCTCTCTTCTGGTCAGGCTCTATTTCCCTGTCCCTTTCTCTCCATTCCCTAGCATCTTCTTATCCCAGCTCTCTTCCCTCCCAACGGTCCATCTCTCCTTTCTCCCCATGGTCTAACATTTTGCTCCCTCTCTTGCTATTCTTCTTCTCTTCCCCCCTCTTGCTGCTGAAGGGGGGAGGGGGAAAATAGATGCATCTCTCTGCCCCTCCCATCCCCAGATCCACTTTTCTCCCTTTCTCTTCCCAACTGCCCCATCACATCCCATCTCTCCCCCTGCCTGCTTCCCTCCCCCAGGTCCACCATCTCTCCCTTTCTCTTCCCAACAGTTCTCCCTTCAAGTATCTCTTTCCAATTTCTCTCCCTTCAAACCATTGCCCACCATCTTTCTATGTCCTCAGTTTCAGGTCCCATAAGCTCTCCTCCCATGCCCAATCTGGCACTTCTTTTAATACCTTCCCCCTTCATACTTAAAAAAACAAACAACAGTCTAGGAGGCTTCCTTGGCCCAGCATGGCCTCCCCTTCTCTCCACCCCAGTCCGATGTCACCCTCACCTTGTCTTGCTGAAAAATCTGCTGGCCTCGGCAATGATTCAGAAACGTTGCCCACGGTTCTCCTCCTTGCTTTCCATCTACCGTGGTCTTTTTCCAATTATACAACTTCCTGTTTCTGCCTGGATGGACCTTGGCCCATGGAAAGCAGGGAGGGGAGCCACGGGCAATGTTTCTGAAATCACTGGTGAGGCCAGCAGATTTTTAAGAAAGACAAAAGGCGAGGTCAACATCAGACTGGCGCAAAGAGAAGGAAGACATGCTGTGCCACGGGGGCCCCCCAGAGCCTTGGGGCCCATGGCAGCTGCCCTGTTTGCCTGCCCCCGACGCCGCTCATGCTCCTTTCCATCCCCCAGTGCAGCACCTCCCGCCTGAACACCCCCCCCCCCATCACACACACACAAGCAGCAGCAGTGGCCAGCCATTAGAAACAGTTGCTGTGAACAGGCTGTTTGGGGCCTACTCCACTAGGGCATCTCTCTGCCGCAATCAGTGACGCAGCAGAGGGAAGGCCCCAGTGGGACAGGCTACAGGCAAACTGTTCAGAGCTCTGCTTTTAACAACCAATCACTGCTGCTGTTTTAGGAGACAGCCAGCCTGGAGAAGTACTGTATGTCAGTTCCTGCCTACTCACTGCTCTGCCAGTTCCTGCCTAGTGCCTACTTCCTGCTTCTACAAAGGCAGGACCCAACATCAGCACTCCAAGGCAGCAGCACCCTCCCCCCTCCTCGGCACACCAATGTATTTAGTAAGACACATTTCAAGGAAAATAAACTTTTCTAAACAGTAATTTGCTGACCTGACAAGTTATTTTGTCTCCAGATAGACTTGCATTTAATGGAGGTAGTGCATGAAAATTTAGCTAATACATATTCACTGTGGATATGTTGCAAACCAGACTCATTGGATGTGGCCCAAGAACTACGTTAAGAACCCCTGCAACATGGGGATGCCTTTTTAGCATTCTTCCATGCCATCTATTCACACTACAAAAAGTTCATGAAATGGCTTCTTTTTTTTAATATTTATTTCCTCAACAAAAGACTGAAAGCTTTAGCACTGGTATACCAGGTCAAGCACAAAACTAGTTATTCTGTCCCATGATATTACACTCACAATGATAAATACTTGATTTATCAGACTGTATAACCCCCTTTCCCTTTAAATGCTTGCAACAAATCCTAGGTGGCGTTAATCATTAGGAGTTAGTTAAAGCAGAATCTAATTAGAAGACAGTATAGGTACCTGAGGCAGGAGAGTGCTATACTGTCCAGCTGAGGAAACAAATATCATAACCCTTGAACTGTACCTCTACACGTTACCTTATATAAGAGACAGCATCTTCTCCTCCCTCTGGTAGCAGTTGTGAGACTGCTTTGTTTTTGAAAAGAAAGAGGGGGAAGAGATGGCAGCAGAGCCAGATAGAAAAATATAAAAATAAAACAGGCAAACTGTAAAGAAAAAAAAAAAAAAATTCTCCAGTGTGGCATTCCAATTTATATGATCCCAACATTGCCTACCAGCTTGCTTCATCCAGACAGAAAACTCTCTTTGCAACCATATTTGTTCCCATTTTCATATCTGTAGTGACCCAGAAGCATTTGACTACAGGCGGCTTGTCCAACCCATGGTTCACGGTCCAGAACTCAGCCCACAGAAGCTCTGAAGTCCTCCGATAGGATCTCTGCTTCCATGCTGCAACTGGTCTTGACAGGAGTTTGAGCTGCATGATCCTGGAAGTTAAGGCTGGGCAATTGGTATCAAGTCTTGCAAGACTTAATACTGCAAACCAACTTTAATGTCCAGTGCAGCACAACTCAACCTTGTGGTGACTAGTTGCAGCAGAGAAGCAGAAATTTCATCAGAGTTCATAGGACTTTTGTACAGTAGGGAAGGAGGATCCATCAAAGCTTTGCAGCAGGAAGGTAAATCCAAACAAGCATTAAGGCAGGCAGGCATCCAAGCAATCAGGTGAGGGAACAAGATGGGGAGGAGGGCTACAAAAAAGTGAACATTGGAGTATATATTTAATCTTTTCCATAGATTTTATCCCCAGGCCTCTTATTAATGAAACCTAATTTGGCATAACTGCAAGGAGAGAAAGATGTTTGCCAGCATAAATCATATAATGCTAAGTATTAAAATCTTCATTGTAGAAATAAATTTCTAGTTTTCTTGTTCAAAACATGTTGAATAGATTGGGAATAACTCATTTGCCACAGCTACACAAGTCATTCTAAGAAGGTAAAGGATGCAGGTCTGAAGGTCCCTAACTTTGGTTGTACACAAAGTTCAAACCTGTTTTCTATGAGCCTTGGCATCTTCCTCATATGTAAATTCGGATGGCTCTTTTCTTTGCTTTAGCAGTAAACCTACATAATCATATTCTCCAAACCTGCACTTAACCCATTAAATGACTGGCGAAGATGCCAAAGCTCCAAAGGAATTCCCTGCTGAGCTGCTCCCCTCTTTCCTGGTGCTGCTGCAGTGACCCGAAGTTGTCAGGGTGCTTCTAGCTGCTGATGCTGAAATCTTGGGTTACTGCAAGAGTGCCAGGAGGGAAAGGGACTGGGGACTTGTATACCACCTTTTTGTGGCTTTGGCATTTCAAAGTGGTGGGCAGAGGATTACGTGACTTGCCCAGGGCACAAGGGGCAGCACTGGGATTTGATCTCACAACCTCTGGGTGCAGAGGCAGCAGCTGTCAGTGAGCCACAGTGACTCAGCAGAAAGTTTCTTTGGCATCCCTGCCAGCACAGGTATTAATTCAATTTTTGTTCTCAGTGTGTCATTCTCAGAAAGAGCATGAGTGCATGTGTATTTTGGCCCTCCGAATGTTAACAAAATATAAAATGTGGCCCCTACTAGAAAAAGATTACACAAGTCTATACAGCTTCTCTCTAGCCCTTTTGGAAAAATAATCTTCAGCCTCAAATAACAGAACACTAGAGCCTGGGCCCACTGAGGCCTACATGCAACAGTCATACGCAACATGAAAGGGACAGAAAGGCTTATGACAAGCACTGAAAGTCACACACCTGCAATTCCTCTGAATTCCTGGGAGCAGCCTTGCTGGGAAGCTGGTCACTAATCATCCTCCTTGGAGTGGAATCTGATTGCAGTGTGTGAGGTGTATATAACCTACTAGACACCTAATCAGCCCAATTACTAACCCTTCCTATCAGTGGCCATAGTACTATAACATAGGTAGAACTGACCCAGAACTGGACACTAATACTGACCCCTGGAGTAAAGAATGATTATACTGTAAATATACACATACAATCTGAAAAAGTGTGTGTAGGTACCGATTCTATCTATAGCCTGAAAGTTACACAGGGACCTGAAGGCTTTTAAAGCAGCAAAGCCTCCTTAAACTGAATATTGTACAAGCCAGGATTTATTTGAGGTAGTTAAATTAGATGTTGCTGAGCAAAAACAGCCTGTCTGCAGAAGGCTGCCTAAGACTGCTTCACACAAACACTTACTGAAAGGCTGAATTAATGGCTCCTGCCATCAAGCTGAGCTCAGACAGTGAAATATGGAAGCAGTGAATAGAAGAGGATGGGGCAATGAGAAAATCTATTCCTCTAGCACAGCGAGTCCTGGGCAGGAGCTGATACATAGGGTTTAATGGCTGACATAAGATGGTCAGCATTAGTTAAGTGCAAACTCGGAATCGGTAACTGAGCAAAGCAGAATTAAGGATAGAGAAGGAGGGCCTTAGTCAAGTCATCAATGCAAGCGTCCAGGGTCAGGGTTTATATAAGAGGGTTCCTTCCAATATTCTATAACCCATGGGCTCTAAATATCAGTCATTTGGTGTCATCACCGCACAGATATTCTTCTCTCCCCAAGGAGCTTTGGACATTCCCATCACATTATCCTGGCTAACCAGGAATCAAATGGAGATTTCGCCAACTGATACACACAAGGGGACCAAGGCACCAGGCTGGCTTCATGTTCCCTATTGCATTGTTGTGGTTGCTCAGTATTTTCTGCTCAATAAAAATTATAAAAAAAAAAAAAAAAAAGCAGTCCAGCTGCAGAAACAAAGTAACCATGCAAGTTTTAGTAAAATTTTCAGAGCAGAACTACCCAGCTCTCTTGTAACTAGGTGCTCTATTGAACTCCCCCCTCCAACAGTGCACTTTCAGATGGATTGAAAGAGAGGATTGTTCTTCTCTCAAAAGCTTGTTCACATCACCTTTGGCTTATTATCACACTGCACCCATTAAAGCTTGTGAAGCCTACTGCAACCCTAGCCACCAGCTTGGTCTGTTATCAGCACAGAAGCCTGTTTAGAGGTCAGAGGTTGCAACCAGACTCAACCTTTTACAGAACCCAGAGGTGGGATTAAATGAAAGCGGGCTATGGACTTTGCTCAGATTAGCTGAGGTAGCAACGTTCCTGCAGTACGATTCCACACACACTGCCACAAATCAACACCACTTCCTAAAGGGAGCCAAAACTCAAAACAGGTTCTCCACAGTAACATTTGAGCCGAGACATACCATCATTTTATGCACAAATGTACAGACTTCATGCTGCTCCCTGCATCAGAAGCAGTGAGAGGAGGCATTTATAATCAGAATGCAATAAGTGCCCCCTGCTAACAGAGTGCAGCTGAGGGAGAGCTGCTCCTGAACACTGGCATTCTAAAAATTCCTATTGGTTTTAAGAGTATTTTCCTATAACTTCATCGAGTGTCCCCTAGTTTTTGTAATTTTTGCCAGAGTGAAAAATCAGTCCACTTGTACCCATTCTACTCCACTCAGGATCATATAGCAGTAATTTGCAAGTCTGTCAATTATAGCAGCCCTTAGTAATTTGTGTGTGTGTGTTTATTTCACAATAATCAATACAATTCCAAAACCCCAACAAAGGAAGGTAGCAGGGAAGAATTAGAGATATGATGAGGGATAGAGGGCTAGGCCTAAAGCCCAAGACTAGCAGCAGTTGTTAGCATAAACCAAGGGTTACAGAGGCAGCCATGGCCTGTGTCAGAAAGTCTAGATTTAGGCTGCCATAACGAAATGGGGGCACCAAATTTGGATCACAGTGGAGAGCCTAGTGTAAGGGATGCTGGCATATGCCCACATTGGGGAGAACAGGAAGGTCCACAAGAGCGGTGGCTACTGCCATAGGATTGCAATAACTGGTGGAAGTTGGTGTGTTTATATGCTAAATATGAAAAAATACTTGCAGTTAAGGGTGGCAATTTGAGGAGATTTAGCAAAATTTGGGAATCTTTGCTTAAATATTGTGATTAATAAATTAAACAATTTTTTTCTTAACATGATACTCTTACAACATCTTATAGCGCATGTTTTGTATTTTTGGTGCTAATATTGTCTACTTGTTTATGTATTAATTTTTAAAATTGAATAAAATATTTAAGGAAAAAAAAAAAAGAAGACATTACTATCTACACACAACCTCAGCACAGCAAACACTTCAACAGCAGGGCCAGATGGGACAAAAAAGAAAGCAACTAGAGAGTTGCATGGGGACAGAAATCCCACCTGTCCCTGCGAGGAATCCCCTCAGTCCCCACAAAAAGCAACAATTACTTCAGAAAGTTTTTTTGGGGGGTGGGAGGAAGTCTCTGTACTAGAATAGCTATGCATTTCTAGTTTGCTGATATCAGGGCCGCCATCAGAAATTTCTGGGCCCCTTACTGAGCAATCCTATTGGGCCCCCCACGCACCCCTTCCCCCCCGACCCCCCCCTTCTTCCATGGGCCGAATACACACATACTTTTCTGCTAATGCTCCACCTAAGCCAGTCCCTTAAAATCTTCTCACGTCCATTGGGTGATTTGGCACAGAGGAGATATTCATAAAAAGAACGTCCGTCAAGATCTTTACTCATAGACTGTGCCATTTGCTTTAAATCATCTTCCATCATTAATCCAAATTGCACAATTCTTTCTCTGTCTTTGTCCTGAATGACATCTGGCCACATTGCTGGATCCTTCCAGTCAACAAATTTATGAGCAGGCACGGAGAACGCATTTTTAACTAAATGTAGTTTATCCTTGTACTCCTTATGTAATTTTAATCATCTATGGATATGTTTGTATGTTTATTGTTCAAATGGTTTTATTTATTTCCCCAAATTTATTTTTGTTATACGCATTGAAAATATTTGATATTGCGTTTAAATCAAAATCTCAATAAACTTGAAACTTGAAACGAGTGCCCGTGAGATTGTGGGAGGGTTAAATACTCAAAACTTAGAAGAATAACAATTTACTTAAAGTTTTTGCTACGCCAGCTTTCTGGTATCTTTACATACAGTGGCGTACGTAGCATATGTAACACCCGGGGCCCATCATTTTTTGGCACCCCCCCATCTGTAAGAAAAACATGATTTTTAGTAACAAACCACATGTCACACATGAGTACCTAGGAAAAGGCAGCATCTTACATATTGAAGTGAGCAGTACATCAATACACCCATTGTAAAACTAAACAAGCCAGACCAGCACAGATCAATCTTACACCGTCAATCCTAACAGAAAACCATGTCTTTTGAACAAACAGAACACAGAAAACACCTTCGCCTAGTATGGAATATGTCATCACAAACTAACCCCTCACCCTTTTACAAAACTGTAGAGTGGATTTTAGTCACGGTGGTAACAGCTCTGACGCTCATAGAATTCTGAGCATCAGAGCTGCTACCACCACGGCTGGCGCTAAAAAACGCTCCACAGTTTTGTAAAAGGGGGGATAAAATAGAAATACACAGTTTCAACACTCTAGCTCAGAGGTGCCCAAACTTTTTGAGCTTGTGAGCTACTTTAAAATGACCAAGTCAAAATGATCTACCAACAATAAAATTAAAAAACACAAAGCACACTATACGCTGAGAAAATGTTAATTATCATTCCTATTCTGGGTTTTTTTCAAAGAGGTCAAGGGAGATGACTCTATGCATTGTCACCTCAGTAACAACCATACAAAAATAGACAAATATACCCCCCACCCTTTTTATTAAACCACAATAGCAGTTTTTAGCGCAGGGAGCTGCGCTGAATGCCCAGCACTGCTCTTGACGCTCATAGGCTCCCTGCGCTAAAAACCACTATTGCGGTTTAGTAAAAGGGGACCATATTGTAAAATATAGACAGCAGATATAAATTCAGAACTGTGCATAGTAAGTGAAGGGAAGTTTTCATCTCTGGGAATTTACCCAGTTAACTATTAAGTTATTTGGGCAAATTCCTTTGAAAACTGTGGTAATACTGCCTCCACTTTGCTAAATTTAAAATAAAATCATTTTTCCTACCTTTGGTGATTTCATGAGTCTCTGGTTGCACTTTCTTCTTCTGACTGTGCATCCAATCTTTCTTCCCTTCTTTCAGCCTGTATGCTTCCTCACCTCCACACCTCATTCCCTCCCCCAACTTTTTCTTCCTCTCTTCAAGCCCCCTTTCTTTTTTTTCTGTTTCTCTTCTTTCCTTCTGTCTCCCTGCCTGCCCCCTTTCTTTCTTTCTCCCTGCCGTTCCCCAAGCCACTGCCACTGCCGCTGCCATCGGGGAACAGGACCTACCAATGGATAACAGGCCCCAAAGCCGACGCCGACGCATGCTCTCCCTGCTTCGGGCCGACCAGCATTCTTTGACGTCAATTCTGCCGTCAGAGAGAAAGTTCCGCCCAGCCAGGCAGCGATTGGCTGGCCTGAACTTCCTCTCCGACTGCAGAATTGACGTCGGGGAGAGGAAGACTGATCGGCCCGATAGATCACCAAGGCAAAGTGAGTCCTGGGTGATCGACTCACTTTGCCTTGGCGAGCTACTGGCGCCCCTGCCTTAGAACACTGCCTAGGACCCTGGGGGAGCCCGGGCCCCCTGTCAGCTCCGGACCCCTGAATGCAGGACTGGTAGTACTGCCCTGATGGCGGCCCTGGCTGATATACCACATGCAACAAAATATTTTTATATTATTCCAAAGTATAATAAATGAGAGAGAACTCAGAGGTATTAAACCATTTCTAAACTTTACATGTGGGGATAATTGAATAAATGTATTTACACATACTGTAGAGAAGACTGTTTTACATGTACAAAAGGGCTTTTTAAAAACATGTGTGCCCTCATTTGCACATAAAAAGTATGTGAACAGAAAGTACATATCTATCTTTTATGCAGTCTGCAGAAGGGTGTTGTTGTGTTGAGTTTGGTTGGCATGGAAGAGGAGGTGTGATGTTGAATGAGGCAACCATTGGGAGAGGAGACACCAGGGATGGCAATGGGTCAAGAGTGGAGTTCCACAGGGGTCGGTGCTGGGACCAATCCTGTTCAATATATTCATCAATGACCTGGAGACGGGGACGACATGTGAGGTTATCAAATTTGCTGATGACACCAAGCTTTGCAGCAGGGTTAGAAACGCGGAAGACTGTGAGGTCCTGCAAAGAGACCTAACAAGACTGGAAGAGTGGGCAAAAAAATGGCAAATGAGTTTTAATATAGAGAAATGTAAGGTCATGCATGTAGGGAAGAAGAACCCGATGTTCAGCTACAAAATGGGGGGATCACTGCTAGGGGTAAGCAACCTTGAAAGAGACCTGGGGGTGATGGTGGACACAACATTGAAAGCATCAACTCAGTGCGCAACGGCCTCAAAGAAAGCGAACAGAATGTTGGGTATCATTAAAAAGGGTATCTCGACCAGGACGAAGGAAGTCATCATGCCGCTGTATCGTGCAATGGTGCGCCCACATCTGGAGTACTGTGTCCAATACTGGTCGCCATACCTCAAGAAGGACATGGCAGTACTCGAGGGGGTCCAGAGGAGAGCAACTAAATTGATAAAAGGTATGGAAAACTATTCGTATGCTGACAGGTTGAAGATGCTGGGGCTCTTCTCCCTGGAAAAGCGGAGACTTAGAGGAGACATGATAGAAACCTTCAAAATCCTGAGGGGCATAGAGAAAGTGGACAGGGACAGATTTTTCAGACTGTGGGGAACCACTAACACAAGGGGTCACTCGGAAAAATTGAGAGGGGACAGGTTTAGAACAAATGCTAGGAGGTTCTTTTTTACCCAGAGGGTGGTGGACACATGGAACGCGCTTCCGGAGGTTGTGATAGCCCAGAGCACATTGCAGGGTTTCAAGGAAGGTTTAGACAAGTTCCTAAAAGAAAAGGGGATTGAGGGTTACAGATAAAAAAGAAGAGGTAGGTTACAGAAACGGACAGGAACCACATTACAGGTCATGGACCTGACGGGCCGCCGCGAGAGCGGACCGCTGGGCGCGATGGACCAATGGTCTGACCCAGTGGTGGCAACTTCTTATGTTCTTATGGATCATTCCTGCCCCCCCTTAACTAGACTCCTGGCGATCAAGTTCAGTCCGGGTCCAGCACTGCGGTGGGAACGTCTATTCTGAGCATAGAGCTCAGCTCGTAGGCTCAACATGTAGGCAGTGAGCTCAGCACGTAGGCACACAAGGGTCCCCTCCCCCGGATGATGCATGTCTACGTGTGCCTACGTGCTGAGCTCTATGCTCAGCATAGACGTTCCCACCGTGGCGCCAGACTTGGACTGAATTTGAAATTAGATAGGCCTCCCCATGGGAGTCTCGTGGGCCTGGGAGGGGTCCCCGTGGGAGTCCCGTGGGCCTGGGAGGGGTCCCCTTTTCTCGTGCAAACCTCTAGTCAGGACCCACGCTGATTTAATATAGTGTTAATCTAGTCCTACATCTACCTAAAAGAGAAACAAAATGTTATAGCCTCATCTATTCAAAGTCAACAAACCTGAAAAGTCCAAAATCATCCTTCCTAGCTCTTCAGTTATCAGATGTTATATGCCATATAAACAATTAGCTAGATTGAAAACTGCTTAACACAATACCCTGCTGCTTTCAGAAGTGTAATCACATCAAGTGCTCCTTTGTAACTACCCACTTCAGCATTAACAAGTAACCTATTTAGTCCTTGCCATGCTGTGTTTAAGCTTAAGGTGTCAAAAAAACAAAACAAAACCCAAACACCACAACATTCTGTATTGGAGAAGATACAAGACTATCAGACAACCTACTTTTGTGCAGGATAGGAAAACCAGAAGCTCAACCTTGGAAATGACAGTAGTCGACCCAAATAAATTGCTCCAATAATTATTTCTTCTGCATTATAAAATAACATTAGAACCTTATCTAGGGGTTTCATGCCTCTTTCAAACATCAAAACAGACCAGCACTAGATAGGAAACTTTTGAAGATTCGTGGAATTTACAGGTGTGACAGTTGTCACCGATGATATGAAAACTGAGATTGTGAATGAATCAAACTTAAGTGAATAAATTTTAAAAAATACAGTACCTGCACATTACATTGGAAACTCAGCGGAAACGTAGGGGGGAGAAGGGTTCTAAAGTTAGATGCTTGCCAAGATATAAAACCCCAAAAGAGGAGCATGGAATAAGCACATACTACTTCTGATTAGAGAATGACACGGTGGTTGTTACCCGCAGCTAGCTGCGGGTAACCCGCCAAAACGGTGACCAAAAAAAAGGTCACCACGAATTCGGGGACAAGGCCATTCACCGCCCCATGGTAGCACGGGGCGGTGAACAAATAGTGAACACGCGTTCGATCCGGCAGCCCACTCTCTCCTGCCGGCCGTCCAAGCATCTCCCTCCCTCCCTTACCTTTTCTTCTTGAAACTGGCGATTTCTATAAGGTTACGAGCTGTATTACAGCCAGAGCCTTGAAGTCACGTCGCGTTGCCTGCTGGAAAAAGTCTCCTCTGACGCAACTTCTTGTTTCCGGTTCCATCGGAGACTTTTCTAGCAGGCAACCCGACACAACTTCAAGGTTCCGGGTGTAATACAGCTTGTAGCCTTATAGAAATCACCAGTTTCAAGAAGTAAAGGAAAAGGAGGGAGGGAAGGAAATGCACGGCTGGCCAGCGGGAGGGAGCTGCTGGACCGCGTGAAGGGTGCTGGGGATGGGGGGATGGAGAGGAGAACACGCTGAAGATGGGGACGGTGACGGGCGGTGAAAGAGACAGCAGGGGCGTGAAGGGGATGGCAGAGACAGGGACGGGGCGGTGAAAGGATCAGCAGGGATGGAGCGGTGCAGAGGATGGTGGTCTGGGGACGAGACGGTGACGGGGACAGAATTTTTCCCTGTGTCATTCTCTACTTCTGATCCACTTAAATTAGACTTGTTACAAGTGTTAAAAATTGGAGTAATTGATTCTTACCTTTCTTTTGGCCACAGATCTCTAAACCAGTGGTTCCCAACCCTATCCTGGAGGACCACCAGGCCAGTCGGGTTTTGGAGAAAGCCCTAATGAATATGCATGAGAGAGAGATTTGCATATAATGGAGGTGACAGGCATGCAAATCTGCTCCATGCATATTCATTAGGGCTATCCCCAAAACCCGTCTGGCCTGGTGGTCCTCCAGGACAGGGCTGGGAACCACTGCTCTAAACTGGCAAAGGGTTGCTTTTCAACAGCTTTGGTTATGTCAGTATTTTGATGCTACCTCTAAATCAGGGGTCTCAAAGTCCCTCCTGGAGGGCTGCAATCCAGTCGGGTTTTCAGGATTTTACCAAAGAATATGCATTGAAAGCAGTGCATACACATAGATCTCATGCATATTCATTGGGGAAATCCTGAAAACCTGACTGGATTGCGGCCCTTGAGGAGGGACTTTGAGAACCCTGCTCTATACACTCATCGCATGCTCTGTTTGTGAATTATTGTAATGCCATCAATAAAGGTATTATCCAACTAATTAAAAAAAAAAAAATACTGTTATTTGGTTTTAGGCCACACCTAAAAGGCTAAGCATGCTGCTCCTTTATTATTTTCATACCATGTGTTACCTGTACTTTAAACTTAAGGCTCCTAGTTTGACTTTGAAGGACTTCAGCATTTTATTTATTTATTTTTTTAAGACCACTGGTGCCATGAACAGAATGCTGCTTTAAGAAGTTTAAGGCCACGTTAAAAACTTTACTGCCCCAGGTATATTAGACAGTGAGCCCACCGGGACAGATCGAGAAAATGCTCGAAGTACCTGAATGTAAACCTCTTTGAGTGTGATTGTAAAACTACTAAAAAGGTGGTATACAAGTTCCAATCCCTTTCCCTTTTTTTCCAATCTGCAGCCCCAAATGCCTACCCTAGTGAATAACTGAGTTTCATCTACATTGGAAATGTATGACGGGTTTTTTTTAACATTTCAATTTGGTTTAATTTAGTTTTTGACTGGTGGATTTTTCTAGCAGGTAACTAGAATTCCTTGCCTATGTCACTTGGGCTTAGGGGTCCTTTAACTAAGCTGAACTAAGAAATGGGCTTAGCACATCCTTATTATACAGGCCTTTCCTGTGCACTTATTGCCTCTTATTCAGGAGGCACTGTGGGTTCCCACTCACAACTTAGTACCCCAAGCTGGTTAGCACAGGGGTCTCAAAGTCCCTCCTTGAGGGCCGCAATCCAGTCAGGTTTTCAGGATTTCCCCAATGAATATGCATGAGATATATGTGCATGCACTGCTTTCAATGCATATTCATTGGGGAAATCCTGAAAACCTGACTGGATTGCGGCCCTCAAGGAGGGACTTTGAGATCCCTGGGTTAGCACATCTCTGCCCATTCTCTACCCCAACATGCCCCCTCCAAAAAAATACCATGCACTTAGAACACATACACACACATAGTAAAACTTCTATGGAACACTCTAGCACAGGGGTAGGGAACTCCGGTCTTCGAGAGCTGTATTCCAGTCGGGTTTTCAGGATTTCCCCAATGAATATGCATTGAAAGCAGTGCATGCAAATAGATCTCATGTATGAAAACCCGACTGGAATACGGCTCTTGAGGACCGGAGTTCCCTACCCCTGCTCTAGCATGTCCTCCTTTGGCCCTTTTTGTTGCAATAGTAAGAGAGCTCTTAAACTATAAATAGCTTAGTTGTGGAATGCACTATATATGAAACTAAAACCTACAAAAGGGTAAGATTTCCCTTGCACCCAGATTCTTTAGGTTTCTCTTCAAACACAGTATGCATCCAGATAAGCAAGAACATTGTATCTAATGTCAGTGGTGTACCTAGGGTATGTAACACCCAGGGCTGATCATTTTATTAACCCACCCCCCCAATATAAAAACATATTTTTAGTAATTTAATTAATTTTTATAGCCCATCCTGGTGTAAAGTAAACAAAATACATTAAAAAAGACTTTTCCTCTTAGGTCCTAGTTCACACTTGCTGTCTTAATACCAGCTCTGGCAGGATAAATGTGGCATGTCTGACATATTGTAATCACAAAATAGAAAACATTATTTTTTTCTACCTTTTGTCGTCTGTTAATTTTATTATTCAAATCATGTTGGTACCAGGCTCTGGTTTCTGTTTAAGAACATAACATAAGAACATAAGCAGTGCCTCTGCCGGGTCAGACCAGAGGTCCATCCCGCCCAGCAGTCCGCCCCCGCGGCGGCCCAACAGGTCATGACCTGCCTTAATCACCAGAAGGGGCCCCTTAGGTTTCTCATCGAAGTCCTATCTTCCCATCAATGTCCTAACCCTCCGGCCTTGCACCTGCACGACCTGGTGAGCTGTCTATACTTATGCAACACCCCAGCACCTCCCTCAGTACCCCACGATCCCCTTTTCCCTCAGGAATCTGTCCAATCCCTGTTTGAATCCCTGTACTGTACTCTGCCGGATCACTTCCTCCGGGAGCGCATTCCATTTGTCCACGACCCTTTGGGTGAAGAAAAACTTCCTTGCATTTGATTTGAACCTATCTCCCTTCAGTTTCTCTGAGTGCCCCCTCGTACCTGTCGTCCCTTTTAGTCTGAAGAACCTGTCCCTGTCCACACTCTCTATGCCCCTAAGTATTTTGAAGGTCTCTATCATATCCCCCCTGAGCCTCCTCTTTTCCAGAGAGAAGAGCCCCAGTTTATCCAGCCTCTCAGCATATGGGCAGTTTTCCAGCCCTCTTACCAGTTTCGTTGCCCTCCTTTGGACTCTCTCAAGAACTGCCATGTTCTTCTTGAGGTGCGGCGACCAATATTGAACGCAGTATTCCAGATGTGGGCGCACCATCGCTCGATACAGCGGCATGACGACTTCCCGCGTCCTGGTTGATATGCCCCTCTTGATGATGCCCAGCATCCTGTTGGCTTTCTTCGAGGCTGCTGCACACTGTGCGGATGGTTTCATGGATGGATCCACTAGCACACCCAAGTCTCTCTCAAGTCCGGTGTCTTCCAGCAATCTCCCCCCCATTTTATACTCGAACAACGGGTTCTTTTTCCCTATGTGCATGACCTTACATTTATCTACGTTAAAGCGCATTTGCCATTTGTTTGCTCAGTCCTCCAGCTTATCGAGGTCCCTTTGCAGTTCCTCACACTCCTCCCTGTCCTAACTCTGGCGCAGAGTTTGGTATCGTCTGCAAATTTTATAACCTCACACTTTGCCTCCGTTTCCAGGTCATTGATAAATATGTTGAAGAGTAGCGGCCCCAGCACCGATCCCTGCGGCACACCGCTTGTGACTCCCCGCCAGTCAGAATATTGGCCCTTTACTCCGACCCTCTGTAGTCTACCTGACAGCCAGTGCTTGATCCATCTGTGTACATCCCCGCCCACCCCGTGGTTCCACAGCTTCCTAAGCAGCCTTTCATGTGGCACCTTGTCAAAGGCCTTTTGAAAATCGAGGTAAATGATGTCTATGGGTTCCCCTTTGTCCACCTGACTGCTTATTCCCTCAAAGAAGTACAGAAGGTTTGTCAGGCACGACCTTCCCTTACAGAATCCATGCTGGCTTGTCCGCAGTAGGCCATTTTTCTCGATGTGCTCGCAAATGCTGTCCTTGATCATTGCTTCCACCATCTTCCCTATAACTGAAGTCAGGCTCACCAGCCTGTAGTTCCCGGGGTCACCTCTCGATCCCTTCTTAAAGATAGGTGTGACATTCGCCAGTTTCCAGTCCTCTGGTACCTCTCCAGTTTTCAAGGACAGGTTGCAAACATGCTGGATTGCGCCCGCTATTTCCTGACTTAGTTCCTTTAGAACCCTTGGGTGGATCCCGTCCGGTCCCGGTGATTTGCCGCTTTTCAGTCTGTCAATCTGCTTGAGGACATCCTCCCGACTTACCTCTATATACCCCAATCTTTTGGCCTGCTCCCCACTCATGAGCTCCTCTGAGTCCGGTATATTGGACGTGTCCTCGCTCGTGAAGACCGACGAGAAGAACGTGTTCAACCTCTCAGCTACCTCTTTATCCTCCTTAATCACTCCCTTCCTATCCCCATCATCCAATGGCCCCACCTCCTCTCTCACTGGTTGCTTCCCCTTTACGTAACTGAAGAATGCCTTGAAGTTTTTCGCCTCCCTGGCCAGCCCCTCCTTGTATTTCCCTTTTGCTTTTCTAACCTCTCGGTGGCATTCCTTTTGGCATTTCCTGTGCTCCTGGTGATTTTCCTCCGTTGGATCTCTCTTCCATTTCCGGAAGGACACTTTCTTGTCACTGATTACCCTCTTTACTTCAGGTGTCATCCAAACCGGGTCTTTTGACCGCTTGTTCTTGCGGCCTTTCCTGAAACTGGGGATGTACAGTTTTTGCGCTTCCTGCAGTGTGTCCCTGAGAAGGGTCCAGGCGCTCCCTACAGTCTCCATCCTAAAGCCGTTCCTGAGCTTCCTCCCCACCATTTTCCTCATAGCAACATAGTTCCCTTTCCTGAAGTTGGGCGCAGTCGTTGCGGTCCTCCCCACTATGGGTGACCCCCTTTCTAATGTGAATCTGATCACGTTGTGATCACTGTTGCCTAGTGTTCCTCCCACTTCTACCCCTCTTGCAGGCCCCCCTAATCCATTAAGTATGAGGTCAAGAGTAGCATCCCCTCGCGTCGGTTCCTTGACTAGTTGCTCCATGAAGCAGTCCCTCACAGCTTCTACGAATCCTGCTTCCCTCGTGGAGTTGGAGTGTCCCGTACTCCAGTCTATCCCTGGGTAGTTGAAGTCCCCCATCACTGTTACACTTCCAGTCCTGCATTCCTGTCTCAGTTCTGCTTCCAAGTCTTGTCCTATTGTTTCTGACGCACCAGGCGGGCGATAATACAGCCCCAGCTTTATGTCTGCACTCTTCTTTCCCGGCAATTTGACCCATAGCGATTCTAGCTCCTCTGCCTTTGTTGCCGTATCGATCCCAATCGAGTAGATATAGTCCTTTATATACAGCGCTATGCCTCCCCCCTTCTTGTGGGTCCTGTCCCTCCTGTAGAGCTTGTACCCTGGCAGCGCCACATCCCATTGATTTTCCTCTGTCCACCAGGTTTCTGTAATTCCTATTATATCCAGGTCCTCCCCCTTGGCCATGACTTCCAGTTCACCCATCTTAGCCATGAGGCTTCTTGCATTTGCGTATAAGCACTGTAGGTCCCGGTGTTTGTCCTCCACCTCTGCCTTTACCTGGGCCGCCTTCCCTTGGGTCTCGGGCCGTCTTCCCGCTCCCGATGCCTCTGCTGTGCCCTCCGCCTTTACCCTCGCAACTCTCTTCCTCCCCATGTCCCCTCCACCCCACCTCCCCGCTTTTCCCCGGGGAGTACCAGCCCCCTCCCGTGCTATCGTCCCCTGGGCCTTGGTTTGTTCCCCCTTGCCTTGTGACTCCCCTTTGCCCTGTGGCTCCACCTTATTGCCTTCTGTTTGCACCCTGGTGCCATCTTGTCCTCCTGAATCCCCTGTTTTCCCCTTCCCCTTAGGCTTCTCCCAGCAAGTTGCTGTTACCTGGTGTTTCCCTCGCTGTCTGATCGCAAGTTCCATCGGACCCCCGTCCTCCTCCCTGCAGTCAGCCCGTTCAGCATCTTTTCTTGATTCTGTTTGTTGCCTTCCTTCCTCCCTGCCCCTGTTTGGCTTTCATACATGCATGAAAGCAGTGGCAGCTTGAGGCTATTGCCATTAGCTGCAAAGCTTGGAGATTTATAGTTGTTGGACTGGAGGAAGATGTCTTCAGCTGGCAGGGCTTGGGAATCCCCATTAGCTCAAGTATTTATATATTACACTCAGGCGAGGGAACCTTTGGTGCCCATCCACTAATTTTGGGCTCCAGTCCCTCCCCCAAGTCAGCTGTATGACTACACCACTGAATACAATACAAAAATAATTGTAATGCACATAGCCCAAAGCTAACATATTCCAGTTAATAAATTAAAAATAAAATATTTTTTTTTCTTTCTTGTTAATTTGGACATTTTTTTCCATCAGCTTGGTCCGTTTCTCTTTCTACCTACCTTCTACTAATTCTCTTTCCAGTGTTTGCTGTCCATTTTTTATCCTCTTCTCTCTCATTCCATTCCTTCCTTATGCCTGTCTCCAGCGTATTGATTTTTCCCTTTCAGCTTTAACTTTTTTTCTTTTTTTGCCTATCCACTCAATCTTGCCCTTTCTCATCCTTCTTTTATTTTTAAATTTTCAGCTACCTCTCAGTCTCTAGCTCTCCCATTTCCCATCTCACTCCTTTCCCAGCCTATTTCCTCCCCATTACAACATTTCTACCACTGTACTCACTGTTCTCTCACTCATCTTGTCATCTTCCTTTTGACCTCATCCACTTTCAAAATTCCCCTCCCTCTCTCTTCTGGTCAGGCTCTATTTCCCTGTCCCTTTCTCTCCATTCCCTAGCATCTTCTTATCCCAGCTCTCTTCCCTCCCAACGGTCCATCTCTCCTTTCTCCCCATGGTCTAACATTTTGCTCCCTCTCTTGCTATTCTTCTTCTCTTCCCCCCTCTTGCTGCTGAAGGGGGGAGGGGGAAAATAGATGCATCTCTCTGCCCCTCCCATCCCCAGATCCACTTTTCTCCCTTTCTCTTCCCAACTGCCCCATCACATCCCATCTCTCCCCCTGCCTGCTTCCCTCCCCCAGGTCCACCATCTCTCCCTTTCTCTTCCCAACAGTTCTCCCTTCAAGTATCTCTTTCCAATTTCTCTCCCTTCAAACCATTGCCCACCATCTTTCTATGTCCTCAGTTTCAGGTCCCATAAGCTCTCCTCCCATGCCCAATCTGGCACTTCTTTTAATACCTTCCCCCTTCATACTTAAAAAAACAAACAACAGTCTAGGAGGCTTCCTTGGCCCAGCATGGCCTCCCCTTCTCTCCACCCCAGTCCGATGTCACCCTCACCTTGTCTTGCTGAAAAATCTGCTGGCCTCGGCAATGATTCAGAAACGTTGCCCACGGTTCTCCTCCTTGCTTTCCATCTACCGTGGTCTTTTTCCAATTATACAACTTCCTGTTTCTGCCTGGATGGACCTTGGCCCATGGAAAGCAGGGAGGGGAGCCACGGGCAATGTTTCTGAAATCACTGGTGAGGCCAGCAGATTTTTAAGAAAGACAAAAGGCGAGGTCAACATCAGACTGGCGCAAAGAGAAGGAAGACATGCTGTGCCACGGGGGCCCCCCAGAGCCTTGGGGCCCATGGCAGCTGCCCTGTTTGCCTGCCCCCGACGCCGCTCATGCTCCTTTCCATCCCCCAGTGCAGCACCTCCCGCCTGAACACCCCCCCCCCATCACACACACACAAGCAGCAGCAGTGGCCAGCCATTAGAAACAGTTGCTGTGAACAGGCTGTTTGGGGCCTACTCCACTAGGGCATCTCTCTGCCGCAATCAGTGACGCAGCAGAGGGAAGGCCCCAGTGGGACAGGCTACAGGCAAACTGTTCAGAGCTCTGCTTTTAACAACCAATCACTGCTGCTGTTTTAGGAGACAGCCAGCCTGGAGAAGTACTGTATGTCAGTTCCTGCCTACTCACTGCTCTGCCAGTTCCTGCCTAGTGCCTACTTCCTGCTTCTACAAAGGCAGGACCCAACATCAGCACTCCAAGGCAGCAGCACCCTCCCCCCTCCTCGGCACACCAATGTATTTAGTAAGACACATTTCAAGGAAAATAAACTTTTCTAAACAGTAATTTGCTGACCTGACAAGTTATTTTGTCTCCAGATAGACTTGCATTTAATGGAGGTAGTGCATGAAAATTTAGCTAATACATATTCACTGTGGATATGTTGCAAACCAGACTCATTGGATGTGGCCCAAGAACTACGTTAAGAACCCCTGCAACATGGGGATGCCTTTTTAGCATTCTTCCATGCCATCTATTCACACTACAAAAAGTTCATGAAATGGCTTCTTTTTTTTAATATTTATTTCCTCAACAAAAGACTGAAAGCTTTAGCACTGGTATACCAGGTCAAGCACAAAACTAGTTATTCTGTCCCATGATATTACACTCACAATGATAAATACTTGATTTATCAGACTGTATAACCCCCTTTCCCTTTAAATGCTTGCAACAAATCCTAGGTGGCGTTAATCATTAGGAGTTAGTTAAAGCAGAATCTAATTAGAAGACAGTATAGGTACCTGAGGCAGGAGAGTGCTATACTGTCCAGCTGAGGAAACAAATATCATAACCCTTGAACTGTACCTCTACACGTTACCTTATATAAGAGACAGCATCTTCTCCTCCCTCTGGTAGCAGTTGTGAGACTGCTTTGTTTTTGAAAAGAAAGAGGGGGAAGAGATGGCAGCAGAGCCAGATAGAAAAATATAAAAATAAAACAGGCAAACTGTAAAGAAAAAAAAAAAAAATTCTCCAGTGTGGCATTCCAATTTATATGATCCCAACATTGCCTACCAGCTTGCTTCATCCAGACAGAAAACTCTCTTTGCAACCATATTTGTTCCCATTTTCATATCTGTAGTGACCCAGAAGCATTTGACTACAGGCGGCTTGTCCAACCCATGGTTCACGGTCCAGAACTCAGCCCACAGAAGCTCTGAAGTCCTCCGATAGGATCTCTGCTTCCATGCTGCAACTGGTCTTGACAGGAGTTTGAGCTGCATGATCCTGGAAGTTAAGGCTGGGCAATTGGTATCAAGTCTTGCAAGACTTAATACTGCAAACCAACTTTAATGTCCAGTGCAGCACAACTCAACCTTGTGGTGACTAGTTGCAGCAGAGAAGCAGAAATTTCATCAGAGTTCATAGGACTTTTGTACAGTAGGGAAGGAGGATCCATCAAAGCTTTGCAGCAGGAAGGTAAATCCAAACAAGCATTAAGGCAGGCAGGCATCCAAGCAATCAGGTGAGGGAACAAGATGGGGAGGAGGGCTACAAAAAAGTGAACATTGGAGTATATATTTAATCTTTTCCATAGATTTTATCCCCAGGCCTCTTATTAATGAAACCTAATTTGGCATAACTGCAAGGAGAGAAAGATGTTTGCCAGCATAAATCATATAATGCTAAGTATTAAAATCTTCATTGTAGAAATAAATTTCTAGTTTTCTTGTTCAAAACATGTTGAATAGATTGGGAATAACTCATTTGCCACAGCTACACAAGTCATTCTAAGAAGGTAAAGGATGCAGGTCTGAAGGTCCCTAACTTTGGTTGTACACAAAGTTCAAACCTGTTTTCTATGAGCCTTGGCATCTTCCTCATATGTAAATTCGGATGGCTCTTTTCTTTGCTTTAGCAGTAAACCTACATAATCATATTCTCCAAACCTGCACTTAACCCATTAAATGACTGGCGAAGATGCCAAAGCTCCAAAGGAATTCCCTGCTGAGCTGCTCCCCTCTTTCCTGGTGCTGCTGCAGTGACCCGAAGTTGTCAGGGTGCTTCTAGCTGCTGATGCTGAAATCTTGGGTTACTGCAAGAGTGCCAGGAGGGAAAGGGACTGGGGACTTGTATACCACCTTTTTGTGGCTTTGGCATTTCAAAGTGGTGGGCAGAGGATTACGTGACTTGCCCAGGGCACAAGGGGCAGCACTGGGATTTGATCTCACAACCTCTGGGTGCAGAGGCAGCAGCTGTCAGTGAGCCACAGTGACTCAGCAGAAAGTTTCTTTGGCATCCCTGCCAGCACAGGTATTAATTCAATTTTTGTTCTCAGTGTGTCATTCTCAGAAAGAGCATGAGTGCATGTGTATTTTGGCCCTCCGAATGTTAACAAAATATAAAATGTGGCCCCTACTAGAAAAAGATTACACAAGTCTATACAGCTTCTCTCTAGCCCTTTTGGAAAAATAATCTTCAGCCTCAAATAACAGAACACTAGAGCCTGGGCCCACTGAGGCCTACATGCAACAGTCATACGCAACATGAAAGGGACAGAAAGGCTTATGACAAGCACTGAAAGTCACACACCTGCAATTCCTCTGAATTCCTGGGAGCAGCCTTGCTGGGAAGCTGGTCACTAATCATCCTCCTTGGAGTGGAATCTGATTGCAGTGTGTGAGGTGTATATAACCTACTAGACACCTAATCAGCCCAATTACTAACCCTTCCTATCAGTGGCCATAGTACTATAACATAGGTAGAACTGACCCAGAACTGGACACTAATACTGACCCCTGGAGTAAAGAATGATTATACTGTAAATATACACATACAATCTGAAAAAGTGTGTGTAGGTACCGATTCTATCTATAGCCTGAAAGTTACACAGGGACCTGAAGGCTTTTAAAGCAGCAAAGCCTCCTTAAACTGAATATTGTACAAGCCAGGATTTATTTGAGGTAGTTAAATTAGATGTTGCTGAGCAAAAACAGCCTGTCTGCAGAAGGCTGCCTAAGACTGCTTCACACAAACACTTACTGAAAGGCTGAATTAATGGCTCCTGCCATCAAGCTGAGCTCAGACAGTGAAATATGGAAGCAGTGAATAGAAGAGGATGGGGCAATGAGAAAATCTATTCCTCTAGCACAGCGAGTCCTGGGCAGGAGCTGATACATAGGGTTTAATGGCTGACATAAGATGGTCAGCATTAGTTAAGTGCAAACTCGGAATCGGTAACTGAGCAAAGCAGAATTAAGGATAGAGAAGGAGGGCCTTAGTCAAGTCATCAATGCAAGCGTCCAGGGTCAGGGTTTATATAAGAGGGTTCCTTCCAATATTCTATAACCCATGGGCTCTAAATATCAGTCATTTGGTGTCATCACCGCACAGATATTCTTCTCTCCCCAAGGAGCTTTGGACATTCCCATCACATTATCCTGGCTAACCAGGAATCAAATGGAGATTTCGCCAACTGATACACACAAGGGGACCAAGGCACCAGGCTGGCTTCATGTTCCCTATTGCATTGTTGTGGTTGCTCAGTATTTTCTGCTCAATAAAAATTATAAAAAAAAAAAAAAAAAGCAGTCCAGCTGCAGAAACAAAGTAACCATGCAAGTTTTAGTAAAATTTTCAGAGCAGAACTACCCAGCTCTCTTGTAACTAGGTGCTCTATTGAACTCCCCCCTCCAACAGTGCACTTTCAGATGGATTGAAAGAGAGGATTGTTCTTCTCTCAAAAGCTTGTTCACATCACCTTTGGCTTATTATCACACTGCACCCATTAAAGCTTGTGAAGCCTACTGCAACCCTAGCCACCAGCTTGGTCTGTTATCAGCACAGAAGCCTGTTTAGAGGTCAGAGGTTGCAACCAGACTCAACCTTTTACAGAACCCAGAGGTGGGATTAAATGAAAGCGGGCTATGGACTTTGCTCAGATTAGCTGAGGTAGCAACGTTCCTGCAGTACGATTCCACACACACTGCCACAAATCAACACCACTTCCTAAAGGGAGCCAAAACTCAAAACAGGTTCTCCACAGTAACATTTGAGCCGAGACATACCATCATTTTATGCACAAATGTACAGACTTCATGCTGCTCCCTGCATCAGAAGCAGTGAGAGGAGGCATTTATAATCAGAATGCAATAAGTGCCCCCTGCTAACAGAGTGCAGCTGAGGGAGAGCTGCTCCTGAACACTGGCATTCTTGAATAGATCAGTCTAAAATGTATCGATGGTACCCAGTCATTACACATTCTCATATCACACCAGAGCATTAGCGCCCATCTCCTGTCAATCTGACCGACGCAGCCAGAGAGCCAATCCCTCCCCCACAAAAGACAGAATTACTTAAAACCAAACACACATATAGGTCAGAGATATAGAAAATGACAATACATCAGTGTACATTTATAACTGGTATCTCTTTTTATAATGTCCATGATTAGCACAGGATTTATAACCATAAATTATACATTCTTATCTAACCTCAGTACATAAAATATTAAGAATATATTGGAAAGGTGGCACAAAGCAACAACATGTCCATCTGTTGGCATTCTCTGAGTGCATAGGGAAAGGATCAGACAGGAAAGAACACACATACATATGGAATGGAGCACCCTCTGGTCTGTGACATATGTCTGGAAGCTGTAATGTTTGCATGCCAGGGACAATCCCTTCCTTTCCTTCATTTCCAGACTGAGGGACAGCTGAAGTTTGACACCAGGAATTCTCCTCCCAAGCATATTAAATACTTCAGTACTTTACTGCGCTGAGCACATGGTTGGCTCAGTGACAGACTATATATATGTATTGTGCACATCTTCCCCTCAGATATGTCAGACACATCATGCATGCCCCAGTACACACACAAGGTGCTGTAATAGCACATGCCACAAAGCAGACAGTCCCTCTGCAGAGGTTAGTTGCTACAAAGTTAAACACAGGCCGGGCTGCCATATTTCTATGATGACAAACACAGCAGCATCTCCCAGAAAAATGGTAAACATAAGCCAGTAACACCAGAAGACAGACCACCCCTTCCTCTCTGCTACCTCTCAGTGCTGCATTATTTTGCACTCTTGTATGTCTGTAGTGGGGAGGGGGCCACTTCATACAGTACTCGCACATATTAGCACTAGCTCTGGCCTAGAATCAGTGCCTCCAAAATTTAAAGAGTTCAAAACAGCACAGTAATACTAGTGATAACAGTATGAAATGCAATAAATGAGTAAAAGTCATAAATAAAAGTGCCTAAGATAAGCGCACTCTTTGTAGTGAGGGAGCGCCACACTCGGAAGCCTCTAAATTGAGAGCGTGCTTCCCAAGGAGGAGTGTCACATTCAGCAGTGCCGCTTAGATTTGTGTGCTCTTCACGGGAAAGGTCATGCCTGGTGGCGGGTCCCAACGTGTGTACTTTCATGGGGCAGAGGAAGTGTGTTCGGTGGCTCTTTCTTTTCACATGTTATAACTGTAGGTGGGTGGCATCGTCTGTGTGAATCCTGTAGGTGCTGTGTAGCCATAGGGGAAGTTTCCCTGCGGTGGTGCCATACTGGGACCCGCTGTTAACATGAGCTGCTGGCCTGAAATAGAAAGGAGAGAATGAACAGATGAAGGAAAAAAAAAAATCATCTCAACCTGGCTTCTTGCAGGACTGCTCTGTGCACCTTTTCCTTTTTATGTGCATCAAGCATCTGACGTAGACCTTCTCAGGGTGTTAAGGATAGGAGCTGACAAGACAGCTTTAGACCAGTGGCTACATAATTGATCAGGAAATGTCATATGGAAATAACCCCTGCTATTAGGAACATATCAGACATGCCATGCTGGCTCAAGCTGAAGGTTTATTGATCCCAGTATACTATCTCCAACAGTGTCCAACCTGGATTATAAGGAAGTACTTGGTAGATCCATTCCCTGCTGCTTACCCCCAGGGCTAAGTAATTGATAATTGTTTATGGACCTGCATCCAGCATTGGTCTCCATACATAAAGAAGGATATAAAACTGCTAGAGAGGGTGCAGAGATGAGGAACGAAGCTAGTGAAAGGTATGGAGAACCTGAACTACGAGGAATGACTTAGGAGACTGGGGTTGTTCTCCCTTGAGAAGAGGAGACTGCAAGGGGATCTGATCGAGACTTTCAAAATACTGAAAGGATTCGACAAAATGGAGCAGGGAAAGCAGTTATTTACAATGTCCAGTGTGACACGGACAAGAGGACAGACTGAAGCTGAGGGGGGACAGGTCCAGGACGAATATCAGGAAGTTCTTTTTCACGCAGCGAGTGGTGGACACCTGGAATGCTCTCCCAGAGGAAGTAATTGCAGAATCCACCGTTCTAGGATTTAAGGGTAAACTAGATGCACATCTCCCTTTAGAAGCATTCAGTGATATGGGGACTAAAACTATGCCAGGGTACACCTGGCGGGGCCTCCGCATGTGCGGATCACTGGACTTGATGGACCCAGGGTCTGATCCGGAGATGGCAATTCTTATGTTCTTTCCTTCAAGAACTTGTCCAAACTCCTTTTAAACCCAGCTATGATGGATGTCATGATTACATTCTACTACAGACTTCTGCTATAACATCTCCTTGTGGATGATGCAAATCCATATTATTGTCCATTCTGAACTGCTAGCATACACATTTTACACAACACCACATCAGTTTGTGGAAGTGAACCAGACCTGCCTTTCTTATGAGTCTAAAGTAGGTCCCATTGAGACTGGACATTTCTTACCTAACACTATGGGTGTGGGCTCAACTACCTGTTCCTCCTCTTTCCGGAGACTTTCTGATGCATCAAGTTTATCCACCTACATGGGAAAAAAAAAGAAATGCATATGGTGTGCTGTCCTCACTAATATAAGAGAGGTTTTAAAGAAACAAAAATACCAAACGGATCAGAAGTCTCTAGCAATCTATCTAGATAGCTAAAACATTATGCAGAGTGTCCTAACACTGCTAAGTCAGCAGTCTGTTTGGCATGTGCTTCTCCACGTCATACAAATGAGGCATTTTAACTGGTCTTTTAAGAAGGAAGAAACATGGGTCATTGCTGCAAAGACTGCAAGAGCTTAACAGCAAATGCAAAAGGACCAACATTACTCTATAAAAACAAAACAAAGCCTCACAATTCCAAATTGGCAACAAGTTTCATTAAAGAAACATATTTAATTATACAAGCAGCTGGCACTGTGTTTGCTCAGTTTTGGGACGATGCATTTATAAATCCAACCGGCAATGTTATGTAATGGCTTAAGTCAGATTTATAAATTAGGACCAGAAGACTTATTTTTGGCTCACTTCAGCACTATTGTGACATGGAGCCTCCTATCAGCACAACCACTGAAATGGACAGGATAGGACCAGATGAGAGGTTGACCGAATTTCAGTTTCAGCACTGAAACCAATCAGTCAGTGCATTTTCAGCTGAAACTAAAACTCTTTCCCCAACTCCCACCCCAATCACTATTCGCCCCCTCAAGCTACTCGACCACTTCCCAGGCCAGCTGCTGCCCCCCCCCACCACTTACTTTTAAATGCCCTGGTAGTCTAGTGGTACCTCTGCCCTTGGTTGCTTGGGCCTACCTTTTAGATCTCCTAGTGGTCTAGCAGCCTTTTCTGGGCAAAAGCGATATCCAGTTGCTTTTGCCCCTGTTGGTTCCTCAGCCATAATGGCTGCCGGAACTTCACAAGGCTGCCAGTCCCAAAATGGCAACCAGGACCTCCCATGCCAGTCTTGCAAGGCTGTTGGGAGAAGTCCCGGCAGCCATTTTGGCTGAGGAACCAACATTGGCAACTGCCCAGAAGAGGTGGTCGGATCATACCGCGAGTTTTTTCCTTCACTCGCAGGCGCTCCCGGCTGCCCTCTCTTGTCTCCCCCCCCACTGGATTTCTTGCCTCATGCACACACAGCTGGTCTGAGATTCCTTGCTGGAGCGCATACCTCCTGTGAGGTGCCCGAGTCGCATGCTTTTCTGTTCAGCATTTTTCAGACTCGCTGACGGGCTGGGCAGTGGCTGCCGCTGCTATGTTGCTGCCTATCCCCGCGTCTCCCCCATGAAAAACCATAGTCACAGTTTTTCAAGATTCGCGGGGGTTCCTGGAACGGAACCTTCACGAATATCGGGGGAGTACTGTATATTAAGTCTTAACAAACATAGCAACCATGTACCCTCTAAAAAAACCAGAGGTGATCATATACATTGTGCTTCTAGTCATATACTTCTAGTCATGGCTTTACTAAGCACTGAAACAGTGGTACATCTCTCACTGCAGTCAATCAGTTAGTTCCTGTGATAGCCCCCCTCCCCTACCTTATCACAGTGGGCTTCTGCACCCTATCGTACCCCAATCATCCTCACCCTACCTCACTCTTTACTGCAGTCAAGCAGTGGCAAAATTTCTCACTATATCACATGTGCAGCACACTCTCAGCACTGCTTACCTTGGTCAGGTATTCTCTCATCACCTGGATAAAGTAAGGCATTGCGAAGTCGGTGAGGTTGTGCCTCCAGGCCAGTTCTAGCACCAAGTCCGGATGCAGGAGATCATAGCAAGTGAACAGCGAGGCTGCAAAACACTCATTTTTACCTTCTTCCAAGAACCACTGCATCAAGGTCTCTGCCAGTTCAGTATCTTTAGATTCAGCGGCATATTGCATAGCATCCTACAGCAGCAAGAGAAGCAGCTAAACATCTACTGAAAATCAAGATCTCAACCTTCCCACCCCACCCCACCCCAGAGAGGTCACACCTCCCTTTCTTGGTATACCCCTCCCTCACCTGCTCTGTCAACCTCTCCACTATACTCCACAGCAGGGGTGCCCAGGGCAAAATGTCGATCACAAAGGCAACACCGGTAGATTGCAGAGCCAGTTTTCTCCCTAGCCTCTTTAGCATTCCCCCATGGTCACTGTCTCACCTTTAAAGTAATTACAGCAACCTGCAGAGCAAATATAGCAGGCTGCTGTCAGCCTCCACAGCACGTTCCCTCTGCCGCGGTCCCGCCCTTGACGTCAGAGGAGGTGCAGGACCGCATCAGAGGAAACATATTAGAGAGGCCGACAGCAGCCTGCTAAGTTCACTCTGCAGGCTGCCGTAATTAACTGTGGTAGTTAGGCCATGAGGGAAGAACGGAGGCAAGAACTAACAGTTGCGATCCTGTCTGAGATTCTGACAGTCATTGTGTGCGGGAAGCAGCGGAGGTAAGGCCCCGCATGTCGGGATAAGGCTGTGCCCATTGCAAGGGCCCTGGTGGGATGGAGGTTGCCTTGGAGATGCTAGATCAGAGTGGGGGAGAGAGAGAGAGACAAAAGGGCCTTGAGGAGGGGCAGAAAAGCAGACGTGAATCAAAAGGGAGGGAGAAGACAAAGAGAGTGAGAGAGACAGAAAGACCTGGATCAAAGGTGGGAGGACTCAAAATGTTAGCAGAAGGAAGAGAGAGGGAGAAACCTGAAACAAACGGGAGGCAGAAGAGAGGGGGGATAAATGCTGTACTATGTGAGGTGCAGACAGAAGAGACAGAGGGGAGAGTCCCTGAGGAAGAACAGAGAGATGCAAGATCATAACAGAAGAGGGAGAGAGAGGGAGACATGTTGCCATTAGGGTGTGGAGGAGAGAGGAAGAAAAGTTGGACTCCTGGAGGGACAGAGATATGTTGGTTGGGGAATGGAATGAGGTCTGGAGGACAGAAGATGTGCAATTGGTATATATAGAAATAAATATGGGGGAATTTTACTAAGGCGCGCTAGCCGATTTAGCACACTAAAGCACTTTAGTAAAAGAGGAGGTATATGTTTAGTATTTTTAATGTTGGTTGATCATTTTGACTTGGTCATTTTAAAAGTAGCTCGCAAGCCAAAAAAGTGTGGGTACCCCTGTTCCACAAAATCATTATACCCCACCTCTACATTTGTTTCAACTTGATAACAACACAACTTAACAAATCATTCAATGAAAGATACTATTCAAAATCTAATACAATAAATATAATTTAATAAATCAACCTAGCTCACCAACCCCTCTGCCGTGACCTTTTAGTGACATATAGAAAAAAATACAGGCATGGCTATTGATTTAAAGATCTTCACATCTTATCTTAACTAAAATCCAGTCCTAGAACTAATGTATTTTATCAGAACAATCATAAACATAGATATGTTGCCTATTAAAGTGTTTCATTTGTACTGTGGCTTATCTGTAATGTATAAATGTTTCTCCATGCTGCCTATTATGATGTTTCATTTGTTTATTTTAATAAGCCAGATTTAAAAAAAACAACAACCCATTTATCCAGTACAAAGAAAAACACAAAACAAAAACCAACCTAGAGCAATCATGCACCCATCAATCAATGAGATGTTATTAGGAAGTTCACTTTATTGATTTACTTTATTACTATTGTCATACTGTTAACAAAATTGCAAATTTTATATCAAGCTGTATCTGCTATGCACAGTCTTGGGTGAATCTCTTCAGAAAGATGGTTAATAAATCCCAATATCCCAATTTTTCATCTCTCCCACCCACCCCACTGCCCCAGCCTTGCTCTATACACCTCCTCCTTCCCCAGCCGCATTGCTGTTACAGCCCTGCCATGTAGCCCTTTTCTCCTATCTACACTTTTGTGATAAAGAACCCATGGGAACATGGTGCTACACACTTCCTTTAAAAAAGCAGTACCTAGAACAGAGGCGACTAGAGTGACCAAACTTTTTTCCCCCTCCACTTCTACTATAATGACAGAGAAGAACAGAATGTTGTCTTTTGGCTTCCCTTCTGTTCAGCTGCTGTATACCCTGTGGTTCTAGTCTCCCGAGAGGGAGCTAGGCTGACTGTACAAGTGCAGCTGAGAAGACTATCAAGAGCAAATATCTGAAGGAACACTCTGATACATGCTTAAACTATGGATGCTTGTGTTTTAGAGTGAATGTAATGGAATCTCTGCAGCAGTCCTTGGCTTTGTAAAGAAAACCATATGCTAAGAAATTGAAAAAACATTATATACTCTACATATTCACCACTGAACTCTACACACTTATGACTTCATTGTTCTAACTTCTTTAACTCATAAAAGAAAAATTATTTTAGCTGACCTTATACAGTCGATCCTTCTTGCACAGCTCCACGCTCTGCTTCCAGCGGTTATTGCCCTTGTATAAGTAGGCGGCAATCCTGCGGAACTCCATCAGCTCATGCTTCTCCAAACGCTGTGCCAGGCTGATGTTGTCAAAGTTATCATATGCATCAATTGAAGCCCGCAAGCCCTGGATGGGAGAGAGACCAGCAGTCACTTTCCTTCACGAGTGGCACCATTTCAACACAGTCTAGGACTACTTATCTTTTAAGCTCCAACATGAGGAGCTCCTGGGAATACTCAGCTAGTTACAGAGGTCTCCAACTCAGTCCACCAGCTCTGGGAGTGGGAAAGCTGATGGAAACCAGGCACAGGCAAAGTGCCTGAGACTATGCTGATCACAATCTCTAAGCTTCTGCTTACCTGGTAGTCTTCCTCCTCTGTCAGAATGTTGTTCAGTGCCTCATTCACACCTTTGTTGTTGTGGTTCTGCACAGAGCGTAGGTATGGCTTCACTAGTGGCAGCTGATTCACCTAAAGCAGCATATTGGAATGAAGTTATATAATATACAGGCTGATGGACTTGGGAGCAAATCTCCTCACTTGCAGGTTTTAGTGTTCAGGAAACCCATTCCAGTGAATATATACAAGAGTTAACAGCCACTCAGAGACTGCTCCTGTACACCCCCCACCCCCACCCAATGTGAACCCAATGCAGGGGAATCTGATTTACAAAGGATATTCTAGTGTCTGGGCACCAGCCAAACATCTTCAGCACCTGTGGAGCACACGTCCATAAACATATTAGTCACCTAGCGCCAAAGCTCACCTTAGAGAAAAAGGCAACTGTTCTGGTGTGATCCAATCTGGGCGATAATACCAGTAGCAGGTCATTGATTAGGAGCGGTTTGAAATCTAGGTAGAACTGCAGGGCTTTGTAATACAGCTCCACATTAGCCACCTGCACAGAGGAGTATGAAAGGGTTAGTCAACTCCATCTACCGATTCATGCTGCAGCTTAATCACAAAAAAAAAAACAGCTAGCAGAGGCCAGAGACTGGGTGCAAGTTAGAGAATGACACAGGGACAAATTTTTCCCCATCTCCACGGGAACTCAATTTCCCGTCCCTGTGAGATCTTTTCCCATCCATCCCCCATTCCTGCATTCCCATTCTTTCTCCGGCCTTTTTGCCATAGAGGACAGGAAAATATTTGGCAAAGGCTGGGCAAATTTGAGCCTGTACTGTCTGTTGCGATTAACATCCAGGCCTCCATTTAGTCTAACAGCCTTCCCCCTATTAGTGGGAGGGAGGTCTCTGTCCTGGCGTCATTGTGCATTTGGCAGTTGACGCTGGATGGAAGCTGGAGGATTGTGGTCTTTGGGCACCAGCAAACATCTGTCATGAACAATTACCCGAGGGACTGTTCTGCCAGCTGCAGACACAGAGTCTGCTCCTTCTCCCAAACAGAAGTGCCCCAGGAATACTGGAGACCTCTGAAGCTCCAAGACCTCAAAAATGCAGACTAAAATCCCAAAACAAAAAAAAAGTTTTAAACAGAGCAGATTAGTACTGCTCTAGATTTTGAAGGTTAAATCTAGGAATAGGAAACAGGATGGCCCTCTTTCAAACATGTCTTGAGTCACAAGCCATATTAATCTGAAAGATACAGCAAACTCTCCCTGAAGCAACAAATCATGGAGAACAGGAACTGTCAATTCCATGGTCAGTGTTTCAACTTACTTTGGCGATGATGTCTTTAAACTGTCCTTCCTTCCAGGCATCTGTTGGGTGACTCATCATGGTGATTATGGCATTATCATACTCCTCATATTTATCATATAGGAAGACCAGTTCACCCCACAAATGTGCCTGTTCTGCAGCACGGAGGACCTGTAACATAGCATACAAAGAGATAAAACCCTGCAATTTGTAGGATCCAGAACATGACATCTGCCAAAAGCAGACTCTGCAGTACAAAGAACATGAAAAGGGAAAGGAGAAAGGATTTGATATGCTGCTTTTCTATGATTAAAATCAAAAGCAGTTTATGTATTATATGCAGGTTAAGTGGAGCAGGTTAAGTAACTTGACCCGCGTCATAGGGAGCCGTACTGGGAACTGAACCTGATTCCCCAGGTTCTCAGGCTGCTGCACTAACCATTAGGCTACTCCTCTTCTTCCTTCACAGCAGGACAATTTATGGACCCTTCTAAATTCAGTCAAAACAAAAAAGTGACCTCCTGTTGCTCAATTGATAACCCATATGCATTTTCCTGTAACAAATGCAGCGCTCTCTCAGCAATGATACAAATGCAACAAGGTGGCACTCGCAGTTCCAAAGTCAATGCACCCGCCTTGCTATCGTACATACTGCCCACTAAGGGGCAACAAGGAAGAAACTGTTGCCCTTGGAGTCTGCTTAGTATCCTGTTCTGCCAGGAGGCGAGGATGGCCTGGAGATCACTGCCCTGTGGCCTAGCAATCCTGCTGTGCATCAGTCCACCTGTCAGCACCATCTGCTGGAGATAGATAAACACTGCAGAACTGGAGGCAACTCTCTATAAGAAGAATGATCAGCTGTTTATTCCTTATGCTCCATGTGCTGGCAGGGGGATGTAACTCTATTTGTCTGACCTGGCCTAACATGGATGATAATAATCTATTTGAGGTTCATTGCACAGAAAGTTAACTACTGTGTACTGAATTTCCCTTCACAGCTCCAGGTACAGCAGTAGGACAGAAATACGTATCATTTCTAACCTTTGGTATATTAACTCTAGACCAGAAGAGCTCCAGATGTTCCCTCATTTTCTGGGGTTTAAATTTGGAGTAAAGGATAGCAAGTTCAGTGAACATCCCCATGTGAGCACGCTCTAGACCCAGCGCAGCCTCCAGCAGCGAGATCAGCTCCTCAAAATACCCACGGTCCTGGTGAGTCAAGAGCATAGACAGTGTTATAACCCCATCTCCCACACAAATACTGCATGTTGAGAAGCAGACAGTTAAGTAGGGAACTTAGCCAAGAAAATCCTAATAAAATAACAGACAAGATATAACTTACATTAAGACCAAGGCATGCCGTGTATTTTATACTACTGAAACAGGAGCAGAAAGAGGAGACTTAACTCCAGTTTTCATGATCAAGTCTTACCTGATAATAACTGATCAGCTCTTCCAGCTCATCAGCATGGATTACTATGTGCAAACCACATATCTGAGCCAGTCGAAACTCTGTCCCATTCACACAAGCGAAGCACACCTATTAAGAGGAAGGGAGACATATGCTACTTTTGTCTCAGTTCTATATGGACATCATATCCTTGCACACTAAAAATAAGAGACATTTCAGGGTACCTCTTTCCATGTTCTAGTACTGTTGGCTTTTCGGGCACAGTCCACTGCTGCCTGGTATTCTCCCAGATGCACCAAAGTAGATGCCAGACGGGCAAAATTTGAGACATTATTGTAGAGCAGTTTAGCTGCATCATACATTCCCTCCTCATAGCAGCGATCACCAACCTGTAGATATAAAAGTGTAAAGAACAGGAAAGAGTCTGAGCTGGGAGCTCTGAGGTCCATGTATGCAAGACCTTGTCAGAAGGAGGTGGCCATGGTGCGACTCGACGCCTGCATGGAAATGGATATTACGAGACCATTTCAGCCTTGCTTGTGGGAGAGAAAAAGATCAGAGATGTAATGAACTTTCATGCACTTTTAATTCCGACAGCAAAACTTTTTATTATTAATGCCAAACTAAGTGTTGACCAGCCAAAAAGATTATGGAAGTACTACCTTCCTGATACATGCCACAGAATTTAATTCCAGAGTGGGGCTTGAGAATTTAAACCATGTGAGCAGCTACAAATCAACATAAGATTGACATAAAATGTAATTTTGTACATATTTAGGATACACTACAGGTAAGGGCCGGAGGCACTCACAAAGAAATGTGCTGCATACATATCCCTATAGAGATCAGGCCCTATAGACAGGTCTAAGTAGAAGGACTGGTGATGGTGGGGTACTGAATAGCATGGCTATATTGATCTAAACTGGCCACTTAGATCTGGACTGAGGAACTTGATAGCAGGCAAGGTGGGAAAGTCTGCATGTTACACTTGGGATGGAATTTTGTGTCATCAATCTAGGGATAAAGAAGAACTGAGGAAGTCGACAAAAGCTGTTTGGTAAAGCTGTAATATCTTGTAAGGGGTCAAGCTTCTACAGTAGAGAACTATCCCTGAGGTGGACAGGAATAACTGGGCAGACTAGATAGAAACTGATAGCAGAAAAAGACCATTTGATCTGTGGTTCTATGATTGCAAGCTTGTGGGGTAAAACAAAGATTGATTTACACTTCCCCCTCCGAATCTGCGGTTTCAGCATCCACGGATTTGGTTATTCGCGATTTTAAACCCAAAAACCCATTTTTATTTTTCAGGATATTTTAAGCCCTGTAAGCCTCCCCCCTTAAGCCTTACCTGGTAGTCTAGCGGGGTTTCGGGGCAGAAGCGATATTCCCAAGCTCCTGCCCTGTGCAGATCGCTCACAGGAAATGGCTCGAGAGACTACGGGAGCTCAAGGCAGCCATTTCCTGTGAGCGATCTGCATGGAGCAGGAGCGTGGGAAGATCGCTCCTGCCCCGAAAACCTGCTAGACCACCAGGTAAGGGAGGGCTTAAAATAGCCAGGGGATTAGGGGCAGAACCGGCCCGAATATGGAGGGAGAAGTGTATACCCATCCTTGTTACTTCAGTCCTGGCTGTACACTATATGTACTGCTCAGGAAGGATAAGACAAAACATAATCCTTAAGCAGCAGTGGAAAATCTGAAAGATATGTCACTATGTCCCACTTCTCTGGGGCAGAGTTGAGAAGAAATTCAGAAGTCCCCCCACCTCCAATGTATTACAAAGGAGTCTCTAGTCATGCCCTTAGTGATTTGAATTTGAGACCTCCAAAATACACTATTGAACTAATAGTCTAGTATCTGAAGCCTACCTATATTCTGAGGATACATTTTTCTTTTCTTTCTTTTTATTTAACAAGGTCTTTATTGAAAACAAAGATTACAATCCTTAATAAAGCCAACATAGCTCAAAACAATACAGCAATTCAATGATGTGAACAGTTTTTCACCATGATCTCTCTCAAAATTGTTTTTAAATCGGAAAAGAACCCTCCCCCATCCCAAAGAAAGGGTGAAAAGGAAAAAAGCATCCCACTAAAGTTAAAGTCTATGTCCTAGACATGTATAACAGACCTCCCTCACTCAAGAAAACTTAAATTTTCCCAGATTTTCTTCTAATGCCAGACAGTATTTTGTTTAATAGGTTAGTTTTTCTATTTTATATTGTGGGTACACTTTTCTACACAGAGTGACAAGAATAGAGAGCAGCAAGAGTTCTGAAATTAAAAAAAATATTTACAAATGACTGCCATAAGAAAAAGAACCCAGTGTAATGTATAATTATTACTGACAAAGACCCGAGTCACAGCAGCTTTCATGCAACAATGCTGCAACAAAGGACAAGGGGACAATGGTCTATACAGTTCTAATTTGATATGAACTGAGGCACAGGGAGAGGAAAAAAAAAAAAAAAAAAGTGATCAGCTCAGGATCACAGTCTATAATTCTGAGGGGATCTGAAAGGACTTAAAACATGGGGCCTCAATACTCCTCACTCCCTACCTTAGTGACTGAAATGACTCTGTAAAATAAGTCAACACAGGTTGCCCATGTTCAGTGATCTGAACTGAGTGAACTGTAGCAGAGGGGAGGGGGGAAGTTATTTCTTCTTCAGTAACATCTAGAGGCCAGTAGAGTGACACTGAAGAATAGAACTGAGACTTCCTGCCATCTTATTTAATGTTAAGAGATTCTATGTCACCCAGCATGCCATCTGAGGTGGGGGGTAGGACTTATATCTGAACTTCGGGGATGTATCGGATGTTTTGTGGGCAACATTTAATAGGAATGGTTTACTGCTATTTAGTACTATCGTCTGGCCGCCTTCTGTGACAGATCACAATTAGTAGTGTTTATTTTTGAAACTTGCTAAAAAGCACATGATTGCGCCTCTCAGCATGCACAGCTTCTGGCTTTCCATTCTTCACAGATTAAAAGGACAGTTACCCGAGAGCTTAGCAAGGTGTTGGAAACTGCATTCCTCAAGGGGCATGTAAGGGACCCATGTATGAATTCTACCAAAGGGCTCTGTGAATGTTCTCATACATAACTACCTGCTGGATATGAGCATTGTTGGGCCCATTGACAAACTCCTCCAGCTCTGACAAGCGATTGGTCTTTGCCAAGGCAAACATCAGTTCAGTCTCCACATACGACTCTCGTGCCTTCTTCCGAGCCATCTGAAGAAACTTCACCAGATCTTCCCAACTGTCTGCAAGGAAAGCAATGAACAAGTGGCAAAGCAGAACCCCAGGCACACAGATATGGTCTTACAACTGCAGGCTGCATCAGGGGTCAGTCAATACCAATAGTGATAGGAAGGTTAATCTAAGCATAGACAGAGAAGGTTTGTGTCACTGCTAATTTTCTCTCCCTGAGTCATCACAGTGTTTCTCAACTTGGTCTTGAAGTATCCCCTTGCCAGTCAGGTTTTCAGAATATCCACACTGAATATGCATGAAAGAAATTTACATATAATGGAAGCAGTGTATGAAAATCAAGTTTACGCAAATTCATTGTGGATATCCTGAAAATCTGATTGGCAAGGAGGTACTCTAGGACCAAGTTGAGAAACACTGTCCTATCAGACTGGTTCAGAATGGATGGCTTAAGCCTCTCTACAAGCAGATGAAGAAAGAGAACAAAGACTTGTGAGTCCTCCTCTTTAAGGGACAACATGCAGCCACATCCTCTCTTCAGTATTTTCTGTAACAAAGCAAAAAGTAGACTACTCCCAAAAATCAACTCAAACGCTAGGGAGAAAGGAGGGCCAGAGTCTCTGCATGCTATCCAGGAGACTTTCCAGAAAAATCGAGAAAGTCAAGCCATAGCCTCTCAAATACTGGCAAACTACAAATTACAGAAAAATCGAGAAAGTCAAGCCATAGCCTCTCAAATACTGGCAAACTACAAATTACAGGCAACTAACACCTAAACTGGAAAACCAAAAAGGTCATAAACCCAGGAGAGACTCTGGACTGATTTAGTAGGAATCAAGGAAAGAAGCTGGTTGAAGCAGGCCTGAAGGAAGTTAGAAAGCACACCAAAACTTTATAATCGTTTGGATTACCTCCAATTGATGTCCAAGTTGATGGCTCTTCATCATAATACTTTGCATAATTATTGTAAGGTATGGGATAAATATGTACAGTGGCAGGCTGTACCGGGTGTATTGGATTGAGTGGGTTGTACTATGTCTTTGATGTCGATTCCTCTCTTTTTATTTTTGTTTGGGGGGGAGTTGGGGGGATGGGAGGGAAGGTTATAATATTTCAGAAAATTTTGAGAGAATTTAGTTTGCATTCTGTTTACTTAGGTTTTGATGTATTGTTTTGTATATGTGATGACTGTTAAGGTGGTTGTATATCATGATATGCATTTCTCTTGTAATAAACATTATTTTAAAAAAAGAAAGAATACCAAAACTACATAGACACAGTAAAAATAATATCCTCTGTGCTTAGGGGGCGTGACAATAGCCAATGAAAAAGTGTATAACCACAAAGAATAAACAGGGTTTTTCTTTCTTAATTGGTTGCATACTTACGAAAATCAACCTTACAAGTTAGCTAGGAGGAATATAGATGGGTTTTCTCCTAGCTCTATGAACAGTTTCTTATCTGCTGAGCACAGATGGAAGTATGCAAAATGTTATTCTGTGCTGACCTAGGTTGTGCCAGCCTAAAAGCTTTTCAGGCCTAGTAAAAATATGCAGTTTAGAAAATACTTTAACTTAGTAATGTAATGCTAATTTCACTAACCCATACAGCCTGAACTTTCATATGTTCAGCTACATTTGTTGTGACTCATCACCCTGGAAGAGGACTTCTTTGGTGTTTCACACCCCCAGAGCTTGAACAATTATAGATGGCAGCTTCTCCTTCTGAAAACAAAATGGACCACCAATGGATTCTCCCTTCTTCTGATGCGAAGCATTCCATCCTCTAATGCCTTCCATGGGGGATCCATCACTTTTTTCATGCTGGCAGCTGCCTATCTGTAGAACATACCACCAACCAGATCTTTTACTTCTCCTGCAGGTTCAGTCAGTCCTTTTACTGGTCCCATATTTCCAGTGGAAAAAGGAGGACGCCAGGTCTTGGGACAGAGAAGCTCTGAGATTTTTGCACTAAAGCAGCTTGGCGGAAAAGCAAGATAAAACCCAGTTCCACAGCACAGTATGGAACTTGGCCCAAAAGTTCTTCACAGCTCCTGTTGGGGAAACTAGCACGGGACATCCCCCCGCCCCATACCAGTGCCAGAGCTGGGGCATCTAAAAAAACAGACTGCATCTCTGATATAAAATGGCACCCGCTCCCATATATAAATCAACATTATAAGGAAAAAATAAATTTGTTCATTAAGCTAATATGTCAGATAAAGTGACGTATGCTCAATAATTTTATTTTTAAATTAATTTCTCTTTTACCACAGACTGTATAGAAATATAAATATAAAGTGCCTTCCTTTCATAGCACCTTAAGCACTTTATATTTATATTTTTATACAGCCTGTGGTAAAAGAGAAATTAATTTAAAAATAAAATTATTGAGCATACGTCACTTTACCAAGACCAATCATGAATGAATCACCCCAGCAAGGGCACGAAAAAGCAATAAAGTAGTGCCTTGGGTGTTTGAGGTCTGGTGATCAAATGTACTTGATACAAGTTTGTTCTCTATTATCTGACCTGCTCCCATACAGCCATACGCCTCAAAGACCTCAGTCTCCCTCCAGAGTTTGCCCCAGCCTTGCGAGCCATTTGCCCTGCTGATCTACAGTAACAGGATCCACACAGCCCTAAATTTCCATCAACAGCCCATGCTGCAGGTGTCATTTGCAGTTTCCATACCCAATTGCAGCTGCATCACTTGTATGATGTAAGTGCAGGAACCTCACTTGCCTGGGCTGAATCCACCAATGATCTTGGGCCCCTTTTTCTTCATGAACACCTTGCTGATAACTCTGCCTTATCTCCCGGAGCATCTCTTTGATCATTACTTCATATTCCTCCAATTATTATTATTATTATTTTAAATTTATGCAGATAGGGATGGAGAATGATGGAATAGGGAGAAAAGGAGAGAGGAATTGAGGGAGAGGGAGATGACATGAATGCTCCAGGTATTCCCCAGGTTCAGACAGAGGATCCCGAATCGTCCACATGCATAGTCTAAAAACGTTCTCAAACTGAAGCACAAAGAAAGATGAATAATTCAAATAAATGGAGCAGAAACACATACTGCACTGAAGCGTTGGGCACTATCCTGCAGTATCAGACACATCTCTCACAACGTGGGATGACACTTCCTTGCTCTTGTCTCATCTTACAGATCCATAACCCTTAGCTGTGCTGCTGCTTTTAGGATCACTGCTTTGAATGGCCAAATGACCAGGAAAGCAGGTTACAATATATTACATAAAATAAGTTATTCCACTTAGTGCATCACTACTTTAATCCTACTGGTTTTGACTGGACAGAAAAGGAACAGACACGCTACTTACTGTTCTGACTGGCAACCTGTACCACTTCCATATATGCAGAGGGATCATCTGCCTTGATGTACGAGTCAATAGCTTCCTTCACTAGATCCTTCTGTAACTGTGCTCGGGCCAACTGGCTCCACACAGCTGGCTCATTACACCGCTCGGCAAATTCATAGGCACGGTCCAGATTCCCAATGTGCTCTATCAGTACCTAGGATCACAACATATGTTCTTGGCAAGCATGTTTCATTACTCTATTTGAAACACATGCTGTATCATCCTTTTTAAATCAAGTAACTACTCAACTGCAGATAACTGTGACAAAAATAAGCAGCTCAGTACTCTGACAAGCAGTTGCCACAGCATATAAAGATCAGCGATTAATGGTAATATGCTGAAAGAGACAGTAAAGGTATAACCAAAGACTGTAGGTTACTGGACTTGTTCCTCTAAACTAGTGGTCTCAAACTCAAACCCTTTGCAGGGCCACATTTTGGATTTGTAGGTACTTGGAAGGCCTCAGAAAAGATAGTTAGAAACATAGAAACATGATGGCAGATAAAGGCCAAATGGCCCATCCAGTCTGCCCATCCGCAGTAACCATTATCTTTTCCTCTCTCTGAGATCCCACGTGCCTATCCCATACTTTCTTGATTTCAGACAGTCTGTCTCCACCACCTCTTCCAGTAGACTGTTTAATGTCTTATCAAAGAAACTAGTCTTTAAGCCCGTTACATTTAAGCCCGTCTGTCTGTCTCTTTCTACCTGCCCCTGTCTTTCTTTCTGTCCTTTGTCTATCTGTCTCTCTCCCTGCCCTTATCCCACTTCCCTGTGCAGCAGCATTTCCCTCCCCCCCTCCAACTTTCCTGTGCAGCAACAGCAGCGGTATTTTGCTTTCCCTCCATATCCCTGTGCAGCAGCAGCATCATTTCCCCCTACCCCCTTTCCCTTCCCGTGGTCTGGCCAGCTCTCTGCCGCCCCCCCTTCCCTTGCCGCGATATAGCATGCAGGATTAGTTTTAGACTCTGGCCTCCCTGCTCTCCACCTCGATCGTAGGAAAAATGGCCCTTCCGGCTGAAGTTTATTTTTAAGTTTAAATGTGCCATGGCGGCCCCTCTCACGATCGCCGCCTGCATCGGAAGCCTTCTCTGACACAGTTGTGGCTCATGAGAGGAGCCGCTGCAGCGGCTTTTAACTTAAAAGTAAACTTCGGCCGGTAGGGCCATTTTGGTGATGGAAGGCTGCAAAAACCACCGGGGCCACCGTTGCTGCTGCTGCCGCCGAGATAAGGGGAATTGGGGGAGTGGTACCGCTTACAAAGGCCGAGAAGAGTCCGTTGGAGGAAGGCAGGCCTCAGTGGAGAGAAGATGGCGAGGCCAGCGGCAGCACTGCGCAGCGCTTTGCGGGCAGGTGAGCAGGCAAGAGGGAGGAGGGTGAGAAGAAGATGCTGGCAGGTGCGCCTGTGCCCCCCCCTCCGAATCAGCGGCAGCAGTGAGGCGGCATTCTGACGGTAAGTGACGGCGAGGGGTTGTTGCTCCGTGTTCTGGCCTGCCTCCGTGTTCGTAAATCGAATTTGGCACGGAGGCACACCTCACGTAGCCAGGAATCACAAAACTCTAAAGTGCGCATGCGCGCTTAGAGTTTTATTATATAGGATGACAATTTTGCATGAGGTAAAACTCTTTATAGTTTATAAATCTTTCCTTTTGGCTAAGTCTTAATAATATTATAATTTATAGCTAAAGAGACATATGATCAAGAAACTGTTTTAGTTTACTTTTATGATTATGATAAACATACCGAGTGCCTCAAAATAGTACCTGGTGGAACATATGTGGCCCCCGGGCCATGAGTTTGAGACCACTGCTCTAAACCATTATAGTCTTCCAGTACAACTTTTAGCAGTTGCTAAGCTTTCTGTAAATTTGACAACGCCACATGACAGGCTTCTTTTGGCAGTGTTAAAGGCCCAGTTAAAAGCCCACCTCTTTGAGAGTGCTTTCGATTCCTAACTCCTCTCACCTTGGGTTCTGGCATCCCAACCCTATATTAGAGAATGACACGGAAACAAATTCTTCCCCGTCCCTGCAGGGACTCATTTTCCCCTCCCACTGAATTCTTTTCCTGTTCCTGCCCCATTCATGCAAGCTCCATACTCATCTGCACAAGTCTCAAACACTTTAATATAAGTGTTTGAGGCTTGTGCACTTAAGGCAGAGCTTACAGGAAAGGGACAGAGACAGCGACAAAACTCACAGGGACGGGACTGGGAAATTGAGTTCCCTCGGGAATGGGGAAAAGTTTCTCTTCGTGTCATTCTCTACCCTATATGTCATGTCTGTTTGTCCAAGTTAGATTGTAAGCTCTTCCAAGCAGGGCCAGTCTATAAATGTCAAAATGTACAGCACTGTGTACAACTTTCAGTGCTATATAAGTGATTAGTAGCAGTAGTTATTTAGCTCTAATATGTTGGAATGCCCTTTCACTGGACTTAAGTGAAAAGTTCTTTACCAAATTTAAGAGTAATAAAAACTCAGGTTTTTCAACACCGATGCTCAAAAGCTTTCCATGGCAATTAAGACTCATTATCTGCAGCTGAGTAGTCTTACCACCACAGAAAGTTCTCCTGAAGACGTTCAAAAGGGTTCTCAGGGGCTGCTACCAATCCTCATAACAGCTACCTAGAACACTCTGCAAATGCATCACAAGCTCATTAGTATTTAAATGAGCTCTCCTTGTGATGCAATAGAAAATGACACGGGGACAAATTTTTCCCTGTCCCCGCGGGAACTCATTTCCCTGTTCCGGTGAGTTCTTTTCCTGTCCCTGCTCCATTCCTGCAAGCTTTATCCTCATCTGAACAAGCCTCAAACACTTTGAAATCATAAGTGTTTGAGGTTTGTGCAATTAAGGAATGGGACAGGGACAGTGACTGACTGTGACAAAACTTGCAGAGGTGGGAGAGGGAAAAATTTGTCTCTGTGTTATTCTGTATGGTGCACTAAAGGGACCTCCCCCCCTTTTTTTTTGTTTTGTAAATCTTTATTCATTTTCATATCTTACAACAAGTGTATAATAATCAATCAGAAAAATTTTTAAACAAATCACTTGACAATCTTACTTATAATCATTAAAGTATAAAAGAATCCCTTCCCACCCACCCCATCTATTAATAATAAATCAATTAGCAATTATCATATTTCCCAATCCCACCCCTCCTATATCTTATATAAAACAAGGTGTTTAAGGTATCTGATCATTAGAATATGTAATCAATGGCCCCCAAATCTTTTTAAAATTATGATAATTTCCTTGCTGTATAACAAGCACCCTCTCCATTTTATAAATATGGCATACTGAATTCCACCAAAAGGTATAATTAAGTTTAGTATAATCTTTCCAGTTTCCAGTAATATGTTGAATGGCAACCCCGGTCAATATTAATAAAAGTTTATTATTATTTGCTGAAATTGGGCTCTTAAATCTCATAGATGTACCAAATAATATAGTATCATATGAAAGGGCAACATGATTTTCTAACAATGAATTAATTTGGCCCCAAATTAATTTCCAAAGGCATTTATATAGGGACAGAAAAAAATTAAATGATCTAAAGTCCCAGCTTCTAAACTACAATGCCAGTAGCTATTGGATCTAGAGCTATCCAACTTCTGTAAACGAACTGGGGTCCAAAAAGCTCTATGCAACAAAAAGAACCAGCGCACAATGGCAACACAGAAAGGTTATTTTGGTAAATTTCTGAAGATTTGGAGACCATTAGCAGATTTTTGTAATGATTAATAACATTTTCCCATAATAAGAGATTTGTTAAGTGGGGATGTGGGTGGGTATTATTTTATTTACCTTACAATATGTATGAATTAATTAATGCATTTTGAAGTATTAGGTTAGAGTTTCTGAAATAGGAAGGGAGGGCTTGAGGGGGCTTTTTTATTTTATTTATATTTGTCATACATATTAAATGATTTACATATTATCTAAAACATTATAAAAATATGAATATAAATATGATATATTGTACTTAAAGTATTCATGAAGGAAAATCAAGTGTGTGTTTATAAGATTATATGTATTTTTCTGATACACTTGTTGTAATATGAAAAAAATGAATAAAGAAATTAATAAAAAAAAAAGAAAAAAAAAGAACCAGGTCTGCCTCATAGATGCTGACCTTGTAGTTTTTATTCTCCAAGACCAAAACCCCCCCTTTTTTTATAGGATTGTCATTTTCCAACAGCTCTGGAGCTGCCAGTAGCTGTTGTACGTGTGTTGTGTGAGGCACACAACAGCACCCATTAAAAACCCCCAAACATTTATGGCTGGCAGGGAGATCAGGGGCTGCTGGCTCAGCTGTGGATGGAATGTTTTGTTTTTTTAATGGGCGCATCTGTTGTGTGCTCACACATCACACACACCCTTCTTAAAAAAAAAAAAGCAGGAGCAGATCAGCTGACCGTGGCTCTGGAGCCTGCAGGGGAAGCCGCGAATCAGCTGAGCTGGCAGCCGTCACTCTTTCCTTTGCCAGCTCACTGATGGCGGCTCTGGAGCTGCCATCAGCTGGGCAAAGGGAAGGAGAATGGAGGCTGTAGGCAGGAAGAGCAGCTGTGCCTAGAAATTGCTCTTCTGAGCAAGCACTGGGCACAGTTCTTCCCCCTTTTACTGGGGCTGCTCCGCATGAATAGCATGCATATAATTTGCATACTATTGGGCTGAGCATCGCCTGATAGAGAAACCCCCCCCAAAAAAAAAAAAAAAACCCAACAAAAACACTCACACCATGGGGTTGACAACTAGCATTAAAATGATTCCTTTGTTTCTCCTTTATTCATCTTAGTTTTAAAGTAACTGTTGTGCTGTTGCAACCCCCACATAGGTCCTGCCAAAAACTCATTTATTATATATTTTTGCTTCTGTAAAATTCTGGTAATTGTACACGACAATGCTACCAAATCACCTTGAGCAAACTGCTATATTAAAAATTGGGTGGTACTGAATATTCATTCTACATTATAAATATTCAGCCACTGATTTAAATTCAGATATGAATAATCTGGGGTTCTACTGTGCTAAATCCTACCGAAAAACACGCTCTCCGATTTTACGTTGCTTCTTTTAGTATTTGTTAAGTTAAAGCTCAATGCCTATCATTCATATTTGGCTGAATCATAATTTTTCATTATTCGCATTCAGATGAATAGTAAAATATGCTGTTCAGTATAACTCCCAAAAAATAACCAAAGGAGAAAGGGGATGGGATTCGATATATCGCTTTTCTGTGGTTATAAAGTGGTTTACGTATTATATACAGGTACTTACTTTTGTACCTGAGGCAATGGAGGGTTAGGTGACTTGCCCAGAATCATAAGGAGCCACAGTGGGAATCAAACCCAGTACCCTGCACTAACCACTAGGGGCTCCTTTTACAAAGGTGCGCTACGGGTTTTACCGCATGCACTGGATTAGCGCACACTAGCCAAAAATCTACTGCCTGCTCAAAAGGAGGCAGTAGCGGCTAGCGCACACGGCATTTTAGAGCACAGTATTTCGTGCGTTAAGGCCCTAGTGCGCCTTTGTAAAAGGAGCCCTAGGCTTCTCCTCCATATCAGCATAAATATATAAGATAATGGCACAGAATTCCTCTCCTCAAGGGCACAAGCCGCCTTCTTACCTGTATGGCCGATGTGTTTACATCAAACTTTCGGAAGATGGCAAAGGCCTCCTCATATAGCTCATTGCTGATGGCGATGTTAGCAATATCAGGGGCATCATAGTTGTCCAGTCGATTGATATACTCCATCACACGTGTGCGGTCTGCTTTAATGGCCGTCAGGATGAGCAAGTTCTGAAGATTCCTGGAGGAAGAGAGAAATCTTAGCACTCCCATTGGCTCCTGAAGCCCAACTGCAACAGAGACAAAAAGCACTCAGCATACTGAAGGTATCAAGGTACGCGAGGGCTGGTAATGCTAGCGCAGCAAGTCCATTCCATTGGAATGCCTTCTCTTCCAAGATCCTTGCTCCTGGCCCATCCTCGCTCAGAACATGCCTCCTCTGCTTTCAGTCCATGCCGTCTCCTAGCACACTTTCACTCACACCACTATGATCTCCTCCAATCGTTTTCTGTTTGCTCTGACATATTAGGCCCCTTTATTCACCTCTTCACTTGGGACTTCTTAGTACCGACATTCTCCTTTCCCCTTAGCCTGTCATGTACTTAGTGTCATTTTTCCTCCCTTTAGTTCCATACTTGCACTTGATTTGTTTCTCCTCTCCTAATGCCACACTCTCTTCTTGAAATGATCACTCTAAGACAGTGTTTCTCAACTCGGTCCTGGAGCACCCCCTTGCCAGTCAGGCCTTCAGGATATCCACAATGAATATGCATGAAGTAGATGTGCATATAATGGAGGCAGTGTATGCAAATCAAGTCTATGTATATTCATTGTGGATATCCCAAAAACCTGACTGGCAAGGGGGTACAAAAGAATTGCCACTGCTGGGTGCCCAGCAGTCCGCTCAGGCAGCGGCCCCCAGGTCAAAGACCAGTGCTCTAAATGAGTCCAGCCTCACCTGCGTATGTTCCAGTTTAGCAGGAACCGAGTTGAGAAACACTGCTCTAAGACATCCACACCTTTTTAGTGCAAAGTTTGATGTGCTCACTGTCATTCATTGCATGAGCTTAAGGGTTTTTCTATTAAATGCTTTACTACAAAATTTGGACTTCATTACTCTTCTTTTCCAAATTCAAGCTCAACTCTGCCATAAAGCCTGAGATACAAGAATCTCAAACCCCACCAGCTCATTGGTTCACGTGCTGACACAAGAATGAAGGTTCATATAGCCATCGTATCTGCCGACAAGTCTTAATTTTCTGGGCCCATTTGCTCTCACCTGTGCTCACTGAAGACAGAATTATCCAGCACTATTCTCTCCAGCAGCTCCATGAGTTCATTGGGCAGGTCAGCTGTCATGAAAGCCTTCACAGTGACGGACACCTCCTCTGGATCCTGAGTCTCAGACAAGGCTGTCTGCACCACCTGATTTCAGACATGGGGAAGTGACTCTCTACAAAACAGGGCAGTTTCTCTCAGCGCCAGCAGAGGGCTGTCTCTTGGACTAAGCCAGGGGTGTCCAATGTCGGTCCTCGAGGGCCGCAGTCCAGTCGGGTTTTCAGGATTTCCCCAATGAATATGCATTGAAAGCAGTGCATGCAAATAGATCTCATGCATATTCATTGGGGAAATCCTGAAAACCCGACTGGACTGCGGCCCTCGAGGACCGACATTGGACACCCCTGGACTAAGCAAACCGAGTTTACAACTACCCACCCACAACAAAAACAGACCAGCTTCTCTGACCACCACAGTATTACCATCTCAGAGGCTGTGACAAAGTGTCCAGGATAGGCCAGTAAATGACAAACAAGGATTACCCATTAGTAAGGGTAATAAAAAAGTGTGTGCGAGAACAGCAGCTGGGAAAGAGTTAATAAGCTGAATACATTTTTAAATCAAAGATGACCAATCACAAAAGCAAACCCAAGTCAAAACCTGCATAATGAATCTTTAAATGCGGTGACAGGGACTTACCTGATCAATCAGCTGTCTTCTGAATGGGTTGTTCTCCTCCAGGACATTGGCCCAAAGATCAGGGTCTTTCCTGCGCACCAGGTAACGAGCCTCACTTTTGAACAGTGAGTTCTCATTGCATACCTGGACAAGAACAGAAACCACACAGAGAAGATGAAATGGGAGTGGGGAAGCTGGCTTCAGAAAGACAGGGAATTTAGTTACATAGAAATGTTTCTAAAAGACCACAATTTCTACTGTAAAGTTCTGCCCGAGCTAAGGAATTGATGAGAATAAATATTAAGGCTTCTTTTAATCAAGCATCACCACCACTTGATATCAGATATTAAAAAAGTGACAAAGTTCAGAAAAACTCAGGTTTAGTCTGGCTCATGCTTTCAGAGGAGGACAACACAAGCAAAGAATCCAACAACACTGCAGTGATATATCGAGTTGAAAAAAAAAAAAAAAAAAAAGCTTCAGGAACGGTGTACAACATGCCAAGCCTTTAATGAACAAACATAGATATAAGCACAAAACAGTTTGTATCCAAAAGGATTGGTGAACCGGGATCCGACACGGTCCTTGTCTTCCAGAGGATGTAATAGGGCAGAGTACGGTACTGGGGTTTAAGAAAGGATTGGACAATTTCCTGTTGGAAAAGGGGATAGAGGGGTATAGATAGAGGATTATTACGCAGGTTCTGGACCTGTTGGGCCGCCGCGTGAGCGGACTGCTGGGCACGATGGACCTCAGGTCTGACCCGGCAGAGGCATTGCTTATGTGCTTATGAAGAAACACTTCTTCCTCAGGGGTCCAAAAAAGTATCATATTAGGAAACCTTATGGATAACAACTGGAAACAGCGGGTTAGTGGACAACTTGGCAAGCTGAGTGAGCTCCTACGCGGTGCAGGAATCTCAAGAAAAATCACAAAAGCCATATGGCACTCAGATTCTGCCGATTCCTCAAATTATCTAATAGTGCTATGCCCAGGGCCCTGTCAGGTATGGCACAGGGAAGCATTAGAACATTAGTAGTGGCAGTATCGAAGCGACAATGCTCCCCCTACCTCCCGTTAGAGGTGGTACTCCGCAAATTGGATTATATACTTGTGACGTCCAAGTTAACCCCATTAAGAACAAGACGGATGCTGGCATTGTCTAAAAGCTCAAGGTACTTTATCCCACATGATTTATGAATGCCCCCAGATTTCTCCCTTCTGGACACAAATATGGACCTTCATAAGAACTATTTCAAATTGTACTGCAGATTTATCTTTTGATATAATTATAATGCGCTCTCACCATCCATGCTTTATCAACTGCTCCTGTGAATCACAATTGATAGATATTCTGCTGTCAGTCGGCATACAGCAAGTCTTACAAAACTGGAAATCAGCTTCTTTATTAAACTTTACTTTCTGGTGGAACTCAGTCTGTTTATACAGCCCACATGCTTATCCCATTTTTTTTTTTAATTCTTTAAATGGGATAAGCATGTGGGTTCACTTCGGGGAAGTGCTTAGGGGGGAGGGTCCTTAGAGTGGGCAGACTTGTTGGGCCGGTGGCCCTTTTCTGCCATCATATTCTATGTTTCTATATGAACAACATGCTATGGACTTTATCCTGTAATATCTGGACACCCATTGACAAATTCCTGCAAGCTCTTTAATTATATGACACATGTATTTCTGATATTTTCTATTTTGTATAATACATATGCATATAGTGCCAGGCTTCTGTATATTGTCATAGTTACATAATGTTCATTTTTCTCTGTTATTCCTTATTACTTAATAAACAAATTGAACTAAAAAAAAAAAACGAACAAGACGGATGGCAGCCTTCCATAAAGTGTGGGACCCTTACCAGACCTGGAAAAAGGAATGAACAGGCCAAATGAGCAAATGATTGGATACTCAAAGACCCACCAGACTGACTTCATGGAAACAACTTTATTAAGAGGGAAGTGATGGGTTGGGGGGGAGGGGCGGAGGGGAGCAAAGATTTTGTGGTATATTTGTTTGTATGCTGTGGTTCTTTGCCAATATTGGCATACAAAGCGTGGAAAAAAAACATTAGCATGGCACTCTGTTGCTTAAGAGTTAGAAATGGGATAAAAAGACTGCTTCTACTAAGACAGAGACCCCTCTCACCCCTAGAATATCTTACTGCATTTGAATAAGGTATTATAAGTTCCAATAGAAACATAGAAACATAGAAAATGACGGCAGAAAAGGGCCACGGCCCATCTAGTCTGCCCACACTAATGACCCACCCCCTAACTACGCCTATGAAGTGATCCCACATGCCAATCCCATCGTTTCTTAAAGTCTGGCACACTGCTGGCCTCAATTACCTGTTATAATACCCTATATTCCACAAAATACCTTGTCAGGTTCTTTGCAGATTGCAATATAAAAAAATCACATCCACAATAAAAAACAAACATTCACAAAACAGAATCAGATTTTCTAAAGTTTTTCCAAGAGAGATACATCAATGTAATTATATATCTTTCCAACAAAAACTAAAGGAGTCGCAAGTCTATTGGGTAAGTCATTCCAGATCAAAGTGACCAGAGATGTGACCCCTGCTTCAAGCAGGGGTGGGGAGGGAAAGAGTTATGGCCATTTGGTTGAAGATGGGCTGGGGACGGCTTCGATGGCTGGATGGTGCTGGAGTGAGCTTTGACGGAGACTTCAGTAGATGGCAGAGCTTTGGGTTCTGGCCCAGAAATAGCTAAGAAGAAGGAAAATTTAAATTAGATCAGTAATTTAAACAGAAGGTAAGGTTGGGCTGACTGGATGGACCATTCGGGTCGTTATCTGCCGTCATCTACTATGTTACTATGTTGTTCTTTAGATTGAAATGATCTTGAGGTAGAGGCAAACAAAACTAATTGGCTCGTGTATAGCAGTGCTAGTTTATTGAATATTTTAAATACTAAGCAACAAAGTTTAAAAACTGTATGCCATTCAATTGGCAGCCAATGTAGCGTTACGTTACATCCCCCATCAGGCAGAAAATAAGTGAACTATCAAATGCCTGTTACTTTATGTTATCTGTCTGTATGTTCCACCTCTGCTTACATCCCATGTTGCTATTAAGATGTTTTATTGCAGTGGTCTCAAACTCAAACCCTTTGAAGGGCCACATTTTAGATTTGTAGGTACTTGTAGGGCCTCAGAAAAAAATAGTCAATGTCTTATTAAAGAAATGACAATTTTGTATGAGGTAAAACTCTTTATTGTTTATAAATCTTTCCTTTTGGATAAGGCTTAATAATAACATTGTAATCAAGAAACTGTTTTAATTTACTTTTGTGATTATGATAAACATATCGAGGGCCTCAAAATAGTACCTGGCGAGCCGCATGTGGCCCCTGGGCCTCGTGTTTGAGACCACTGTTTTATTGTGTATTGTGTCAACTTTATGCTGAGTTTATATTGCTGGGCATACTGGAAGGACCATACAAGTCTTTAGTAGCATACTATGCCAAAATATATACTGTTAAGATTTTATTTATTTGAATATATATTTTCCCGGACGTTTCTAAGTGGACTCAAGCTAGGATAAAGGAATTTCTAGTTTATTGGGATAAAGTACTCTCCCTGGGTGCTTTTTTTTTCCCAATTGCGATTTCCATGTAAATGCTTTATCTCAAATCAGGAGGTTAGATATGTATTTCAGTGTTCTCCCCAGAAATTTTTTCCAGCCGGGTGGCATGAAAAAGTAGCTGGGTGGGGTGGGCGAGACAGGGAAATTTGATGGTGGGAAAATTAAGGGCTCCTTTTACAAAGATGCGTTAACACCTTAATGCGCGGAATAGCGTGCGCTAAATTGCCGCGCATGTAGCCGCTACCGCCTCCTCTTAAGCAGGCGGTAGTTTTTCAGATAGCATACGCTAATCCGGTGTGTGCGCTAAAAACACTAGCGCACCTTTGTAAAAGGTGCCCTAAGTGGGGCCACATTTTGGATTTGTAGGTACTTGGAGGGCCACAGAAAAAATAGTTAATGTCTTATTAAAGAAATTACAACTTTGCATGAGGTAAAACTCTTTATAGTTTATAAATCTTTCCTTTAACAATTAAAGGAAAGATTTATAAACTATAAAAAGTTTTACCTTATGCAAAATTGTCATTAATTATTTTTTCTGCAGCCCTCCAAGTACCCCATTTTTTCTGCAGCCCTCACATTTAAAGTTTAATATCTTTCCTTTCTCAAAACTGACACATTTCAATCACTATATTGAAAATAAAATCATTTTCCCTACATTTGTTGTCTGGTGACTTTATTTTTCTGAAAACAACGAACAGAATGCAGATAATGTACAAGATGCAGGCGTTGTTTATTAGTAAATGCAGTAACATATACAACCTTATAGCCAACCAAGGGACCCGACACGGTCCGTGTTTCGGATAACACGCCTTCCTCAGGGGTCCTTGGTGGTTAAGGTATAAAGCAAACTGCATAAAAGATAACAAACACACGCCAATCACGATCAAATGGGGTCAAGCAAGTCTTACACAATGCCATTTGATCGTGATTGGCGTGTGTTTGTTATCTTTTATGCAGTTTGCTTTATACCTTAACCACCATGGACCCCTGAGGAAGGCGTGTTATCCGAAACACGGACTGGGTCGGGTCCCTTGGTTGGCTATAAGGTTGTATATGTTACTGCATTTACTAATAAACAACGCCTGCATCTTGTACATTATCTGCAGTCTGTTCGTTGTTTTCTGGTTACTGTTTATTGCAGACTACATTGGACTTTCTTTCTCCCTTTTGTGCATCGACTTTATTTTTCTGTGCATTTAACTATGTTTCCAGGGTCTTCTTGTCCTTTGACTGTTTTTCTCTCCGTCTTCACTTTCTGCCTTGCATCCATCTTTGGCATTAACTTAATATTCAATTTTTCTGCTTTCTTTTCAAAATCTATGTTTCCATGTCTTCCCTTCCCTTCTATCTCTCTCTTCTTCTGTCTCTATTTCCATGGTCTGGCATCTGTCTCCTTCCCTCCCCCAACTTTTTATTTCTTTCACCCTGCCCCCTTCTTTCTTTCTCTCTCTATCCATGCCCCCATTCTTTCTATATGTCTGTCTTTCTTTCTCTCTCCATGCCCCCTTTCTTTCTTTTTTTCTTTCTCCATGCCCGCCCTTTCTCTCTCCATGCCCCTTTCTGTCTGTGTCCCGTTTCCCTTCTTTTTTTCTGTCTCTCTGTCCCTCCCTTTCTTTCTTTACTTCTCCCTGCCCTCCCCCAAGCCACCACCATTGGGGAACAGGCCGCCACTGCCACAATCGGGGAACAAGCTGCCGCCGCCACAATCGGGGAACAGGCCACCACCACCGCAATCGGGGAACAATCTGCCACCACCACAATCGTGGAACAGGCCGCTGCCGCAATCGGGGAACAAGCTGCCGCCGCCACAATTGGGGAACAGGCCAGTGCCGAGGTCTTAACTCTCCCTGCATATCTTCTCCAGCGCGGGCCAACCAATTCACGCCACCCGACGTCAATTCTAACGTCGGGGAGGAACTTCCGGGCCAGCTAGGCAGCAATTGGCTGGCCCAGAACTTCCTCCCCGACATTAGAATTGAACGTTGGGTGGCGAGAATTGGTTGGCTCCGAGCTGGGGAAGATATGTAGGGAGAGCTAAGACCTCGGGCACTGACCTGTTCCCCGATTGCGGTGGCTTGGGGGAGGGCAGTGGGGAAGGGAAGCAGATTGGGGGCCCCTGCTTTAGGCAAGGACAGATCGCGGGCCTCAAAATAGTCCTTGGGGGGCCGCGGCCGGGTGTTTGAGACCGCTGGTATAGAGGTTTAAAAAAGGGAAATGCGTTAATGAAATCATTAGGTTCAATCTAGCCATTTATTTCTGCATGAATTTAAACTACTAAAAAAAAAAAGATAAATATAGCTCATCCAGTCATACAAGAAACATCTCTACAGCACCTCTAATAATATTTTGATCACTATATTCCTTCTTGAGGTCTCACTGAGGATATGAAATAGATGTGATCCCCACTTCCAAACCTCTTCCACATAATTTATGGAGAGGTGTTACTGAGCCTTGAAGGAGACCTGTGTGATCGCACTACAGCAAAATAAAAAAGTAGCAGATAAAAATCAAAGTGAGAGCTAGGCAAAACAGTTTAGGTAAAAATGCAGGTAATAATTAGCAATGTATTAAAAATATTTTATTTTTATTTGCTTATAATGTCATTTGAAAGCTGTTTGATGTTAATACAGCTTTAATTTAATTCATTATAGTGTGTGGGGGGGGGGACAACACCTACATCAACAGTAAAGTTAGCATAGGGTCATTAAATCCAGTGGCGCACCTAGTATATATGACAGCCAGTGCTGATCATTTTTAATAACCCCCTCCTCTATATAAAAAAAGAGATTTTTAGTAATAATCCATGAGTTACACAATAAGGGTGCACCTAGGAAAAGGCAGCATCTTAAACACTGCAGTGAGCACTAGAACACCAACACATGCATTGTAAAACTAAACAAGCCAGATCCTGCACAGTCATTGCTAACAGAAAGCCATGTCCTTTTCATACACACAGAACAGAGATACACCCTCACCTAATATGGAATAATCACAAACTAAAAATAGAAATATGTAGACAAAAGTTAAACTGAAACGCCAATAAACCAGACTCTGCATACAATGCAACACCACAGAAACAGTGACACGTACCCTAATACTGTGCAAAATATAAAGACAGTAGATGTAAATTTGAAAAAACTGCTACATTACAATCACCACTTTACAAATTAACAAATATAAATAAAACAGGGAAGAGAGAAATAAGAAAATACCATTTTATTGGACTAATCCATTTTTCAATTAGTAGTAATTAGCTTTCAGAGGCCAAATCTTTCTTCAAGACAGTATAGTATACTGCTGTTATGGTATCCTGTCCTGACCTGAGGAAAGGGGTTTAGTCCCCAAACAACTGCCTTATTTCCATTTTCTATTGATAAACTTTAATCAATACAGTTTCAATACTACTTGATTCTACGGAAAAATTTTTTTCCACCTTTTGTCGTTTCTGCTTTAATCATCTTCTCTTCACTCTCTTCTTTCTATTCAGCGTTTGTCCTCGCTCCCTTCCATGCAACATCTGTCCTCTCTCTTTGCCCCTTCCACCCAGCCTCTGCCCTCTCTCTCTCTCCCTCTCCCCCTTGCATCCACTGTCCACCCTCTCTGCCCTTTCCATCCAGTGTCCTCCCTCTCTCTGTTCCACATGGCATCTTCCCTCTTTCTATGTCCCTTCAATAAACTGTATATCCTTTGCCCTTTCTCTCCTTTGTACTCTGTGACCTTTGTACTTTGTGCCTTTGTACTCCTGTGCCCTTTCTCTCCATTTCAGCTTCACCCCCTCTCCATTTTTTTTGTTTCCACCACTTCCCCTATGCTCTGGCACCTCTATCCCCTTCTCTCCCCCCAAGCCCTGGCATCTCTCTCCTCTCCTTCCTCTCCCCCTTCCACTCCATTATCTGGCATCTCTTCTCCTTCCTTCCTTTCACCTGGTCTGGCATCTGTCTCCTCCCCCTCCCCCCATATGCCCTGACATCTCTCCCCCCTCCATGGTCTGGTAGCTCCTTTCCTTTCCCTCCCTCCTATGGTCTTGGCATCTCTTTCCTCTCCTCTCCCTTCCCTGGTCTTCCTTCTCCCCTCTCTCTCCCCAATTGTGTGCAGCAGCAGCACTTCTCTTCCTCCCTCCCTCCCCAATTGGATGTTGTAGCAGCATTTCTCTTCCCATCCCTCCCCTCATGCCCTGGAATCTCTCTCCTCTCCTATGTCTCCCTCTGCTTCCTTGCTCTGGCACCTTTCTTTCCTTTCCCTCTGGTCTGGCATTTGTCTCCTTAGTTTCCCTTCCCTCCCCTCCCCCATGCCCTGGCATCTCACTCTTCTCCCCTACCACCTCCATTATCTTGCATCTCCACTCCTTCCTTTCTCTCCCTCCTTCCTTTCTTTCCCCTGGTCTGGCATCTGTCTCCTTCTCCCTCCTAGGGTCTTGGCATCTCTTTCCTCTCCTTTCCTTTCCCTGGCCTTCTCCCCCCCCACTGGGTGCAGCAGCATTTCTCTCCCCCCTAATTGGGTGCAGCAGTAACAGCATTTCTCTCCCCCCATCACTTCTTCCCCCCCCCCCGAGGCGGTTGGCAAATTCGCTACAGGCTAAGGCAGGAGTTAGGTCAGCGACGGAGGTAAGCTTACAACTTCCTTGCTTCGGGCCTTCTTCGCTGCTGGGTCCTGCCTTCATGGAAACAGAAAGTAGACAGGACCCGGCAGCGAGGAAGACCCGAAGCAAGCAAGAACACCAAGTTGTAAGCTTTCCTCCCTGCCCTATCTCCCGCCTTAGCCTGTAGCGAATCTATTTCTCGGACCTACTTCATTTCTCTTAGGTACCTTCTCCCTCCGTTAGCCAGCAGCAGTTTCTGAAGCACGCAGCTGTGAGCTTCCGCCTCTCCTCTTTCCGATTGGTTTCGCTTTGTGCTTTCTAGGCAGTATTTGAACATACAGTACATAAAATCATGACATATAAAATAGAAAAGACATTAAATATTCCATCAGGCATCATTGAAACGCCTTACATCTTAGTATTATGAGTCTGAGCAAAGAGGTGCACTTTCAACAGTTTTCTGAATTGCAAAATACTTCTCAAATCATATGGCAAAACATTCCAGAGCTGGGATCCTTCATCCTGAACCACTGTTGTGCGATAAGCTGCAGAACAAACGTAAACACGACGTCGGAGTTCTTCCTGTTTGTGCACTGGGTCATAATGAGCCTGCAGCCCCTGCCTCCAACTGCGACTGTAAAAATCGACCAGCAGTAGGAAAATTGTTTAAAAAAGTAAAGCTGAAAACCCTTTTTCTGGCGCTTAAAAAAAAAAAGGCAGCGGAGGCGAATTTGCAGCCAAGATGACAGCCGGGCGCTCACCTAATCTAGCCGGGCGGGGCGCCCGGCTGAAAGGCGCTAGGGAGAACACTGTATTTTATGATCCAGTTCAGCTTCGTTTCTTCCTAGAGGGTAAGGGGATTTCATTTGCAGCCTAGGCGAAAAGTGTAAGAATCAAGTCGGTTAGAAAGTTGAAGGATTTGCTCAATTTCTATGGTTTAGTATTTCATTCTGCCTTAATTTCCTCTCCCTGGAGGATTAATATCATTGCCCCCCACTCAGTTTGAGGACTATATTTTGTATTATATTTTTTTACTTATATTGTATAAAACTTTAATCCCCAATGGGGAAATTGGGAGTATCAAATTCTGTTTTATTTCTTTCAAAGTTTATGCTCTGTATTTAAATTGAAAATTATAAATAATAATATCTTTTTGTCATGATTAAATGCCATTTTTCTATTAATTATATACCACTTAGTTGAAGGAGGGAAGGGGTTCAATGGGAGGGTTTATGATCTTATAATGAATAATGGGCTTAGAAGGAGGGTGGGGGGAGGGTTGCATTTATATTTATAAGATACACCGATAAGATGTTCAAGTGGTTTAATTAATAGTGTTTATTATGAATTTTGTACACTTGATGAAAGTTTAAAAATGAATAAAGAATTTACAAAAAAAAAAAGAAAATTATAAATAATAATAATAATAAAAAAAAGATTTTATTTAATTTTTTTGCTGGAAATGTCTATTGTCTATGTCCAGATTGATCTTGCTGTACATTACCTTGGGTGAGTATCTACAAAAAAAAAAGGTGGAAAATAAATCGTAATAAATAAAATACTGGGGACATCCATTTGGTCATACTTTAATGTGGTTGGCTCTGCACTCTGGAATGATTTACTGGCTAAGATCTACCTAGCTACTGAGGTTTAAATCAGTGCTGAAGACAGCCTACTTAACCCATGCACTTTAGAGGGCTTCTGCTATGAAAGTTAGCTTGTTTGCAGCCTCTGGGTCATCTGCTTGCCTTTGTCTGTCCCCCTTTCTTTGTGTGTCTTATTTGGTTAATTCCTACAACCTGTAAAACAGGATTCCTTTTGTTTGAGTTTTGTGCTTGTTGCTCTTTTTCTGAGTTGTGCACCTCTTGGGTAAATATTTTTTGAACTGGCCGTATATCAAATAAAGTTAATTGCCTGATATCTGCTGTTGAGCACCCACAGAGCTGCCATCTACGGTGCATAGTCATATTGATATGTACATGAGTGTGTTCATATACATATGCAAATAACTAATCCTGGCATTTACTCAAGTACATGCCACCTATCTCGAGATGCTCCTTATAGAATAACCTCCAAATTGCCTAAACTGACACAGACTCAAGGGCCACATTTTATATTTTTTAACACTTAGGACAGCCAAACACACATTGTATATTGTCACGTTTCAGCAAACGGTAGCAAAATACGACAATGCATAGTCCCCTCCCCAGCTTTCACCCAGCCTCTCCCATTCATGTAACCTCCCCCTCACCAGGCTTCACCCAGTTTCTTTTCCTCACCTGCCTTCAGCTGCAGAAGCAACAGTGGGATTCCTGCCTCCCCTTCATGACTCGGCTTTCTATGAGATCAAGCCATACGGTGTCAGAAGTTTGGGTTGGTCTCATGGTTCAAGTTTCATATGACTTAAAACCATGAGATCAACCTGAACTTCCAGCACTGCATGGCTCATGTTTACAGACCACCAATTCACGGTGAAATCCTGCTGTAAGCAATTCAAGAATCTGCCAAGCTTCTGAGGGCCAGAAAAAAAAGCATTTGGTGGGCCAGGATCTGGCCCATAGGGCGTAGGTTGGACCAAGCCCGGTCTAGCAGCTGGACTAGAGCAGCACATTTGTACAGAGATGCAGGACCAATACATTAATGAATGCAGGAGACAAAGTATGAGATCAATATTTGCAGGGAATAATAAAGAAAAAGTCAGATGTAGTGACCTTAATGAGCTCAAGGTCGCACTGGCCCCTTTCATAGGCCACACAGGCAAGATGAGGATCCCTCTTCTCACAGTACTTGCCCACGACACAGCTATCATAGAATGGGTTCTCCCGCAGGAATCGCTCAGGGTTATTGTTGCTGTCAATATAGATCTTGGCCAAAGCATTGTGTGTGGCTGGCTCCTCACTGGCTTCATGTATGCGGGATTCAAGCCATGGCAGCAGCAGCTTCAACCTAAGAACAGGTAAGGTATGTATAGAACCAGAAATTAGAACAAACTCGATTACACTTCTAAATCTCCCTCCACTCAAACTGTGCCTCTGTATTTTCACAATATACTCTGGTTCCAAACTGATGCCTATTTCCTAGTTGTTCCACTAAAGCACAGTTACTTACCGTAACAGGTGTTATCCAGGGACAGCAGGCAGATATTCTTAACACATGGGTGACGTCACCGACGGAGCCCTCGGTACGGACCTTTTTAACTAGAAGTTTCTAGTTGGCCGCACCGCGCGTGCGCGAGTGCCTTCCCGCCCGACGGAGGAGTGCGTGGTCCCCAGTTAGTATAAGCCAGCTAAGAAGCCAACCCGGGGAGGTGGGTGGGACGTAAGAATATCTGCCTGCTGTCCCTGGATAACACCTGTTACGGTAAGTAACTGTGCTTTATCCCAGGACAAGCAGGCAGCATATTCTTAACACATGGGTGACCTCCAAGCTAACAAAGAGGGAGGTGGGATGGTTGGCCATTAGGAAAATAAATTTTGTAACACAGATTGGCCGAAGTGTCCATCCCGTCTGGAGAATGCGTCCAGACAGTAGTGAGTAGTGAATGTGTGAACTGAGGACCAAGTGGCCGCCTTGCAGATTTCCTCGATGGGCGTGGAGCGGAGGAAAGCTACAGAAGCAGCCATAGCTCGGACCCTGTGGGCCGTGACAGTTCCATCCAGTGAGAGACCGGCCCGAGCGTAGCAGAAAGCAATACAGGCAGCAAGCCAATTGGAAAGTGTCCGTTTGGAGACAGGACGACCCAAACGGTTGGGATCGAAAGACAAAAAGAGCTGAGGGGATGTCCGGTGAGCTCTGGTACGATCAAGATAGTAAGCAAGGGCACGCTTACAATCCAGCGTGTGCAACGCCTGTTCCCCAGGATGCGAGTGAGGCTTAGGGAAGAAGACGGGCAGCACAATGGACTGGTTAAGGTGAAAAACCGAGACCACCTTGGGAAGGAATTTAGGGTGGGTACGCAGAACAACCTTGTCATGGTGAAAAACAGTGAAAGGTGGGTCGGCAACCAGTGCATGCAGTTCGCTAACCCTCCTGGCAGAGGTGATGGCAATTAGGAAAAGCACCTTCCAGGTAAGAAGCCTGAGCGAAGTTGTGGCAAGAGGCTCAAACGGAGGTTTCATGAGGGCTGAGAGAACCACATTCAGGTCCCAGACGACAGGAGGAGGTTTGAGAGGCGGTTTGAGATTGAAGAGCCCTCTCATAAATCTGGAAACCAGAGGATGAGCCGTGAGGGGTTTTCCGAGAATAGGCTCATGAAACGCAGTGATGGCACTGAGGTGGACTCTGATGGAGGTAGTTTTGAGGCCAGCATTGGACAGTGAGAGCAAATATTCCAAGACAGTTTCCACCGCTAAGGAGGTGGGTTCCTGACGATGCCGGAGACACCACGAGGAGAATCTGGTCCACTTCTGATGGTAACATTGGAGAGTGGCCGGTTTCCTGGAGGCGTCCAAAATGAGGCGGACCGGTTGAGATAGATTCTCTGGAGAGGTCAGCCCGAGAGAAACCAAGCTGTCAGGTGGAGCGAAGACAGATTGGGATGCAGTAGAGACTGATGCTGCTGCGTAAGTAGAGTAGGAAACACAGGAAGTAGAATGGGTTCCCTGGAGCTGAGTTGGAGCAGGAGTGAGAACCAGTGTTGGCGAGGCCACCGAGGGGCGATAAGAATCATGGTGGCGTGATCCTTGCGGAGTTTGGACAAGGTCCGCAACATCAGAGGAAGTGGAGGGAAGGCATACAGGAACCGATCCCTCCAATCGAGCAGGAATGCATCCGGAGCCAGACGGTGAGGAGAGAAGAGTCTGGAACAGAATTGGGGCAGCTGATGATTGTGAGGTGCTGCAAAGAGGTCCACCTGCGGAGTGCCCCATCGAGCAAAGATGGATAGCAGAGTCGGAGGGTCCAACGTCCACTCGTGAGGTTGAAGGATGCGGCTGAGATTGTCGGCCAGAGAGTTCTGTTCGCCCTGGATATAGACCGCCCTGAGAAAGAGATTGCGGTCCGTGGCCCAGGTCCAGATGCGCAGAGCCTCCAAACAAAGGGGGCGAGATCCGGTGCCGCCTTGCTTGTTTATGTAGTACATGGCGACTTGATTGTCTGTGCACAGGAGGAGGACTTGAGGGCAGAGAAGATGTTGGAAAGCCTTGAGGGCGTAGAACATGGCTCTGAGTTCCAGGAAATTGATGTGATGACGACGCTCCTGTGGGGTCCAAAGTCCCTGGGTGCGTAGATCTCCCAGGTGAGCTCCCCACGCGTAGGGGGACGCATCTGTGGTGATGATCATAGAGTGGGGGGGCAGATGAAAGAGTAGACCCCTGGAAAGATTTGAGGAGTTCAACCACCATTGGAGAGATTGCTGAAGAGATGATGTCACAGAGACGGGATGAGAAAGAAGATCCGAAGTCTGTGACCATTGGGTGGCGAGAGTCCACTGAGGCGTACGAAGGTGGAGACGTGCCAGAGGAAGGACATGCACCGTCGAGGCCATGTGACCCAGGAGGACCATCATCTGTCGGGCAGGAATGGAGGGATGCATGAGCACCTGACGGCAGAGATGGAGCAGGGTCCGCTGGCGATCGGAGGGGAGAAAGGCCCTCATCAGCGTGGTGTCCAGAACTGCTCCAATGAATTGAAGTCGCTGGGTGGGAAGCAGATGCGACTTGGGGTAGTTGATCTCGAACCCCAGGAGGTGGAGGAGACAGATGGTGTGATGAGTAGCTTGTAGCACGAGTTGAGATGAAGGTGCTTTCACCAACCAATCGTCCAAGTAGGGGAACACCTGGAGGTTGTGAGACCTGAGGAAGGCCGCTACCACTATAAGGCACTTGGTGAAGACCCTGGGGGAGGAAGCGAGGCCGAACGGTAGCACCTTGTACTGATAGTGGTGGTGCAGTACCTGGAACCGCAGGTAGCGGCGAGAACTCTGATTGATGGAGATGTGAGTGTAGGCCTCTTTGAGGTCCAGGGAACATAGCCAGTCGTGTTGAGAAAGAAGAGGGTAAAGCGTGGCAAGGGAGAGCATTCTGAACTTCTCCTTGACCAGACACTTGTTGAGATCCCTTAGATCGAGAATGGGACGGAGGTCTCCCGTCTTTTTGGGAACCAGGAAGTAGCGGGAGTAGAATCCCTGACCCCTTTGATCTGGAGGTACTTCTTCGATGGCATTGAGAAGGAGGAGGGATTGAACTTCCCTCAGGAGGAGGGGGGTTTGAGATGAGTGTGAAGCAGACTCTACGGGAAGGTTGTCTGGTGGAAGAGTCTGGAAGTTGAGAGAGTAGCCGTGGCGGATGATGTTGAGGACCCACTGGTCCGACGTGATGACTTCCCAACGGCTGGAGAAAATGGTGAGACGACCCCCGATAGGCTGTGGAAGAGGCAGTGAGGGAGGATGACTGGCTATGCCCTGGAGAGAAGAGTCAAAAGGGCTGAGACTGTTTAGCAGGCTGAGGCGGCTTAGAGGGTTGAGTGGCCTGAGATCGAGCCTGGGCATGGTGCTGCTGTTGACGAGGTCGCCGAGATTGTTGGGGGGGCGGATTGAGTGGCCTGGCTGAGAACCTCCGCTGGTAAGAAGATTGAGGCCGATAGGGTCGAGCAGGCGGAGCCTTCTTTTTTGGCTTGATCAAGGTGTCCCACCTGGTCTCATGGGCCGAGAGTTTCTGGGTGGTGGAATCCAGGGACTCTCCAAAGAGTTCATCCCCGAGACAGGGGGCGTTGGCCAAACGATCCTGGTGGTTGACGTCCAGGTCGGAGACTCTGAGCCAGGCTAGTCGACGCATGGCTACAGCCATGGCAGAGGCCCGAGAGGTGAGCTCGAAGGAGTCATATATTGAGCGGACCATGTATTTTCGCATCTGGAGAAGACCAGAGATGTGTTGTTGGAATAGCGGGACCTTGCGCTCAGGAAGGTACTTCTGAAGGGTAGACAGTTGTTGGACCAAGTGTTTTAGGTAGAAAGAAAAATGGAAGGAGTAGTTGTTTGCCCTGTTGGCCAGCATGGCATTTTGGTAAAGCCTCTTGCCAAATTTGTCCATGGTCTTACCTTCTCTGCCAGGAGGGGTAGAGGCATAGACACTGGAGCCCTGGGTCTTTTTCAAAGTGGATTCCACTAAAAGGGATTCATGGGGCAATTGAGATTTGTCAAATCCAGGTATAGGGATGACCCGGTAAAGGTTGTCCAGCTTACGGGGGGCTCCCGGTACCGTGAGGGGAGTTTCCAAGTTCTTGTAGAACGTTTCCCGTAGGATGTCATGTACGGGAAGCTTGAGGAACTCCTTAGGAGGTTGCTCAAAATCTAAAGCCTCTAGAAAGGCTTGAGACTTTTTCGAGTCAGATTCTAGTGGAAGGGATAGGGCAGCAGACATTTCTCTCAGAAATTTAGTGAATGAGGACTGCTCCGGTTTAGAGGTGGCATCGGGTGCCGATGGTTCCTCATCAGATGAGGAGGGATCCTCCTCGGTACCGAGGGGAGTCTCCTCCCACAAATCAGGGTCTCTGACCTCTGGTGCATGTCGAGACACCGGGGTGGAGGGCGCGGTGTGGCGAGTCTTGGACAAAGACTTACCAGAGCGCACTGAAACGGTACCAGGGGAGGACGATCGGCGTCGTTCTCGGTCCCGAGAAGAATGCCGTACCACCTGGTGCCGAGAAGGATCCACATTGGTCTGAGAATGAACCACCGGATCGGCGTGAAGTTGTTGAGCCGAAAGGATCGGCATAGAGGTGTTTACCGGTACCGAAGGAGTGGACACCGGGGGCTCGGTGCGGGGCTCGGGCCGGTCTGGTACCGGAAGGAGCGGTGCCAGGATAGAGGGTAACAGCTGTTCAAGTTGTTTCTTCAACTGTTCCTGAAGCTGAGCTTTGAGAATGACCGAGATACGGTCATCTAGGGGTGGCATCGGAACCGCTTTCTTTTTCTTCGGTTCCTTGGATGCCGCTCCACGCCCCGGCGATGAGGAGGCCGATGACGAGGCACTCACCGATATCGGGGCGGAGCGTTTGCGGGACCGGTGCGATGCCGGTAGGGACGGTGTCGCCACCGTAGCTGGAGGGCGCTCGAGGGAAGAGGAAGGCTTCTTAGCCGGCTTACCTGGCGCCAGAGACGCCGATGTGGGGTCGGGCGGTGTCGAAGTAGACGGTGCCGATTTCTGTGGTACCGCTGTCGATGTCGAGGAGTCCATCGCCGACTCGGTGCCGAAAAGAAGAGTTTGTTGGATTCTTCGGTTTTTAAGCGTTCGTTTTTGCAGAGTGGCACAGCGGGTGCAGGAGTCTGCCCGATGCTCCGGACCCAGACACTGCAAACACCAATTGTGTGGGTCAGAAACGGAGATCGGGCGTGCACACCGCTGGCACTTCTTAAAACCGACCTGCGGGGGCATGAAGGGGAAGATAGCCTCCGCAAAATCGAAGTCCGAGGCCTGTATAATGGCAACAGGCCCCGCTGGGGCAAAAACGAAAGAAAAAGGAAAAAATGAAAGTTTTTTTTTTTTTTTTTTTTTTGCAAATCAAAGAAAAAGTAAACCCGAAGGTAAAGAGAGAAAAAATTAGGAAAAAAACGCGAGCGGGAAGGCGAAAAAGTGATTTCAACGGCCGTTGAAAAAATACACGCGTCTTCTTCGCTCCGCGGAAACGAAGAAACTGGTGACCACGCACTCCTCCGTCGGGCGGGAAGGCACTCGCGCACGCGCGGTGCGGCCAACTAGAAACTTCTAGTTAAAAAGGTCCGTACCGAGGGCTCCGTCGGTGACGTCACCCATGTGTTAAGAATATGCTGCCTGCTTGTCCTGGGATAACAGAGATACACTATTACTCATCATCATGGAGACCGACATGGGTACTTGACTATGGCTACTGAACATTTGGTTTTGCTCATAGTATAATAACCTACAGTTCTGTAAATTATCCCACCTGTTCCTCTTCTCCACTTCAGCCACAAGTTCATCAGTTGAAAACTGACCCCTCACAACCATGATCAGATTCTTAATAACATCTTCAGAACAATCCACATCCAGTAGCCCTCCCACCACTGCTGGGATACGACTGGGATTCACCTGCAATGTAAAAGAACATTGTTGGACACTCAAAGGGACCACATTGCTGATGCATCCCAGGAATCCTGCAATACAGAAAACACACACAGAAGCAATTAAAAAAAAAAAGAAAGAGATGGAACCCAGCAGCTTTGTCCAGGAAGCAAGGACATGAAAGAAATGAAGGCAGAGACGGTACTCTAAGAAAACTGAAGTAAATTGCAACACACACAGCTTCCTGGTGAACAAGGCAAAACTAAAAATGCAGGTGTATCCACTAGTTGGGGGGGCGGGGGTGGGGGGGGGGAAATCAGGCACGTTTCTGCTGTTCTGGACTCACCTTCTGCACATAAATCTCAATGTACTTCTGCAGGTTGTTGCGGTAGAGGTACAGAACCAGATCATGCACAAAGTCAAACCTGTCACAAACGATGATTAGTGGTAGCTGGTCTGTGAGCTTGGCTTCCTGCGTGTTTCCAGGGAAAAGAATAAAAGTAGATTAATTCAGGTTACTGGGGGTGCCAGGACAGACTCTTTCAGCCCCTTGCTCAAGGATGGATAGAGGACAGAATCCCTCCTAAACAAGCTGCAGTTTTCTTCTTCAGAAGTTAATAATTCAAGCAAATTCCCAGTACTCATGTCCTGACAAGCCAATATATTCAACAGAATTTCTTGGCAGAATAGAAGTAAGCTGCAGTAATAGTCTGAGGAAGGGCAGAGGAGAGTCACGGCAAAATACTTCCGATTAAAACATATTCTCCAAGCCGATATGATATCGGGTAAATCAAACACTTCCCATTCAAATGGACTCCATCCATACTGTCCTAACATAATAGCGGCCTTACTGGGACAGAACAATAGTCCATCGAGCCCAGATAGTAGCAGCATTCCACGCTACCGATCCAGGGCAAGCAGTGACAACAATCCTGCAGGACAGTGGAGCAGAGCATTAAATTTACCTGCCCATTTGGGAATCATATTGGTCCTCAGGGACTGCATTTAAAAATAATTCCCTATATGCAGCTACTTGCTGACTTCCCAATCCCTTTGCTCAGTACAGATGTGCCCCCTTACTTAATGATTTCAGGGCACAAAGATTGAATGATTGCAGGAAGAACACGTCCTAATCACTTTTTCATACAAAGGGCTTTTATAAACTACATACAAATTCATAGTAGGATCATGCTCCCCCCACCCCAGTATGCGATGACATTAGCCCGACAGCCATACTCTGTAACCAGAGGTCAGAACGTGCCTTGAGAAAGTTCTTCACTCGCTCAGGGTTATAGCAGTTGCTCTCCCGGCAGATGCGTTCCACCTCCTTTATCTGCCCAGTCTTGCAAGCAGCCTGGATGTATTTGAAGTGGACATCAGGGTCTTGGCTAAAGTTTACAATGGAGCCCAAGAAATAGAAGAGCCCTGGGGGAACAGAACAGAACAGATCAACTGTTTACTGCAGAGATAGTTGCCAGCCACATCGGGGACAAAACTAGTCCTCTGAGAGCATATAGAATCTTAAAGAGCCAGAGGAAAAGTATATGGGGAGCTTAAATGACTGCTAAATCACTGCTGAATAGAGTGGATGGGTCATTTTTGGCTTTTATTTCTATCATTTACCGTCACCTTGTTCTCTTCAACAGAGAGGAAAGTGGAATTTCAGTGAGCTTTGGGACAATTTTTTCATAATGTACAATGACACTGCCTCATGCTTGTGACTCCAGTTAACTTCACCAGTTTCCCCTGTCTCTGCTGAGTTAGATCAGTGGTCCCCAACCCTGTCCTGAAGGACCACTACAGTGTCGATTTTTCGGAATTGCCCTAATGAATATGCATGGGGCAGATCTGCACTCCTATCATCTTCACTACATGCAAAGCTCTTTCATGCATATTCATTAGGGCTATCCCGAAAACCTGACTGGCTGGTGGTCCTCCAGGACAGGGTTGGGAACCACCGAGTTAGATGACACTAGAAGTGATGTGGACATCTGTGACACATTCAAAAGGAACATGTGGCATGTGAGCAGGGAGGAGGCATGTACAGAGAGGCATCCTTGTTGCAAATTGAGAATCTTTGGGAGAGACAGCTTTATAGTGGGAGCTGTTGCAGCAGTTTATTTGGGCAGTGTAATATTGGCAACAGAGGGGGCTGGGTTGCTGTCTGCACTTCATCACCGTATCTGAGAAATGTTCAGGGTTGGGGGTCATACTTGGGAAAGCAAGTGATGCTGCTATTTCTGTAGAGCAAGACTCTGATATTTCACCGAAAAGGGTGGCAGGTATAACCTTTACAAGATTTTTTTTCGGGGGGGGGGGAGGGGACACAGAAGCTGAATCAGTCAAAGCAGTGGTTTTCTGCTGAGTCTGTACTGCTTTTACAGAAGTCCACCTTTATGCACTGGGCATAGTGGCCTCAGGCAGGTCCAAGGCTTGCAGAGTGGCCTAGAATGTTGGGGATTTCTTCCCCTTCTAAGAGGCCATGGCCAGAAGTAACCAAGGATGATGAAGTCCATTTGTATGCAGACACAAATTCAGACTGTTTTAGTGTAGTTAGTGGTATGGGAAAACACTCTCTTTTTAGAATTAGTGGGATCACTGGTTGTTGGCCAGAGGTAGATAAATTGCAGTTTTTAATCTCCCAGTATCACAATGCTTCTCAGTGTCTGAGCCAAGAAAGGGACAGACACTCTCCAATCCCCTTGGTCACACTTCCACAATGCCCAAGCTGTCCCAGAAATTACACTAGGCTAGATAAGGAAAGTCAGCTCAAAGCAGTGAAATGAAGGTTAAGACAGACAATATCAAATATATTGAGTTATCAATGAAAAAATGTGAGAGCTAAACCAAAATAAAAAGTCCTAATAAACTTCTAATATAATAAGCATTCAAAAACTTAAGATTACTACTCATCATTTTCTGTTTGTGTGTTCTAATGCAACATGCTAGGCTACGTTTTTAAATTAATAAAAACAAATAGTCCACCGATGAAAACAAAAACAAAAACTGTGGATACAGATGTTCTGGAGATAATTTATTAAACACTGACATATAAAACCATGAAAATTCAATTAAAAAAGTACAATGATAAAAAATACTGTGATAAAAATCCAACCGGACCCTACACGGTCCGTGTTTCGGCGAACACGCCTTCCTCAGGGGTCCAGTGGTTTGCAAACTCACATATAAGAATTGGACTGAAAACAGTCTATTGTCTTTAAACATGTGAGCAAAGAACACCACAGACAAGCTGAAGTAGCAAAAAAATGCTAAGAGCAAACCATTGGACCCCTGAGGAAGGTGTGTTCGCCGAAACACGGACTGTGTAGGATCCGGTTGGATTTTTATCACAGTATTTTTTATCATTGTATTTTTTAAATTGAATTTTCATGGTTTTATATGTCAGTGTTTAATAAATTATCTCCAGAACATCTGTATCCACAGTTTTTGTTTTCATCGGTGGATTGTTTTCACTGTGGATCATTGGGTCTCCCCATTTTTCTGTGTTGTAAAAACAAATAGTAAAATAAATGACTGCTACACTGGTTGCCAATGGAGGTGCGAATAATGTTCAAGTTTGCTTGTATTTGTTTCAAGCAGATCTGGGGACTAGTGCCTTCCTATCTTCTACCACATTTTGTACTACACAACCTCACATGGTTAACCGAAACTGTAACATATTTGCATACCCAAGGATCACCTGCTGTAAATACAAATCCTTTTTGTACAGGTTTTTCATGTTTCAAACAAGCAAACAGCAGTCCTGGCTGGGTAACTACATTAATGGAGCCAGGCTGACCTACGGCGCCTTTCGGAAAGTAATTAAAACTCTACTGTTTGACAGATTCATCTCCTAACCAGAAGCCACACTAAATTTATATTTTCCTTCTGTCTATTTCTTATGTAATATGTTGTACCTTCATTATTTGCATTCTGTAATTCACTGATTGTTCCGCCCTCTTCGATGTGAACCACCTAGAAGTTATCTGACTATGGCGGTATAGAAAAATTAAATTATTATTATCAAAAAAAACTAAGGGCTCCTTTTACGAAGATGCGTTAGCGGCTTTATCACACGCACATTTTAGCGCGCACTAACCCCCGCGCTAGCTGAAAAACTACCGCTTGCTCAAGAGGAGGCGATAGCGGCTAGCATGGCCGGCAAATTAGCGTGCGTTAAAACCGCTAACGGGGCTTCGTAAAAGGAGCCCTAAGAGTATGGAGGCAGAGTGCTGTATTCTTCGGGAGCTGCCCATGAGCATCTGCCGTCCACCGAGAGCAGTGCGGCCCGGCGCTGGATTGCTCTATCTCTGTGCATCTTCTGCCTGGAAGCGATGAGTCAGGGCTGCAGCAGCTGGAAAGCCCAAGCTGATATCTGTCCCATCTGGACTTTTGCCGTTGGGATTATTTAAAATATGCTGAGGCAACAGAGTTGCTTCAGGAAATTGGACTTCTGCCAGACTTATTTGATTTTGTTTTTCAATTTTTTCTTCCAGTTTATGAATTATTTTAAATTTTATTCCATTGTTTTTACCCTTTATTTTTTATTTATTTATTTATAAGTTTTCAGATTTACAGATCAAGTAAACACTTGTACAGAAAGTTGGTTAGACAGAACAATTCTCTCAAGGTATAAATCTTAATACCTTGATGGTTTCTTTTTATGAAATATTCTACATACTTCTCTCCTCTCCACTCCTTCCTGCCCTCTTCTAACCCCTTCCTCTGTAATATCTTTACTTTTTAATAATTGTTTTCTCAGGTACTTTAGCTAGATTGTGAGCCTTCGGGACAGTTAGGGAAGTTCCCAAGTACCCAATTTTATTTTATTGTAACCCGTTCTGGGCTCCTGGGGAGGACGGGCTATAAAAATGAACAAATAAATAAATAAAAGTCTCTGCACATGAGACAAAAAGCACACATTAGTTAGAATTGGCAGATGATGCAGCAACAATACCCTGAATCTCAGTATGGAGCATGGCAGGGCTGATATACCTTCATAGCTCTTGAAAGATTCGAAGAGTTCTACAAGGGTCTGGGTGCCCAGCTGTTCATGGTACTTGGATGCTACCTGCACACAGAGCTGTAGGTTCTGCCGGATGTTGGCATTCAGCATAGCACGCAGGCACTCAACTGAGTCTTCCACAGAGAGTGAGCCAAAGAAGTTAACCAGCCACTGAGAAGGAAAGAAAAAAAGGTGCTAGAAATGTTGGTGGGGGGGGGGGGGGCTGTCTTCCATTATCGGACACATCCTATCTTTGTTTACTAAAGTGGCAAACATCCAGGTCATGTGAGCTCACATTAATTAAAATCCTCTTACACATGCTACCTCCTGCTTGTTAAATTGTGCTCCTCAACTATTCAGCTTCATGACATAAACAAGCAGCTTGATGTTCACAAACTATTCAGAGCATATGAAAAAAAAGTGATTATTGGTAAAATGCTAGAAACAGTTCCAGTTCAGTGGGTTATGAAAGAGCATTCTTTCAAACAATGCACTGCACCTGGATACACACAAAATTACCACACTAAAAGGATAAACAGCAGAGATTAAAAAAACCAAACACACCCCACCACAACAGAACAAGGGAATCCAGAACGGAATCATCATTCTCACAAAAGAATCCTGCTTAGATGGGTTGAATGCATCATTCCACCTCTTTGTCTAGAGCAGGAATGCACAAACCATGGCCTGAACCAAAACTGGCCTACTAGAACATTTTTCCTTGGCCTGCTTCAAACTACAAAAATAGTATTACCTCTGACCTGACACTTACTCAACAGTTGCTCCTGTGATGTTAATCATTCAAGAAGGCATGTGTCAACATTTTACATGTCAAAACGTGGGTAATTTTGAATAAATTGCAACTATTTTAGAAAATCAGCTGCATAGCTAGTGTGGGAGGACTGGAGGTAATTGCAAGATTTTGGCATAAATTTGGTAAGCAGGGAACTTCACTAGCTGATCTGGCCCGAATGCTTGCTCTTCAGTTCCCCTCTTCAGCAGGCTGGCATACATCCATTTGTGTTGGGTCCAAGCTTCTACATATAAATCAATCACCCATGACTCTGGTTACTAACGTGCTTCATCAGAATGAAGCATGTTACAGATCATTTGTACAAATGAGCATTTAGCTCTATATTCCGCCCTTTGCCTCAGACCTCCACTACATCAAGGAGAGACTCTCCACTCTAGATCCTAATCCAATCATGAGACCCTTGTGTCAAAATGTTGCTCAAATCTAGTCTAGAGCAGTGGTAGGCAATGCTGGTCCTCGAGAGCTGGAGCCAGGTCAGGTTTTCAGGATCTCCACCATGAATATGTATGAGATGGATTTGCATGCACTGCCTCCTTGAGATGCAAATCTATCTCATGCATATTTATTGTGGATATCCTGAAAACCTGACCTGGCTCCGGCTCTCGAGGACCAGAATTGCCTACCCCTGGTCTAGAATGTTGCATCAAAATCAGTCAGCTAACTACTTCTGAGCTTCATGAATACCATAGTAAAAGCCTATCAAAGACTCAACTCTTTGATAGGCTGGTATATTAATGCATTCTGCTTCATTTTTTCAATCAAGTTCCTTATATTCAACTTGATATATTTTATCTGTTCTATGTATTACTTCTTTCCCTGCCATGCCGGTATTTTCTGCATTATATTGTAAATGCTTTGTCTTTATCTGTTTTTAAGTCCATTATTCTAATTTGTATTTTATCTGTATCCCTTAAACATAGAAACATAAACATAGAAGATGACGGCAAAAAAGGGCCACAGCCCATCAAGTCTGCCCACTCTATTGACCCACCCCCTTGAGTCTGAGTGCTAGTGACCTTGACTTGACCCTCGTAGGGATCCCACGTGGATGTCCCATTTATTCTTAAAATCGAGCACGCTGGTGGCCTTGATCACCTGCACCGGAAGTTTGTTCCAATGATCTACCACCCTTTCCGTGAAGAAATACTTCCTGGTGTCACCACTAAATTTCCCCCCTTGTATTAGCTCACTTTGTTGTGAACCACCTAGAACTTTTTCGGTATGGCGGTATATAAGAATAAAATTATTATTATTACGTTACCTCAGGATTCAGAAGATGAACATGCACGACTGCACGTTTAATGTCGTAGAGATCAGTGTAATGTTCCAGGGCCCTCTGCAGCAAGCCTGCCTTCTCACACAGCTGGGCAACATGAGCACGGTCATAGTGTGTAAACATCTGGTTTCCTAGGATGGCATCTGCAACCTAGCAAAATAATCTTCTTTAGAATAAAAATTTAGGGCTGAGGTGGCTGTTGATAAGTTTCCATGCACTCAGTAAGAGGACATGCTCTTCTCAAGCAGCACTGAACAGAGATGGGTTTGAACACTAGTGGACCAGGTCAGGTTTTGAAACTATTTAACAGCATGTTTTAAGAGGATAGCAACACTCCAGAATTACTTACAGGTACTACTTATACCTGTGGGGCATGGATGAGGTTCATTTCCAGCAGGCGGGTCTGCAGATGGCCTTCTGTGGGTCGGTTATTCTTCAGAGCATCTAGGAGGAAGGATGTGCACTGCTGGATCAGGTTATTCTCCATGAACACATCCACAATCTGAGATGCATCAGCAAATAAGAAGAGAGTGTCAGCACCCCTGTAAACACAGACTCCAGCCTCACTGTTGTAATGTATCTTTAAAACCATTTCTGCCAACGGAGTCCTGCACATAGCATAACACAATGAAGCCTAAACAAAATCCTTATTTCTTCTTTTGCCCTGAATTTTAGTTGAATTATTGATGACAAACAAAATTACCACACCAAACAGAACATAGCATACAACCATTGTCATCCACTTCTGCTAGAAAAACAAACTACTTCCTCCCTTCTATTATCTGAGTACAACACAGGAAGGACTATAAAACTATATAAGGTTCCCTAAGAGGATGATGCCGGAACATCTGTGAGATTCAAAGTCTTACTCCTCCTACCCAGATAGGAACATGTCTAATAATAATGGTCATATAGATGAATATCATAAAAAATATGTATACAGCAAATCAAAGAGGGTCCATGTCGGAAGGCCCCCTTCAAAGGGTATATCAAAACTTCAACGACAGACATAAACTCTTCATATGAACAACAAATCCCCCCACCCTCCCCCACAAGAACGATTGGAAAGGTCCCAAATACCACACATCACCAGATCAGGGCAATGTATTCAAAATCAAACTTCTAGCTCTATGTGGTAAAAAGCTAATATATAGATCCCAAACTTGTAAAAAGATATTTTTACGTTTAATAGACAGTCTAGCCTCCATCGCTTCCAGAAGCAGAAGACGATGTAATTGATTGCACCACTGCCAAAATCCGGGTGGTGTTATCTTGGAGCTAGCATTGCATGATATGTGACAGACCATATAAGCTCTCTGAAAGAACAGAGTCCGAATTTTCCCATAAATTCCCATCAATTTTAAAAAATAAAGGCTCCTTTTACAAAGGTGCACCAGTGTTTTTAGCACACAGGATTAGTGCGTGCTAGCCGAAAAACTATCGTCTGCTCAAGAGGAGGCGGTAGCAGCTAGCACGTTATTCCGCACATTAAGGCCCTAACACGCCTTCGTAAAAGGAGCCCTAAGAGTTCACACCAAAACAGGAAAGGAAAAAAAAATTTGTCTTTACCTGATTTTTTTTTTCCCCTTGAGTCCTACCAGATTAGTCTAGATGGGTTTTGTCCTTCTACCAATAAATGGAGACAGAGAACCAAGGTTTTTGAGTTCTACCACACGTAGGGCTTAGGACCACACATCTGGAACAGTCTGCCTACATACTGTCACTTCCCCTTGTAGCTACAAACGTTGTTCGCAGACTTTATCTGTCATTACTTCAAACCTGAGCCATCAATGTTAAATTTGCTTATCTCTAAACCTTGAGTCATTAATGTAAAATCCTCTTGCTGTGAGTTGTATTGATTCCATGTAGAAAATTATGGGATTCAAGAAGTTTTATATTGTAGGGCACCATGCAGCTACATGCTCCTTAGCAATTTTCAATAATAAGACAAATGGGAGATCCCACTCAAACATTCCCCCAAAACAGGGAGGGAGGTCTGTAGAAGTTCCTACAGAAATACCCAGATTAGATGCCAAAGATAACCAAACACCTCAAATGAGAACAGGTTATACCAAAATATGAAACTGGGTGGTACTCTGTACTGATCTGGGAGGACTCAAGGAAAAGACAACTAGCAGGGAAGACAAAATATTGGCTTCCTTATTTATTTGGATTTATTAACCACCTTTATGAAGAAATTTACCCACCAGACCAGTCCAGAATGGATGGCTATAAGAGTAATCCTACCTAGTGAACAGGTGTCAAGCCATGCCCCCAAAGGTCACATTCTGATCCAGTCTTTAGTTTGCTCCCCTACATCACTTTAAAGAATTTCTACAGAAAGCAACATAGGGAAGAGATTTTTCTAAATCTCTCTAGAAGGGGTGATGGGGAAAAAGGGAATCCTATGGTGCTTAGAGAAAATATATACCGGTAAATACAACTATGTTATGATTTTATAAATCTCAACCAGACATATCCACTGCAACTCCACCCGCAAACTCACCAATACTCTTGTAACTAACAATCAAATCACTCATGCAAGTGCTAGTATTCTATATCTTACATGTTCAATTGGTTCCTAACTTTTAGTAACCTGTTATAGAATAAAGGGAACAAGCCATACACACCACTGCCTGAAATTCCAAGGTTGTCACCTCAAAATCCTACTTATACAGAATTGAGCTCATGATCCTGCAAGTCAGAGCATCCACTTTTGGTAAATAACTTCTTATTTTCTTCTGAAACTAAGGGTGAAGCTTACCCATGGCTCTTCCAACCTGAAGACTAGCTTCTGGAGATACTACTTTATCAAGATGACAGCTTAAATCACCAGATGAATTAAGACAACTTTGGCAGGTTTACAAATACCTTCTAGAATAGGGTCTTTAGAAGCCCTGGGTGCTGAGGTGAAGGCTCCACAATACTTAAACTCTTCCAGTGCTCAAGATATCAATAGATGGAACAGATGGACTACTGTAAAGTCACTACCTTCAATCACTGTGAACTCTCCTTCTAAAAGAGTCTGCCAACTCAGATTCTGTCCATACCACGAACCACACTTAAACCAGTCGGAATTTATGTCTCCACACAAATAGTATTCACCAACCTTAGCTACTTCTAGCCACGGCCTCTTAGCTTGGGAAGAAATCCTCAACACTCTGCAAGTCTTGGACTTGCCTGAGGCCACTATGCCTGATGCATAAATGTGGCTTTTGTAAAAGCAGTACAGACTCATCAGAAAACCACTGCTTGTTCAGCTTCTGTCCCCCCAGAAAAAATCTTGTAAAGGTTGTACCTATGTAGAGAAGTTCCCCACTATCAGGTGGCAAAATGGCTGCCTTTGACACCCTTTTCGGTGAAATACCAGAGTCTTGCTCAACAGAAACAGCAGAATCACCTGCTTTCCCAAGTATAACCCCCAACTCTGAACATTTCTCAGATGCAGTGCAGACAGCAACCCAGCCCCAATAAACTCTCTGCACAGCTTCCACTATAAAACAGTCCTGTTTAGCTGTCTCTCCCAAAGCTTCTCAATTTGCAACAAAGCTGCCACTCTGTACCTGTCTTCTCACTCCTTTCAAATTTGTCGCAGGGGCACAAATGTCCACACCACATGCAGGGAAACTTTAGACGATGTACTGGTACATAGATGTTGGAGTGATTTTGAACATGTCAATGAAGATCAGATTAGAAAGTTATGTAGTAAACTAGGGTGTAGCAGATGTTCTCTGGATCCATTTCCATCTTTCAAAAAAATCTCCTCCCAGGCTGTCCCTTGGTTAACAGTTATTTTTCTGCATGGGGCATATAGCTCTTACTCCTTTATTGAAAGGCACTGACTTGAAACAGGACCATAAAATTACCATCCGATTGCCAATACAGTCGACTCCGCTTAAGTGCAAGGCCTCCGGACCGCCACGTGCGCTTAAGCGGAGTGTGTGTTTAATAGGAGTACCACTTTTTAGTCAGGTGGTCATTTAGCCAGTATCGGCAGCTACCTGGGGTGATGGTGGCAACAGCAAGCAGTGCTAAGAGGAAGGTGCTGGTGAGTGCTCGGCGTGCTGATGTAGGTCTCCCGTCTATTTGCTGCCTAGGAAAGCTCGTGATGCTGCTACGTTCCAGGGAGGGGGATAGTAAATGCGGTGCAATAAATACAGAGGACCCGTGATGGCATTTAACCAGAGTGAATGTAACGTGAAAGAATAGGGGTGGGACCTATGACATCAGTGCGCATAAGAGGATTGTGTGTTTATCAGAAGTGCAAATATCCAGAATTTATGTCCATTGACTTTAATGTAAAAAAAAAAAAAAAACAACAACAAAAAAATGGGACCATGGTGTTAGGGTCTGGATAACCGGAGCATGTGCTTATCCCACGTGCACTTAGTTGGAATCGACTGTATTCCATTATTAACAAAGATGATAGAGACTATTATTTCCAAAAACTATTTATGTTTCAACAATTTTTATTGACAAAAGGAGAAAGCAGGTACAAACAAAAGATATGAATCAAGCAGTATACAGTAAGAAACGCAAACATGATACAGCACCTCGATTCCACAAACTCCTTCATCAACATTATAAGTAATGATTATATCCCCCCCTTTCTCAAACAACTGTTTAGATCAATTCTCTATTCTTTTACCATCTCAACATGGTTTTCATCCCAATTTCAGCACTGAAACTCTATTAGTTTCTCTGATTTCTAAGGTTCTAAGCTTACATCTCAGAATCAATATGCCATTTTACTTCAATTTGACCTTTCCGCTGCTTTCGATGTAGTCAGCCATGATATCTTGATTCAATTACTCTCAGATATAGGATTAGAAGAAAAAGTTCTAAGCTGGTTTAAAGGATTTCTTACATTAGGCTCTTATGCGGTAAACTTTGAAGGTTAAGACATCTGCTGCATGGACTCCAGATTGTGGTGTCTTGCAGGGCTCTTCGCTGTCTCCAGTTCCTTTCAACATTTATATGACTACATTAAAATACTATAAATTAAGTTCCATCAAAATGATGTTCACTTATGCTGATGATATCTTCATCTTGCTAGAAGTTGATCCTAATTTGAGCAACTTTACAGCTAAAATAAACTTTTGTATATCTAAATTGCAATCGTGGTCACTTCAGGCTCATATGAAGCTTAATGCAACAAAGACAAAATGATTATGGTTTGGCCCCAAAATGGGTAATTTGCCATCTTCAGTTATCCTTAATTCCAGTAATATTTTGCATACAGAATCATCTTCTAGAGTATTGGGGGTTGTTTTGGATTCTTCTCTTTTCAATGCCAGGTAAATAATCTTACCAAAAATGTTTCTTTAGTCTCTGCACGCTGAGAAAAGTCAGTCATCTGTTCCATTAAGATCATTTTGCAGTATTGGGTGCAAACCATTATCTTGACACAACTGGATTACTGTAATTCCATTTATGTGGGATTAAGCAAAGGAAATGAGAAATGGCTGCAATTGATTCAAAATGCTGCCGTCAAGACTGATTTTTGGAAAGAAAAAATTTGATCACCTTATCACCTCTGCTGAGGAAATTCCATTTCAATTGAGAGTTCAATTTAAATGTGCCTGTATAGTCTTTAAAATTTTACATGGACTATTTGTTACTCTGATGCCTTTATCTCCAAACACCATGAGATCTTCGGGCATGAGAACTCATATGAGAATAATTCTCTTTTTCATTGAGAGAAATCAAGTCCATTAGTAAAATTTCATACTCCTTTCCATACTAACTGCAATATGGAATGCACTACCTCCTCAAATTAGATCATGTTTATCTCTTCAAATCTTTCGCAAAACCTTAAAAACCACTGTTTCATCACTTTTTAGGCAATAACTCCAATAAATGTTAATGGATTTTCTTTGTGATCTAATTATGTAAACCAAATTGAGCTATTTTTAGATGATTCAGTATACAAGACTAAAAATTAGATTAGATTAGACTAAATCGCCTCTAATGTCATCTAACTCAGCAGAGGCGGGAAACTCTGTAGTCCTTCAAGCAGTGCTATGCTCTGTGGACCTACTAGCTCTGCAGTGCTCCCATCGCACTCAGTCCTAACAAAGGAGACCTGAGCTGCACTCAATCAGCAGTCTGTCCCCCCAAAAAGTACTGTGCCACTCCCAGTCACAATACTACCAATCTTCACTGCCCTTCTAATGTATCACCCTCGGTGCAATTCCCTCAAGTAGTGGTGGGTAGGTGGCGGGGGGTGAAGGAGACATGGGCCAGAAAGGAGCTCCTTCCTGTTACTATTCCTCCTGTACCATATGGCCGGTTAACACTGTCTTTTTAACTTTTTTAAACAGAAAAGAAGGGAAGAGGCAAATCAACTCCACTGGAGTCCAGTGAGTGGGAGAAGGACCTAGACTCTTCCAGATAATCCCTGGGGTGTAGAAGTTCCCAGCAGTTCTCTGACCATCTCAGCTCAGCTGATCTCCAACTGGGCCCAGAAGCTACCTCATCGGTCTTAATGGCACAGAATGCTTATCACCCTTTGCTGAAGACAGAGAATACCGATGAGCTATTGCTGCATTGGATCTTTTATAGGGCAGAACTCATTTCTTATTCTCCGACTCCATCTGTTGGCTGAATGCTATAACCCATGTGCTCTGACTCGGCTGGTAGAACAAAAAGGAAAGCAATTTCCTCCCACCAAGTGTCACCACTTCTTTTTCCCATTGCTCACCTGACTGATGTTGGCCAGGGGCTCCTCATCCTGCACCAGCATCTGGGCAAACTGCAGCCCTTGGTCAGGGCTGATGCGCATCACGCTCCTTAGCAGGAAGATCCAGTCAGGAGTGTAACCAACCTGCAAAGCACAACAGACCAAAGAATCAGATTCTCCAATAACCTAAGATCTTAGCTGCTTACAGTACCCAAGTAACGTAACTCAGTAGCCTGAAGGGAAGACATACTATGGAACATTATCCAGCAGCAAAGAACATGAGGGAAAATAGGTGCAGTACTCACCTTTTTCGTGTAGAGCACAATTTTCTGGAACTGACCCGTCTCTGCAAAGCACTGAATAACCTTGTTTGGCACATTGGCACGGAGGTAAACACTAAGCGCAAGGGTGGGGTCTACGGCTTTCACCAGGTCTCCCAGCTCTTCCGAGCACTCCAGCTGTGAGCAGACAAATAGCATGAACAAATAAGGCAGCACGTCCTACAAGCAGCAAAAGCTTAGGAGTAGCTCACATACCTTATCTTCTTTCAGCCATTTCTCCAGAAGCTGTTTGCGGCCCTGCTGTAGCACAGGGCGGCAAAGTTCCAGGGATTCAAATACGTTCAGCTGACCCTGGTCCAACAAGATACCAAAGTACTGGAGGAGTGGCGAGGCCTGGCCTGGCTGGGCTGGCACTGTCTGAAACTTCCTGATGGTGTCGCTTGTACGCAGGATTCCCTAAAAGAGAAGCATTGCGTCCATTTGCTCATGGGCACCTGAAATTCTACAGTGTCCCCCATCCAGAGCCAGAGCCACACAGAACTTTGAATGCGACTCCTTGCAAAGCTTGGATCAGCCGATAAACCTATTGGTGTCCACCCCCCCTCCCCCTCCACAGCACTCATACAAGCACAGCTGACTGTGATGGACTCTGTATCAGACATGGGTTACCTTAGGTGCACATGCTGCGACTTTAGCAGCCTCTGCATAGTTTCCTTGAGCAAAGAGAGTGTTAAACTTCCTGGCAAAGAGCTCCTCAGCGCCAGCAAGATTGCTACGGATGGCCATACGAAGTCCTAGGTCGGGGTTCTGCAGCACATTTGTAGCATAGTTCACAATGTTCTCCTCCTCCACACACACAGACAGCACCTGAAGGGAGAGGAAGACAACACAGTGGGATCACTATAGCTGGATACTTGACACTCGGGGAGAGTGGGGAAAGGCTGCCTCCATCATAATGATTTACAGTTACTCTTAGAGTATGAACGAGTGAGTGTTAAATGCAATCAACTCGGGTTCAAGTCCTAGCAGGTTCTCCAGCATCATCCCCGTAGTCGTCTTCAATGTATCCATGCTAGCACTGAAGAGGGTACTACTGACCTCTATGACAATCCCTGGAAGCTACTCTAAAAAGGCAACAATGCTGAATTTTCAGGACAGGACAGTACCTATTGTACAGCCAGTAGCCAAGTCTTCCTAAAACAGAACTGTGTATTATAAAATAGAAGTCTTAAAACTTTACAGATCAATGACAAAACACAAGGTAGCAAATAAAAATCTGTAAACCCATCTCGCTGTCCTTTTGCCCTCCAAGTGTAGTACTGTCAACGTCTTAATTTTCAGTTGGGCATGTCAATTCCCCACAATCCTCTTTTTCTCATGCCTTTTTCAATGGCAAAACCTTTTGCCTCCAGGGGAAGGCTTTTCTGTAAACCCACCTTATTTTGGTGGAAAAAATATTTCCTTCTGTTACTCCTGAAACTACCACCCTCCAGTTTCATACCATGACCTCTTGGCTTTAGAATTTTCCTTCCACTGAGAAACAGAAGTTCTCTCTTGTACACCGTATCTCTATTCACTTTATACTACAACCAACTTCCAAATCATGTCTCTTATTAATGCTCTAGCAGATTATTATTTCATCTGTCTTCCTTTCAGTCCTAGGCAATCTTATGAAAATGGTATGGACATTCAGGAACAATGCAGCTCAAACTCGATGATCATTAGTTCAGGTCAAAGAGAGAACAGATGCTCTGAAGATAGCGCCAGTAGTAAGCTGCTTCTTAAGATAGGAGGATAGTGCATATTGAGAGAGTTTTGAGGAGCCACATAGGTCAATGAGGGCTACCACCGACTCCCAGGCCCTATAACAGGGGTAGGCAATTCCGGTCCTCGAGAGCCAGAGCCAGGTCAGGTTTTCAGGATAGCCACAATAAATATGCATGAGATAGATTTGCATCTCAAGGAGGAAGCGCATGCAAATCCATCTCATACATATTCATGGTGGATATCCTGAAAACCTGACCTGGCTCCGGTTCTCGAGAACTGGAATTGCCTACCCCTGCCCTATAATAAGAAATACTGTTCTAGAGCAGAGCATGCAAGTAGATCATTGAGGAAATCCTGAAAACCCAATTGGATTCCGGCCCTCGAGGACCAGAGTTGCCCATGTCTGTTCTAGACCCCATAGCTAAATAGATCTTCAATTACCAGAGGTAAAAATATAATATGCTACTGAAAACAGAGACAACAAGCAGACTATGGGAACCACCACTATGAAGAGCACTTGGCAGTGATGTAAGGTCAGCTTACCTGCCCCTTCTTGTTCACACCTATAATACCAGAGGTTGCTTCTTGTGGCACAGTTACAAATATGGTATCTGCACTGATACGGTTCATGTAGATGCAGATGCCAGTTTCCAGATCATACATGTGAATGTAGCCATACTTGGTGATGAGATACACAACGCCGTGCTTCGCGCCAATCTGCCAGCAGCAAAAGAGAACAGTGAGAAGCAGCATGAACAGTTTCATGGCACACAAGACAATGCAAGCAGAGATTAGGCAGGAAGATAAGGCTAAATATCTCACATTTCAACACGTTCCTCATCTGACCTGCTGAAAAATAGGACACCACGTGGTCGCCTAAGGGGCATTTTGCATGGGTCTCAAAGGCAGCAAGATGAATCGGACCAGTTTGAGCTTTTAGTCTCCACCATGAATCTCCTGTCTCTCACAAGCACTCATTACTTCCAGGACTTTAAGCTGAAGAATCTGGCCTCACAAATTCTGCAGCTAACTAGACTGTCTCTAAATATTATTGTTTGGAGCTATGTTTTATGTCGAGATCAATGTCCTGCTTAACTTATTATTCAATCCTGTGACAGAACCCTCGTCTTAAAGCTCCTCCTCAAGAGCTGCGCAATACCTTGGTTACCACTGTACTTAGGGTCTCGGTGCTGCTCTCACTGTGAAAACATTTCTCAAAGGTTCTATGAAGTGTTAAAGTGGGTCAACATCAACATGTCCTCAGTCTTTACTGGCCCAGCTCAAAAACATGGTTGCCCCATGCCAGAGAGGCAGTGCTGAACTGGACACCAGCTGAGCATGACAAAGTGCTGTGCCAATTGGTCCCCAACATTTCTACTATACCAACCAATGAGAATTCTACTTCAGCAAGCGCTCCATTACCTGCATAGCAACGGGAAAATCCGTCTGTGCCTCAGGAGGGAAGAATACATCCACAGCTTTCTTTACAAAAGGCTGGTTTCCAGCAGCAGGCTGACCTACTTCTATGATGTGCAGCTGGAGGGGAGAGAGGATAACATCATACATATTGATAGCACACTACCAAAGATGGGAGCAAAGTGTCCCAGGAGCAACATACAGCTAATAGCAAGAGTAAGGAAGAAAGGAAAAAAGGTGGGAAAGAGAGCCCTTGACTGTTCGTTCTCTCTCTATGCAGAATAAAAATAAAATGACCATTACCCAAGGCGAGAAAAAGAAAAACAGGCTTTGTTCAGATAGTGCTATCTAGAGAGGAGGTGGGCAATGAAAATCCAAGTTACATGTTAAACCTGGAAAATGAGGAAGCCTAAGAAAGAGACACAAACATCTATAGATTTTACCTTGCCTCCTCCCTGGTTTCGCACAGCAAAGCAAAAGAGAGTGGAAGGTTTGGCATTCCCCTCAATGTTGAATTCTGTAAATGCTGCGGCATGGCCTTCTATCGGCTGTGAAACTTTCCTCTCTACAGAGTACAGCTGCATGGCACCAACCACTCGGTTTTGCTAATAAATAGTGAAAAGAAAGGCAACTTTAAATGAAAGGTTCTCACTGGCATACTAGCATCTAATACAAAGAAGCAAAGTTAAAATAGACATGCACATCTGACCATCCTAAGTTTCCCCCCCCCAAAAAAAAAAACTCTTTTAACTATTAGGTATGAGAGCATACAGAGGTCAAATCCTGTTCCTTTGGCTCAGATAAACAGAGACTCTGGAATTAGCTCCAAGGGAGTTACATTCTGCTCTGCCGTATGAAGATACTGCAGTATCTGGTCCATACATGAAAGGCACAGAGAAAACAGGGGAAGGTAGTGTATGCATGTTTCTCCCTGATCAAAGCCAGATAGAAAAGAAAAGAACAGGAAGTAGTGCTATACCAGGAAGACAAAAAAAGGTCAACCTTCAAGCAATTACTTACAAAGGAAAGTTCCCTGAGTTGCCACCCAGCAGAAATGTACTCAGGGTTTGCTGTGCCTGTGGCAGGATGGAAGCTGGAGTAGTGTAGAAGTAACACTGCCAGCAGTCTAGAGGAAAGTGCAGAAGGCTATTCTAATGACACAGGATATATTCCAGATCAAGCAGCAGAGGCACTTGTACGCCTACAATGCGGAAGAAGAGCTCTGGGCACAAATATTACCAGCACCTTAAGATAAAGCCAGAGCTGACCAGCTGTGTGCAGCTGGCTTCTGGCACTCCCAGGTACCTGTGCAGAGATGCCAATTAGCAGCAACCACTTCTGCTGTTCATCTGTTCTGTAGTTGATGATCTGACAGCCAGCCAGGCTGGCATGCCTGTCAAACATCTTCTGGGGCTGCGAGTCTCCCTCCATGCTCCAGTGGTAGACTGCTGTTTCGGTCACCAGGGCAACTGTATTTACTGAAATCCATTTCCAGAAGATGACCTCCTCGGCCATGGTGTGCGCCTTCATCTTACTCTTCATCTCAATGTTAAAGATCTGAAGAGTTTTCCCCGCTGGTAAGAGATAGCAACACAAACAAAAAGCATAACGGGTCTCCGCAAATAATTCCAGGCTCACTCCATGACAAATCTGTGCAAGCACCCCAAAAACAGCAGCCTCATGTAACCAAGAAGAGATTGATTGTACAGTAATAGATTTGTAGCCTACTGATTACACACTTGGGACACACCTGCACTTCTGTTTCATTATCGACCATCATTCACACTGCAAACTCAGGTTTTCTGTATTATTTGAACCTGGAGCTTTATTTAAAATGACTTAATTATAAGGTGTGTACATTTTACAAGTTCGATAACACTTCAGCGTGTGGTGTTTTATCACATAGCTATAAAAATCACTCTCTCCCTGGAACATGCAGCTCCAGTTCTTGAGGACTAAAAAAAAAAAAAAAAAGACAAGATTTGTTTTCAGGTCACTAAAAATATAGAAATTAAGTTGCTTAAGACTGTGCCAGCAAATGCATTATCTCACAAAAAGTTCCTAGTAGATAGCCTGAACACTAGATCTGTTATGTGGCCCCTCAAGGATTACTTTCTTACATGCTTTCCTGGACTGATCTTCAGCTATCTGTCTTGAGCATAGAAGCTATGGGTGTTCTTTACAAATGCTTGTTTTCTCATATCATTTATATGACCTGATATAGGAGGCATTGCAAGTCCCACTTCCCAAAACTAATTCTGGTGTGATCAGACCTCATGCTCTTCTCATGGTTTGAGGAAGGAGGACACAGACTCGTATGCTTGAAATGCTTATACTCATAAAGAAACAGAGTGCTCTAGTGTCAGTAAGAAATGCCGTGAAAACATCTACAGTAAGCAGCAGCAGAAGGCATGTGAGATGCAAAGAGGGACCTGCTTCTATCCTGCATAGGAGATATTGCTGAGAAAAGCCAATTTCATAGGATTTATGAAAAATTGATCTAAAATGGAAATCAATAGAAAACCAGAAAAACTTGCCATAGTTCAAGAGTTAAGAACATAAGAATTGCCATGCTGGGACAGACTGAAGGTCCATTAAGCTCAGTATCCTTTTTCCAACAGTGGTCAACCCAGGTCCCAAGTACTAGCTAGATCCCAAGTAGTAAAACATATTTTATGCTGCTTATCCTAGGAATAAGCAGTGGATTTCCTCAAACCATCTCAATAATTGTCTACGGACTTCTTTTAGGAAATTGTCCAAACCTTTTTTATACCCTGCTAAGCTAACTGATTTTACCACATTCTCCAACAACAAATTCCAGAGTTTAATTACACGTGTGAAGAAATATTTTCAGATGTATGAAGCAAAGCAGTCAGCTTATAACATACTGTATATACTCAAATATAAGTCAATCCGAATATAAGTCGAGACCCCATTTTCCCCCCCAAAAGGAGAAAAAATGGCTGACTCGAATATAAGTTAGGCGGCTTAATATTCAAAGTGCCCTGCCAGGATCTGCACCCAGCCCCCTTCCCTCCCTCCTAGGCTCTCCACCCTGTCCCCCCCTCCCTGCCCTGTTCATCATACCTTCTCTGCCGCTGGAATCCCTGGTGGTCCAGAGGTGTAGCGGGCAGGAGCAAGCTTTCTGTGCTCCTGCTCCGCTGCTAACCCGTCAATCGCTGCTGCGAGTTCCAACTTCAACACCGAGCAGCAGCAGCACCAAAGTGTGTTCCTGCTTGATATCGCTCAGTGGCTGAAGTCAGAACTTGCGGCAGCAACCGACTGGATTAGCAGCGGGGTAGGAGCACAGAAAGCTTACTTCTGCCCGTTATACCTCTGGGCCACCAGCAATTCCAGCAGGAGAGGAGGTATGATGGACAGGACAGGGAGGGGGTACAGGGTGCAGAGCTTGGCAGCTCGGCGAAGGCCTGCAATAAGTTTGGGAAGGGGAGGAGCTTGGCTGAATATAAACCGGGACACCCATTGGCCCCTAAATCCTGATTTATATTAGAGTATATATGGTACTCAGGGTATTTGGACAGGTCTTCCCTCAAATCACACATTTATTAGTGAACAATACAAACAAGTTTTCTAAATTTCTTCTTCAGTTTTTGGCCTTGTTTTAACTTTGGTTAAATTTGATCTTGCAACAGGGAAAAGGGCACTACTACAATAAAATACTGATACAAGTGTTTCTCGCCAAGTCAGTAAATCATTTCACAGAAAACAGTAAGATTTCTATTATGGACACCATGCAAAGACAAAATGTTCTCTAGCTGCTTGGGAAAAAAGCCAAAAGAGCAATCAAATGACAGGTAAGAACCCCATGCAGAAATCATAGATGTTCTGAAAAATTAAGAGGCCCCAAAATGCTTTCAGCTGAAAATCAAAACAAAGTGACACCCTATTTAAAAAAAAGCTGAATGAAAAGAGAAGAGATCAGCCCTACAGTTATTTCCCTCAGATGGTAACAGATCAGTGAAAATGCTCAGCACACACAAACAACTGCATGGGTCCCTCTCACAAAAGCAGCAAAGCACTTTTTTTTCATCTCTCCACATGTGGATATCTTCCCCCAAGCCTGTTTAAACAGACATGATCAAACTACTGTTACCATTCATTGCTCATATATATATCATTGATATAAAAAAATGTACTGGTTTTGCCCATGACCACTAACAAAAAAATATTAAATAGCACATTAAATTAAAGTTCTCTTTAATTACTACAAGCAAGGATTAAACTCTCATAGTTGCTAGTACATATAGATACCGATCAATTTTTATGTTAAATATTCAGGTCTATACAAAATAGACATCAGGATTACACATCCTTATTCAAATTGAAAAGTACTCTTAAGGTTAAACAAATTTGTAGCCCAAAAAACCCTCTTCTGCCATTTTGCTACTTGTATGAGATCAAACCACCTAGCGATGTTACCAGAGATGGGATGTAAGGAAAAAAATAAACTCACCGTCTGCTTAGGACAAGACACCAGGAGGAAAAGTAGATAAAGAGAAAGAGAAACACATAAGCAAGTCCAACAAAGTGTGTCAAGGAAAAGCAGATACAGAACAAAACATTTCCTTATTTTCCTAGGATATTTTAAGCACCTGTGACCTCACCTTTCATAGATCTGGAAGATTAAGAATATCAAAGGGGAGCTCTTAAATTGAAACAAGTAGATCATTAATCATGTCTTCATTTCTGCTAAATCCTAAACACTGTGAGGTACAGTATACAAGGTGCACAATCCATTCTACCAGAAAAGGGATGCAAATTTCTGTGCTTCAAGTATACCAATACTGGAGTGGAATAAACATTTATTACTGCTCTACAGCATTCAGAGCAGGCAGGTGAATTATCAATAAACACATTTAAAAAAAAAAAAGAAAGAGAGAGAGGATAAATTACGTCTTGCCTGATAATTTTCTTTCCTAATTTATCCTTCCATAATATCTATTCCAATAACTATTCCAAACCAATGGGATGTTCAAAAGCAGAGCTCATTAAAAAGGGAGAGAAAGAGGAGCTGCCATCCACAATACTGATGCCCCCAAATCTGGTGTCTGAGCATGCTGCCACATTCACTCAGTAATGCTCGACAAAGGAGTAAAGGGGATGACCAAACATCTGCAAGAGCCCAAAAGGACAGACTCAAACCCAAGATGCTGCCAGACGCCTGGTTGAATGAGTCCACAAAGAGTACCGGAGGCTGCTTCCCAGACAGCAAATAAGCTGAGGCCATCACTTCCTTTAACCATCTCGCTATCAATGGCTTCAATACCCCCACAAGTGACTGCCTCATAGGACAAACAACTGATCCAAACTTCGAAACCCATTGGACACTTCCAAATATCTGAGCAATACTCGATGTACATCCAGGAGCTGAAGGCTCTCAAATCGTTCCCGACTTTCCACCAAAAAGTGGGCCACTCCATTGACTGATTAAAGTGGCATACAGACACCACCTTGGGAGAGAAGGAGGGGACAACTCTCAGCGACACTCCTGTCTCCATAAAATGCAGAAATAGGTTTCTACAAGATAATGCTTGGAGTTCAGAAATCCTACAAGCTGATGAAATTGCAGCCAGGAAGACAGCCCTAAGTGTTGGGTCATTGACTGTTGCTCTCCTCAAAGGCTCAAAAGGAGCTTTTCTGCAAGGTGAAAACCAAGTGAGATTCCACTCCAGGCAAATAGGTCTAAGGAGAGACCTAAGGTGATTTGCCCCTTTCAAAAACCGCACAATGTCCGGATAAGCCACTAAGGTAGTTAGTTGTACTTAACCTCTAAAGCAAGCCAACGCTGCCACCTAAATCTTTAGTGAGCCCAGCATCAAACCCTTATCCAAACCCAATTGGAGAAACGCTAGGATCTGAGCAACTGAGCTGAAAGAGCTCTTTCCTCACACCAAGCCTCAAATGTCCTACACACACACACACACACATACAAGTGGTGGATATGGAGCATTTCCTGGCCTACAGCTACGTCACTATCACCCCCAAGTCTGAGTAACCCTTGTGTCTCAATCTTGACCTTTCAAGGGCCAGGCTTTAAGACCAAAGTAGGAAGGATCCCCCCTCAACACTGGTCCTTGATGAAGTAACCCCCACCCATGTGGCAAGGCCAATGGTTGACCATCCAGGAGCCAGATCAGGTCTACATACCAGGGCCTCTGAGGCCAATCCAGAGTCACTAAAATGAGCGGGCCTGGATGAGACAATTCTCCCAAGGACTTGATTCACCATTAGCCATGGAGAAAACACATACAATAGAGATTCCCCTGGCCCGAATCGAAGAATCACATCTAGACCTAGAATGGCTCTCTCTCCGGGAACTGAAGAAGGTAGGGACCTTGGTGTTGCGTCCAGTAGCCATCAGATCGTACTTTGAGTAACACCAATGAACAATAATCAGCTTATGTCCAGAGTGTTACGATTGAGGAAATCTGCCTACACATTAGAACATAAGAACATAAGCAGTGCCTCTGTCGGGTCAGACCACAGGTCCATCCTGCCCAGCAGTCCGCTCCCGCGGTGGCCCAAAAACAGGTCAAGACCTGTCTGAATCATCAGAAGGGGCTCCCCTGCCATTTTACCATTTTCGTTGCTCTCCTTTGGACTCTCTCAAGTACCGCCATGTCCTTCTTGAGGTGCGGCGACCAATACTGAACGCAGTATTCCAGATGTGGACGCACCATCGCTCGATACAATGGCATGATGACTTCCCGTGTTCTGGTTGCTATGCCCCTCTTTATGATGCCCAGCATCCTGTTGGCTTTTTTTGAGGCTGCTGCGCACTGTGCAGATGGCTTCAGTGATGCATCCACCAGCACACCCAAGTCTCTCTCGAGTCTGCTGTCTCCCAACAATACCCCCCTAATTTGTAGCTGAACAACGGGTTCTTTTTCCCTATATGCATGACCTTGCATTTGTCCACGTTGAATCGCATTTGCCATTTGTTTGCCCAGTCTTCCAGCTTGTCCAGGTCCCTTTGTAGGTCCTCACACTCCTCCCTGGTCCTAACTCTGCCGCACAGTTTGGTATCGTCTGCGAATTTTATAACCTCACACTTTGCCTCCTTTTCCAGGTCATTGATGAATATGTTAAAGAGTAAAGGCCCCAGCACCGATCCCTGTGGCACACCGCTCGTGACTCCCCGCCAGTCAGAATATTGACCCTTTACTCCAACCCTCTGCAGTCTACCCGACAGCCAGTGCTTGATCCATCTGTGCACATCCCCTCCCACCCCGTGGTTCCACAGTTTCTTAAGTAGCCTTTCATGTGGCACCTTGTCGAAAGCCTTTTGAAAGTCGAGGTAAATGATGTCTATGGGCTCCCCATTGTCCATCCGACTGCTTATTCCCTCAAAGAAGTACAGAAGGTTTGTTAGGCACGACCTTCCCTTGCAGAATCCGTGCTGGCTTGTTCTCAGTAGGCCATTCCTCTCGATGTGCTCGCTAATGCCTTCCTTGATCATAGTTTCCACCATCTTCCCTATTATTGAAGTCAGGCTCACCGGCCTGTAGTTCCCGGGGTCACCCCTCGATCCCTTCTTGAAGATCGGTGTGACATTTGCCAATTTCCAGTCCTCTGGCACCTCACCAGTTTTCAAGGATAGGTTGCAAACATGTTGGATTGTGCCCGCTATTTCCTGTCTTAGTTCTTTCAGAACCCTTGGGTGGATCCCGTCCGGGCCCGGTGATTTGCCGCATTCAAAGACCCCACAATGTGGGCTGCTGACAAGCACAGGAGATGCTTACCTGCCCAGTCCATGAGAAGGGTTGCTTAGGGTGCCAATCACTGTTTGCAAGTCCTACCTTGCTCGTTGATATATGCCACCACCATGGTACTGTTCAAAAATACCCTGACTGGAGCCCCTTTGAGGACTGGAGCAAACTCCTGCAAAGCCAACCAGATCACCCTGAACTCCAAGAGGTTGATTGGCCAAGACACCTCTGCCAGTGACCATATCCCTTGGGCGAGATGGGAGAGATAATGGGCCCCCCACCCTGAGAGACTGGCATCCATAGTCACCAAAGTCCTAGTACTGAACTGGAAACAGCACCCCCTTGGACAGGTTGGACTCCAACAGCGACCATCTCAAGTTCATGCGGGCCTCAGCCAACCATGGAAGAACACTGAAGTGGGTATATATAAGTACACACCCTAAGCACTGCTCCATTGCTGCTGTCATGGACCCCAACAGTTGAAAGAGCCTGAATTTGAAGAATCAGCTTCTCCTGCTTGCAATCTGAAAGGAAAATCTTCTCCAGGCGGTGGCATATGTCAACGAGCAAGCCAGTTACTTCTCCAAAAGTAACTGTGGTGGCAGCAGCCATCTTGAGGTGCAGGGGGATCAGAGTACATCCTTACCTAGAAAGCTGGCTAATTTTGGCCGCGTCCTTTCAGAAGGGGCAAGCTGCAATGGCGGAAATGATTCATCAGCTACCGTCAATTTCAACAGCAGCAGGTTGGTTCCCTCAATGGTTGGAGTACTTGCGAGTTGGAGGGAGTCTTCGTGGGTGTGATTTTGATATACAAGATTGAAATGCACAGACAAAAAGGAGAGTTTGAAGTTTGGAGGAACTGCCACAGATATTGTATGAGTACATATTAATTTTCTTTTTTGAAAAAAAGAATATTTATCATAATGAAGGTGGTTCAGGGACTATGAAATGATAATGATGGTCCCATGGAAATCCTTGATAAATCTATGGCATATTGGTTATGGGACTGAGCACATCACAAAATTTAAAACTTTTTTTTTATTCATTGTGCTTTTTGGTGTTTAGTATTCATGAACTAGAAATGTCCGCCCAGTACCACAAACCTCAGGAACTGCTGATGAGGCTATATCAAGATGTGAAAGAACACTTCTTTGAGGTCCAGGGCTGTAAGGAATTTTCCTGGTTGCACCGACATAATCACAGAACACAGAGTCTCCATACGAAGCTTCAAGATCCGCAGGCATCAGTTTAGACCCTTGAGGTCTAAAACTGGTCAAAATGTGCCTTTCTTTTTGGGGACCACAAAGTAAATGGAGTAGAGCCCCAGCCCTCTCTCTTCCAGAGGAAATATACTTATAGCTTGCAGCGCTAGTAGGGACACCATTATCTCCCAAATGGCGACCTCCTTGATGCCTACTCACACTGGAGACTACAAAAACTGAGGAGCAAACGTGATGGAGAACTTGAGCTGGTAGCCATCCTTGACAATGTCCGAGATCCACTGGTCTGACATTATGGTGGTCCACTCCTCCACAAACAGTTGTAGATGGCCAGGAGAGGAGTGGACCAGCCTCATCACACTGGTTGTTACATGAAGGTGCAGAGGGCATTCCCACATGCACACATTTTTGTCAGATCGAAAGCAGAACTGCTTGCTAGGCATGTGGTTCCTCTGGCTGAATTGCTGCTGGCCTGGTCTCTAGTGTCTGCTCTTCCGAAAACTTGGAGACTGGACAGAGCTAGAGCCTATGCGAGCCACACCCCTGGGCCTGTCCTCAGGCAAAAATCATCATTATAGTCACCAAAGGATCCACCCTTGGCACCTAGAACTTCTCCTTTCCTCCAGCACAAGGGGGTAAAGGCAAGCCATCCCCTGGCCAGCCTTCAGACTCGTATCTGGATTCTTCTATTCCTCTGAAATCAGATCCTGAATATCCGGTTGTATAGGAAACACCTTGGGTTGACCATGAAGGCCCTTCATTAGGGAGGCTTTCTACATGCCTGTGGAAGGGGTTGCTGGATCCTCTATAGAGAATGCCGCCAAAATCTCCATAATAAGGGAACAGAGTTCCTCTCTCCAGAACAAATCTCAAAGACCTTAGGGTCATCCTCCTCTCCAGGAGGAAGCTCACAATCCTCCAACTATTCCCCAATGGAGACCTCCTCCGAGCACAGGGAGGCCCTCACAGATGGGGAGGTAGACCTCTATCTAGACCCACTGCCCAAATCCTGAAATCACTCGGTCCTCCTGAGGAAAGGTCAGAGTAGGCACAGAAGATCCAGCCTGGCCCTGCTTTAAAAGAAATGTCTGGTGTAACACTAATAAAAATTCAGGGGAAAACAAAGACCCCGTGAGAAGATCCTTGCCCAAAGAAATGTCTGTACTACCTGTAGACCCGGAAGGCCGAGCCGATGCAGAAATGTCACATGATCCCAAAATGGCTGCCATTCCTGCTTCGCCTACAGCCTGGTCTCCAACTACTATCTCCCCCGAAGGTCTCAGCGTAGGTTGCAGTTGTCTGCAGTTCCCAACGTTGGCATCCCTGGTCTTGTCCTGTTTGGTGCGCCCCTTGCCTACTTTACTGTGACACTTCTCTGAGGCCTCTCGGCATGATCTGCAGCAGGAGAAGTACTTCTCCAACTCTGCCAATGCAGACATGCTGGAGGTGCAAAGCTGCTCCTGCTGGCGTGCGGCAAAGGGAATCCTCTCTCTCTCAGCTGGGAAATCCCTAACTGCCAGTCAGGAGTCCTTGAGTCTTGAGTTTGGACTGCTGAGCTGCTATCACAGCACCTGCGAAATGGGGAAACACCCCCGCCAGCTGAGGAAACCCCAACTGCCAGCACAGGCTTCCCCAAAGTCAGATGGTTAACTGCTGCAGCTGCTAAAGGCACATTCAGGCTTCCCCAATGTCAGGTGGATTACCGCTACAGCCAATAAGAGAGAGATTTGTACTGCCAGCCTAGGCTATTCTTTTCCCACCAACCCTGGAAACCACCTCCTTGTTCACGCAATCAGGCTGCACAGTTGCCCCACTGTTGACTCCCATCTCTATCTGTCAGCCACCTTGCTATGTTTCTTATATATTCACTGTTGATTATTAAATGAACTTTAGCAAAATAATAAAAATATACTGCTTTACTGGGTTGTGGGTTGGTTTTTTTTTCATTTTGTTTTTTTAACAGACTGAACAGGCTGCAAAGACCCAGAGGAAAAGGGGAAAACCAACAGGCCAGAGAGAAGGAGCAGGTGGCAGAGGCTAACACCACCAAGCATGCACTCTGCAAGGCACCCCTGGAAGCTCAACTGGGAACCAGTTCACCAACCGGACCAGCAGCGTGCTAGACAGGTACAGGGCTGAAAGCTATGTTCATTCATCTGCTTGGAGATAGAACACACTTGAAGAGCTGTGAGATATAGGATCAATCCCCCTCCCAACTCCTTAGTATTTTCTACCTTCATCTGGTGGTAAATGGACATAATTATTCCACTGGTCTGGAATAGTGGGAAGGATGCTATGGGAAATAAAAATCAACAGAGTAGGTTGTACTTCTAACTCTTCATGCACCTATAGATATGTTAACAAAATCACATATGGTGTCCTTGCTCTACACCAGATACCTCAGTTAGATTGTGAGCTTGCCAGGACAGATAGGGAAAATACTTGAGTACCTGATTACTATTTAATATACAGGTAGTCCCCGGGTTAAGAATGTTCTACTTACATCAGACTCATACTTATGAACTGGAATCTGCTTCCTTCCGAGACCTTCTTCGTCCTTCCCTCCCTCTGTGCTGTGTCCCAAATTCATGCCTGCTTCCCTCCCGCGGGTATTTACCTCCTCTGGCTGGCTCCCTCCTCCCAGCTGCACTTGTCTTCACAAAGTTGTGAGCCTTCCTTCTGACATCAGAAGGAAACCTTCTGGGTTAGCCATGTGCATTAACTGCGGCTTTGTGAAGATGAGTGCGGCTGGGAAGAGGAAGCAATCCAGAGGATGTAGACACCTGCGGGAGGGAAGGAGGCATGAATTTGGGACACAGTACAGAGGGAGGGAAAGACAACGAGGGTCGTGTTGGCACAGGAAAGGAGAAGAAGGGTCATGTTGGGACACAGAAGAAAGGGAGGGAGCACGAACTTGAGCCACAGAATTGATGGAGGGAGGGGGAGCATGAACTTGGACATAGGATGGAAGAATGGAGGGAGTGAGGGAAAGAAATGCTGAGGTGGGGGAGGGAATAGAAAGGGAGACTTGGGCATGGGTGTCTGAGTGAGAGGGAAAGAGATGGTGCACATGGGAAATGAAGAAAGAGGAGAATTGTTGGGTATAAAGAGGGAGAGAGAAATATTAGACATTGTGGTGGGAGAGGCGTGAGGTACAGATGCATAGGGAAGAGAGATGAGAGGGAGAAATGTTGGATATGGTGGTGGAGAGGGAACAGTGATAAAGAATGAATGTGTAAACCTATCTTTTCTATTTAAATTACAGTGCTTTATTCTGAGGACTGTTTCTTTAATGTTCTCTAATGTTTTTATAGACTGTATACTGTACAGGATCTGATATAAATTCAACTTAAGAACAGGTTAAAAAATGGAACTTGGTCTTAACCTGTGGACTGTCTGTATTGGGTGAAATCTCTTCATGAAATCACAATAAATAGATCTATCTCCTACTAGAAAACTGGTCACTACTGACATCTGTATCATACCCAGCTGCAGGATGACTAAAGGAGTGGTAGCCATTATCTTTACCGAGATAATCATACTGACCTAATTGCAAATACGTTCATAAATGGTGACATGAATAATCCCTACAAGGCGCTTCTATAAACCGAGTACAATCTAAGCATCATCAGACATAGAACAGTGAGACCTCTTTGCTCTCACTCACCTTTCAGGGCGATGACTTTGGAAGCTGGATTCATAATGGCACTGTCAGCAGAGATGGGTCGCCGGATGGGGGTGCTGGGTTCACTCATGTCAATGATGACAACTTGGGCCTGTTCTCCAACTTTTTCCCGGATACAGATGAATTTATCCGATTCCATAGTAATTGTACTGAATCCAATGTTTGATGGATTAATCCCTAAGGTTTGGAGCTAATGAAAGGAGGAGAGAAGCAAGAAACCCAGAAAAACTGAAAATTAGCCAACTGGCACCAATTGTAGAACTGCTCACAGGAATTTCTTTACAACTCAATTATCTTGCCGTCACACTATTTCAAGATATAGTGTTAAAAAAACGTTAAGATACTGCTCATCCATACAGCACAGTTACTTACCGTAACAGGTGTTATCCAGGGACAGCAGGCATATATTCTCACATGTGGGTGACGTCATCTACGGAGCCCCAGCGCGGACAGCTTTTCAAGCAAACTTGCTAGAAGTTTCAAGTTTGCACACTGCACCACGCATGTGCATGCCTTCTCGCCCACTAGAGGGCGCATCCCACCTCGTGGTCCTCAGTTCCATAACTAGCATAGAAGCCATCCCCGGGGAGGCGGGCGGGTTGTGAGAATATATGCCTGCTGTCCCTGGATAACACCTGTTACGGTAAGTAACTGTGCTTTATCCCAGGACAAGCAGGCATGATATTCTCACATGTGGGTGACCTCCAAGCCAACCAAAAAAGGCAGGTGGGAGGATGGCAATTTAGGAAAACAGATTTTGCAAAACTGACTGGCCAAACCGGCCGTCACTCCTGGATAAAGTGTCCAGACAGTAATGAGAGGTGAACGTATGAACCGAAGACCAAGTGGCAGCTTTACATATGTCCTCCATAGGAGTGGATCGGAGGAAAGCCACTGAAGCTGCCATCGCTCGGACCTTATGCCCCGTGACTCGACCCGGGGGCGGAAGTCCAGCCTGAGCATAGCAAAAGGAAATGCAAGCAGCCAACCAGTTAGACAGAGTGCGCTTGGAAACCGGATGCCCTAATCGATTAGGATCGAAGGACAAAAACAATTGAGGAACCTTCCGATGAGACCTGGTGCGTTGAAGGTAATAAGCCAACGCCCTCTTACAGTCAAGCGTGTGAAGCGCCGTCTCGCCAGGATGGGAGTGGGGCTTAGGGAAGAATACCGGAAGGACAATGGACTGATTGAGGTGGAAATCAGAAACCACTTTAGGTAAAAACTTAGGATGGGTACGGAGAACCACCTTGTCATGATGAAAGACAGTGAAAGGAGGGTCCGCAACCAAGGCTTGCAACTCGCCAATCCGCCTAGCGGAGGTGAGGGCAATCAGAAACACCACTTTCCAAGTGAGACTTGTTGAGTGGCTCAAAAGGGGGTTTCATCAGTTGAGCCAACACCACATTCAAATTCCACACGACTGAAGGAGGCTTAAGAGGGGGACAAACCCTGAGTAACCCTTTCATGAAGCGTGTCACCAAAGGATGGAGCGACAGAGGGCGGCCATCCAGATGTTGATGGAAGGCAGAAATAGCACTAAGATGAACACGCACCGAAGTGGTTTTCAGGCCAGAGTGCGACAGGTGGAATAAATAGTCCAAAACCGAGGACACCGGAACCGACACCGGATCCAGGTGAAAAGACGAACACCAGGTAGAGAACCTGGTCCATTTCTGCGAATAACAAAGCCTCGTCAAAATCTTGCGTGAGGCTTCCAATACCTCCCTCACCGATTGAGACAGATCAGGCGCAGTCAGGGAGCAAGAAACCAGGCTGTCAGGTGTAATGACTGCAGATTGGGATGTAACATGGATCCTTGACTCTGTGACAGCAGAGAAGGAAACACAGGCAGAAGAAGAGGCTCCCTGGCACTGAGCTGAAGCAGTAGGGAGAACCAGTGCTGACGCGGCCACCGAGGTGCAATGAGAATCATCGTGGTCGTGGACGATTTCAGATGTACTAACGTTCGCATGATCAGAGGAAAAGGAGGGAACGCATACAGGAACCTCCCCTCCCAATCGAGAAGAAAGGCATCGGCCTCCAGACGGTCCCGCGAGTACATCCGAGAACAATACAGGGGCAGTTTGTGGGTCTCCGGCGAGGCAAACAGATCCACCTGCGGCGTTCCCCAGCGAGCGAAAACCTCGCGCAGAACTGCTGAGTGTAGAGTCCACTCGTGCGGTTGCAGAAGTCGACTGAGTTTGTCTGCCAGACAATTCAGTTCTCCTTGGATGTAGACCGCCCGAAGGAAGATGTTCCGGGAGACCGCCCACTCCCAAAGGCGAAGAGCCTCCGAGCAGAGGGGCCAAGAGCCCGTTCCACCCTGCTTGTTCACATAGTACATTGCTACTTGATTGTCCGTGCGGACGAGGACAACCTGATTCCGCACTATGTGAACGAATGCTCGGAGTGCTAGAAAGATGGCCCGAAGCTCTAGCACGTTGATGTGACACCGACGGTCCTCGGCAGACCACAGGCCCTGCGTGCGAAGACCGTCGATGTGGGCTCCCCACGCGTACTCCGAGGAGTCTGTGGTCAGAACCTTGCGAAACGGAGGGGTGAGAAACAGTAAACCCTTGGACAGATGTGAAGAGTTTGTCCACCAACGCAGCGATTTCCGCAAAAGCGGAGTCACCGCAATGAGGCGAGACACTGGATCGCACTCCTGACGCCACTGGGAAGCGAGGGTCCATTGTGGGATCCTCAGATGCAGCCTGGCAAACGGAGCGACGTGGACCGTCGACGCCATATGCCCGAGCAGTATCATCATGCGGTGGGCCGACACCACCGATAGTTGAGAAACCTGACGGCCCATCCGGACCAAGGCTTCCAACCGCTGGGGCGGGAGATAGGAGCGTAGGCGCACCGTGTCCAGCACCGCGCCTATAAATTGAAGAGACTGAGCCGGGCACAACTGAGATTTTGGAAAGTTTATCTCGAACCCGAGGCTCTGCAGGAAGGCAATAGACCGTCGGGTCGCTGAGATAACCCCCTCCCTGGTCGGGGCTTTGATAAGCCAATCGTCCAGGTAAGGGAACACATGAAGCCCACGAGACCTCAGGGCTGCCGCAACCACCACCATGCACTTCGTGAAGACTCGTGGAGATGAAGCCAGGCCGAAGGGCAGGACCCTGTACTGTAGGTGCAAATCCCCCACCTGGAATCGTAAAAATCTTCGGAAGGCGGGATGCACCGGAACATGGGTGTATGCTTCCTTCAAGTCGAGGGAGCACATCCAGTCCCCCTCCTCCAAAAGAGGATATAAGACCGGGAGAGACAGCATTCGAAACTTCTCCCGGACCAGGAATTTGTTGAGCTTCCTGAGGTCCAGTATGGGGTGCAGGTCCCCGGTCTTTTTTGGAACCAAAAAGTAACGGGAGTAAAACCCCGTACCCCGCTGGTCCTGGGGGACCGGTTCGACCGCCCGAAGCACCAATAGGGCCCTGGCCTCGGCCAGAAGGGTCGGCAGCTGCGATCGGTTGCAAGAGGCCAGATTTGGAGGATGGTCCGGTGGCGAGGATACAAAGTTGAGCGAGTAGCCCTCGGAGACGGTCCGGAGCACCCAAGCGTCTGAGGTTATCTCGGTCCATGCCACCCGGAAGAACCGAAGACGCCCCCCGATAGGAAGGGGTTCCTGTGATATCGCGGAGGGGAACCCGCCCCGTCCGCTCAGCCCGTCAAAAGGAAGGCGCGGGCTTAGAAGGACCCTGCGCCGGGGCTTGGGTTTGTCCCCCTCTGCCTCGCTGAGACGGATGTCTCGGAGGTGGCCTTGAGAAAGCCGGGGTCGACTTCTGAGGATATCGGCGCGGCGGAGGCCGGAAAGGTTTCTGCGGTGGGGGCCTAGGTTTGGGGCGGACCAGGGATGCTAACGAGCGCTCCTGCTCCGACAACCGCTTGGTCGCCGCATCTAAGGACTCGTCAAATAACTCGGACCCCACACAAGGCAAATCTGCAAGACGTTCCTGCAGGTTTGGGTCCATGTCGAGGGTGCGAAGCCAGGCCAAGCGGCGCATGGCCACTGCGAAGGCCGACACCCTCGAAACCAGCTCAAATGCGTCATACACCGCATGAAATAGGTACAACCGCAATTGAGACAGGTTGGACATAAACTTATCGAATCCTGCTCTTTGGGAGTCCGGTAACGAGTCTCGATATTGAGGAAGGTCCTTCACCATGCCACGCAAATAGGAGGAAAAGGTGAAGGCATAATTTAGAACCCTGGTGGCCATCAGGGAATTTGAATAGAGGCGACGGCCAAACTTGTCCAGGGTCCGCCCCTCCCTGCCGGGTGGAACCGCCGCAGAAACCCGTGAGGGCTGTGATTTCTTAAGGGCAGACTCCACCAGAAGAGACTGGTGGGAGAGCTGCGCCTTTTCGAACCCTTTAGGGGGCACCGTCCTATATTTCGCTTCCATTTTTGAAGGCACAGACGTGACTGTAAGAGGGTTTGACAAGTTCTTCAACCAGGTCTGCAGAAGGACTCTGTTGAGGGGGAGCCTAGGCACCTCTCTAGGAGGAGTGGGAAGGTCCTGTTCCTCCAAAAATTCTTTGGAATATTGAGAACCGACCATCAGGTCTAACCCCAGGGCTCGGGCCATGTCCTGAACAAAGGAGGAAAATGAGGACGGCCTGGCCGGGGGAGACGGGGTTCTCGACCGCCCCACCGAGGAGAGGGGAGAGGCCTCATGGGAATAATGAGGATCCCTAACTGACCCCGAGTCCCAGGACCCCCTCTCCAAGGCCCTCGAGGGGGAAGGAGAAATTCTCCGCCTCGCAGAACCCTTGGGTGAGGACCCCGGGGTCCGGGGGACACTCTCCCACTTCCTCGGCGAGGCGGCACGGGAAGACTTCCCATGAGGTGATCGGAGGAGCCTCGGGTTGTCGAGGCGCAACTCCGACACCTGCAGCGCCTCGCCCCCGAGCGGCGAGGAACGATCGTGCCGAGGCGAGCCTCGCGGCCGCTTAGACTTCCTCGATCGGCGCCTCGTCCGAGGTCGCGTCGAGGGCGAGGCGTCCCGGGAAGACCCCGAGGAAGAGGAGGAAAGACGGCGCACTCTGCGCAACTTTTCCTTGGGCCTCACACTCCGCTCAGGCGGCCCCCCCGAGGTCGAGGTCAGGGGCGGGGCCGAGACCGAGGTTAAGGGGGCCACAGTACCCGAGACCGAGGTCACCGAGGCCGGGGCTCCCGAGGTCGAGGGAGCCGAGGCCAGAGCCTCCGAGACCGAAGGCGCCCCGGCCGAGGTCGAGGCCGCCGGAACCGCAGCCCGCTGCAACACTTCCAGGGCCCCCGTCAGCTCCGATGAAATCAGGGCTCGAAGGAGTTCCTGGAAGGCCGGAATCCCCACGAAGGTGGGGAGTTCCGAGTCCGGAGCACACTCCCTGGAGGGCGACCTCGGTCTCGAGTATTCCCTCGGGGTGTGCGAAGTCGAGGTCCGAGGCGGGGCCGGGGTCGACCCACCCGCCTTAGCCTGAGTCGAAGATGGCTTCTTTGCTGAAGGGGATGGAACAGAGGACTTACCCGAAGCCGGCTTCCCTGTAGACGCCTTAGAAGACGAGGGCCGAGGCGAAGCCGAGGCCCCCGAGGACGCCGAGGCCGAGGTCAAGGCCGGGGCCGAGGCCGACGTCGAGGCCTTAGGCGGCGTGTCGACGGCGAACAATTCCGCCATTCTGGCCTTACGGCGACGGAGGGCTCTGGTTTGGAAAGTAGCACAGCGATCACACGACGCTGTCGGATGATCCGGCCCAAGACAGACAATGCACCACCGGTGAGGGTCAGTGATGGAAAGTAACCTCTCACACCGGCTGCACTTTTTAAATCCCATAACAGGACGGGACATCAACGAAGAAGAAGGCCGGGAACGACCGACGTCCCACGGCCACGGCTTCCGGGAGCCCCCGGAGCCCAACGAAAAATAAAATTTTTTTTTTTTTTTTTTTTTGAAAAAGAAAAGAAACGAAAAGACAAGAAAGCAGCACCGCGAACTTATTCAAAGAAAAGAACAACGAAACGCGGCAGCTAGAAGGCAATACAACTGGAGCTCAGATCCACAGGGCTTTCTGGCTCCGCGGAAAAAATTGAACTGAGGACCACGAGGTGGGATGCGCCCTCTAGTGGGCGAGAAGGCATGCACATGCGTGGTGCAGTGTGCAAACTTGAAACTTCTAGCAAGTTTGCTTGAAAAGCTGTCCGCGCTGGGGCTCCGTAGATGACGTCACCCACATGTGAGAATATCATGCCTGCTTGTCCTGGGATAATATAATTATTTGGTTTAATTTGCATGAATTTTTTTAGAGCCCTTCTGGAAAGCACATCTCCCAGTTACAGACCCTCAGAGAAAAGAGACACACAAACATATATTCATAAATAGATGCGCTAGAAATAATTTCATCTGTCTTTAGTTTGGAGGAGGAGAGAGTTGCTACAGAGGTTTTGAACTGCATGCTGCTGCTGTTATTATATGATAAAATGATCTATGATAAGAGGTGAAATAACTCAGGGAAAACCTGAAGCAGTCGTGGCTCCTGAAGACGCTGATTGTAGAGTCCAATGGTGATATCAGAAAGCATAAACAATAATCATTGTGGTTGAGCAACATGAGACTGTGGTAACAATTTGCAATACAGCAAGAAAACATGCGATAATTTTAAAAATGGGACAATGTGGTGCTGAAAGGTACTGAAAAGGCTTTGCTCCAGTCCAGCTGGCCCAATGGGGGTATTCCTGTTGAGCTATTTTATAAAGAAAACAGTTGTGCAGTGTGATCTGTTCACAGAGTGTGGTTTGGTAATATGTTATTTAAATCAGTGTGATATAAATATATTTATTATGTGGTAAAAAAAAACAAACAAACCCCAAACATGGTAAGTGCAATAGAAGGCTTCTTAAAGTTAGTAGGTATTTATTGTTGGGAAATAATTTCATGAGATATTTCTACATGTTTTCTTCACCATTCACCCCATCTGCTGCCACACCCTTCTTAGTCATTCAGATATGTATTTCATTTTTTTGACTGTAAAGTATTAAACCTAGTAGCTGAATCATACGGAAAACCTCTCTCTTTCTTTTTTACATACTGTATTGCAAAGAAAAGAAAGGAAATTGAGTAACAAAATACAGAAGAGTTCATAGCTGAAACAAAACAAGATCTAAGGAGAGAATGTTGTGGCTGGGAACATTGGGCTGGATTCCACAAATGGTACTGGTATCAGCGGCCGCCTAAAAAAAAAAAAAGGCCACTGATCACGTGTCAATCACGCAACAGTGCCGTTTATAGAATCGCAGCTACCTCTAACATAGGTGCTGGAAATGTAGGCCAGAGTTTTCAAGGCCTACATTTTCGGCACCTGTTTTTGATATGAATTACATCTACAAAAGGTGCCCAAGGTCGTTTCTGGCGTTAGCCCTGCCTACTTTGACTTTAGACGTTCTCAGGCACCCCCGTAAATGCGATCCAGGGACCTACATTTTTGTTTTCAAATGATTTTTATATTGATTTTAAACAGCTTTGCCACTTAAGTTAGGTGCTGGTAGGGCCTGCTACTGGCACCTAATTTAAGGCACCGTTTATAGAATATGAGACATTGTGTCTCTGCTCTACAGACTAAGTAAACACCAAAAAGTCCAACAGGACAGAGAACCCACGGGTATAAAACAGTACAAAAGGAAGTGGGAATGGAGAATGAGCACTCCACTGAAAAACAATGATGTGAAACCAACTTTTTTATTTCATAAAAGGACACAAGCAGAAGCTGTGGACCCGACACAGCACTGTGTTTCAGTGTCTGAGGAACGCCTGCACCAGGGGTCACTGTGGAATATATGTTCACAGATGACAAAATCAGAGTAGCCATAGCTTTTCAGTGATTTTGGCTACTCTGGCATGTTAGTTGGACCGAGCTTTGTTTTATCCCAGACCTGTCATCTGTGAACATATACACCAGTGTTCTTAAACCTTTTTACACCCGTGGACCGGCAGAAATAAAAGAATTATTTTGTGGACCGGCAAACTACTAGGACTACAATTTAAAAATCCCGTTTACGCCCCATCTCTGCGAGCTCGGTCCCCGCAAACCATCTGATCCCATCTGCACAAGCCGCAATTATGATTTTATATTGAACGTATTTTATTAAAGTATAAAAAGAAACAATATTCTGAACAATTGTGATTTTATAAATACAAATATACAGAGCACGGACCAACAAAACCCCTGTCTCCCCTCCCCTTCACATATATCCCCTCTACTATCAAGAAAACTGAACAAGCCAAGTTATTATAGAATGCTACATAGAAATATCATGCTAACAGAATACTGCAGTCCCCAGTTATGTCTCTAGCAGGATATATAATTCAAATCCGATATATTCTAATGACAAAATAGAAATAAAATTATTTTTTTCTACCTTTTGTTGTCTCTGGTTTCTGCTTTCATCTTCTTTTCACTCTTTTCCTTCCAGCATCTGCCCGTTCCATCCAATGTCTGCCCTCTCCCCATTCCATATGTATCTGACTTCTTTCTATGCCCCTCTTCCTTGTCCATCCTCCTCTCTCCTTTTTACATCATTCATTCCAGCTTCACTGCCGTCTTCATTTTTATCTCTCCTACACCAGATCTAGCATCTTTATCCCTCTCTCATTTCTCTGCTGACCCCCTTTCCAGCATCAATGTCTCTCTACTTTCTCATTCCTCTCTCTCCCCTTTCTCTCATCTGATCTCTTCATTCCACCCTGACCCCCTTCCCCTCCTGTAATCTCCCTGCCAGCTGTTTCCTTCCTTTTTTTCTCTCTCCCTACCCTCCTTCCTTTTTTTCCTTCTCCCTTCCCTCCTCCCTCTATCCAACATTAACTCTTCCCATCCCTTTCCCTCCTCCCTCCCAGCAGCATCTCTCCTTCTTCTCCCTTCCCTCCTCCCTCTATCCAACATTAACTCTCTTCCCATCCCTTTCCCTCCTCCCCTCCCAGCAGCATCTCTCCTTCTTCTCCCTTCCCTCCTCCCTCTATCCAACATTAACTCTCTTCCCATCCCTTTCCCTCCTCCCCTCCCAGCAGCATCTCTCCTTCTTCTCCCTTCCCTCCTCCCTCTATCCAACAGTAACTCTCTTCCCATCCCTTTCCCTCCTCCCCTCCCAGCAGCATCTCTCCTTCTTCTCCCTTCCCCCCTCCCTCTATCCAACATTAACTCTCTTCCCATACCTTTCCCTCCTCCCCTCCCAGCAGCATCTCTCCTAACTCCCTTCAAGTCCAGTAACAACTCTCCCTTTTCCAGACCTTCCCAGCCTCCTACAGTGGCTTCCTCCCCTTCCAGCAGCTCTCGGTACTTGCCTGCAGGAAGTTGCCGGTAAATCACTTCCCTGGCAAATTGGAGAGCTGGTGGGAGGGGAGACAGCCACTGTGAAGGCTCCCCAGGATCTTGTTTGCACACGCTGACCATCTCCCTCCACCTGCACCTGAATCTGCAGCTCTCTCCGGTCTAATCACAACTTCCCCGCGGCCCTCTTCAGCAACTCGGCAGGGGTGTCGATCAAGACACGCTGCCGACGTCGGGCCCTTCACTCTCTGAGTCCCGCCTATTTTGTTTCAACTTCCTGTTTCCGAACAGGTGAGACTCAGAGAGGGAAGGCCCCGACGTTGGCAGCCTGTCTTGATCGCCTGAGGCTGGGAGGAACATTAGTCGGGAGGAACCGCAGTCGGCAGGAAATTTAACTGCCGACTTGATCTCGCCGGCCCTGCGCCGACCGGCAGAAATTTTCTGCGGACCGGCGGTTGAAGAACTGTGATATACACCACAGGTTTGGTTCCATTTTTAGTGACTCCTGATGCAGGCGTTCCTCAGATGCCGAAACACAGTGTTGTGTCGGGTCCACAGCTTCTGCTTGTGTCCTTTCATGAAATAAACAATTTGGTTTCACATCAGTGTTCTTCAGTGGAGTGCTCATTGTCCGTTTCCACTTTCTTTTGCTCTGCTCCATAGACTGACAGGCAGCCCCGAGGACCTCAACTGTTCACGAGTGATGTCACTTTCTGTCCTGAAGGACTATTTAAATCAGCCAATACCATGGTATGCAGCCCACGGATGCATGCCCATGGCTAAAGGAGCCAAGAGCAGGAATTTAATCTCCGTATCCTGAAGAAGAGAAAGACAAAAGTGGTAACAACTACCACTAAGGGACCTATGGACCAAAATGTCTGGCCTGAAGCGAGTGGAGGGACCTCTGGAACTGTGAGCAATATTTCACCAACTGCCGTCTCCTTATCCTCAGGTGATCAAACTCCTCCTTCTCAACCTGGCAATTTCTCATGCTGATGAGGCACCCTCTTATCAAGCGAGTGCATACGCTCTGCAAGAACAGAATTTGGTAGGCTTCATTTTATCTAGAGTGCAAGTAGCCTCTGGCCCATCTAGAGTTCCATTATCCAATGACTAAACTAAACCTTAAATTTATAGACCGGGTCTTCAACCAAAAGGTGCTCGACTCGGTTTACAATAATGTAAATATAGTACATAAATATAGAAGAAGACTGTAATCTAGAATGCCTTAGCTTTCAAAGTGTTTAGTACACAAGAAAGTTTTCAGAGCTTTCCAAAATAAAACGAAGGGGCCTAGACTTCTAAGTGAAAGTGGTAACTCATTCCAGAGCTCAGTTAGTTAATATTTTGGGCTGCTGTAAGCAATGGAACTCTAGATACTCCCAGTTACACTATAGGATATATGGCAGGTTGTTACCAGGATAGAGCAAATGTATACAAAACACTGTTCCAGATGTGTGCCAGTTCTCTTGAGAAACAGTGGTTAAAGTGCCTGAGTTTGAGAATATATTTCTTGAAATTGAACCAACTCTTTTGTTGCTTCATTACAATCTGCTATTGCACCAAACATTAAAGATATATTAAGACTGAAGCATTGGATAATATTTCTAGAGATAGACATCTTAGATTTCTACAGTTTTCCTGTTACACATTATTTAGTTCCTTGAACAAATTAATTTGAGGGATGTTTGCAATATTCTCAAACTGATAACTCTATTCATTGAGAATATCCACTGTAGACCATCAATTACAGAGGACTTGATGAAGAGGGAGGAATGGACCAAATTCAGGGCCATATTAACATTATATTGGGCCCTGGGCAAACATTTGTTCCCGCCTTCCCACCCCATCATTATTTCACCTCTCCAAAAGCAGCAGAGAAAATTGCAGAACCTAGCAGTAATAGTTTGCGAGTGAGCTTTGCTACTGACCCTCAAGCCTTGCATTGAAGAATGCTAGTGTAGAAGGAATGAGGTTGAGACGGGTGCTAAAGAATGACAAGGGATTATTTCTCACAGTTTTATCCACGGGGACGGAAATAGTGATGAATTTTGTCACCATGTTTTGAATGGAGAAGCTTAATGGACAGAGCTGGAGAGCAGCCAAGTTATCCAATTCAAAAGGGAAACTCAGTCTTGGATTTTTGCAACCCTATCTTAGTAAATTATGGGCCCTGAAGTGCTGATTTCATTTGGTGGTATTAGGGACTGCGGACAGGACACTTCATTGGAATTCAAAGACAGAGCTGGCTAAAAAGTCTTCTTCCTGGAGGTGGATAACTCGGCAGCTCTGCAGCAGTGGGCAAGACATTTTCACTTTCCATTGCCTCCGGTACAAATCAGAGATCCCATGGGTGGACTGCTGAAAAGAATAAGATTTAAAGGCAGTGTACAAGATATAAATTTACAAAGTTTACAAGTGAAAAAAAGATCACAAATGGAAAATATTTAGCTTTTCTTAATGCATCTGAAAAGACACAGACAGAGTGGAGGCAGTATTAGGACTGAATTCAAGGAATTTGTCCTTGGGTTGAAAATTTCCCTCAGCTAAGAATGTGCACAGGTACCAATGAATCTCTCCACTCCAGCCCAGATTTTCTAAGGGAAGTTTTATTTATATGAGACTATCCTCTCCAGAGACACAGAAACATACACAAGTGCATGCACTTCCTATCTCTCTTTACTAGTGCTGTTCTGTTGCTCAAATGCTCCTTAAGATAGTGCCTGCCCCACTTCCCTCCCAGGTTTGTCCATCACATAAATTCTGGTATCTCCTGCCAGTTCTTTTTCTCAGCGGACAGCAAATCCTAAATATTACCCCCCCACATCCCCATTCTTCAGTCCTAATCCTGTACAATTCCTACCCCCAGATGACTTACTAGTTCCACCGATTCTCTCCAAAGACCCTGTGCAAGGTTGCCAAATACTTTTCTAAAATCCCGCCTGTTTACCTTGAAAAAGCAACCTAATGTATTTCATTATACAGGCAAACATCCAACTTAGGTCAGGCTCATGCTTACGAACTGAGGGTGCTGCTTCTCCCTTCCTGTCCCGATACGACCCTCTTTCTCCCTTCCTGTCCCAATGCAACCCTCTTCCTTCCTCTTTGTCCCAGCACACCCCTCATCATCCTTTCCTCCCTTTGTTCTGTGTCCAAAATTCATGCCTCCCTCATGCAGGAGTTTACTTCCTATGGCCGGCTCCCTCCTCCCAGTCACATTTCTCTTCACAAAGCCACAAGCAGGGGCTCCTGCACACTGCCCATGGCTGACCCAGAAGCCTTCCCTCTGATGTCAGAGATATGATTGAGGACTTAGATTTCTAAATTCAGTATTTCCCTTTTAAATGTGAATAATTTTTGATTCTCTGTAAACAAGTAGACCGAAGGAACCAAAGCTTCTACAGAGGGACTTTCTGTAACAAATTCAATTCTAGTAAGAGAAAAAGAATAAAACCAAATGAAAACTCGAAGACCCAGAAAGACCCGATTGAAGAAAAAAAGCCAAACAAACAAACATGTGTGTGTACCGAGAGCAATCCAAAATAGGTGGAAGGTAATAGTGTCTTCCTTGTCTTAATGCTTCCCTGATCCATCAGACAGGCAAGTCCTGAACTTAACATACTGCTATATTAAAGGAGCTAGCTCGTGCACTGCATTAATCCAAGGAATCTAGACAGAGCTGCTGGAAAAAAAAATGAGTTTGGTGAAGAACAGACCTGCTGCAGAATATCTATGTAATGTCGGGGAAATATGTCCTGCAGCAGTCCCGATAAGACAAGACAGAGGTTCCAGAATAGGCACCAAGCTTTCTGCTGAACTTACGGAAAGGTGGAACTTTTTTTGGCCACAAGGCAGCTCTGGTCGTCAGTTCAGTGCTCTAAAACAGTGGTTCCCAACCCTGTCCTGGAGGTTCCCTTGCATTCGTGTTTAATCTTGTCTGTCATTTCTCGTCTGTCATTTCTCCATCAGTCTCTTCGGACTGCCCTGGAGGTCGGTAGTAGATGACGATCTTCGTATCCATTCCATTTGTTCCCGGTATTTTGGCCCAGAGAGACTCTACCTTATTGTTCGTTTCCGGTGTGTTCTCTCTGCTAGACTCAATTCCCTCTTTTATGTATAGGGCAATACCCCCAACTTTTTGTCCTACTCTGTCTGTGGTATAGCTTGTATCCCAGTAGCACAGTGTCCCAGACGACGTCCTCGTTCTACCATGTTTCCGTGATGCCTAGAAACAATGACAAATCTGTAGGGAACCTTGCCATATCTTCACCTAAAGTGAGCCACTTAAAGGTCTCGAGACATGGCCTAAGAATAGCCAGTGCTCTCCAAGAGATGCAAGGCTGAAAGCTGCCCATAAAAGTGTGTGGGGGGGGGGGGGGAGGATAAAGTGGCAGCTCTTGCATTGGTATGCTTACTGCAATGCGAGACTGAAAAAGGAAGGAGGTGGTCTTTCCTCAATGAGGAATTGACCATACACCGCAGGGTCCTCTGCAAAGAATGTTGCAAGATGAGCCCTACCAACTTGCAAAAGTGATATTGTCATTCTTGGATGTGCCGCTGAAGAGCAGCTGTGCTTTACCTCAACTACTCCAGTTGCAGCAAAAACTTAGGATTGTGCTGTGCTTAATTGGGAGGGATGTCCTTTCACAGCTATGACGGGCAGCTACCCGCATGAGAACCCTCAGCAGTTGCTGAACAGAATGTTCTCTCCTGCGTCCCAAAAGCAGGCGGAAGCTACCATTCTACCATGAGAAGCTCCACTCACCTGAAAGAAGAACTAACAGCAGGTCTTTGTGTGCATCCCTTGAATGTCTTTCTTCAAGCTATAAGAACATAGTGAGGGAGGAAAGGAGGGAAGAGACTGAGAGCCCAATGAATATTCTCTACTAGCCTCTACCATCGATCACGACTTGCTTTTAAACAGGCTTGAAGAAATAGGCATAAACGAGAGAGTTCTAGCTTGGTTCACTTCTTATTTTTCCAACCGTACTTCTATAGTCAGATTTAATAATGAAGAATCTACTTCATATTCATCATCATTTGGAATACCTCAAGGTTCCATACTTTCCCCTTTACTGTTTAATATCTTTCTCTCACCATTATTAGGACTATGTCAGTCCATAGGTTTCATTCCATATTCATACGCTGACGACATCCAACTCATTCATCCCTTGGATCCAGAAAATAACACTGAAATTACATTTATTAATCAAAAATTAGAACAAATTCAAAACTGGCTCACTTCAAATAAACTAGCGTTAAATATCAACAAGACCAAATTAATGATATTCAACTGGAAAAAAAACATAATACTTTCAAAACCGTTTACTCTTAATAATATCTCACTCAATCTGGTATCCTCGGTCAAAATTCTCGGCGTAATATTAGACGACAAATTAATTTATCATGAACACATTTCTCTTATCGTTAAAAACTGCTTCTTCAAATTACGTCAGATCCGTTCAATTGCTAAATTTCTTAGTTCAACTTCAATAAAAATTCTTATCCACTCCTTAGTAATATCAAAAATTGATTACTGCAATGCATTACTTTTAAATATTACACAGAAAGAAAAAAGAAGATTGCAGTTAATACAGAATACAGCCATAAAATTAATTTACAATGCGAAAAAATATGATCACGTTTCCCCACTATTCAAAGATGCTCATTGGCTACCAATTAGCCATAGGATAACGTTTAAAATAATGCTTCTCATTTTTAAAACTTTATCATCTAACGAACCACAATTTATTTCCAGATCACTTATTCCACACAAAATCCAACGTACACTTCGTTCATCAGATCTAAATTTACTTTCCGTCCCTTCTTTGAAAATTATAGGGACTAGGAGATCGGACATGTTTACAGTGATGGGACCACAATGGTGGAATGCCCTTCCTCAGTTCATTAGAATTGAACAAGACCTCGCAACATTTAAAAAACTTTTAAAAACTTATTTATTTAATGATGCTTTTAACGCCTGAAAACAACTTACCTTAGGGTCACTTTTTTAATTGTGCTTTGGCCTCTTAACCCCTTACCTTTTGTTTTTACCTGCTTTTCTTAACCCAAGATTGTAACTTTTTAATTTTTTCCTCCCACTTCTAGTACGTATTATATTTAAATTATTGTTAGTATATTAGTATTTCTGTTTCTTTACTTGAAAATGTACATCGCTTAGTAATGCTAATAGGCGATTCATCAAATGTTTAATAAACTTGAAACTCACAGCACTGCCATTTCATAACTTCCTTTACTCAACTGGGATCCGGTTCATGAACCAGTCCAGGGAGCCATCCCCAGATAGCCTTCTTCCAGTCTGCTAGACAGCTCGATACCAGCCCCCACCCACCCTCCAGAGAAACCTGAATGAGAAAAATGGGACTTAGAAACATACATGTATTTTCCAACGTCTTTTCTTCTTTTCCAGGTTTTGCTTTAATATTGGGAGGACGCCTCCTTAAATTTAACTAACGACAACTTGTTTCAAAGCTTATCCAGCCTATCAAATCAGAACCTACACAGTGAACCATCACCATCTGCTGAAGACAGAAATATTGAATATGGGAGCCTACATAATACCTTTATGGAATTCACCCTATAGGACTACTTTCTTTTTGTCTCCATCCGCTGGCTGACAGACACAGCACCTACAGGTTATTTATTCATTCAGTTTTCTATACTGTTCTCCAAGGAGAGCTCAGAATGGTTTACATTAGTTTATTCAGGTACGCAAGCTTTTTTCCCTGTCAGTCCCAGCTGGCTCACAATCTATTTAATGTACCTGGGGCAATAGGGGGATTAAGTGACTTGCCCAGGGTCACAAGGAGCAGTGTGGGTTTTGAACCCACAACCCCAGGGTGCTGAGGTTGTAGCTTTAACCACTACGCCACACTTCTCATGAGAATTCACAGGAGCCATTCAGGAAGCCGCTTAGTGCCAAGCAACAGCGTCAAAGCGCGCTACTGCTTAGTACCGCTCAGCGGCTAAAGCCGGAACTCGTGGCAGTGACTGACTGGGTTAGCAGTGGGGCAGGAGCATGGAAAGCTTGTTCCTGCCTGCTACACCTCTGGACCACCAGGGATTCCAGTGGCAAAGGAGGTACGATGGACAGGGCAAGGAGGGGGGACTGGGTGCAGAGCCTGACAGGGGAGGGCACTTGAATATTAAGCCGCCCGACTTATTTGAGTCAACCAGTTTTCCTCCTTTTTGGGGGGAATAATGGGGGTCTCGGCATATTTGGATCGACATATTTGAGTACATATGGTAAAACAAACTGATAATATAAAACATTAAATGAAAGATTTAAAAAGAAGTTAAGGCAAAAAGCAAATGGTGTCTTCAATTTTTATTCCAAGGTTTAAAAAATCCTTTTCCCAATTACATGTCATACACATATGAGCTCTAGATATCGGGATCAGCTAATGAAAAAAATGCAAGAAAACTTGTTTTCACTCTCTGAGCAATATTAAATGAGTACCAGTCCCCTCCCCACCTCCCCTCAACACACATACCTATTGGCTGGAATAGAGAACCAGAGAAAGTAAAATTCTGTACCAATTGTTACTCATTTTTTTAAAATCCTTTTTCCCTATGCAGCTCTCATCAGGAAGCCATCAGGTTCCCGCATTAGTATTTTAGTAGTATGCTGACCCAAATTTCCATTTTATAATAACTCAAGTTCCTCAAATACTTCCTGTGGTTGAGCAGAATGCAGTTCACTCCAGAGCTATCTAGTCTTGTGCTCCACTCAGCCACTAAAGTAGAGTGACAGGCTACAGCAGGGCTGCCCAAGTCCGGTCCTCGAGATCTACTGGCAGGCCAGGTTTTCAGGATATCCACAATGAATATGCATGAGAGAGATTTGCCTGCACTGCCTTCTTAGTATGCAAATCTCTCTCACGCATGTTCATTGCGGATATCTTGAAAACCTGGCCTGCCAGTAGATCTCAAGGACCGGACTTGGGCAGCCCTGGGCTACAGAATGTTGCGACTATACAACATTCTCACCCCCAATACAATTCAGTTATAAATACTGAGGCGGATTTATTTGCTATACTGCCCATCAAACGCTAGGCCTGCTGAGGCAGTTTACTATAAAACAAATTAAATGCAATATCAAATAAAGTAACATATTACATGCAACAAAGTAAACTGAATGCTGCTACCTTATGAAGCTTCAGCATCCACATCCTCTATACCAGTGGTCCATGGCCCACGGCCATCTGACAGCCGGGCCGCGAGAGATCCCCTTGTGCAACATCTTTTCATCCCACACAGCAAAACCCCGTTGACCCTCCAACCGCGAGGTCGACATACCTCCATGGTGGCAGCAGCACTGAACAGGCTGCTTCGCTGCCTTCCACACCGGGGCCTTCCCTCTGCCGCCGCTTCACTGATGCACAGGAGGATGGAAGGGAGAGATGGAAAGATGCAGCGCAGGGGGATGGGTTGGTGGGGACATCAGGGTTCTGCTGCACATGGGGGATGGGAGGGAGAGATGGAAAGATGGTTTGGTGGGGTCATCGGAGTTCTTCTGCATGGGGGGAAGGGAAGAAGAGATGGAAAGATGCTGTGCAGGGGGATGGATTGATGGGGTCGTCAAGGTTCTTCTGCACGCGTGTCACTGTCTTCCATCGTCCCCAGATGGGATCGTTTGGTTGCAGGAAAACAAGCTCCCACTAATTCTGCATTATGGTAAGTTGTATAATTTGTATTACAATATTATAAACTTAGTAATAGAAATGTAATGTATATTGTGTATAAAACTGCCCTACGGACTCCCCCCCCTTGGAAAAAATTGCTTCTATAAAGCGGTCCTTGGTGTCAAAAAAGTGGGGGACCACTGCTCTATACTTCATCCCTGAGAGGCAAACCGAAAAAAAAAAATAAGGTTCCATTTCTTTTCTTATATTTGTTAAAACAAACATTCTTCCTGTTGAAAATAAGAGAGCCAAGGCATTCCACAGGGATGAACCAAACACAAGAAAACAGCCTGGTGAGTGCATTCCAAGCGAGCCTCGACGGGAGGAGGAATGAACAGAGGTTAGGAAAAATCAGAGTCCTTGTAAAGAGATATGAGACAAAACAGTCAGCCCAGTACAAGGAGCAATCCATACATAGTGCCCTATGAGCAAGACATGAGGATCTCACATCTAATTTGGTAAACCATCGGAAGCTAGTGGCATGTCTTCAATAAAGGAGTAAAGCACCAACAAAAATACCCCAGCACACACAACTTCTTCCTATACTGGTGTACTAATTAGTACACAGAAAAAATAAATGAGACACCAGACAGGGAACAAGCCATGGCAGATTTACTCTCCTTTTTCAATCACTGCACATTAAAAAATGAAAATGCCATTATTGCACTTATCTTTAATCAAACGTAGCGGGTTATGACACATTTCGCAAAATAAGCTGCTTTGGAGGACCTGAAAATAGAACTTCTCAACATACCAGTCTCACTCTAGTCCATCTTCATTTCATATTCTGAAGTTGGAATTGGTGGTCCACTTGCAAAAAACATGGCACACTTTTTAGACAGTTCACTGTTCTTGTTTTTGCCAGTGGTCCACCGACTCCCTCATATATGTGCCATTTATGGAATGTCCTTATGATTTTGTAGCAAGGCCTGAAGTCTATTTGAATATAATATTTACCTGTCAAATTGTTGAGTCACACAACATGTCACCAGGACGCTCTGAATTGTCATAGGAACATAATCCTCACCATACTGGACATATCAAGGTCCAAGCAGCATAGAATTCCATTTCTATCAGTGGCTAATCCAGCTACAGAATCAAAAGTATCAGCATGCTGAAGAAACCACATTGCTTGGATACAAGTTAGGCCAGAATGTGTATTTAAAAGAATGGGGGGAGGTAGAAGGGAATCTGTGGAATTTGCACATAATGGGAGTTTCTCTAAAGAATACTTTAACAAAGCCGATGTAGTGTATGTCCCAGTTGAATTAAAGCAATAGCAGAGATTCCAATTTCTACTCCTGGTAGAATTCTGTGCAAAAAATTTGAAAATTCCGCAAACATCTTCAATATTTATTTGCAGTATTTTGCAAAGAATTCCCCATAAGACTTTAAATCCCTACTTGCTTATCATTGAAGTATATTTTTACAGAATCGTCTCAACTGATTAGTTTTCTCTCAGCGAAACGTCTTGAAAAAGGAATAACAGCGCCCATGGAAGGTTAGCTCCCCTCACTGTAGTAAGACATGGATTTTCTTTTAATTAATTTGATTTATATTTGTCCTACTCTTTAAATCTTGGATCCAATATATGGAGGACTAGTGTGTGATCAGCTAGATCATTATTACCTTATTTATCTATTTTTATTTTCAGCTGAATTATGATTGTGGTATATTTTAATTTTGGAAATTTAGTTCAGTATGTTGTTTCATCTCACTTTACTGTACAAGATGTATATGCTTGGTAATATTGTAAAATTCTATAAATAAATAAATAAAAAAATCCCTACTTGCCTTTTCCTTTCTCAGGCTCCAGTTTCCTCAGTTCCTTGTCTCACTCCTACTACAGTTCTGTTTACAGATGCCTTTGAATGTTAATTTCTCCCCAGCATTTCTCAAAACACAGGATTTGAATCCCCCTCCAGTGTTTCTCTTTTAGCTCTCTCTTTCCTATCGAATATTGTATTTCTTCCCCTGCCTCTCCTGGCCGTGTCTGTATGTCCTTGTCATTGTGATCACCTATTTTATTTTTTAGATATTTTTAATAATGTACCTGCTTAAGTCATTTTATAAGTCAAATTTTAATAAACTTCTGTTCCTCTCTAAATCCCAAAATGACCCATAATTATGACTTCCCCTAAAATCTTCTCCCGCATGCAATACCCCAACCTCTCATTCTTTCTTTCTATTCACCTCCCCAGTTATCATTGAATTTTTCCTCCCCAGTCCCCTCCATGGGAAGCCTTTAGCTTGCTGCTCCCACCTCCATGACATATTTGCCCTTTTACTCTGCCCCCAAAACCTCCTGGCACACTCATCCCTTTTGTCTGCCACCAATCCCCCATTGCACACTCACATTTTTTCTGTCCCTAACAAAATCTCTTTACATATTGTAGAAACTTTACAAATAGGTATTAACCTACACTCTACTCTCTCTTTTCTTGCTCAGATTAACTATTGATTAGAAAATTTTTCTGGAATTTACGTTCACTGAAATCTGTGCGCCCATTGTTTTATACCCAACACTTTTCAATCTTAGTCCAATTATTTTAGCACAACTGGATTACTGTAACTCAGTCATCCAAGTAGAAGAAATTGCAGTTAATACAAGATATGGTTGAATGATTGATTTTCAATAGAACAAAATATGAACACGCAACACCTCTTTTCAGGACTCTCCATTGGTTGCCCATTCGAAATAGAAATAAATTTAAAATGTGTCTGTACAGTTTTTAAAATTTTTCTTCATGGTCAGTTTTCCAATTCACTTATATCATTATCATCATACTCACCGAGTCAGAGAAGTCAAAGATTTACAACAGGGTATATTTTATCTTTTCCTTCTCATAAAGGTGATCAAATTAAAGCTTCTGTTTTTCATTCTTGCTCTTCATTTCATTTCATTTTTTTTTTTTTTTTAATTTATAAATTTTCAAATATACATAATCAAGATTAACTTGTACAGAAAGCAAGATTCAAGAGGTAAAAGAAGACAATCCAAACAAGATTATACAAATTCAAAATGAAAAATTACTAAATTAAATCTTGCTCAAGTCCTCTATTAGGATCCAAGATTAAATTAAAACGGAATTGAAGCAAATTGTTATGAGGAAAAAAATCAGTTATAGGTTTGCAGTGCTAAGGGCAGTCATCTATCCTTCATTGAGCATTCTCCAGCCTTGACAGAGACAGAAATGTTGTCAGTTATGAAGGTTCGAAGAAAACAAATCTGTGTGATTTATAATGAATTCATTTACAAGGATATCGGAGAAAAAAAGTAGCACCCAAGGCTGTAATACCAGGTCTCAACAAAATAAATTCTTTCCTATGCCTCTGTGTATCCCTGGCCAAATCGGGAAACATTTGAACTTTAAGACCCAAAAACTCTTTTTGTTTGTTTTTAAAGTTCAATTTTAGAAGCCACGTTTTATCTAAGGTAAGAGCGACTGAAAAGAGCAAAGTAGCCGGAGTAGCTACTTCCCTAACAGAAGTCTCTAATAAGGCTGATACGTCCAATGGATCTTGAGTCGCTGCTTGTGAGATCTTTTGCTCTTTAACTGGAAGATAGTAAACCTGTGTAAGTGGGGATATAGAAGACTCACGTTCCTTATATTCAACTTGATGTATTTTATCTGATCTATGTATTACTTCTTTCTCTGCCATGCCGGTATTTTCTGCATTGTATTGTAAATGCTTTCTGTCTTTATCTGTTTTTAAGTCCATTATTCTAATTTGTATTTTATCTGTATCCCATGTATTAGCTCACCATGTTGTGAACCGCCTAGAACTTTTTTGGTATGGCGGTATATAAGAAAATTATTATTATTATTATTATTTCCATTAAGTAGCGATTCAACATTTCCCTAGGAGTTGTTGTAGCAAATCCTAGGGAAGTTAATCAATCTTAGATTACATCTAGAAAAATTTTCAAGTGACTCAAGTTTTCTTTTTAGATTCGTGTTGTCCTTATTTAGTGTCTCCTGCATTAATTTTGAAGATTTTATATTTTGTTGTTGAGTTTCTATTTGTGATTTAAAATCACCAGTTATTTTCTATAATTCAAAGATATCACTATCATGCTCATTAAGTCAAGCTTCTATCTGTTGAAATTGAGGAGCCATAATTTTGGGTATGTTAGCTACCAGGTTCCACAGGGCATCCAAAGTTACTTCCTGGGGCTTGTGAAGTTGAGGAAATTGTAAATATAACAGTTTTTGCTCACCCACTGGCAAGTCTTCCTGTTGCTGTTCAGGCTGTGTTAAACCAACCCCGGCAGTTGTTGAATCCTCCAAATCCATACTCAGGTTCCCTTGAAAGGACTGAGAACCTGAGTCCTCATTCCCCGTAGCGATCTCCACTGCCCACGGAGCAGGTAGCACTCCGATTCCCGGAAGCTCCCCCTCCCGCGGGGAGCTGGTAGTCTGGGGATGCGGGGGCGGTGCTCTCATGTCACGACTAAAAGTTGTTTCAAGCCCCAAGGAGGACTGCTGCATACTGCTTCATTGCAGCGTCTCCAGCGGAGTCCTGCATGCGCCTAATGAGCGCCTCAATATTGCCGATAGCGGGGGTCTCTGAGCGTCATGAGGCATCAGCAACGCTTCTCCCTCTCCTCTTCGGCATTTTCCAGGTAAGAAGTTGTGAAGCCAATGGAAAAAAAATTGTAATGTAGGGGAGACTCGCTGGAGCAAACGCACAGCAAACCTATGCTGACGCCATCTTAGATCCGTGAATCTCAATGAGCTTTCCTTGTGATCCATTTCATTTCTAACTGGAATGAGTTACCTCTCAATTTATTAAACTTTTCAAAAAAAAAAAACCAACAAAAAAAAACTGAAAACTTCATTTGTCTTTTATGACTTCCCTTTTTTAAAAAAATATAATTTGTAAAACGCTTAAAAACCATGATTTGCATTTAATCAAAAATTTTAATAAACCTGAAAACTTGAATTATATGATGTCCTTTAGAATTTCATTTTATTTTATTTTCTATCAAATCTTTAAGAAGTATTTTATATTATAAATTTAAATTGTGTAAACCATGTTTAGTTTTATCCAATAGTCTGATAGAATGTTTTCAAAGTCATGTTTTGGGAGGTCCCTAATGATCTTCTAACGAAGCTTTACTCTAGAACAGGGATGGGCAACTCCAGTCCTCGAAGGCTGGAATCCAGCTGGGTTTTCAGGCTTCCCCAAAGAATATGCATGAGATCTATTTGCACGCACTGCTTTCAATGCATATTCATTGGGGAAATCCTGAAAACCCAACTGGATTCTGGCCCTTGAGGACTGGAGTTGTCCACCCTTGTTTTAGAGTCTAGTGCAAATGGAAATACCCAAACACATAACTCAGCTGATAAAGAACCTATATGAAAATCAAGAAGCTGCAGCAAGAACTGAATATGGTAACACTGGTTGGTTTCCAATGAAACGTGGTGTCAGGCAAGGATGCATCTTGTCACCTTACCTGTTCAACCTGTTTGGTGAAACCATCTTCAGAAAAGCAAATTTGGAAGAAGCTAGTGTTGGTTTCACAGTTGGTGGCTGAAATATAAACAACCTGTACTATGCAGATGATACAACGCTTATCACCAGAGCAAAGATGACATGCTATATCTACTGAGAAATGTCAAAGTTGAAAGTCATAACAAGGAATTAGAACTGAATGTAAACAAAATGAAGATCATAAACACGGAAAAAAATGAAGACTTTGAGCCTGAAGGGATGAAATTCTTCACAACTTCTATTTTAATATCCTGGGCTCTTTTGTAAACAAAGATGCAATTAGCAGGGAGGAAATACTCTGCAGAATAGCACTTGGTAATGCTTCAATTAAAGCTCCTGACAAAGTATTCAAAGACAAAGAGACAACACTTCAAATGAAGATCAGACTTATCCACGCACTCATTTTCTCAGTGGTTAGTTACAGATGCGAAAGCATACTAGGGAAACAAGACAGAAAGAAGAATGACTCATTTGAGCTTTGGTGCTGGAGAAGGATTTTTAGGCATGCCGTGGACCACCAGAACTAACAAATCGATTCTGGAAGAGATCAAACCGGCAATGTGTCACTTAAACCCAAAAAATGAAGTTACGACTGCCTTATTTTGATCACACCATCAGAAGAAAGAGATCACTGGAGGAGGACATCAAGTTTGGGAAGATCGAAGGAACCAAGCAAAGAGGGCGACCTGCAATCAGATGGCTGGACACGTTGAAGACAACCATAAGGATGACGCTGGAGGACTTTTCCGGACTAGCACAAAACAAATTTCTTTTTAGATATGCAATTCAAGTCGCTAGGACTCGAACACGAGTCGATGGCACCTAACAACAACAAACCATGTTGAGCCCTATTTCTTTAGGGATGATATATTATAAGATGAAATATTAGATTATATTAGATGATTAAGTCCCTGAACATTTAGAGAGAGAACATTAAGATCTTGATATATATGAAATAAGGAATAATTAGAGTATCCACAAATATGTAAGACAGTGTACAGAAATGAAAGCCCTCCACATTGTCTGCATATTTATATAATAGTAACAACAAGAAAAAAGAACAGTGAACTTTGAGAACAATAGGTTATACCAGGGATCTCAAAGTCCCTCCTTGAGGGCCGCAATCCAGTCGGGTTTTCAGGATTTCCCCAATGAATATGCATTGAAAGCAGTGCATGCACATAGATCTCATGCATATTCATTGGGGAAATCCTGAAAACCCGACTGGATTACGGCAATCAAGGAGGGACTTTGAGACCCCTGGGTTATACCTTATAAGAACATGAGAAAGTGTGAATGGTGTATGAGAGCTGCACTGACCTCCAAATGTAGTCATAATGTATGTCACCAATATATCAACTGCTCGGAAACATATTTAAGTCACAGGAGCAGTTTGTTCTTCTAGATTGGGGTTGTCCAATGTCAGTTATTGAGGGCTGCAATCTAGTCGGGTTTTCAGGATTTCCCCAATGAATTTGCATGAAACTATTTGCATGCACCAAGGAAATACTTTTTTACAGAAAGAGTGGTAGATGCGTGGAACAGTCTCCCAGAAGAGGTGGTGGAAACATAGACTGTGTCTAAATTCATGAGGGCCTGGGCTAGGCAAGTGGGATCTCAGAGAGAGAAAAAGAAATAATGGTTACTGTGGATGGGCAGACTAGATGGGCCATTTGGCCTTTATCTGCCATCATGTTTCTAAGTTTCCATTGTATGCAAATAGATCTCGTGCATATTCATTGGGGAAATCCTGAAAACCCAACCTGGCGAGGGCTGAGGTTGGATGTCCATGTTCTAGATCAGTGGTTCCCAATCCTGTCCTGGAGAATCACCAGCCAGTTGGGTTTTTGAGATAGCCCTAATGAATATGCATGAGATAGGATTTGCATATAATAAGAGGTGACAGGCATGTAAATGTGCCCCATGCATATTCATTAGGGCTATCCTGAGAACTTGACTGGCTGGTGGAAGCCACTGTTCTAGACAGTCTCTCAAAAAGTCTGGATTATCAAAAAATTTTGTAACATTTCTGTACGTAATTTTCATTTAAAATAGACCTTATTGGGATCCAATGGATTTTAAATTTAGGTCTCATCACAAGAAAGCTTTTTAATGCTCTTGCTGTGATTTTTGCCAGACCTGGTGTTATAATGATCTTTTTCCTTGATATGTAAATTTGTTGACAAGCTTTAGATGACTAAAGAATTTGTAAATCTTGAATGTGTCTGAGCAATTTTAATACAAAGGGCCTTGGATAGTTTGAATTTTAAAAGGCTTAGAGAGGACCCTGTGTGTGCCATCTCCAGTGGAGGTTGAAATTCTAATGATGCATGTCTGGTTTTGGCATCTCTAGTCCTTGTATTGCACATCATACAGAGGTCTTCAGTTCCTGTTGATCTTTAATACTTTGGGACAGTGACAGCTTTGGACCAGATTCAGACAGTGTTTATACTAACTTAGCAGATTTGGCCTTCTTACATCCAGCCACCCCAGTATAACGAAGATGAGTGTTCCAAAAAAGCGCAAAACCTACCACTTTCATAATGAATGGGAAATGGACTACATCATGGTGAAAGACAAGTATTGCTGTCTAATTTGTAATGCCCCAGTATCCTTGCCCAAAAAGGGTAATCTGTAGCAATAAGTTTGATGCTGATTTTTCACCCAAAAGTGAAATTTGTAAACTTAAGCTCAAAGAACTTAAATTGAAATTGGCTACTCAGCAACAGTTGATGGTAAAGCCAAGGTCACATTCTGTCAATGCAACCATAGCATCCTTCAAGATCAGCAACCTGATCGCAAAGAAATGCAAACCTTTCACTGAAGAGGAATTTGTAAAAGATTGTTTTCTTGAAGCAGCTGACAATCTTTTTGAAGGATTTAAAAATAAGAAAGAGATCATAGCTGCTATTCAAGATGTACAATTGTCAAGAAACACAGGCATGTGGTGAATAGAAAAGGTTGGAGGATGTTTCAAGTTGTGTTGCTTTCTCACTCCAACTGGATGAATCTACAGGTATAAGAGACAAAGCCCAGTTTATTAGTCTTTATACGGATGGTTTTTGAAGGTTTCAGTGTTAAAAGAGAACTACTGTACTTGGAATGATTTCTTGAAAAATGGAAAACTACCGGTCAAGAAATATTCAGTTTTTTTCCATTCTTTTGTGACAAAGTGTAATCTTCCATTGCATAGACTTGTTTCCATCACTACATAGAGCAAGAGCAATGGCAGGTGAGGTTAAGGGTTTCATAGCCCTCTGTAAACAGCATGATGACTTCCCAGATTTCCTTTCTACCACTGCATCATTCACCAGGAAGTTTTGGCAAGCAAGAAACTCAATACAAAGACTGTCATGGACATCACTTTCAAAATTGTAAATCTTACTTTTGATGAAGGTGCAGCGGAAATCATTTTGCACACAGTTGTAAAGTGGCTAAATAGGCACAAATTTCTGCAAAGATTTTGTGATTTCCTGAATGAAATAAGAAGTTTTTTGAAGGAGAAGGGAGATAACCAAGCAGAGTTGGAAGATGAGGAGTGGTTATGTGATCTGGCATTTCTCGAAGACTTTACAGGCGAACTAAGCGATATGAACCTTGAACTACAAGGTAAAAACAAATGCTTTGGCGAGATGAGTACAGTTTCATCCTACAAGAGCAAATTTGAGATGACTGACCTTGCAAACAACGCTTTTGATCATTTTCCTAATACGCAGGACTATTTAGGACAATATCAAAATTTTGTTTTTCAGAATGAGAAGTATTTCACAGAAATCTGTTCTGTTAATCCAGGAATTCGAAAATAGATTCTGTGACTTCCCCAAAATTGGAACAGTTGTGGAGTACTTATGTAGATGTGGACATTAAAGAAACTGCAGCGCTATCAGTAAAAATTACTCATTGAACAAGCCATCTCTTGAAAATGAAATATTAACCCTTAAAAAATGGCATTTTTCTCAAGACCTGTGCTGAGCAAGAATCGTTTTGGAAGCTAGTGCCTAGAGAAAAATTTCCCAACTTGAGAAGATGCAGTGAAGCTGTACATTCTTGTTTCGGTTCAACTTATTTGTGTGAATCTGCGTTTTACCATCTGAAAATGACAGAGTACATACACAACGTTCCAACATGACAGATGAACATCTCCAGAATTCCCCGAGACTGGCCCTCACACAATATTCACCCAACTTCAAAAAGCTGGTGGATGAAATGCAGGCTCAGACGTCTCACTAATGAGCAAGAGCGAAATATTAAAGATTGTGCAAGATCAGCCTGGATCACTACTCAACCCAAATTTAACACAAATTACTCAATAAAACTTAAAGAAAAAATGTACTTTCCATTTCCCCTCACAGTTCTTACTGGATCTTTATGTCTGTGTTTTGTTTTTGCTTAATTTGCTTTTTATTTATTTCGATTTCTAGCCCATCCTCCCCGAAGCTCAGAACTGGTTACATCAGGACATTCACAATGCAAACATTATACAAAAACGGGGTATGATGGAAGAAAATTATTAAATTTCAGAGACTAAGGGCCTGCTGTGTGGTAACAGCCCCAAAGCCCATAGAGATTTAATGGGCTTCGGGGCTGTTGCTACTAGCGTGGCTTTGTAAAACAGGCTGTAAGTTTGAGATTGGTCATTAAATTCCAGGGCACAAAGGCGGGTTACAGAAAAGAATGGTCTTTGCTGCTCGTCGCAGTTCAGCTGAAAAGTATGGTCTTCACTGCTTTTCGAAAAGTCATCAATGAGATCTTTTCTGATTAGGCAACTGGTTCCAGACTGTATGAGCGTTTCCAGGCTGTTTCCATCTGGAGGGATTTTCCATGGGGGAAGCAGTCGTCTTTCAGCGGATGAGTGAAAGGGGCAATTGGGGCTGTAGTGGTGTAGTTTGGAAGCTATGTATGTAGGGGTTATGTTGTGGAATCTTTTGTGAGCTATTATTAGAGCTTTGAAGATGCAGCATTTCCCGATAGGCAGCCAATATTCTGCTTGGAGAGCTAGGGTCACGGTAGTTGAGGCCGTATAGGAGTCAGATTGCTGCATTTTAGACCCGCTGGAGTTGTTTGTGTTCCTTTGTGGTGATGCAGTTGAAGAGAGTTGCAATAATCTAGTCTAGAAAGTACATAGGTGTGGATGAGCTGGGTTAAGTCGGGTTTGGAAAGGTAAGGCTTAATTCTTCGGAATGGTCTTAGGTAATAGAATGAGGTGGAGACTACTTGTGAAATGTGGGCTGAGAGGGATAAGTGGCCATCCAGGCTGTGTGTCTGGTCCTTTGCTGTTAGGGAGGTTGATTCCCAGGTTAATAGCTGATCACATCCAAGTAAATGACAGAAGGTTAATTAAAACTGGGGGGGGGGGAATCCTCCAACTTTATTGAGTTCAAAATTCATTTGAAACTAATTTGGAAGTTAATTTTCATGGTGGTAGATCAAGGGCACTTTTGGCCGGAAAAAGTAGATCACGACCTGTTCGAAGTTGAAGTACACTTAACTATATAGACACACTTAAATTCGCTGAGCGCAATTCTCAATTGTGTGTCTATGTTTAATAGAATCGCGCTCAGGGTGTGCTGCTGGACGTCTAAACGAGGCTTAACTTTTAGATGTCCTTTACAGAATTTGCTCCTCAGAGCCTAGTTTGCTGTTGTAAAAACAGCTCCACAAAAAACACAATCTGTGAGAAAGAAAAGATGGAAAGCTTCTAAAGGATGCAAGTTATGTGGAAACCAATAACTTAATGCTAACTTAGAGTACCTCAGTGAGCCAATTTCTAATCACAGAGGAATATCTGAGCCTGCTCCAAGAGAAGTCAGAAGGTTAAAACATTCCCATACCCATCCTGCACTGCCAGCTTTAGCTTCATCAAGCACCAGACTTCTGCTGCCCCATAGCAATTACAGTACAACTTACTATAAGATTCACTCCTGCAACCCCCCCACCACACACACACACACATAACAGAATCTTACATCTAACTACTCTGCTTGGTGCTGCTCTACAAACATTATCTCTTTCACTAAAATAATCTCTGTATACTGCTATCACCATTAGCTCTGTCCATGCACTTTACTGTTTTGTACTATTTACACATACTAAATATCAATCAGAAAGACCAACTACTCTATCCTGTGCGCATTGAGACTGATATATCCAAGCTACCAGCCACACAGCATGACTGGTTGTAGGATATCATTCAATATCCAAGATCAAATTTCTTCTCTTGTTCCTTTCAACTAAATCCTCTAGGGCAGTGTTCTTCAACCTTTTGACACCTATGGACTGGTGGAAATAAAATAATTGTTTTGTGGACCGGCACCGGTCTAAGTCATGGGCCAGACCCCCACCCCATCTCCGCCCCGCCCCCATAATAGTACTAATTGTAACACAATTTTTTCCCATTCATTTTTCATATATACACACACAATATAAATCATATTAACAACACATAATGGTTAACCACAAAACTGAACTACACAAAGCACACTGTATACTTCTCAATATTCATTCCTACCAGAACACAGATAACCCCATGCAAATATGGGACCAAAAACTAAAAGTACTAATATATACAAACAAACCCTAAGATGCAAGACTCTGCATGCAGTACAACCCCAGATGAAAAGAAACAAATGCATTTCTTCCTGAACAGACAGCAGATGTAAATCAAGCACTAAATTAAAAAATAAAATCATTCCCCCTACAGTTGTTGTCTCCCACCCTCCATGCTGTGCCTTGCCTTCTGACCTGCCCCCCGGTGTTATCTTCGGGCCGGCTCCCTCTTCCTCAGTGCTGCAGTGCGCAAAGCCGTGGGCAGCGGCTCCTCGCGCCTCATCTGGAAGCCTTCCCTCTGACGTTGCGACAGAGAGAAGGTTTCCTGTTCAGGTGCAGGATGCGCATAGGAGCTTCTACCCACGGCTTTGTGCACTGCAGCACTGGGGAAGAGGGAGCCGGCCCAAAGACAACGCTGCATCGATCGTACCATGGACCAGCAGCTGAAGAGAACTGTCTGGGGTTGTGGACTGGCAGGAAATTTCTGTGGACCGGCACCGGTCCACGGACCGGTGGATGAAGAACACTGCTCTAGGGCAGATGGTTAAACAGGAAGAAGGAGAGTTGGATTTAGATCAGGGGTGCTCACACTTTCTTGGCTTGCAAGCTACTTTTAAAATGACCAAGTCAAAATGATCTACCAACAATAAAATTTTTAAAAACACAAAGCACACTGTACACAGAGAAAATGTTAAATTATCATTTATATTTGGGAAGGTTTTCAAAGAGGTCAAGGCTTTAAAAAATATGTAAAAATATGTAAAAATGTCACCTCAATAACAACTATAAAAAAAAAAGACAAAATGTACCCCCTTCCCTTTTACTAAACCGAGATAGCGGTTTTTAGCACAGGGAGCTACACTGATCGAGGCAGACAGCGTGCCAGACTTTAAGAATAAATGGGATACCCATGTGGGATCCCTACGAGGTTCAAGATAAGGAAATTGGGTCATTAGGGCATAGACAGGGGGTGGGTAAGCAGAGTGGGCAGACTTGATGGTCTGTAGCCCTTTTCTGCCGTCATCTTCTATGTTTCTATGAATGCCCTGCGCTGCTCCATACACTCATAGGCTCCCTGCGCTAAAACTGCTATCGCTGTTTAGTAAAAAGGGGGCCATAGTGCAAAATATAGACAGCAGATATAAATTCGGACATATTTTGATCACTAAATTTAAAATAAAATCATTTTTCCTACCTTTGCTGTCTGATGATTTCAAGTTTTATTGAATTTTCATAATGGCATTTAAATACACCAGATAGCCAAATCCCGACCCCAAAACATAAAGTCATACCGGTACTCTTCAATCTATGGCAATACTATCCAACCCAAAATTTCCCCCTCCCCCCCAAAGCCACTGCTGCCGATTTCTCCCTGCTTCCCCATCGCCAGGCCAAGTGCATACAAGCACTGGGCCCACAGCCTTCCCCCTCCTCCCCCCTCCGATGTCAATTCTGATATCAGAGAGAAAGTTCCTCTTCGATGTCAGAATTGAGGTCAGGGTGGGAAGGCTGTGGGCCTGGTGCTTGTTATAGCGGGGAAGCAGGGAGAACAGAACACAAAGCCAACGCAAGGGCTCCGCGATCGACTCGCGTTGCCTTTGCGATCTATTGGTCGATCGCGATTGACCTTTTGGACACCCCTGGTTTAGATTATCTTGCTACAATGCTCTAAGTCTGAAAATACTGTCTCTCTCTGCAATTTCAGTAGTCCCGTGATTTTGGGAGGAAACATCCAGAACTGTAAGCACATGGCTAATGATCTTTGCTATGGGAAACTCCTGAATGGTGTAGAACAGGGTTTTTCAACCGGCAGTATGCGGGCCGGCTGCTGCTGCAACTCCAAAAGGGCCAGGCACGTGCAGCGATTGCACACCACCATCAGTTCTGATATCAGAGAGAAGGTCTGGGCCAGCCAGCAGAAATGGTGAAAGAAGGAAGAAGGAGAAATATCCAGTCTTGCTTGGCTGAACTCAGACTGAAAGTGAGTAGACGGACTTCTTGTTTAACATGAAAGGCTGAACAATCTTCAGTAGAAAGGAAGTTACCATGCATAGGACAATTCCTGCCTCTGTTATCCTGAGGTATGGTTCTCTGCATGAGATTGCATGCGACTCCGAGACCTCTCTCTCTGAGACTATTGCCACCAGAAACACTGTCTTCACTATGAGATCCAGAAGGGATGCCTCTTGAAGGGGCTCGTAAGAAAGATTACAAAGTCCCTTCGGGACAATGTTCAGATTCCATGTTGGAAATGACTGGCATAATGGAGGTTGCAATCTGAGTGCTCCCTTAAAAAATCTGGTCACATCTGGATGAAAAGCTTGGAAGCATGAGAGGCATGCCACTTCCAGGCCTCTCTCTAATACAGCCTGTAGGAATGCAAGAATCACCAGGATTGGAGCCTTAAGACTCCATATTATATTTGGAACATCAGAGCTGAAAAGTCTTCCAGGCCTTAGCATAGGCTGCAACAGTAGAGGCTTTTTAGCTTGGAGGAGAGTAAAAATTACTACCTCCAAATATCCTCTGTGTACTAATGCCGAGTGGCCAATAGCCATGCTATAAGACCAAAGAAATCTGGGCTCTCCACGTGACTTGGACTCCGACTGAATAGTCCCATTTGAACCAGTAGTTGATGCTATACTAGATCCACATATCACGGCTGATGAGGCCAATCTGGGGCTACTAGGATCACAAGCCCCAGGTGAGTCACGATTCTGCGAATGACCCGGCCCATCATGAGCCATGGTGGAAACATATAAAGCAGCCTCTCTTCTGACCAGGACTGAACTAACGCATCCAATCCTGCACTTCTTGGTTAGTCTCGTCGACTGTAGAAGCGACTTGCCTTTGTGTTCTTGGCTGAAGCCATCAAATCCACTGCTGGACTTCCCAGCGTCACACAATAATGTCAAATGCTCTTTGAGATAGGGCCATTCATCCGAGTCTAGAGTATGTAGGCTGAACAAGTCAGCCTGCACGTTTTCCACTGCTGCATAGGCTATGGAGAGCACCTGAAGTGAGCTTCCGCCCACACAAACAACATCTGAGCCTCCAAACGCAATGGAGCACTCCTGGTGCCTCCTTGTCTGTTCACATAAGCTACCACTGTGACATTGTCCGAGAACACTGACCACCTCGTATTCTAGAGCTTTTTCCAATAACTTTAATGCTAGTCAAATTGCTCACAGTTCCAGGTAATTTATGAACCATTTTCTCTGATGAAGAGACCATAGCCCTGTATTGGATGACCATCGCAATGAGCCCCCAGCCTGAGAGGCTGGCATTGGTTGCTAGAATCTCCCAGGAAGAGATTTGGAGAGAACACCCTTTGATAAGGAGTTAATTGGAACCATACACTGTAAACCATTCTGATGGGTCCCGAAATGTGCTGTTATAAGAACCCAACAAACAAAAAAACATTTATTTTCTTTTTTTATAATTCTTTATTCATTTTTTCATCTTACATCTAGTGTATAAATAATAAAACATTTGAAATTGAATACATCACTTTAATTTCTTTCTATTATAACATTCAATACATAAAGTTTACTCCCTTCCCTCCCACCCATCCCTTAACTGGTATTATGGATGATTTTGGGGGAACACTTACTGCCATCTCTCTCATACCTGGACCCTTCAGTAGATACAGTCAATCCAACCTGTAAACCAATGCCTAATTTTTTTTTCTGGGAGGTAATAGTGGTGGGGGAGGAGGATGTTCCTCTCATAGTAGAGATTATGGGCCTCTTTTACAAAGCTGCAGTAGCTATACTGTCGCGGTAAATACACCAAAGCTCATAGGAATTGAATGGGCTTCAGTGCATTTATCATGGCTTTGTAAAAGAGGCCCTATTTCTTCCACTAAAATAATTCTCTCTTCTAAATCCTGGGTCTAGCTTATGAGAAAGGGAAAGGGTGAAGCAGGAGCTTGAGCTTATGATCTCAACAGTGACAATCATTTTTCCTTAAAATTAAGAGAGAAGCTAAAAAGATCTATTTAATTCAACTTGATCAATGTAGGCAGAACTCAAAACATTCAAATATAAAATTTTTAAATGTATCTCTCATATCTATAGGTCTGTTTGCAGGTCCAGCACCACCTATAGACCTCAAGATGCAGTTCATGCACGTCAATATGAGATAATATAATTGTGCACAGACAAGCAGAGAGCAACAAGAGATAATGCTGAAAACTTACTATGTATATAGGAGGATAAATCTCCATAAGTCACATTATAGAATACTAGCATAAATCTGCAGTAACATCTCTAATTTTAGGCAGCAGAAAGTTACTCCAGCTCGATGTCTAGTGCAAACAGAGAATGACAGTGACAGAATGTGTTACCGTCCCCGCGAATAATCACTGGAAACCATCCCCATGTCATTCTTTAAGGAAAGAGAGAAGAATCAGAGAATGAATGGGCACAACCACTGACTCAAGCCTTGCACTGAAGAATGCTGGAGTAGGACTGAGAATGAGATAGACACTAAAGAATAAAACAGGATGGTTTCCCACAGTTATCCGGGGGAACAGTGACAAATTCTGTCACCATGTCATTCTCTAGTGCAAATGCTTGTGCCTAGCCCCGGTCACTTAGATGTGTAGCCTCAAGTATTCTATAATATATGGATTAGGCACACCCCTGACCTGCCCATGCTCCTCTCAGATCCACACCCCCTTACAGTTGCTCACTATGGATATTGCATACTCAACTTCTAGAATCTCAATGGCTGTAATGCATCTAGTTGCTAATTAGTGCCAGTTAGCATCATTTAAAATTAACAGCTAATTATTGTATTACATAAGAACATAAGATTCACCGCTGCTGGGTCAGACCAGTGGACCATCGTGCCCAGCAGTCCTCTCACGTGGCGGCCCTTAGGTCAAAGACCAGTGCCCTATTTGAGTCTAGCCTTACCTGCGTGTGTACCTAGAACTGTTCTATAATGTACACACACAGTTTTAAGCTTAGTGTGCATAGTTGCAAGCTTATAGCATTATGGGGTACTGTTTCTTTCAAACTACACTTTCCTCCACACAAAGACCATAGGGTATTAGAAATTATTTTCCTTTACAGATCACAAGAGCTTTCAAGACATAGTTCTAAGCCTAGTCAGAACCAAAGTTTTTATTAATGTTTGGGCATAACCTTCTAATAATCTAAAGGCAATCATATACAGATATCTTTACCACCCGTCAACCAAATAGCAAAGATTCCTTGGCTTTCAGCAAAAGATGTGATCCTTGGAAGCATTGTTTTTTTAGCTATAAGATCTCCTTTCATGAGGAAGCATGTCTGCATACTTCCAGAGCCATCCTACTAGATTATTTAAATACTGTACACCCAAATACTACAAACTCAGTCTGGATCTACTGCATTTCCTGTTACAGAGAGCATGACTTAACTAGTTCACTTTCCTTTCCACCATTTACTTAGCCCTCTTTCTAAAGGGTTCCACAGTATCAAAAACAATTTAATCATAAATTTATAATGTATGTGACTATTGGGCAGACTGAATCAATCTGTGTCTTCTGAGAGAGTATTCTGTGCTTTAATTTTGTATAAACATAGTAACATAAGGTCTACATTAGCAGCTGGACAAGAAACTACATTAACAGAGTTCAGGCACTTTGCAGTCCTTACTTCATTTTTCAGCAGCTGCATAAAGCCCTGTCTTCTAAATTTTCTTATCTTCCATGGTAACAATGTTACCAAAAAGGTTACACCACCTACACTCATGACATGACAAATTAGTAGAATTACTGGAGAACATAATAAACCCAAGACTGAGAAAGCTAAAACTTAATTAGATAGTATATACGCTGAAAGATGTCCTTGGTGCAAACAAACAACAAAAAAAGATACATTCTAAAAGATACTTGTAACACATAGGAGGCAAAAGATTAATGGCAATGCCAGAACATTAGTTTAACAGTGCAAAGTTCTGTAGGGGCTCAATTTATAAAAAGGACACTGGGGCTCATCCGGTTTCTGAGCAGTCTGTATTATTATCTTCCAAAACATAGTGTCATTACAACAAAAAAAGGAATCCCACCCAAATTCCAAAAACCATTTATTTGGCACAGCACAAATTAACGCGCTTCTTCAAACACTGCCAAGATGTTAACTGAAGAATAGCAAATTTAAGCATTAATAATGGGGGAAAACCTACAAATCTAGGCGTGCAATAATGTACAGAGTATCAAAAGATCTCTTCCTCGTCTTTGTACGGAAGAGAATAGGGAGAATCCGCCACTTCCTGCCCTCCCTTTATTGAGTACTATACTTCCCCTCTTAATCCCAATGGTCGGAGAGTATGCCAGGGAATACCTCTAGAGAGAAACAACATATCAAACCCTTCACTCCCCCTCCATTGTACCTGGAAGTGCTCCTGAAAGCGGATAGGGAGGATCTGAGCCATGGCGGAAAGCGGGAAAGAAGACGTGACCGGAGCCGGCAATAGCAGCTAACCCGGTCTCAATCCACTCTCCCAAATGAGAGGAGTTGCGCAAGCGTACAGCCTCTCCGCATTCCGCTAACTGCGCAGGCGCACTAGCGCCCTAAACGCAGCAAACAGAGCCGTCTGCGCAGGCGGACTACCAGCTCGTGTTCTACTACTAGATGAACCGACTGCGCAGGCACGTCAGCACCTTGCACTCTATCTAACAAGCCGGCCGCGCAGGCGCAGTCTCTATTTTCATACATTCCCCCTTCCGTCCCCACGCCTAAGGGAATGAGTTGCGCATGCGCACTAGGGTTCGGGTTGAATAGTGATATACGGAGGGCGGCAGTTATAAATAAATTTAAGGAGATTTGGGGGCCATTGATAAATTATTATAATGAATAGATATCATTTTTCCATTATAAGTTCAATGCAATGAGGGGATGGGTTGGGGGGGTTTCTGAATTTTATTAAATGTTTAGATCAATAGAAAATAATTTTTATAAAATATATCTGATTACATATATTATAGTAAGGGTGGAAAGGAAGGGTTAAAACTTTATGTTTTAATGTTAAATATGATAGAAATTCAAGTGATGTAATTAATTTCAATGTTAATTATTGTTACACTTGATGTAAGATGTAAAAATTAATAAAGATTTTATATGAATAAAAGTTTTCCTCGTCTTCCTTATCAGTCCAGAGCCAATAGCAGATGGGAGGCTGAGCCAATCAAATTTGAACTCTACCCTATTTAGGGATTTTTTATTTTAATAAAGCTGCAGTAAATGCACAGATACAGAAGTCCATTTCAAAGGTGTTAATGAAGGCTTTGTAAAAGGAGCCAGCGGTAGGGGAAGTGCACAAATAGAAAAATGCTAAAGACCCAACTGTATGTGGAGGCTTTTCTCTGAAATTTTGTTAGTAGATATATTTAATAAGAAACTTGAACTGTGATCATTTCACTATACTTAGTGAAGATTGACAACATATTTCCTCCAGTTTTTGACGCTACCTTTAGTGAATTAAGCTATTAACCCTACTCCCAGCCAGCTGATTAACCGTTCCCCTTAACTGTATTCATGACATCCTGTTAGTTTGTCTTGCCTGTTTAGATTGTAAGCTCTTTCAAGCAGGGACTGTTTTCTTACTCTGTGACTGTACAGCGCTGCATGCGTCTGGTAGCGCTATAGAAATAATTAATAGTAATTTAAAGTAGTTTGCATTTGTACTGTCTGAATGTCTCATTTGTTAACCGCAGTCTAGAAATTAAAAAAAATAAATAAATTGCTCTGGGCCTCTAAGCCTTCCTAAAGAAGATACAACTCTTAATGGACTGGGGTCCCTGTGTATTTAACACTAGCTCCATAAACACTACCGATAGATGATCTGGTCTGTTCTACTCCTTGCTACCTTAGAGAACTAGCAAAGGAGCTGGGAAACATCTTTGGAATATAGGACACTAATTGGAAAAAATGCTGCTCTGAAGAGCCTGGGTTGGCTTTTCTTTCCCTCTGCATCTCAGCATCAAAAATAGCTGTTTCCTCTCCCCCTCCTTATAGAATTTTATATATAATATATATAACCTAGTAAAGACAGGAAGGTATGTAAGGAGTTTAGCCTGTAAAATTTTCCTTGTAGTGCTGAGGGGATTTGTCTAGGAGTAGCTTCGAAAATTATTAACTGACTGGAGCCAGGAGGAGTTATTTAGTGTTGGGGATTATTGTTAACACCAGTGTCTTCAGTTCAGCAGGTTAATTTTTGTTAGCTGTTCAGCAAAATTGTTTTCTTGATGGTGGTTACTTCTGCATACTCATTTTTAGAGCAGGTTAAAAGTAATAACATTAACTCAGATGAAAATGGGTTTCACGCTGAGGACTCAACTTCCACAACAGCCTGAGAGGAGGCTCATTCAGATTTGGGGTATCACAGTCTGCAAACTCAAGTCAGCCAAGGGGCTTTAGGGAGCATGGTTTTGGAAGTTGGATCCCCAGAAGACCTTTTTTCATAGTAACATAGTAAATGATGGCAGATAAAGACCTGAATGGTCCATCCAGTCTGCCCAACCTTACCCTCTCTTTAAATTACTGATTTAATTTAAATTTTCCTTCTTCTTAGCTCAGCTATTTCTGGGCCAGAACCCAAAACTCTTCCCGGTACTGTACTTAGGTTCCATTTACTGAAGTCTCCGTCAAAGCTCACTTCATTCCATCTAAACCACCACAGCCGTCAAAGACCTCCCCAGCCCACCCTCAACCAAATGATCATATATGGACACAGACCGTGCAAGTCTGCCCAGTATTGGTCTTAGTTCTTCAATATATACCATTATTTTCTGATTCAAGATCCTCTGTATTCATCCCAGCTTTTTGAACTCTGTCACTATTTTCCTCTCCACTACCTCCCTCAGGAGCGCATTCCAGGCATCCACCACTCTCTCCATAAAGAAGAATTTCCTTACATTACTCTTGAATCTACCACCCCTCAACCTCAAATTATGCCCTTTGGTTTTTACCATTTTCCTTTCTCTAGAAAATATTTTGTTCTATGTTAATACCTTTCAAGTATTTGAACGTCTGAATCATATCTCCTCTGTCCCTCCTTTCCTGTAGGGCAGAGGTGTCAAACTCAATCACATTAAGGGGCCAAAATCTAAAACACAGGCTAAGTCGCGCCCCCATAATAGTACTAATTGTAATACCATTTTTTCTATTCATTTTTCATATATTACATTACATTACATTACAGATTTCTATTCCGCTTGTGCCTTGCGGTTCTAAGCGGATTACAATTTAAGAGACTGGACAAATTCAAGAATATTACAGTACATAGAATCAGGAATGTATCAAGTTACAATTGTTAGTCTGGATGTTTCCAGGAGAAATTTGGAGCACGTAGTAGATAAATCATAGGTTGATGAAGTGAGTTGTACAATGTTTAGGTATATTTATGGAGGGGTGTTCGTGTGTGTAATTTCTAGTGCTATGTTGAGGTTAAGATGAAGGAAAGTGTTTTTTGAAGAGATGAGTTTTGATTTCTTTTCGGAATTCTTTTATGTCTATTGATTTGATCAGTAGATTGGAAATGGTAGTGTCAATTCTTGCTGCCTGAGTGGCTAAAAGGCTGTCGTATAGTTTCTTACGTCGTGTACCTTTGAGAGGAGGGTAAGTGAATAGGTTTTGAGTTCTCCTTAGTCTGTGTGAGCGATTACGGTGTAGTCTTTTGTTTAGGTAGCTGGGTGCCGTACCGTGTGTTACTTTGTATAGTAGACAGTAGAATTTGAACTGGGATCTTGCTTTTATTGGTAGCCAGTGTGAGTCAAGGTAAGCATTTGTGATGTGGTTCAAGGTAAGCACAATATAATCTTAACAACACATAATGGTTAACCACAAAATTAAACTACACAAAGCACACTGTATACTTCTCAACATTCATTCCTACCAGAACACAAATATGGGACTACAAACTAAAAGTACTAATATATACAAACAAAACCCTAAGATTCAAGACTGCATGCAGTACAACCCCAGAGAAATAGAAAAAAAATGCATTTCTTCCTGAACAGTGCAAAATGTAGACAGCAGATATAAATTCTCAAAATTGACACAATTCAATCACTAAATTGATAATAAAATAATTTCCCCTACCTTTGTTGTCTGGTGATTTTGTTTTTCCCAGTCTCTAGCTGCACTTCCTTCTGTCTGTGTATCCAGGGCCATCTTATTCATTTGCAGTTTTTCTTTCCTTCACTTTCTGCCATACATCCATCTTTCTAGTTATGCAATGTTTCTACTACTCAAAACATGGTATGAAAGCAGTGAAAGATTGATATTGCTCCTGTATGCTCAGAAGTGTAAGGCTTTATTGGGGGGTTTGTCCACCCACATCGCGGAACTTATTGTCCAGTCATAGCATAAGTTTCGCTTTTTCAATCAAAAGCTGTATTAATTCCAATATAGACTAATCCATGTTTCTAAAAAGGATTGCTTTAAACAACTTTTCTTAAATAGCTTTTTTTTTAACTGACCAACAGATAAGGCTAATGTCACTTATCTTAGATGGTGTGGGGATCCCAACGCAGTCCCATTTCGTAGTCTGCTTCAGGAGACCAGATTCTGGAGTTCCAAAGCACTTTGCTGGTAGATCATACTACCAGTAAAAACTGAGCATACGGGAGCAATATCAACCTTTAACTGCTTTCATACCACGTTTTTAGTAGGAGAAATGTTGCATAACTAGATTAATTGGTATACATCTGTATAGTGATTCTTATCTCCTTTACTTTAACTACATTAACATGTTCAGATATTGTTAAGTATACATCCATCTTTAGCATTAACTTTTAACATTCAACTTTCTTACATTTTTCTTCTCAAAATCTATCTACTTTTCCATGTCTTCCCTTCCCATCTATCATGTGTATCATTTCTTCCCTCTTTCTTCTCCCCTATTTCCATCTATCCATAAGCATTTCTTCCTATCTCTTCACTGTCACACCCATTACAGTGCACCATCTCCTCTCTCTGTCTTCCCTTCCCCTCCATTCCTGTGCACCATCTCATTCTTCTCCCATGATCAGACAACTCTGTCTTCCCCCTTCCCCCTCATATGGTCTGGCATCTTTTTCCTCTCCTTCCCATAGCCTAGAATCTCTCTCCTCTACCATGGTCTAGTATCTCTCTCTCCTTCCCTCCCTCTAATATCTCTCTCCTCTCCTCGGTCTGGCATCTCTTTCTCCCCTCCTTCCCTTCCATTCCGTGGTCTAGCATCTCTCTCTCTCCTTCCCATTCCAGTAGTCTGACATCTCTTTCTTCCCCATGCACCTCTACTTCACTCCTCTCCTACCACCATGTCCAATAATTATCTCGCCCTCCCTCTTTCTGCCCAATAATTCTCTTCTGCAGCGCTTGTAGACCGGTATAGTTCTTCACAGATGGGTTATATCTCACTGTGACCAGCAGGTGGAGACTGAGACCAAAACTTGGTTGTAGTATATTAGCTGAGGCTCCCTTTTGCCAACCCAGTCTTTCTCAGTCTCCAGCAGGCTGAGGTAGGAAAAATCTGGCTCCTCTGTAAGGCCTGTTGGAATTTGTTTTAGAACTCCTGGTTCCCCTTTTAGTGCCGGATGGAGCTTGGATAGGTCTTGTTTGAGGATCTGTCTGACCTTGGGGGTATCAAACCTGGTGGGTCTCGTGCTGGGTCCCTCCCCACCTTCTTCCACCTCCCCACATTTTTGTAGAGATACCTGTCGGCAGCCTGGCCCCCGTGGTTGGTAAGGCTTCCAGCTTTGAGAGCCGTAGAGTCTGTTTTGAAAGAAAATTAAAAAAATCCTGAGGCTGTGCCGGTCTAAAGGGCTCTTTCCCTTTAAAATTACTGTATTTTACTGTCTTTTTCTACTAACTGGCACTTTTATTCTAGCTAGGTCGTATCTGGAGCAATGAGCACTTTTGCAAGGTGAAAAGTGCTTATTGTAATCCAACTGCGAGGCACTCGCGGCTGGCCTGTTCAAGCAAGGCAGGCCGCTGCGAAGGGGAATCCTTGTCAGCATCGGGTGCTGGCGGCCAGAGATCCCCTTCGTGAGTGCCTTGCAACCGCAGCTTTTCGTGGGGAAGCCCAGGCTTTCCCCGCCGCCCACACGGAAGGTTCCCCAGCCACTGCCGGTCAGGCAGAAAGGATTCCCTTACTGCGCAGTGGCTTGGGACTCCCTTAACAGCTGATGCCGGTTTTTCCTACTTAGCAGCTGGGACAGTTTAGGCCTCTTAGCCACTGCAGGTCAATGGAACTTCTTTTTATTTTGGCAGTTCAGCTCCAGTTTTGGTGGGAAGCACTTCCATTTTGTTTAGCCTCAGGTGACCTCGCCCCTGTTTGGTGACACAGGCGGCAGGTTGTTTGCTGGGTCCCCTGCTGTGGCAGGGAGTCCCATGGGGCCGCTGAGGGTTCCCCCCCTAATTTCATGTTTGGCTTATTGCTGCAGCTGGAGGTCCTGCTTCCACCCTGGGGGGCCTGGGGGGGGGGGAGGGTTTGGCCCCATTCAGTGACAGTGCTATTTCCCTCTGCTCCTCTCGTGTTCCAGCGCCCATAAGTATTGTGGGATGCTATTGGTTTGGCAGGAGCAGTCTTTTGGTTCTCAGGACCTGGACCCTTTGGGGAGCTCTCCAGGATCCTCTGGGGGATTTGGTTTTCCCTCTAGCGGCGCTTGTGCTCTGTCTGCTAGCACTGATGCGTCCATGGGGCATATTTTTAGACGGGATGAGCTCTATGAGATGCTTTTGCCAGTCTCTTCTTGTGTTCTGGTCCAAGGACACTGTGTCAGAGCCCCCGCATACAGTGGACCCCTTGCTCAGGGGAATCCACTCTGGTTCTCGCTCTTTCCCTATGATTCAGGATATTTGGGATATTATGCTCGCATAGTGGCAGGTGCTGGAGACGCCTTTTTCACTTTATGCATTCAATGGCCCGCCTATTTCCCATCCCGGAAGGGGATCGGGATACTCTGAAGTTGCTGGTGGTGGACGCAGTGGTCTCGGCCATCTTGAAGTGGCATACCATGCCTGTGGAAGTTGGTTCTGCCTTGAGGGACCCTGAGGAATGTAAGTGGGAGTCTCTTCTTAAACAGTTTTGATGTGACAGCTCTGGTGGTCCAGGCAGCGATGTGTGGCAGTCTGGTTGCTCGTGCGTGTTTTCTGGGCCGAGCATGTCCTTGACCGTGAGTCTGTTTGGGACTTAATAGAGAAGGAAGTTGCCAAATTGTGATGGGTGCTTCTTATCTCTCAGATGCCATATATGACCTCTTGCAAGCTTCTGCCATGTCTATGGCTTTTGGAGTGGTTGCACGCCATACCTTGTGGCTTCGAGCATGATCGGTGGATGTGGCATCCCAAGTTAAGCTGATATAATTCCCCTTTAGCTTTGTGCACAGAAACTATTGTGGCAGTGAGGAGTTGGAACCAACCAGAATGTAAACACCCGGGGGCAGCAATGAGCAAAATGCCGCCTTCAAGCTGTCTTTCTTATTTGGTGAGGATCTGGACAGATTTTGATTTTTCTGCAGGTTCTAGTATTTTTCTAGGTCTAGGGAGATATAAAAACAGTGGCTATGGCTTAGCTGGTGAACTATGTGGACACTTTCACTGCAGGATTCCAGTTCTTTGCATTTTCCAACAGTTGTTACTATATGTATGTTGTTTTTATTCTCCTGTTTGGAGTGTTTTTACTGTTTACAGTTAGATTTGTGCTCGGTTCTGTTATTCGGCAGACTGTGTTGGCAAGAGGGAGCCTCAGCTAATATACTACAATCAAGTTTTGGTCTCAGTCGCCACCAGGTCACAGTGAGATACAATAGTATGACCATATGGCTCCAGAAAAAAGGGGACAGATTGAGACATCCGGGTTTTACTTCCATTGAAAGCAATGGAAGTAAGGAGAACAGATTGAGACATCTTGGTTGCTTTCAATGGAAGTAAAACCCGGATGTCTCAATCCATCCCCTTTTTTTTGGAGCCATATGGTCACACTAGATATAACCCATCTGTGAAGAACGATACCGGTCTACAGGCTAACAAGAAAGAAAATTAGCAGGTAAGAACATAATTTCTCCTTTCTTCATCTCCCCATGTGCACCATCTCTTTCCCTCTCTCAGGCACCCAATTCTCCCTATTCCCTCCCTCACCTCAGCATCTCTTTCCCTCACTCTCTGTATTCTTCCAATCTATGGCTCATGCTCCCCTCCCTCCTTCCCTTCATTCTATTTCCTAAGTTCATGCCCCTCCTTCTGGACTGCATGAAGGGTGCTGAAAGGGGTGGAGAGGAACAGATGCTGAAGGGAAATGGGGAAGAGAGAGGGGAGAAGATGCTGAAGGGAAATGGGGAAGAGAGGAACAGACACTGAAGGGAACTGGATGGAAGGAGAGAATAAAGAAAAAAAAAAAAGGCACAAGCTGGATTGGGGAGACAGATACCAGATCTGAGGGGAGGAAAGAGACACTAAAAACCACCTGGGGGAGGGAAGGAAAAATGGAAGGTAAAAAGACAGAGACTATGGGTGGAATGGAGGGAAGAAGATGGAAGGGAGAGGCACAGTAATAGAGCATATTGGGGGGGGGGAAGAGATGGAAGGGAGAGGCACAGTAACAGAGCATATGGAAGAGGCAGAGAGAAGGCAGATGGTGGATGGAAGGAATTGAATGAGAAGATGAGGAAAACAGAAACAAAAAAACAAAGGTAGAAAAAGTTTATATTTCTTTTCTTTTAGGACAAAGTAGTATATTAGTTGTGTTGATAAACATTTATAAACAAAGCCCTGCCAGATAAAGATCTCTTTCTCTAGTGTGGCAGCCAGAACTTTGATTTATAAAATGACAATTGTACAGAATATTATTTATTTTTATACTTAATAAGTTCAGTATAAAACTATTTGGGGCTTGGGTAGATGGGATCAGATGGTTGGCAGGGATGATCGCACGGGTCGGAGACGGGGACAAATGTTTTCCCCATGTCATTCTCTAGTAGAGAGTCCATTGAAGATTACTCTCACACTAGTCGGCATGTGGGAGCTACTTCAACAGAAATGTGCACGTTGAGGATTTAATTTTGTCAGATGAATTAAGGTTTCCTATAGCTGAATAAATGGACTTCTCGGCAGGTACAGTTTGGAAAATAATTTATGAAAAGTTGGGTATGTCCAAGGTTAGTGCAAGATGGGTTCCAAGAATTCTGATGCCATATCAAAAGGCTCCAGTGTTGTCATGAGAACTTGGAGATGCTCTGTGAAGACCAAGTGAATTTTTTTAATTGTTTGGTGACTGGAGGCAAGATTTGGGTCTAACACAGAAAAATCTGCAGGCAAAGTCATGGCAACTGTCTTCTGGAATGATGAAGGACTTTTGTATCTGGAATTCATGCCACACAAGACAACCATAACCAGGGAGAGTTACACCAACACAATGATCACTTTGCGGGAGTCAACCAAGGAGAAAAGATGAGGAAAACTCACAGCAGGTGTGCTGCTTCTTCATGACAATGTGCTGGTGCACATGTCACGACAATCACAGGCTGCCATCTGAGAATATGGGATCCACCCTAAAGTCCTTACCTGACTCCCTCATATTATTTCCTGTTCTGAGGTTTAGCCAGTGGTTTTCAAGTGATGAAGACATCAAGGAAGCTGTAATGTCCTAATTTGAAGGTCAAACAGAAGAATTCTTTTCAAAGGGGTTAAAGTCATTATAAGAAAAGTAGAGGAAGTGTATGGAACTATCAGGGGACTATATTGAAAAAAAACCACCGTTTTTTGAAAACTCTTTTCTTTCCTACTGAGGTAGATAAATTTTTGAACGCCCCTCATACATTTCCTGAACAGTGCAAAATATAGACAACAGATTGTCCAAGCCAGGCTGGAAGACTTGAACATCGAGGCCAAAAGAATTGCCAGAATGGATTCTCTCTCCCACATGATTGGGCTAGAGACTCCGTTCTGTGAATTCAAATAATAGACATGAGGAAAAACCATGTAATAATTAGAATTTATTAACATTGCTCCCATTGTCTGGGAAGAGCAAACCATCAGAATTTCAGTGCTCTTCAAAGGAAGAAAGCGAGGACAAATAGATTTATACCCTATGTGACATCATTTGTAATAATTATTATGCTTTAGAATACAATGGCACAGTTGATCACATGACTTCCTTTCCAAAAATGCCTTACGTCAATGTTAACATTAAAAGTCCATTCTGTTAAGTTTTTAAACTCAGCAGGTGGCAGTGTTTTACTTTTTCTTTCTAAATCACTTTTGATCTCTGACCTTTTCAAATATCATTCATGTCAGTAAAAAGCCCTACTTCCTGCGGACACAACTTCTGTGTGACCTTCCAATTAGCACTGTATGTTCTAAACTACAAGGAACAGATTCTCTCTGTAAAACACCCAAGTTTCCTGTTTCTGAGAACCTTATCTATAAATTCCATGGATGCATATGAAGAATGGTACTGTCTTTAAGAGTCATGAAATCAACCTTCTGAACTTCCATAGAATAGCCAGAATTTAGAATCAGCAATTTAAACAAGGAATGCCAATCTGTGAGCTTAATCTTTTTATTACAAGGTCTCAAGGCTGAGTTTCCAAATTTGAATATATTCATTTAATCTTGATTCATTCACAATCTTAGTTTTCATATCCTCTGTCACACCTGTAAATTCCAGAAAATCTTCAACAAGATATAAATTCTGACAACTGACTCATTTCAATCACTAAATTGAAAATAAAATCACTTTTCCTACCTTTGTTGTCTAGTGCTCTTATTTTTCTACTCATCTTTTCCCATTCTCTGGTTGCACTTCCTTCTGCCTGTGCTCTTAACTCTGTTTCCAGGGCCTTCTTATCCATTTGCTGTTTTCTCTCCTTCACTTTCTGCCCTACATTCATCTTTGGCATTAACTTTTAACATTTAACTTTCTTCCATTTTTCTGCTTCCTCCTCAAATCTATCTACTTTTCCATCTCCTCCCTCTCTCTGCTCTTCCCCACCATCCATGTGTGCCATATTCTCGCTCTTTCTTCTTCTCTATTCCCATCTATCCCTAAACGACATTTCTTCCATCTCTCTTCCCTATGCACCATGCCCTCCTCCATTCCTGTGTATTATATCCTCCCTCTCCTATGGTCTGACATCAGTCTTCCCCCTTTCCTCCTCCTATGGTCTGGGATCTTTATTCTCTCCTTCCCACAGCCTGGCATTTCTTGCCCATCCTTCCTTTGTGGTCTGGCAGCTGTCTTTCTCTTCCCTTTCCTAGTCTGGAATCCCTCCAGCCTCCTTTCTTTCAATAGTCCGACATCTCTTTTCTTCCCCATCCAGTGGTCTGACATCTTCCCTCTCCCCCATCCTGTTGTCTGGAATCTTTATCTGCCCCTTACCTTTCTTCCACTGGAGGTCTGGCATCTTTCCTTCCCTTTCCTTCCCATTCTTGCAGTTCAACATATCTCTTACCCTTGCCCATGCTATCCCACACCTGCGGGATCCGGTGCTTGCTCACCGTTCTTCTAGCGGCACTGTTGTAACTCTTCAGGCCATCAGCAGCATGAATGAAATAAACACACTGCCTTCGGTGACCCAGAAGCTTTCTCTCTGCTACTACTGTCTGCCTATGCACGGCGGGAAGCATAGGAAAAGCTTCCAGGTCACCAAAAGCAGCATGTTTACTTCATTTGCGCTGCTGGCGGCCCAAAGAGTTTGAACAGCGCTGCTGAGAACAAGAATGGTGGGCAATCAACAGACCTCATAGGTGGAGGGTGGGAGGCAGCAGCATGAGCTGCCCAGATCTCTGCAGGCTGCCATTAGCTCGCAGGCCTTGCAAGACCACTGCTGTAAGGTTACTAGATGTCTGGTTTCCCAGGTCAAAAGTAGTAAAATAAAAAAGCCGCCCAGACTACTGACAAGAGTCCTCAAAAATAGGTCATCTGAGGAAACCCAGATATCTGGTATCCCTATCTGTGGTACCTGTTGGGGCTAGCTTGCAGAAGCTTTTTTTTTTTTTGGAGCTCGGGGTCCTTTCCCTTTGTAGTACTGCTTGCCTTGCAGGGGCTTGAGCGCAGGCTGTCAGGCATCCCTAGGGGGCTCAGTGGAGTTCTACAGGGTGCTGGCTGCATTTCACCCCCCCCCTTTCATGTCAGTGGGCCTGCGGGGGCTTGAGGCTCAGTCAGACACCGGTTTGACTGGCAGCCTGAATATTTAGTTAGAGAAGCGATCCGTTTGAGTCAGTGATGTCTTCTCCCAGATCCAGCTACCTTGGGAGCTGAGGGAGGTGGCAGCACAGTTTCAGCATAGGTCACAGTGAGTAAGGCTATTACAGCCTGTGAGGCAATCAGGGGAGATCTTTAAAACCTTTTTTTCAGGTTTCTGTCCCTGCCCTTAGGTTTCCCCATTTCCTAAATTCATCCCCAATTCCAAAATCGTGTTTGGTTTTTTTTTTTTAAAAGCATTTTGGTGCTGTTTTTGGTACCAAAACGCTGCCATGGCAGCCATCTTGAATTTTACAGCTTTGTTACAAGCTTAAAGTGACAGTACACTTTACCACTGTCCGACCAGGGCTCCATGGATAACATCACTCACAAGTAAGAATATGCTGCCTGCTTGTCCTAGGAAAATCAGGATAGCCCTCTGTGAATAAGGATAAGGTAGATTTGCATATAATGAAAGCTGTGCATGCAAATCTCTTATGAATATGCACTGTGGATATATTGAAAAATGCAGCTACTTATTTATTGTCAATTCTAGATTTTAAGATCATCAGCTTTAGTGGTAACCTTATTTATTCTTAACAAAACAAAACAAAAAGGGATGCGTGGCCCCCACCCCATTCTGTCCCCCAACCTCACACACACTGCATTTGGAGGGCATCTACACATGTGCAGATGATCACCAGTCATGGCCCCGAGCTCAATAGTTTTCAAAAACTGGACAATCTGATGCGTTTTGAAAACCCATCCAGATTCCTGGACAATCCTCTAAAAAGAGTATACGTCTGGATAAATCCAGATATCTGGTAACTCTAATCAGCTCTCTTGTTAAATATGTACAGTGGCTACCAATGTGGTTTCTGACCCATATCTAAAAGATCATCAATTATAACTCTGCTCAGGCAGCTTTCTTCCTCCATACACTGATAATAATACTGACACTGGTTGCGACAAGTGCTGCATGGCTATGTAAGCCAGAAGCTCTTCCCTTGCACTTTGAGTTCCCTGTAGCGTAAGAAGACTAAAATCTCTGCTCCCAAAGGAGGAAATAAAACAACATGAAAAATATTTATTTCTTACCTTTGAAATTGGCTTCTATAATATATTGGAAAATTTTAATATCAAGACAACATTGAAGAAATGTACATAGTTGTATGACTATTGGATAGATTGTCATATTTCTGTTTCGAATGCTAAAGCTGTACCCTGTGTTAAAGGATGAACAGCAGTAACATGCAGTTGTTATACACCATTGAAAAAGCTGTACAGTATTAGGGGAAAAAAACCATCAGCCTTCTGGAAATGGCACAGAACAGTCCTGGTTCTGCCAAAAGTCACATTAATGGCTGAAAACTGTACTGGGGTAAGACCCGGATCTCTCTCCTTGTTGGACACCGCTTTGCTTATTCTCAACCATGTTGGGGCACCGGCTGCTCTGGAGCCCCCAAGATCCTGAACCAGGGAATAAAGGCTTCAGCAACAAGTGCAGCTTAGAGACTCAGAAGTAGGGGGTTGAGCCGAGTAAACAGGAGGCTTGGTCAGCAAAAGAAGCTACTGCTTTCAAAATAACAAAATCTCACTGGAAAAGAAAAGGGATAAAAAACCAACAAAAAAAGGGCACCTTCCTCATGACAGCATATGAATAATACAAGTCAACACAGGGGAGCATCAACATGGATCAAAGAGATCAAGGTACAGTTTAAACTTCCTTTCATGTAGGACCAGAAACTCTAAAGTACACTTCAGTTTTCTCAATAGCATAATTAGAATTGTAATCTGAGTGTATTCACCGAGACTTATAAAGTCATGCTTCGGTTAAGGACCTCCTCTGTATTTCTGGCTTTTCTAGGAGGACAAGTCCCTTCCCTCTTTTGTGATGCTAAAGCATACTCCAAAGTTCCACTCAACCCTCAAGGTACAGCAGGATGGCAGAAGTATATACACAACTGAGATTTTGTTTCTGGGCTCAAAGAGAAAATGATTGCCTACTACAGTTCTGCAGATAGTGCAGCAGGCTTCAGGTGGCATCTACCTCATAAACATTTTTTTTCTGAGTGAAGGGGAAGGTTTATGCTAGAAGTATACCTCCACCCCTGACATCATGGACATTTCTGCTGGCAGAGAATTCACAGTTATTTTTATGTTGCTATTGCAAAATCATGAACCTCCTAATACTGCCTGAGTTCAGTTACCTTGTTAAAAGGCAAAAGGAATCATCTATAATACCAAAGAAAAATGATTTTAAGAATCTTAAAGTCTCCAATGAAAATTCAGACAGGAGGTGGGGAGGTTTATCATCAAAGTTCATCTCGGATTTTTTTATCAGTGGTTTTAATGTTAACATCCAGCCTGTCTACTTTGTCAGTCACTCGTCCGATGAGATCATCTTGGTCATCAATCTCAGTTTGCAAACCGAGTGCCAGGTCCTTTAAGCGCCCCAGGCCAGAGCTCATGTCATCTAGAGACAGAAGAGGAAAGGGTCACGATTCTTATTCCCTTTTTGCCTTAAGCTACACCATAATCGATAAACCTTTAAAAGAGTGCATACAGCATAGCTCCTAGGAGCATTAAAAAAACAAAAAATGCATAATATGTTAGGCCAGACCAGAGCAGAGATAGGCAATTACATTCTTTTGAGAGTCAAAGAGTCAGGTTTTCAGGATTTCTACATGACGGAAGCAGTACATGCAAACTAATTTCATGCATATTCATAATGGAAATCTTGAAAATCAGACTGGGTTGTGGCCTGTGATGACTGGTTGCACACCCCTGGTGTAGAGTCAAAGGAAAAGGCAGGCCTTGTAGTTTTCCTTAATCCTCCTTATTCTGCACACAAACACAAGTGACAGGAGGTTCTTTAACCACAGCACAAATATTAAAGATCTTCACCTAAGTTCTTGTCAATTTTTTGGTGGTAATTGCGAAGCTGTTGATTCTTAGGATAGTAGTCCGTGCTGGAAGAGGAAGAGCTCACTTCAGATGTACTAGCACCAAAGCCTGCCAAAACAGGGAAGAGAACATTTAACATGACATGTCACCCATATTGCACAAACTCTGCTCTACAGGTTACAGTGTCAGACTACACAACAGAACAGGACATCGGAATGGCTACCAGGAGGAGGAAAATGATGCATGAAAGCATGTTCTACAGTAATTTCCCTTCCAATCACCTGATGTATCCAGATTCCTTAGTTTTGGATGGCTAGCCTGGTAGTTTGACTCTTGCTCTTTGCTAGTAGAGATGGCCTCTTGCAACCTTATGCAAAGAAGGAAAAGAATACATGAGTGCCCAAGCCTTCCAGTGAAGCAAAATCCAACTCCCAACCTGCCATATCTTTTATTCCCTAGTAATCAAGGCACAGCATTTGCTTGGTGATGTCATCATGACATCTCCTGGTGTGTGATGCTCTCTCATAGCTCAGATGAACCTCCGAGAGGCTCCCTAAGCATGTGCAGCTATTGCTGTGATGGCAGATGATCTCTCCGCTTCAGTCTTGTCTCCCACTCCCTTAAGAAAACATAAGTAACTCCAATTTCTTCATTCTACCACTGTGGACCTGATAATTCAAGTTATTGGCTAGTAGGCTTGTCTAGAACAGTGTTTCTCAACTCGGTCCTGAAGTACCCCCTTGCCAGTCAGGTTTTCAAGATATCCACAATAAATATGTATGAAATACATTTGCATATAATGGAGGCAGTGAATGAAAATCAAGTTTATGCAAATTCAATGTGGATATCCTGAAAACCTGACTGGCAAGGGGGTACTCTAGGACCGAGTTGAACAACACTGGTCTAGAAAGCATAGTGGTACTATCTATTCTTCTACAATCCCACTTTAATTTCCATCTACCCGCCAGGAGTTTGTAGGAAGCCTCAAATTCAGACTTATCCCCACCCCCTCATCACTGTGCCAGTACCTCAGTCCCTCAGTCTTTCTTCCTACAAACCAGGCTGTAGGAGCCGATCTTTACTGCTCGTATTTCATTTCGCATAATTTCAGTATTTTACATTCGTGGTTTTCACCTTCATGCTGTGGAGGTTCCCTGTGGGGACCTCCTTGACTTCGGGAGATTGCAGACATTTGGAAAAAGTCTGTTTCTAGTGGGTTCTCTGCTTATCAATGAACCCCCTGGACAGCATGCACATCAGATTGGGGCTCAAGGACCGTTCCCTTGGGAGCTTGCTCACACCAGGTTTGTCCGCTAGTGGGTAGAGCACAGGCTGAACGGTTCCATGGAGGCTTGACTGGAATCAGAGCCAAACTGTGTTCCTCCACCAGGTGTCTGCGTGGAATGTCCGAGGTAAGCAAAGGTCTCCGGCCGCAGTAGTCAGGCCGATAAGGCAATCGGAAGATTTGAAATCCAGATTTCCAGTTCTTTCAGGCAAAGGATCTCCCTGTGAGCTGTTTCAGCTCTGTCTGCAGTGTTTCCCATTCAGCACATGTCACATGACAGCCTGAATCAGCGATTTTGGGAGGTCTTCAAAAGGGGTTTTGGGGTGGTTTTGTTGCATGTCCTACCACTCACCACCTCTAAAATCCTAAAATTGCTGTTTTTTTAGGGTTCCTGTGGTTTTTCCAGGCTATTTTTAGTCAAAATCGTCACCTGCGGTGGCCATCTTGGATTTTTCACGATTTGAATTTAAACATATTTTTTTTATACTTCCAAGCTTCGTTTTTGCAAGAAAACTACATAGATGTCCTCTCCAGGGCAGGATGCCTCATTTGCGGTGGATGGCTATCAGATGCGCAGCCGTGTTCCATGTGCGCTGCGGCCCGCGATGGATGCAAGGCTCGCCCGGATTTGGTGCCTTCAACCTCCAAGGAGGGCCTTCTGCCCCAACTCCCTTAAAAAGGGTGTTGGGGAGCCCTAGGGAGTGCGCTTAGCAAAATGCAAGTGTGTATCTGGTGAGAAACCTCATAAATCATCCAAACAGTCCAAAACTTATGTGCAGAGGTCGGCTCCTGCCATGGAGGACAGTTTTTCCCTGGAATTTGTGAATATGCTTTATCAGGCATACTTAGTTAAAAAGTCTCTGCCTGTTTCCCTTCCGCCGGCCTCTGTGTCGGTCACCCTGCTCCAATGGACCAGGGTCTTTTCTCTTGCTTTCCCTTGGAGGTGTCGGCAGGTAAGCCGGTTGTGTTGGACACTCTTTCCATACCTCTGCTTTTGCCGGGAGGCACTGTGGCAGTTGCAAATGTGGTGAACTTGACAGATCTCCAGGATCAGGATCAGTGTGGAGCCCCAGATTTGGGGGGAGGATCCCACTGTGCGTCGATTTTTCAAGAATTGAAGCTGCAGACTGAGCAGCCGGCCACTGCAGAATGTTCCCTCATAAATGTCAGCAGTTATTCTAGAGCCAAGCAGAATCAGGTTCTGGTTAGGACTGCAGAGAAAACTAGAGGGTCAATAGGAGGCACTCTTCCCTCTCAGCCATTACAGATCCAATGTACCAGCAGTGCTCAGATAAAACACTGAACAGTGGCTTTTCCCACTCAGCACCATTAACAACCCCCCTAAACCCCCTCCCCCCCAAAAAAAAAAAACCAAAGCAAACAACAACAATAAATAAGAAAAAAATCTCACTTGCTGCTGGCTCTGGCTTCAGGAGCTCCATTCTGCACAGGAGGAACTTCAGTTGGTTTAGATTTGAAGTAATTTACAAACCCACCAAAGACACTCTTAATATTATTTATGAGCCTTTGACTGGTCTTTAAATCTTGTTCCATTTTATCTACCATTCTCTCTGTACGTCTCAGGGCTTCACCCTGGCGAATCAGCTCCTGGTGAAATCAACAGAAATAAAGAAAGAAAAAAAAAGTTAAAGAAATTGGCAATTTGAGACAAGTCTCAAAGTAGAGTTCTGAATTCATTTGTTTGTGATTACCTGGTTGGTTGATTATTTTTACATGATATTCACTATGAAACACATTTGCATGTAATGTCTCCATTACATACAAATATAGCTCATTCATACTTATTGTACATATCCTGAAAGCCTGATAAGACAATGGGCTATTATAATTCTTCAGTGTTAGGATATGAGAAGTTATACATTGAAAGCTTCGGTTCTGCTTAGAAAATAAGAGGAGAGCTTGACTTCTGCTTATTCCATGACCTACAGGACTGTACAGCTAATCATGATATTAGGGCTAGTGGTACAGGCACTGTAAGGTGACTTAACGCCGTAAAGCAGATCAAATGGAAATGACTTTTAGTTGATATAAACTATTTTACAAAATAAATATTATGACAGCTTTAAATTTTAGGATACCCTCCCACTTCTAGTTTCTATTCACATTTTTTCCAATTCCTTACTAATGCATGAACCATCTGTCCTAGCCACCATAAAGGACAGACAAGACAAGTTAAGCATGTTTTTGAAAGATGAGTAACCTTTAGATATGTGACGTGCTTTAAATCAGAGCATACTGTGAGAAACCAAAGCCAGAAGCAGCAGCAGAAACCATCCCTATCATGAAGAAAATGTGATTCCTTCATTTACTTGACAAAAAAGACCACTGACCATTTTAGTAGCCACCCTCTAGACCAGGGATCTCAAAATCCCTCCTTGAGGGCTGCAATCCAGTAGGGTTTTCAGGATTTCCCCAATGAATATGCATTGACCTTGGGCAGGTCACTTAGTCCTCCATAGCCCCAGGTACGTTAGATAGATTGTGAGCCCACCAGGACAGATAGGGAAAATGCTTGAGTACCTGATTGTAAAACCGCTTAGAAAACTTTGATAGGCGGTATATAAAATCCTAATAAACTTAAACTTAAACTTAAACTTAATCTCATGCATATTCATTGGGGAAATCCTGAAAACCCGACTGGATTGCAGCCCTCAAGGAGGGACTTTGAGACCCCTGCTCTAGACTAACTCCATCCTGTTTATATCTGTTTGAAGGTGCAGTCTCCAGAGTTGTACACAGTATTCTAAGGGCCCCTTTTACAAAGACAAAATAGCAATGCTACCGGGGTAAATGCACCAAAGCCCATTCAATTCCTTTGAGCTTCAGTGCATAATCACTACTACTCTTTTACTAAGCCACGATAGATGTTTCTACAGTGACCCTAAATGAACTGATGCTCATAGGAATTGTACGAGCGTTGGAGCAGCGTCGGAACATTTATCACTGGGCTAAAGTAGTGGCGTACCTAGTAGCATATGTGACACCCAGGACCCATCATTTTTTAACACCCTCCTCTTTATGAAAAACATGATTTTTAGTAATAATCCACATGTTGTAGAACAAGAGTGTACCTAGGAAAAGGCAGCATCTTACACACTGCAGCAAGCAATAGAACATCAATACATCCAATGTAAAACAAACAAGCCTCATTGGTACAGGATTGATCCTGCAGTCAATGCGCACAGTCAATGCTAACAGAAAACCATGTCTTTTATATACACTGAACAAAGAAACACCCTTGCCCAGTATGGAATAAATAATCAAACACTAAAAATAGAAATATGTAGACAAAAGTTAAACTGAACCACCAAGAAGACAGACTTTGCATACAATGCAACACAACAGAAAAAGAAACAATGAAGCATGTCCCCTAATATTGTGCAAAAATACAAAGATAGCTTTTTTTTTTCAAATTTATATCTATCACCACTTACAAATTAACAAATAATAATAAAACAGAAAATGGAAAATAAGATAATACTATTTTATTGGACTAATACATTTTTCAATTAACTTTCAGAGGCCAAAACCTCTGTCTTCAGGTCAGTATAGTATAATGCTCTTATGGTATCCTGTCCTGACCTGAGGAAGGGGGTTTTGGTCTCTGAATTAGTCAAAAATGTATTAAAATTAGTCCAATTAAAGAATCACCTTATTTCCATTTTCTGTTTATAAACATTTGAATCAACACAGCTACAATACTACTTTATCCTAAAGCAAAAAAGTGAATAAAATAGAAACATTTTTTCTACCTTTGTTATCTTTGGTTTCTGCTTTCCAAATCTTCTCATCACTCTCTGCCCTCTCTTTGCCCCTTCCATATGGCATCTTCTCTCCTTCTATGCCCCTTCCTTCATTCTCTCCCTTTACCCCCATTTGTCTGGCATCCATCTTCTTCCCTTCCCTCCCCCAATGGTCTGGAATTTCTCTCCTCTCCTTCCTTCCCCCCATGGTCTGGCATTTCACTCGCTCCTCTCCTTTCCCTTCCCTCTTCTTCCATCTCAATTTATTTTCTGCATCTGTATAGATTAAAAAATTCTTACTATCCAGTCCTCTATTTCTCTCTTTTCACTCTGTCTACCTACAGCTTACCATCTCTTTTCCTCACCTCCTCCAGTATTTCACTAACTTTGTCCTCTTCCCCCCATTCAGCATGTGCTCATTTTTATTTATCCCCTCCTTCCATCAAGTGCCATCATCTCTATCCCTTCCATCCAGTATCTTCTTCTCTCTGTCTTCTCCACTTCCATCCAGCATCTGCCCCCTCTCTCCACTTCCATTCAATGTCTCCTCCCCTTTTTTTCTCTCTCCCCACTTCCATCCAGCATCTGCTCCCCTCTCTCCCATCCCCACTTTCATCCAGCATCTGCTCCCCTTCTCACTAATATCCGTCTGTCCCTTCTTGCGTCCTTTATTTCACATCATCTGCCCTCTCTCTCCCTCCAAACCAATTCTATCCAGTATCTTTTCTCTTCTCCTTGCATCCCAATTCCATCAGCATCTGCCCCTCTCCCTCCCTCCACCACCCTTTCATACTAGTACCCTGCTCTTTTCTCTCTCTCTCTCTCCCTCCATCCCAATGCCATTCAGTATCCTGTCCCCTCACTTCCCCACCACTGCTGTATGCTTCTTGAACCAGCATCAGCGGCTGTAAACTTAAATGCAGCCATTGTGGAACCTTCCTATACCTTCCCGCAGCCGCTGACTCTGCTCCGAAACAAGGAGGTGATGTTGGAGGGAGCGGACCGGCAGCCATGGGGAGATGCAGAAAGGTCCTGTGATGGCTGCATTTAAAGTTTGTTTCTGGTTTGGGAAAGCAGCAGCGGCAGAGTAGGACGGGAAGTCCTAGATCCACTGTGCCAGCTGTGTACCTCCTTAAAAGGTACTACCCGCCCCTTGGTACAGCTTAGGTAAAAGAGGGGGTAAATTCCTTCAATCCTAATAGGAATTGATGCATTTTACAAAGCAACTTAAAACAATATAAAATAAAATATCAATTATGTAAACCCAAAATTTAGGCATGGGGAGAGGGGAACCTGCAAAAAGTGCAGTTACAATCTAACCACCTTAAGCACTATTCTTCTATTTATCTGTTATCATCTGTTTTATTACCATATTACACCCACATTCCTAATAAAACAAAATACCATCACTTATTTCTCTATCATATCTCCTCTCTTCTACATTTCTTGCAAAGTATACATATTGAGACATCTACATCAATCCCATCACTAGTTAAAAACAACTTACCTTGATTTAAATGTAGGATGACAAAGTTAGAAACTGCACTTTTTAAAAAGCATATCTCTCTTTGATATCAATGGAAATGAGACACAAATAATCCCAGAATTTATTGAACATAGTACATTAAGATAAGCTTTCCTCTGTACAAACAGATATTTTAGTTTATGCTGTGAACTGTGTCCGTTGTTACTTGTGGTCATTCCTGTACATATCATCTAACCAGAAGCTTCTGATTATAGGAGTTTGAGAACACAGCTTTATGAGGTTTTGTTTCTCAATTTATGATAACTAGATACGTGAACAAGTATAAAGATTGAAACCCCCCCCCAAAAAAAATTTCACAGTGACTTGTAAGACAAGCTAATTTATTATTTCTTTTTTACAAGACTAGCTTCTCCACCCCCCCCCCCCCCCCGATCCAGTAGTATTTTACCTCTGAGGTATCGACCCCAATCTTTTCAGACTCATAAATAAGAGAGAGGGAGCGATTAGTGCTGTCTACTGTGGCTTCAGTTCTCCTCATCACTTCCTGCCGCAGATGCTGCTGCCTCTCTGTGGCCTCCCTCCGCCGCCTCTCAGCAGGGTCCTCGTCGGTATGGGCTCCATCATTCCACTTTGATGGTCTGAAATCCTCGTCCTCTTCTTCATCAAATGGGTTATAACTTCTAGACATAGCCTCAGATCCTACTACAGAATCAGAGAACAAAGAGCTAAAGCCACCCACAGCAGGGCTTCTGAAAAGAGTAAATATTAGCCTGCCAGAAAAACAAGATTAGCACACGATACTGGTATAAGTTACAAAAAATACAAACAAACCCCAACAAAAAACCCGTAACCTCTTCACTGACCACCGTTTCAGCTGTATCCCAACACCCCTATAGCTTCAACCCCACAGAAACTAAATTGAGAAGCTGTGGTAGCAGCAATAAGAAATTGAACCAGTAGAAAAGCCAGACCAGCTTCTTTCCGACGTCCCCACCTGGAACCTGGATCAGCTGCTTCTGCTTTCTACTTCCGCAGTCAATCTGACGTCACCGGTCACTGATTCGGGGCTCAACCACTCAGATCTGTTCTGGAGGGGGATGACAGAAAGATCTCCTATCCTGTCCGGATCTCTTTTACTCAGTTCAGTTCAAAAAATTACGTAAAGAAGAGCAAATCGTTTTTGTGTCCCTTTATGTCTTTTACGGCTCATGGTTTCTATGTTACGAGGTAAAGAGAAATATTAGGGATGAATTGCTCCTCATGGGGCGGAAGAGTCTTTGAATACTAGCATACCCTGCGCCTGTGCAGCTCGGCCTCTGTCAGGTGACAGTGGAGCGTGAAGCCGCTCTGAGGTCGGTGAAGTCGCTGGCGTTCTGTCACCGGCCGTCAGGACTTGAAAGTAGGGTCTGTGCTGTAAACATGGCAGCCAGAGGCGGTGGCTCGAGGAGCTTCTACTTTAATACTGTGCTTTCTCTTTCGCGATCCCTGGCCGTGCAGAAACTGGCCAGCCTGGAGAAGGTAAGAGAGAATTTCCGGCCCCCCGATGTGCTGAGTGCGCTGTCTGACCTGGGCCCATGCTCGTTTGTAGTGATAACCCATTGGATTCTCTGTATCTGTTGTGCTGTCCGTTGCTGGGTGGCACCGCTTGCTGTGCTGCCCTGTACTCTGTGGCACCGTTTGCAGTAATGCCCTATACTCTTTGTGCTATGTGGCACCGCTTGCTGGGTTGCCCTGTACTCTGCATGTGTGCTGTATGGCATCATTTGCAGGGTTGCACTGTACTCTGCCTGTGTGATGTGTGGCAGCATGCACAGTGCTGCCCTGCATTCTGTGTGCTGTGGCAGCATGCACAGTGCTGCCCTGTACTCTGTGTGCTTGTTGTATGGCAGCATGTGTAGTGCTGCCCTGCACTCTGAGTGTGTTCAGTGCTACCCTTTACTGTATAACATCACTTAGTACTGCTCTATTCTCCCTATGTTGTACAGCACTGTTCAGTTGTGCAAATATTGTGTGGTAGATGTAGGCAGAATTTATTGTGACAAATATAAATTTATAAAAACCTTTTTCCCAAACAAGGGACCCGACACGGTCCGTGTTTCGGACAAACCTTTGTCGGGTCCAATATGCAAAAAGGTTTGAAAAATATGCCACAAAAAATATGGAATAAAAAATCATAAACCAAAAAGTCCAATGTGTCGAGAATCGCCAACTCCTGTAAAGCGTCTCACAAAGTGAGTTACAGGAGTTGGCGATTCTCGGCACATTGGACCTTTTGGTTTATGATTTTTTATTCCATATTTTTTGTGGCATATTTTTCAAACCTTTTTGCATATTGGACCCCTGACGAAGGTTTGTCTGAAACACGGACCGTGTCGGGTCCCTTGTTTGGGAAAAAGGTTTTTATAAATTTATATTTGTCACAATAAATTCTGCCTGCATCTTGTACACATCTGCAGTTGGTTTTTATTTGTTCCTGGTTGGTTTTTTCTGCAGATAAGGTTAGACCCCTCCTTCCTTTTTTGTTGCTCTCCAAATATTGTGTGGTACCACCTGGTACTTTCTTGTTTGGTATGTTTATTCTTAGTAATATATTATTTGGGTCACTTTTCCTCTGGTAGGTACAGAAGCTTCTATGTATGTGCCCGGTGGATTTTCATGGAATTTTCCAGCTGGATGAACGGCGCAGAGATGCAGTGATTGCTTTGGGTATTTTTTTGGTGGAATCGGGCCTTCAGGTCTGTACCTTCTCTCTCTTTTCTTCTGTTAACTAGTTCTGTCCATTACAGGGATAGTGAATGCACCTTTTTTTTTTTTCAAAGTACTGTAGTTCTTTTAAAAGTTAGGCAATCTCCCCTGATGCTTTGCTGTAAATGAATACATCTTTCTCATTTTCTTTTTTACTTATGCCATCATTTTATAGCAGAATAACTGCCTAGGTAGGCAGTGTGTAACAGAATACTTTTCAAGGGCTTCTAATAAATGTAGTTTTATGTAGCGTTTTTCATCCAAGTAGAACTCCGGCGTACTGAACAGACAAATTCATCAGCCACTTTTGGAGTGGGTGTAATGGATTTGGACTGCTTGAAAGAATCCAGAGTTGAAAGTTAATCTGGCAGTGTTATTCTTACTTGTTTATAACAGGTTAAACTAATCCCTTCTTTTACTAAGATGTGCTAACCGTTAATACGTCCATAGACTAACATGCACATGTTAGCGTTTAGCGCGCGCTAAATTGATTAGCACACCATAGGAAAAGAGGGCCTAAGTCTCAAGGAGATAGGGGAATCTGCTAATTGTGTTTTACCTGCTCAGATTCATCTATGCTCTGGATCTTTTTTTTCCAGCACAAGGACATTCTAGTGCAATACCTTCTTCGGCTGCTGAAAGGGCTTCCCAAGGTACAATGGATAGAAGAAAGTACTGCACGGAAAGGCAGAGGTCAGTACCATTCAGGGTGGGGTTTAAAAAAAAATTTTTTTTTTAAATTTTAATCAGGCTTTGTGGCATACTGTATTTGAAAATATTTTCTTTAATGATGCACTGGGTAGTTGCATAGAATTTCCCCAGTAGTAGATTGCCCCTGCATGTTCCAGGGGCTGTGAACACTGCTTCTACATCATTCCAGGCCTTGGAAAGAGAAGGAAGAGTTAAGCCTGGGAACTGAAGTAGTTGTATGTTAATCAGATATTCTGTATTTATGGAATGGGATGTGATGGAAAGGTGCAAAATTTTATGAACTTGTCCTTTCTGTTGCTGTGTTACAGTCAGGGCTGTGGAGTCGTTGGAGTTGAGGAGTCAGAGACAATTTTGGGTACCTGAAGTCAGAGTCATGGGTACCCGAAACTGAGGAGTCAGAGTCGAAGGATTTATCTACCAACTTCACAGCCCTGATTTTTATAACCTCTCATAATTCTTTTCTTATATACCCAACCCACCACACTCTCCCCCCCAGTCCCTTGTAAAATCCTAACGGCCAAAAAAGAAATATCAGGAAACTTCCAACTATTAAAGGTTTAAGTCATTTTAAGACTACTATATGCTCTTGAAGGTAAATTCTGAATATACTGCTCCCATATTAACCAATATTGCTTCTTTCAATGAAAAGTCAAACAAGCATCCCGAGCTTCTAACATCAAAAGAGACATACCCTTCTCTTAAGGAAAAGTGTTCTTGTTTATGTGGGTTGTACTATAGCACTGTGACTGATTTCTCAATCCATTAGATGTTGAACATAGATTGTCATGGGCTGAGGGTGTGGAAGAACAGGGTGACATGAAGAAGGGGAAGGAATTTTCTACTTTTCCTTTATTTTGATTTTTTTTATATACTTTGACTAGCTCAGATGTGGAGTATTGCTGTAGATCTCTTTAAGGGTATACTTTTTATTCCCTTTTACCCTGAGCTAGAGATTGTTTTTTTGCTGAAAGATGCTGATAATGTAGTGGCTCCTTTCTTGCACTCTTCAGGCATGCTTCCAGTTGCAGAGACCTTCAGCTTTTGCCTGGTGACTATGTTATCCGATGTTGCTCACAAGGATCCAGCTTTCCGAGTACAGGTAGGATTGCCTGTATGTCATAGTGTGGCAGAAGCACTTCTGTTTGTGTCATTTTTAGTAGAAGGTTTATAATGTTGTTGAAATGAATTCTATTGTTTTATCTTAATTGAAGATTATTTGTTTCTTGTGACTCGCCAAGACCTTTGTGAATTTGGTGGGATATAAATGTATTAACTAAATACATAAATATAGGGGCATATGTTTCTCGCATGTTCTCATATATACATCCTCATTGTGTTTTTCATTTGTTTTGTAAAACCACCAGGAGAGAACATTCTTGGCTTGGTAATATACCTTTTGGGGGAAATAGTATGTAGACTTTCATTTCTAGAGCATGGCAGGCTCAGAGGGTTGCTTCACTGGAATTTTTTCCAAAGCACTTGATATTGTTTTAGGCGGGTCTGCGACAATTGGTAAGAAGACCAATTGTGGCATCCTGCCCATCAGCCCCATGCCCAATAATTCTCCCTCCATCATCTCTCTCCTGCACCATGCCACATCTCTCCCTCCAGAGAGAGATGAGAGGGAAATATGTTGGATGTGGTGGTGGAGAGGGAACAGGGGACAGATAGAGTGTGGATTGCAAAGCCCATGGCTTTGTGAAGAAGTACGGCAAATTCTGAAGGACTCCTGTTGGTGGTCCAAGTTCTGTATCCTAAGTTCATGCCCCCTCCCTTCTGCCTTTCATCCTTTCTCCCAAGTTCACGCTTCCTTCCCTCTGTATCCGAAGTTCGTATCCCCACCTCCTTTGTCGCAAGTTCATGCTTCCTTCCTTCTGTATCCCAAGTTTGTACCCTCACCTCAGACCTATGTCCCAAGTTCATGCCCCCCTCTGGCAGGCTAAGACATCTGTGTAGTCCTCCTTCTTCTCCTTTTCTAGTCTTGACATCTCTCTCTCCCTTCCTCCATCACCCTTCTCTGGAATCTGGCATCTCTCCCTTCCTTGAGTCATCTTTCCTCCCCCCCAGTGTAACATTTCTCCCTCCCTTCCTCCATTCTGCCCCCAGGAATCCTACATATTCTCTTCAAGTTTTAAGTTTCAAGTTTATTAGGATTTTTATATACCGCCTATCAAGGTTATCTAAGCGGTTTTACAATCAGGTACTCAAGTATTTTCCCTATCTGTCCCGGTGGGCTCACAATTTATCTAACGTACCTGGGGCTATGGAGGATTAAGCGACTTGCCCAGGGTCACAAGGAGCAGCGCGGGGTTTGAACCCACAACCCCAGGGTGCTGAGGCTGTAGCTTCAACCACTGCGCCACACACTTCCTTTCTTTTTTGTAGCCTCCCCCTTCCTGTCCAACATTTCTCCCCATTTTCCCTCCACCAGTCCAGCATTTATTTCTTTCTGCCTCCTGCATGCTTCCTCTCCTCCGGTCCTCATTTCCTCCCCCAACCAACATCTTTCCCTCTCCCTCCATGAGTTCAACTTTTCACTCTTATCTGCCTCCTGCACACCCTCTGTTCTCTCCCTCTTCCTCTGAGTGTGACATAGTAACATAGTAGATGATGCCAGATAAAGACCTGAGCTACCCGGTACTGTGCTTGGGTTCCAACTGCCGAAATCTCCATCAAAACCTACTCCAGCCCATCTACACCCTCCCAGCCATTGAAGCCCTCTCTAACCCATTCTCCCCCAAACGGCCATATACAGACACTTCTTCTTCCCTCCTTTCTGCTCTCCCAATCCAACCTCTCTCCTTCTTTCCTCATGAGTCCAACACTTTCTGCCTCCTGCATGCTTTCTCTCTCCCTTCTTGCCCCCAAGTTCATCTCTTCCTCTCTGTCTCCTTGCATGCTCTCTCTCTCTGCCCCGGCTCTTCTCTACACCCACCCCATGATATAGGTACTTTCATTGGCTGCTGCTGGCAATGCCCTTTGGACCGCAAATCATGTATGCAGCCCTGCACCAGCATCTTCTCTCTGCTGTGGACCTGAGGAATTGGAAGTTACATCAGAGAGGGCAGGCCACAGTAGAGAGAAGAGGCCAATGCCAGCGACAAGGAAGCGTATGTGATTGGCTGCTGTCGGTGATGTCTTTTGGGACACAAATGAAGGAAGGACTGCCACAACCTTGTGCCAAATTTTTTTTTGAGGTGGGTCTATGGGTGGGGTTTTTTCCTATGACTTATAATTAGGGTGAGCCTGCAATGTTAATAGAGTTTCTGAAATTAGCAGGGCTCTGATGATACTGAGGACTTTTTCCTCCACTAATTCTTGTTACTTATTTGCTTGTGAGTTTGGTTCCTCCCCCCAGCAGAAGAGAGTGGATCTTTTTATTAACATAGTTGATTTAATAATCTACCTGATCCCTGACCCGTATTTCACTATTGGACATAATCTGGTCCCCCATCCCCACCTATCCCCAGTCAATTCTTTTTTTTTTAAGTTCAATGCTTTTTATTGAATTTTTAATTACAAAAGAGAAGAAAAACATTGACCATATATAGTGTTATTGAGCTTCACAAGGATATGAGGAAGGTCAATAAACTAACAAAATATCAATAACAAAAATAATATATGTCATGAAGACAAAACAAAATCAGGTTGGTCAAGAGTGTCTGAGATAAAGAAGATGCTGTATTTGCTGTGTTGGTGGGTATGCATCACAGCAATGTAGTATGAGATTAGTTGACAGAGTTAGTAATTACTGAGTGAATCAGTGTATGCTCCCTAGGGACCTCCATTATGACCTCCATGTTTTGAAAAAAACAGTAATGGGGACCAGAGGTTCCTGAAACATTTTATAGAGTTTCCCCAGTCAATTCTATTCTGTCCCCACACCATCCCCATCATATGGACTCCCATTGGCGGCCCAGTTCCCACAGAACTTTTGCGGGAGATGACCAAGGCGGCAGCCTTGTTGAAGAAGCGCTGCATGGGGAGGTGGTGTGTCGGCAGCCCTGTTCCAGATCAGGGCTGCCCACAGCTTTGTGAAAAGTTTCCTCAGCAGCCTTGTTGAAGAAGCTTTGTACGGGGAAGCGTTGGCACATATTCATAGGTATTCATCGCTCAGTCTGCAGCCAGGAAGTCAATTTGTAGTAGGGACTTAATGCATCCTACCAATTGTCATCCTACCAGATGTCACCCTATTATCATTCTACTAATTGTCTTCCTATGAATTGTCATTCTCCCATTATTTGCAAAGTGAAATTGACCTAAGCACTGCATGTGACTAATAGTGAAAAGACTTCTCAAAGCCTTGTAAACCCATTTCAAGACTGGCTGAGGTTTGCTGTTATTTTAAGTTGCAGTAGGAGAAGCGTTCTCCTTACTGAGTGTCACTTGAGTACTTTTTGTTCTGCATCTTAGGGTCAGAAAGGTTTCACCTCTCTGTGAGCATGATAATGGTTAAGGATCATTTGACCCATGCAGTTTTACATTGATTAAATTGTGAACAATGGCATAAGATTTGTTGGAAAAGACACGGCAGAAGGGAGATATAATCCGAAGTCTACAAAATCCTGAGTGGTGTAGAACGGGTACAAGTGGATTAATTTTATTTTTTTACTCCATCAAAAATTACAAAGACTAGGAGACACTCGATGAAGGTATAGGGAAATACTTTCAAAACCAATAGAAGGAAATATTTTTTCACTTGGAGAATAGTTAAGCTCTGGATTGTATTGCCAGAGGATGTGGTAAGAGTGGTTAACGGAGCTGGTTTAAAAAAAAGGTTTGGACAAGTTCCTGGAGAAAAAGTCCATAGTCTGCTATTGAAACAGACATGGAGGGGAACCACTGCTTATCTTGGATTAGTATCATGGAATGTTGATACTATTTGGGTTTTTGCCAGGTACTTGTGACCTGAATTGGTCACAGTGAAGATGGAATAATGGGCCAGATGGACCATTGGTCTGACCCAGTAAGGCTATTCTTATGTTCTTATGACTAAAGTGGATTGTAGCAGACTATTGGACTAGGCACAGAAATATATATTCAAGAGATGGTGCCATTCTGTCTGTCCTTATGCTCATAGTCTGGATTCTGCTATTGTGTCTATAAGGAAATATTTTCACAAGAGGGGTTTTTCTTTCTTTTCATCATTTTCAGATTTTAGAGACCATTCTGGGTGTGATGCACTATCTTCTGGGAATGTGTCAGACCCCTCAAACTCAAGATAAAGGTACCACAGACATTCTACTGCTTATGATGACATATGTTAAGTAAAATAAGTGACTTGTAGAAGAAAATGGTATTGTCCTTGGTGTGCATGGGCGAAGGGTGAATACCTGGACCACAGATAAAACTAATATGGAGAAAGCTGACAGGGAGGTGTAAGCATTATTTTTATCATTCTTTGTTTTTTACACCTTTCAATAAAGCCTTTTCATGTACTTGCATAAAAAAACAGGTTGAGGCCAATATCTGGACCAAAGACAAGGACACAAGTTGAATATATTGTCAGTCTAGATTCGTGAGCACAGATTATAGTCTAGGTGTTCATTTGCAAACCTACTGTATATAGGTTACTTTCATACTGCCCACATAGCTACAGAGTCCATGAAGACATTGTATCTTCTCTTTCTGTGGGCATATTTTCCAATCAAAACAATGTTTGTATACTTTTTTTTTTTTTTATAAATCTTTATTCATTTTCAAAAATTACAACAAGTGTACAACATTTATTCAGAAATACCTTAATTCATCACTTGACATTCTTATACTTTTGAAAATACAAAAGTGTATATTGTGGCAACTCCCTTCTTAAAAAGAACCCATTTCTACAAACTCTTCTATCCGGTGTAGTAGTTTTGAAAACTGACCTGTTACTCTGACAGAAGTACACCAGCTGTAAATTTTTCTGCAGACTTGACTGTTTATCCAGATGAACCAGATTGGGTTAAACTTGTCCATTTGTATGTGCATGACTCGCTTGGCAAAATTAATTTGTTGCCATAAAACTAGGATTATGTAGGTCCTTCATTTCATCAGATTCCTTCATGCCAACAGCAAAGATATTTTGGTTTGGAAAGATGGTATATTTTCTGTAATTCTCAGTGTTGACCACATTAAAAGTCACTATGTTTTTCAAATAAAATTCACTATTTTGAGGCAAAGAATGTGTTTAATGATGTCTTTTAATATTCAAATCGTTTTATTAGCAAAAAATAACCACAAACAGAGGCAAACACACAATGAGATCTACTTGCCATGGAGGACTACTCAGATATCCTCCATGGCCCAACCAAGCCACCCCTTTCCAAACTGAAATCTCTCCCTTCCCTCTATCATTCAACGCACATAAACAGGTGGGTTGGCATACAGTTGAAGTCGATTTAAGATGCAACTACAACTCCTTGGAGTCAAAATGTTCAAATAAAGAGTCCAAGTATTGAGAAAGTCTCTGCTTCTTCTGCTAGAGGAATAAGACAACCTGGCCTCCCATCCCATCAGTTCATGCAGTTTGTTTCTCCAGTACCAAAAGGAGGTGGCTCTGCAGACATGCAATGATTCAGAATACATTTTTCCCCAAATATAACATTTACCAAGAAACAGTTTCTCTGCAGAGGTATACACAGACAACATAGAAAACTGAGCAAATAGCATGGAAAGCACAGAAACAGGAATAGATACTTGTACCCCCCCTCTCAGAAAAGAAGCCAGGTTCCTCCAAAACCCTGAATACCTTCACAGAGCCAGAGGCCTTGAAATAATGATGTCTTTTTCTTTCAGAGTACCTCTGTAAATATGCTGTGCCATGTTTGATTGGAATCTGTCGCGCATTTGGCCGCTACAGCAACACAGACGAGGCTCTGCTGACCAAGTTGTTCCCAAAGGTCTTGCCGCAGACTGCAAGGGCCCCAGAGGACCTAGAGGGGGTTCGCAGGCGCTCCTTCAATGACTTCCGGTCAATTATTCCCACTGCCTTGCTGACCGTGTGCCAGGGCGACTCCCTGAAGAGAAAGAGCAACAACGCATCCAGTGGTTCTCAGGTTTGGAACGCCTTCCCTTGACCTGTTCTTCATGCACAGCAGAGGGCCCACATTTAAAGACCTGATGGGTTATATAAGGGACTCTTGCAGTGTTATCTTTGTGTATTTAGTTTGCATTGCTGTTGCTAGGTTTGTCTTGTATAGTTTTCTTTCTATACTATAATCACAGTGTCTTTATAAATTCTAAATTAAATATAGTGAATATCTCAGAACCAACACCCGTGACTGGTGAATTCACCAAACTGGGGTTAATTGGGGGACCATCATTGAAATTCACTGACCCCTCACCACCCTAATTAATATAATTGAAAGCTCCAAAGTTCCAAAGTTCCAAAATATGGTTACTTATCTTGTGTAACGGATGGTTTGGTCTTGATGTTGTTCCCCAGAGGTGAAGTAATAAACTTATGTGCTTAAAGTGTCTTGTATAGTACCTGTTGTGTGCTTATATGTATGTAGCTGTATCTGTTCTGTGGTGGAGCTGTGTGTGGCTGTGCCTGTTGTGTGCTTAAACTCCGTGTGTAAGCATGTGGTTTACACTGCTGCTGTCTATATAGTACCTGCTTTGGAAAGGAAGTAAGCTGCCTCTGCCTTGCACATTTCCTGTTTCTTGTGTTAAAACACAGCAGTTGGGTAATGGAAGCTTCACTACTCAAATAATTGGGTAAAAAATGCTCGGAACTAAATAATCGCACATAGAATAAAATCATAAAAATACATAAAATCACAGCTAGGAGGTATTGTTAAAAGTACACTTTATTAGGGTGGCAAGTCAAATGCGCGCAAGACAAATGCGCATGGACAGTTGCGCGCAGACAAGTGAGCGCAAGATAATTCAGCGCAAGACAATTCAGCGCACAAATATGCAGAGCGCGCCACAAAATATTAGCAACACAATCACGCGCACGTTCACATAAAGATGTCATTGTCATCATACGTGACGGTGTTTTGCAAGTGCATTTTTATCACTATGGTTACCTAGCCTCTTTGTGCTTTGAATATAAGTCACGTGAATACATTTTTATAACACATGTACAGTGGAACCTTGGTTTGCGAGTAACCCGGTTTGCGAGTGTTTTGCAAGACGAGCAAAACACTCAGCAAACTTTTGCCTCGCAAACCGAGCATGTTCCGGTGTACGAGCACCTCCCCCCCGCTCTAACTGGCATCGCAACCCCCCCCCCCTGCGAACACCCCCCCTGTGAGAACCGCAAAGCACCCCCGTGCTGAAAGCAGCATCCGCCCGCCCTTCCTCCCAAACACGATCCTTACCCCTTCTGCTCGTTGTAAGGCTGAATGCGAGCTCCCGCCTCTTGCCTGGGCTGGGCCTTGAGCATCTGCGCATGCTCAAGGCCTTCTGGCTCTCGTTCTCTCGGAGATCTCGTTCTCTCCGAGAGAACGAGAGCCAGAAGGCCTCGCTTTGGGGAAACTTGCTTTGATATACGAGTAACTTGATTTACGAGCATGCTTCTGGAACGAATTATGCTCGTAAACCAAGGTTCCACTGTATTAAAATATTGCCTAAACCCTTCAAAAACTATGTGTATCATACTAAACCACCTGCTGTTAAGCACACTTTGTTTAAGAGTAATAACAGTCAATGTTCACTTCACAGAGATAACTGATCTTCAGTGTCTCTGTGAAGTGAACATCGACTGTTATTACTCTTAAACAAAGTGTGCTTAATAATAATAATAATTTTATTTCTTATATACTGCCAAAGCCATAGTAGTTCGAGGCGGTTTACAACGAAGAAGGGCTGGACAATCAGCGAAAATGGTACAATGTTACAGTCAGAGAAAATTAGGTGGCAGAGAAAAAAATGGTACAACAGAGAGAAAAAATGGTACAACAGGTGGTTTAAAATATTGCCTGTCATGATTCTGCCAAAATCTGCAGTAAGGGCAACAGATGCCACAGTTGCCAAATAGATGGTGACTACCTAAAGGAGTGAAGAAAACTAGAAAATGTGAAACCAAATTAGATAAGAGAGAATATGAGTAACAAAAGGAAGCGGTTAACAAACAAACACTTATTTTGTATATCAAGCCCTGTGTTTGTTTGGGGGTTTTTTTGAGGGGGAGGTTTTTTCACAAAAGGGATACCTCTGTTTTGCTAGGTTTGTTTTTCTGTGTTCACTCTTCAAGCTCGGTGTAATCTACACATTCATTTGAACTTCAGCCAGCCAGCTGCAAACAAGCTTCTGTTGATGAATAAAGTCTGACTGTTTTGTCCTTGCTGTTCTAGGTTAGTTCTGACCAGGCAGTGCTTCCTCCCTGTTCCCCTGGAGGAGGTTCCGTGCAGTACTTTGAAGGTAAAGACTTGATTGCTTAGTATACTTTTTTTCTTTTTACAGTGCATCCTGATTTTTCTTATGGCTTTTCTGAATCATAGAGACAAGGAACAAAGATTTCCTGGCTCTTTGGGCATTTGTGTTGAAAGAATGTGATGGTAGAGTTTAGCCATTACTAGGTCTGTACTGAAATTTGTATTCAATTCAATTTTGGCCTCAAATACATTATTCGTATTTGGCCAAATAGTGGTTTAAATTTATTTACAAATATGGACAGCTCTATTCTGCTAAACCCGACTGAGATAAACCCTTGATCTCTGATTTCACGTTGCTTCTTTTATTATTTGCTAAAGCTCAATGCCCATTTTTCGTATTCATGTTTATTTGGCCGCATAATTTTTCATTATTTGTTCTACGACTACAGTGACTTTGGCCAATTTCAGAGTTATGTACTGGTCTTGTGTTTCAGCATAAATACTAGGTCGGTATGCAATAAGACCATGCTTATTAAGGACTAGATTGCAGAATCTCAGCCACGTCTAGCTGAAATTAAATGAGGATCCATTGTTTGTGCCCATTAGGCTATCAAGGGCTTCATAAACCCAAATCCTTTATGCAAGGAAATGGTTTAGCTATTATTCACAAAATATATATATATTTTTTAAATTCTTTATTCATTTTTCATCTTACAACAAGTATTTCAATAAATAACATTTGAACTTAAAAACATCACTTGATATTCTATTACAATCAACTTAAATTAATGAATTAAACCCCCTCCCTCCTATCCTTTCCATATCATATGCATTCACATATATTATATAATATAATCTTTCCTATTAATCCAAACATTTAATAAAGAATCAGAACCCCCTCCCACCCCTATCCCATCATTTCTTCCAAAGTCTTTATTCATTTTTCATCTTACATCGAGTACACAATATTACCGTATTTTCACGCATATAACGCGTGCGTTATACGCGTTTTTACCTACCGCGCATACCCCGCGCATTATACGCGTGAGCGCGGTATACAAAATTTTTTTTACATAGTTCCCACCCCGCCCGACGCCCGATTCACCCCCCCCAGCAGGACCGCTCGCACCCCCACCCCGAACGACCGCTCGCACGCGCTCCCACCCGCACCCGCATCCACGATCGGAGCAAGAGGGAGCCCAAGCCCTCTTGCCCGGCCGACTCCCCAACTCCCCGACAATATCGGGCCAGGAGGGAGCCCAAACCCTCCTGGCCACGGCGACCCCCTACCCCCACCCCGCACTACATTACGGGCAGGAGGGATCCCAGGCCCTCCTGCCCTCAACGCAAACCCCCCTCCCTCCAACGAGTCGGGACAGCGCACGGAGAGGCGGGGCAGTGCACGGAAAGTCAGGGCGGGTGAACGGAGAGTCGGGACAGCGCACGGAGAGTCGGGGCAGTGCACGGAAAGTCAGGGCGGGTGAACGGAGAGTCAGGACAGCGCACGGAGAGGCGGGGCAGTGCACGGAAAGTCAGGGAGGGTGAACGGAGAGTCGGGACAGCGCACGGAGAGTCGGGGCAGTGCACGGAAAGTCAGGGAGGGTGAACGGAGAGTCGGGACAGCGCACGGAGAGGCGGGGCAGTGCACGGAAAGTCAGGGAGGGTGAACGGATAGTCGGGATAGCGCACGGAGAGTCGGGGAGGGCGAAAGGAGAGTCGGGGTGGCCAGAGGAGAGTCGGGGCGGGCGAAAGGACAGTCGGGCTGCATGCGCGGTATACCCGTGAGCGCGGTATACAAAAGTTTTTGTACATAAAATCGTGGTTTCTGCGCGCTATACCCGTGTGCGCGTTTTACACGGGTGCGCGTTATCTGCGTGAAAATACGGTACATCAATTGTACTTATACACATCACTTGAATTTCTTTCAGTTATTATCTTAAATACATGGAATTTATTCCCTCCACACCCACCCTTCCCACAAATATTTAAACATAAATTTTGTATAAATATTACATTCTTATCTAATGATTAAACCTTAAATAGAACTTTATACCACCCCCCTTCCCCATATTATAAATGTACTTTCAGTGGAAAATGGCGTCTAATCATTGAATAAGTTGTCAATGGTCCCCATATCTTTTTAAAATTATTATAATTTCCTTTTTGTATGGCAATTGTTCTTTCCATTTTGTAAACAAAATATTTTTTAAAGTGAAGATGATGGATTCATCTGTACTGATTCCTTATGTTTGTACGGAATCTATCCCCTTTTAACTTTAGAGAATGCCCTCTCGTTCCCTCTACCTTGGAGAGGGTGAACAACCTGTCTTTATCTACTAAGTCTATTCCCTTCATTATCTTGAATGTTTAGATCATGTCCCCTCTGTCTCCTCTTTTCAAGGGAGAAGAGGCCCAGTTTCTCTAATTGCTCACTGTACGGCAACTCCTCCAGCCCCTTAACCATTTTAGTTGCTCTTCTCTGGACCCTTTTGAGTAGTACTTTGTTCTTCTTCATATATGGTGACCAGTGCTGGACGCAGTACTCCAGGTGAGGGCATACCATGGCCCGGTACAGTGGCATGATAACCTTCTCCGATCTATTCATGATCCCCTTAATCATTCCCAGCATTCTGTTCGTAGTGAAAAATACAGAGTTACAATAGTCTATCTGCATAGTCACAATATGAATGCAGTCAAAATGTTCTTGAGTACCATTGTTCTTCACTTTAATAAACCATTTACATGTTCAAACCTTTTAATCTATTATCCATCTAGTAAGAACATAAAAATTGCCATACTGGGACAGACTGAAAGTCCATCAAGCACAGTGGCAAACCCAGGTCCCAAGTACCTAGCTAGATCCCAAGTAGTAAAGCAGATTTTATGCTGCTTATCCTGGGAATAAGCAATGGATTTCCCCAAGCCATCTCAATCATGGCCTGGTAGTTGGTCAACTATGAAAGAATTTTTATGGAATTATATTGTAAACTTTGCCATACAACACAATCATTATGTTTTATTGGGAGATATGAATTTATACCTCGAGGACAAGAATGATTCTAATGTTTTTGAATTTTTGGATACTGCAGTTTTTAAGGTATATGATACCATTCTCATATCATAGGACATCAGTTGGATATATTAGCTGTCTCATCAGATTTTTCTTCTGATATTTATAGCACAGACGTACGCTGGTCCCCTTTGATATGGTTAGACCATTTTTTTACTTGAATTTATATTGAGTTGGAAAGGAAGTTTCCAAATAAGAGGTCTTGGAAAACTGTATGCTATATACAGTACAGTTGCTCGAAGATAATTATTAATTTTTTTATGTAATTTGTTTTGTAATTCATTAGAGATTAATTGTTTTATATTGTAATCAGCATGAAACTGTTTTTTTGGGGGGTAGTGGAATATAAGTTTTTTAAATTGTAGTTGCAATTGGACTGCTCTGGCAGGAACCAGGGAAAGGAAATTAACAGGTGTGAATACATTTCTTGTTTTGCTATTATTCCTTCCTGGGTTACTTAGTAAGAAGACTAAGATGCCAAGATAATGCAACCAGTAATACACACTCAGGTAATTCTTATACTTAATTGAATATTGGGAGTTCAGATTCCACCAATTCAAACGAACTGGAATGGAGTGGTGCTCTTCATAATTCCCTTTTATAATTTTTGTTTCTAGTTTATAACTTAATTTTCTTTATAACTTATGTAGTTTAAAATTTAACTTATCATTTTAGTCCTTCCGGTTCTCCTTCCCGACGCGTTTCGGGAAGACCTTTGATAAAGATACTGGAAACGCGTCGGGAAGGGGAACCGGAAGGACTAAAAAGATAAGTTAAATTTTAAACTACATAAGTTATAAAGAAAATTAAGTTATAAACTAGAAACAAAAATTATAAAAGGGAATTATGATGAGCACCACTCCATTCCAGTTCGTTTGAATTGGTGGAATCTGAACTCCCAATACTCATTAAATATAAGAATTACCTGAGTGTGTATTACTGGGTGTTTTTCACTATATTGGTGTGTGAACAAAGTTAAGTTGAAGATAATGCAACAACATCTTAAAGGCTGAAGTTTCTTCCCTGTAATGAAGTGTCTTAGTTACTTTGTGAAAATATGATATAAGGAAACTCTTAAGCTAGGCTATGTGGTGCTGAAATGCTTGTTCCTCTTTTTCTTAGATCAGAGTATAGAGAGGGGGTACGATTGTAGGCTGATGCCCATGTATAAGGTTACTAGATGTCCAGATTTACCTGGACATCTTTTTAGAGGACTGTCCGAAAGGCTTTGACCCTTGTCTGGGTATTCTTTCCTGCCCCCCACCTACCTCTGGTTCAGCTGAGATGTAATCTTTGGGCCGGCTGACTGCAGCAGCAGCGAGGTGAGCCTGCTGCTGTTGTCCTGCCCCAGAATCCGCCTACACAGGAACAGGAATTCGCTCCAGAGAGAAGGCTTATGGGGCAGACCGACAGCAGCAGGCTCACCTCGCTGCTGCAGTCCGCTGGCCTGAAGATTACATTTCGGTGGAATTGAAGGTAGTTGGGGGACGGGGAGGGAGAGAGATAGAAAGAAAGAAAGAAAAAAAAAAGAACCCGTGGGGGATGGTTTGGAGGGAAGGAAAGAGAAGCATTGATCATTTTACTAAAGGCCTTATATTGAAGAAGAATTTTTCTATACACTTCTCCCTCCTTATTCACGGTTTTTTGCTTGCTGGCTCCTCCCCCAAAATTACATCAGCTTGCATAGAGAAATCGCTGATTTCAAGCATTTACAGAGAAAATTGCCGATTCCCAGCACTTTCTTCACCATGTTATGTCTCTCCTTCAGGAACAGGCCAGGTCTCCCACCATGTTATTCGCAGTTTCACCCTATTCACGATGGTTTTTAATAGAAAACAGCGAATAACATATGAAAAAGTTATTTGTGGTTTTTCTGTATTTGCGGTTCTGTTAATCCCCTATCACAGCGAATATGGAGGGAGAAGTGTAGTCCTTTTCATGCTACAATTTTTGTACTACTTTGCACCATGCAATATGTGTTTGTTATCTTTGTTGTATATTTATTTGCAAAATGTCAATAAAATAATTGAACTTAAGAAATGAGTGAAAGGTTGGTTGGGGCAGGGGCAAGACTAGTGAAAGATGGGGGATTAAGGTAGGGGGTTGGGGTGGGGTAGGTGGGGCAAAACTGGTGGTAGACGGGCCCAGGATGGGATGGGGTGGATCAGGGGTGGGAGTAGGATGGTGTCATGTGCCCTTTATTTTTGACTTCACATATATGATAATCTTACCCATGTAGATTGCTGATGTAGTAAAGTGTGACAAAAGCCAGTTCTCACAGCCTGAGCTTAATTAACAAGTCTAGGGCAAGGGTGTCCACCCTGCGGCCTGAGGGCCGCATGCAGCTCGGTAAAGTATTTTGTGCGGCCCCGGTCGAGGGCGATGCAGTGTTTCTCCTCTGCCACCGGGTGTTTACCGTCTTGCTGGCTCCCTCCTCTGTCTTGCTGCAGCGTTTGTACGGCCCCAGAAAAATTTTTTTCGGCCATTGTGGCCCAGGGAAGCCAAAAGGTTGGACACCCCTGGTCTAGGGTGTGATGGTAGCTAAACATTTCCATGCTGACCTGATGAAATAGAATCTGTGTTGGTAAATATGTTCCCCTTATTTGGGCTACAGTGATTAGACACAAGTGTCTGATTTAGTTACATTCTAAGCTGTGTGAGGTGAGGAAAGTTCAGGGTCGGTTCTCATCTCTGCTTGTTTGGATTCAGACATTATTACCAATGGTCAGGGAGTGTGTTAAAGCTATTCCAGTCTTTCATTTTAATTAAGTGCCTTTTGAGGGGTTTTTGCAGCAAAAATACAAATGTTTTCTTTGTTATTTTCCAGGTGCTTACCTACCTGATGGAAGTGCTCTGGACCCAGACTATTACTTCTCCAGAATTAGTTCCAGTTTTTCTGTGTCTCCCCTTATCAAAGGCATTAACAATAAAGAGTTTGATATTCCGCTAGACACACTTCGTCAACTGCTGCAGATGGTACATAGAGTCAGCCTGGGGCAATGTTCACTCAGTATAGTGGTTCACAAGCAGTCAGCAATGGCAGTCGCTACTGAAGCACAGTGGCCATAATACCAACAGCATCATTTTACATAGAACATAGTGATCAGAACTGAGATATCCAGGTCGGGTCATGCCCATTTTTGGTGATATTTTAGAAAAGGATCCATGACATATGCACTGGGAGCATAAGAGAAAGAGATAATGGTTACTGTGGATGGGCAGAGTGGATGGGCCATTTGGCCTTTATTCGCCATCATGTTTCTATGTTTCTGTGTATATTTGCTGGCACATGCAGCGGGATCAGCCATTTTACAAATTCCCACGTTGAAAAAATGAACAGTACAAACCTGGCAGCTTCCAGCTCTTAATTGTCAGATATCCAGGTAGGAGCCAAAGCTGAGGGATCCTAGTAGCCCATTATCCATTGGTGATGGTGGTTGTGGGGACAGGAATCCTTGTTAGCTCTGCTTTATTTTTGATTTGGTGAAGATTCTGACTGCACCTCAGGTTTCCTGACTGGGGGGGGGGGGGGGGGGGGGCGGTATAGTGTGAGAAATGTTGGTCTCGCACAGTCTGTGTTTCTGGAGTTTCTATCTGGCCCCTCTTTTTGTTTTATTTAGTTGGCTTAGGAATTGAATTACCATATGTGGAGGTGCTGCTCACGTGCTGACACTTTCTGCCCCTAGTCCCAAATGTATGTTTTTCGATGATATTTACTCTGTTAATATGCTTTGGTTTTGTGCAGGTGAAACAGATAGTCGGGGATCCTGTCCTCAAGACTCTAGATGCTGTGCTTGCTGAAGCAACTGAGGTATATTGCTCCTTTAAGACATGTCACCATTTGGGGGCCTAATTTTGCAACAGAGCATTATATGAGAAGTCCAAGAGGGTGCCTCTTTTTATCTAAACAATATAAGCACTTATGGGCCTTAATAAACTAGGTACCTAGATCTAATCTGTTCAACTTTTGCCGTTGGGATAATTTAAAATATGTTGAGGCAACAGAGCTGCTTCAGGAAATTGGACTTCTGTCAGACTTATTTGATTTTTTTTTCCAATCTATGAATTATTTTATTCCATTGTTTTTATTCCATTGTTTTTACCCCTATTGTTTTTATTTTATTAACTGAATTCTATTGTTTAACGGTTCCTCCCTTCTATTCCTTTTTACATATTCCTTTAATTCATTTAGATATCATTTACATAGATGGTGCTCCTATCTGTAAAGTTAGGATTTTCTATGAAATATTCTATGTTTCTCTCCTCTCCACTCCTTCCTGCCCTCCATAGTCCTCCCTACCCTCTTATTACACCTTCCTTTGTAATGTCACCTAGAGCTTGTATAGGTATGTGCGACACACAAACAGAAGAAATAAAATTAATAAATAAATAATCCCAGTTGTGGTGGAAATGCTAACACACATTTGTCAGCTCTGAGGCTGGTGTAAATGTGTGCAAATACCTGTGTATTTTATAACATATGTTGTAACTTATGCCCAGGAATACATTTACATGATACATGTATACCATATTTTGATGCACTTTTTTCCCCCAAAAAAGTGGGTGGAAATAAGGGTGCGTTTTATGGAACAAATACCACAACCCCCACCTGTTTTTAATCGCAGCAGAGCCCCCCCATATCTGCTTTTAATCCTGGCGCTTTCCTCTCTGGATGGCTGCAGCAGTGAGCCTCCCCCCCCAGCAGTGAGCCGTCACCCCCGTGCCTGCTTTTAATCCCGGCGCTTCCCTCACTGGACAGCTGCGGCAGTGAGCCCCCCCCCCCCCCGGCAGTGAGCCTCCCCCCTGTACCTGCTTTTATTTCCGGCGCTTCCCTTGTTGGATGGCTGTGGCAGCGAGAGGCAGAGCGGTGAACAAGGCAGGCGCACCTGCCTGAATGGCTGCAGTCAGTTCTTGCAACTCGTGAGAACTGACTGCAGCCATTCATGCAGGCGCGCGGGACCAGGCAGGCACGCCTGTCTTGTTCGCCGCTATACCTCTCGCTGCCGCAGCCTTCCAGCAAGGGAAGCGCCGGAATTAAAAGCAGGTATGCTTCTCATTCTACCGCTTGATCGCTGACTTCTTCAGCATGCTGCTTTTTCTTATTCTATTGCCTGGCATGCCTAGGAATGGATTCAGTTAATATAGAAAACATTGATGATCTGGATTTCCCTGGTTACTACTTGTTTGATTTGTTTTTTGTTTTTTTTTAATTCTTTATTCATTTTCAAATTGAACAGCTACTTGTTTGATTTGTTTTTTGTTTTTTTTTAATTCTTTATTCATTTTCAAATTGAACAGCTACTTGTTTGATTTGTAATCTCTTGGTATGTTTGTTCATCTTCTACAGCATGCTATTCTGCTGTTTTATTATCATCAATAAAAATTGTTTAAACCTAAAAACAGGGGGGGCCCCTGCCGGTATTTAAAAAAGGTACAGGGGGGGGCCCTGCCTGCCTGCCTGTCTGCCCTGCGCTCTGTCCTACCACTAGACCACCAGAAGGAAGACAGAGCCTGGCAGGGAGGGGGGAAAGGGTGCAGAGCTTGGCAAGGAGTATGGGGTTAGGTGCAGGGCCTGGCAGGGAGAATTTGGTTCAGAATGGGTTTTTTTCTTGTTTTCCTCCTCTAAATCTAGGGTATGTCTTATGGTCAGGTGCGTCTTATGGAGCGAAAAATACGGTAACTATGCGTCATTTTGTCAGCAAGCGTGTAAATGGCCATGCAGTTTTATTAAAGACCTTTTCCACATTGAAAGCAGATGTCACTTGTGGAAAAACCTTTATAAAATTAGTCACTTATTGTCAAAATTACCTCATCAGCAGACCAGTGCATAAATTAGGTCATGACTGAAAGACGGAAAGGGAAACAAGTTCTTATGTATGAAATAGCTCACAGAAGGGGCAGAGTGGTGGAGTAAAAGCGATCAGAACAGAGTGTACAGAGTGTGATGTAAAATAAAGAAATGAACCTCACATATAGGGATTTAGATACATGGATCCTCTCTGTAGTACTTTTGGGGAGTGAAATAATGTATCAAGTGTATTGTTAAGATAATTGTATGAAAATATATGACACTTGTTGTTAAATGAAAAAAATCAATAAAAAACTTAAATCAGAAATAATGTATGTTACTGGCACAGATAAATAAGAATCTCTCAAGGAGAGGTGATCTACTGAGTGAACATTTCAGTGTTCTTCAGTGCAGGGACAGGTAGTAGTCCTCAGAGACCTCTGGGGCAGCCTTCATTGTGTTTCTGTGGGGTTTTATTTTCTGCTACTCTGCCTCTTTACCCAGTATCAGGACAAAAAAGGGGAAAGTAGATTGGGGAAAAGATGCATGCTTGAAAGAAAAAAACAAGGAAAAGACTGCAGAGTGGAATGTACAGGGTGCAGGAATCTTTATTAAAAGTCTACAAAATTGTAATCCATAAAAATGGCTCTCATATACATGGAATATAGACCCAATACGGTCCATGTTTCGGAGAAACACTCCTTCTTTAGCAACTTACAAGTGGGTTATATCTCATCATGACCAGCAGGTGGAGACTGAAACAAAACTCTGGAATAGTATATAATAGGTGACTCTCCCTATTCCTATCAGTCTTCTTTCAGTCTCCAGCAGGTGTGAGTGAGATGTACCCATCTACCTTGGTTAGTGCTGTTGGAATTTGTTTAGGGATCCTAGTCCCCTTTTTGTGCCGGATTGAGCTTGGGTGGGCCTTGTTTTGGGGGTCTGTCTGACCTCAGGGGTATCGCATCCGGCGGGTCTCGTGCTGGGTTCCTCCCCCCTTTTCCTCCACCTCCCCAACATTTTTGTAGAGGTGCCTCAGCAGTAAGCCTTGTCCCTAGTTCAAGTAAGGCATACTTTGAGAGCCAAGTGGAGTCTGTTCTGTTAAAAAAAAATCCTGAGGTAGTGCCAATCTGAAGAGTTGCTTTCCCTTTAAATTTAATGTAATTTAATGTATTTTTCAACTAACCATCACTTTTCTTTCTTCTAGGTCAAGTATGGAGCAATGAGCACTTTAAAAGGGAAAAAGTGCTCATTGTGCTCCAGACGCAAGGCACTCATGGCCGGCCTGTGCAGACACTGTGCAGCCTGGAGCGGTGGGGAAGTCTCGATGGCATTGGGTGCCGGCAGCCAGGGCTCCCCGCCGCTAGTCGGCAGCGGGATTTCCTCAGCTGCCGACAGTAACAGTAAAAAGGATTCCCTTACCGCCGATGCAGCTGGGGATTACCTAACAGCTGATGCCTGCTTTAGCGGCTGGGACAGTTCAGGCTTCCCAGCCGCTACAAGCCCTGGAGGGGTTATTTTGGCGGGATCTTCACCAGTTTTGGCAAGAGGCCCCTCCATCTTGTCTGCAACTTCAGGTGACCTTCCCCCTGCATTAGAAAACCAGGGGCAGGTTTCTGCTGGGTCCCCTGCTGTGGCAGGGAGTCCCATGGGACCCCTGGGGGTTTTTCCCCCTGATTTAATTTTTGATTTGTGCAGAACCTATTTTCAGGTGGCTGGGGGGTCCTGCATATGCCCAGGGGGTTTCGAGGGGGGGGTTTCCTCCGCATCCCCTGTGGCTATGTCTCCCTCTACACTTTTGGCGTCCCCTCATCCTCCTCCCTTGTCCAAGTGCCCGAGGGTGACTTGGGACGAGGATTTGTGGTCGGCCTGGATGAGGACCTGGACCTTTTTGAGGATTTCCAGGATCCTCTTGCTGGTGATGGGGCGTCTGTTTTCCCAGCTTCTGGCGAGGAGGCATCCATGGTACCCCTTTTTCAGAGGGATGAGCTCCAGACCTAATTCAACAGTTCTCCTCGGTGCTGCGTTTTGAGGAGGCGCCACCGGAGGATCCGCCGGTGGGGGAACCCTCTTTTTAGGGGGATCTGTTCTGCTTCCCACTCTTTTCCTATGCATCAAGATATTCGGGATCTTGTCCTGATGCAGTGCAGGCAGCGTTTTGGTTTGCACGCTCAATGGCTCGTTTGTATCCCATCCTGGAGGGGGATCGGGCTACCTTGTAGTTGCCAGTGGTGAGCATGGTGATCTCAGCGATTGCTAAGCAGCATACTGTGCCTATCGAGGGCTGTTCTGCCTTACGGGACTCTGAAGAGCATAAGTTGGAGACCCTTCTTAAATAGAATTTTGATGTCTCTGCCTTGGGGGGTCCAGGCAGCTATTTGTGGGGGGCTGGTGGCTCGGGCCATCTTTTGGTGAACCAAGCATGTCCTGGATCATGAGTCTGATGACTGGTACTTGGTGGATCAGAAGATGGCAAAGATTGAGATGGCTGCCTCGTTCCTCTCGGATGCCCTCTATGACTTGGTTCGGACATCTACCAAGTCTATGGCTTTTGGGGTGGCCATGCGTTGTACCTTGTGGCTTCATGCTTGGTCGGCGGATTCAGCGTCCAAAACTAAACTCACAAAATTTCCCTTTCGAGGGTCTTTTTTGTTTGGAAAGGATTTGGATAAGTTGGTTCATACTCCTGACGGACTCTAAAGTGCCCTGCCTGCCTGAAGACCATGCCTGCCCAGCGGTTCGGGGTGGCACTGCCCAGGGGCATCTGTGGGAGTTCCGCAGATACCGCCTTGGGCATGGGGCTGCTCCTTTCCCGGCTTTGGGATTTTCTGGGGTTGTTTTTATCAGCACATGCAGTCCTTTCGAGGGGTCTGTCGGGGGGGCTGGGAATCCCTCCGCTAGTTCCCCTGCTGCCCGTCCTACCCAATGACTCCTTGCCGGCACCCCCTCTGGTTCCGGTAGGTGCCCTGCTACGTGAGTTTTTTCCAAAGTGGGCAGAGATCATGTCCGATCAGTGGGTTCTGGTGGTGGTGTGGGACGGATATGCTCTGGAGTTTGCCCGCTCCCTGCCAGATCTTTTTCTAGCTTCTCTGTGTCAGGTGGCATGGAAGACGCAGGCCTTTTGCCATACCCTTCAACAGTTATTAGATCTCAAAGCAGTAGTTCCAGTACCCCCTCAGGAGTGTGGCACCGGCAGGTACTCAATTTACTTTGCGGTGTCCAAGAAGGAGCGGACCTTTTGGCCCATCTTAGATTTAAAAGGGGTCAACAGGGCTCTCAAAATTCCATCTTTTTGCATGGAGACACTGTGGAAGTATTTGACTTCTCTCGATCTGATGGAGGCCTACTTGCATGTTCCAATTCGGGCCTCCCATCAGCGCTTCCTTTGCTTTGTGATCTTGGGTCAGAACTATCAGTTCTGTGCACTTCCTTTTGGTCTGGCCACAGCTCTGCAGATGTTCACCAAGGTTATGGTGGTTGTGACGGTGGCCTTGAAGACAGAGGGCATTCTGGTGCATCCCTATCTGGACGACTGGTTGATTCAAGCGAAGTCATCTCAGGAGAGCACCTGGGTCACTGATCGGGTGGTGGAGTTTCTGCAGTCACTGGGATGGGTGTTCAACCTTTCCAAGAGTCAGTTGACACCATCTCAGCACCTGGAGTACCTTTGGGTTCTGTTTGACACCTCCTTGAGGCCTGAGTAAGCAAATTGCAATCTCAGATTCGCCTGCTTATGGTGTCCTCGGGCGCAGGATTTCCTTCAAGTCTTGGGGTCGATGGCGGCTTCCCTCAACGTAGTGAGGTGGGCTCGGGCCCACATGCGTTCTCTTCAGTATGTTATACTTCGGAGGTGGTCGCCCCAGAGGCATAGTCTGGATCTCCCTGTTCCTCTGAAGGGTTTGGCGCTCTGCAGTCTTCGTTGGTGGCTCCAGACCTCCTTTCTTGTTCAAGGGATGAGTCTGGATCAGCAATAGTGGACGGTGCTTCTCACGGATGCCAGTCTCCTCAGTTGGGGAGCTCAGTGTCTAGGTCACTTAGCAAAGGGCACCTGGTCCACGGAAGAGGCATTCTGGTCGATCAATGTTCTAGAGACCAGAGCCGTCCATCTGGCACTGTTAGCCTTCTGCTCCTTCTTGACAGGCAAGTCAGTCAGGGTTCTCTCGGACATTGCCACTGCGGTGGCCTATGTCAGTCATCAGGGGGGCACCAAGAGTACTCAGGTGGCGCAAGAGGCGGCTCTGCTCTTGGTCTGGGCAGAGTCTCATCTTCAGGACATCTCGGCCTCCCACATAGCTGAGTGAAGAATGTTCAAGTGGACTTACTCAGTTGTCACGTGCTAGATCCCAGAGAGTGGTGTCTGAGCCACGTGGCCTTTCAGTTGATAGTGCAGACTTGGAGTCAGCCCCTCATGGACCTGATGGCCACAAGTGTCAACGCCTAAACATCCTGTTTCTTCAGTCGTCGTAGAGATGGTCAGGCCAAGGGTCTGGATGCTCTGGTTCAACCATGGCCAACGGAGGGGCTGTTGTATGTGTTCCCTCCATGGCCATTAGTGGGCAGAGTTCTACTCCGCATTGTTTGTCATCTGGGCCTGATGGTGCTGGTGGCTTCGGATTGGCTCAGATGTCCTTGGTAAGCGGATGTAGTGCGGCATCTGGTGTTGGATCCTCTTCCTCTATCTCTTTCACCCGATCTTCTGACTCAGGGCCCCATTCCCATGTTTAATCTGGGTCCCTTTTGTCTTACGGCTTAGCTCTTAAAAGGGAATGCCTAGGTAAGAAGGGGTATTCAGATAAAGTGATCTCCCGGAGACTTTTCACATTTCGGGCTTATGTGCAGGTTTGGTGTATCTTTGAGGACTGGTGTGGGGCGTGTAGAGTGGTCTCTTTTCGTGCTTCCCTACATAACATCTCAGAGTTATTTCAGGACGGCCTGGACAGGGCCTGGCTTGGTCTTCTCTCTGGGTTCAGCTGGCGGCCTTGTCAGCCTTTCATGGGTTGTTACGAGGACAGTATCTGACTACCATTCCTGATATTGTTTGCTTCTTGCAGGCGGCCAAATTGCTCAAGCTCTGTTCCCTCTTGGGATCTGAATCTGGTCTTGTCCGGGCTGATGCACCCCCCCCCCCCTTTTGAACCTTTGGGTGCCTGCTCGTTGAAAGACCTAACTCTTAAGGCGGTCTTCTTGGTGGCTATTACTTCTGCTAGGCGTGTTTCGGAGCTGCAGGCTCTTTCTTGTAGATCTCCCTTCCTGGAGTTTTCTAGGGAGCGGTTCGTGTTGCAGCCTGTTCCTTCCTTTTTGCCAAAGGTAGTTTCTCTTTTTCATGTCAATCAGGCAGTGGTCCTCCTGGTGTTGGGTAGTCGGGAGGGATCTTCAGAGCAGAAACAGTTGCACAAGCTAGATGTCTGTCGGGTTCTTCGCTGTCATGTGCAGAGGACCCAGGAGTTCAGGAAATCAGATCATCTCTTTGTCCTTGCGGGTCCTCATAAGGGGGATGGTTCTTCCAAGGCTACCATTGCACACTGGATCAAGGAGACTATTGCTTCCGCATACCTTCTTCAGAAGAAACCTGTTCCGGTATTTCCCAAGGCTCATTCCACTCGGAGTTAGGCATCTTCTTGAGCTGAGTCTTCGCTAGTGCCTCCAGTGGATATTTGTAAGGCTGCTGTTTGGTCTTCTTTGCATTCCTTTGTCGTCGGGACGTGGTGTTCAGTGAGAGTGTTCTGGTGTCGGCCCTTCAGGGGTCCCAGCCATGATGGGGATTGCTTTGGTACATCCCACTTGAAAGATTACCTATACCGGTCTGGAGAGTTGCTAAAGAAGGAGAAATTAGGTTCTTACCTCCTAATTTACTTTCTTTTAGCCTCTCCAGACCATCCTGTCTATTGTCGTGTTGTTCTTGTGGCTGTTGCACATGCAGATTTTGCTTTTTCTGCGGGTTCTAGTATTTTTCTAGGGCCAGGGAGGATTGAAGAACAGCAGCTGTGACTCAGCTGGTGAGCTATGGGGGCATTTTTTTGCTGGGATCTCTCTTTGGTATTTTCCAACAGCATTCCTATATGTTAGTTATTACTCCTGTTCGGAGTCTTGTTTATTTCTGTTTAAAGTTCTTAGTTCTGCTTGGCTATTCATCAGACTGATAGAAATAGGGAGAATTCCAGAGTTTTGTTTTAGTCTCCATCCGCTGGTCATGATGAGATATAACCCACTTGTAAGATTACCTATACCGGTCTGGAGAGGCTAAAAGAAAGTAAATTAGCAGGTAAGAACCTAATTTCTCCTTCATCAGGGGTCCGGGATATTCAATGTATCATATATAGAGAGTCATACGGAGAACAACATTGTATTATAAAATAATCAAAGTTTTTGAATCAGAGGCAAGAAATTCTCCTGCTGGGCTAACACACATGGTGAGTACTGCTGCCGATTATTATTTTATAATACAATGTTGTTCTCTGCATGACTCTCTATATATGATACATTGTATATCCCGGATCCTGGAGGAAGGAATGTTTCTCCGAAACAAAGACTGTTTTGGATCCATACTCCATGTATATGAGAGCCATTTTTATGAATTACAATTTTGTATAGACTTTTAATAACGATTCCTGCACCTTGTACATTCCACTCTGCAGTCTTTTCCTTGTTTTTGGTGCTTGAAGGACAAGGCATTTCTCAATTGACAAAAGAGGATACCCCTAATGAAGTGGGGTTAGATGTCATTGACACATACTGATCAACAGTGTTGTGGTTCTCACATGGGAAGATAAATTGTAGCTCTCCTTCAGCTCATTAGAATCCAAAGTGGCCCTAGCTTAAAAATTAATTAACACCACTGCTATAGATGAAAGCAAACTTGAGACTGGAGCCCCGTGTTTCTTCCATCCTCTGCAAAAGTATCTGTTTTTTTTGTCCTCTTTACAGACCTGCCCCAGCTTTGATATCAATTACAAAACTTTTAGCGATCCACTCTATGTGACGATGTTTAAAATGCTGAGAGACACTTTATACTACGTGAAAGGTATGTGACGTTTTCATAGCATTCTTTACTTTTCTGAGTATGATGCAGGAGGAATTCAGAACCTCACCTATACCATACTATATTCACCTATACTGTATTCAGTGGTTCAGTGGCAGTGCTGTGCAGAAAACCTGGGTTCAGTTTCCAGGCCAGGGTTATGCTCCTTAGGGACCATAATTGCAGGGTTTCTGAAGAAGCTCTGAGATGTTGTCCTGGCTGAAAAGCGTATTGCTGTGGTGACTGTGTGAAGTGAGTTGGAAAAAATACATAGAAAGAGGAAAAGAGTGGGGGTGGGGAGGGAGGAGTGAGATGGTAGATGGAGGGAAATTAGAGGGTGACTCTGTGATTTGTATCCAGTGGGTACAAATTGGCATCCAAAAGAATCATGTTACACAGGTGAGTTTGTTATATTATTTGGTTAATGAAATACTTGTTCATTTGTTGTCCTGTTTCATGGTTGTAAAAAGAAAAAATAAAAGCAAACACATAGGGGAAAAAGCTGGGTTAGTTGTAAGTGAAGACTTGTCTGAGTGGGATGGAAACTCCAAGGAGCAGGAGGAAACTGCTGCTTCACAGATTATACAGTCAAACAGCCTTTATTTTTTAATCTTTATTAATTTTCAAAACTAATACAAAGTGCCAAAAATTATACAGACATTAATAATCAACATAAGCACTTAAAATCCATCAATAACAATGCAGACAAAATATCTCTCCCCTCCCATCCAACAATTTAATCATGAAATAAACCAGAAAGATATCACCCCCACCCACCCACCCCGTCCTGGATATGTATAAAAATAAACAAAAAATTTAAACAAAGACAATTATGTTGAAGTAACAAAGGATGTCAACAGGCCCCAAACCAATTTAAATAATTTACTATGCCCCAACATATCAGCATTCATCTTTTTGTATTTGTAACCTAAACATAAACTAGCCCACAAAAATGGAAAGTTGAGGTGGTCGCATGGACAGTCTTATTGGGTCAGGCCAGTGGTCCATCTAGTCCAGGTCATCAGTACCTTGCAAAAACCCAAATAGTAGCAACTTTACATACTACCAATCCAAGGTAAGCAGTGGCTTCTTCCATTTTCTTTCTCAATAACAGACTATGGACTTTTCCTCCAGGAACTTGTCCAAACCTTTTTTTAAACCCAGCTATGTTAAATGCTCTTACCACATCTGGCAATGCGTTACAGAGCTTCACTATTCTCTGAGTGAGACAATATTTTCTCCTGTTTGGTTTTAAAAGTAACTCCCTGTAACTTTGTGTGTCCTCTAGTCTTTGTAATTTTTGTTGGAGTAAAATATTGATCCACTTATACCTGGTCTACACTACTCTGGATTTTGTAGTCTTTAATCATATCTCCCCTCAGCAGTCTCTTTTCCAAGCTGAAGAACCCTAATCTCTTTAGTCTTTCCTCAAATGAGAAGCTTTCCTTCCCCTTTATCATCTTGGCCACTCTTCTTTGAACCTTTTTTAGTTCCACTATATCTTTTTTGAGATAAGACGACCAGAATTGAACACAGTACTCACACCTTGGAGCGATACAGCATTATAACATTCTTAGTCTTGTTTACTATTCCTTTTCTAATAATTCCTAGCATCTTGTTTCCTTTTTTGGCTACAGCTGCACATTACATAGAAATAGATGGCAGATAAGGGCCACGGCCCATCTAGTCTGCCCACCCCAATGACCCTCCCCTACCTATCTCTTTGAATAGATCCCACATGTCTATCCCATTTGGCTTTAAAATCAGGAACGCTGCTGGCCTCAATGGCCTGAAGTGGAAGACCATTCCAGCGATCAACCACCCTTTCAGTGAAAAAGAATTTCCTCGTGTCACCGTGCAGTTTCCCGCCCCTGAGTTTCCACGGATGCCCCCTTGTTGCCATGGGACCCTTGAAAAAGAAGATAATCTTCTTCTACCTTGATACGGCCCGTGAGATACTTGAACGTCTCGATCATGTCTCCCCTCTCTCTGCGTTCCTCGAGTGAGTAGAGCTGTAACTTCTTTAGCCGCTCCTCGTACGGGAGATCCTTGAGTCCCGAGACCATCCGGGTGGCCATTCTCTGGACCGACTCTAGTCTCAGCACATCCTTACGGTAATGCGGCCTACAGAATTGCATACAGTACTTCAGGTGTGGTCTCACCATGGATCTATACAATGGCATAATGACTTCAGGTTTACGGCTGATGAAACTTCTGTGTATGCAAGCTATGATTTGCCTTGCTTTGGAGGAAGCTTGCTCCACTTGATTGGCAGTCTTCATGTCTTCACTGACGATCACCCCTAAGTGAAGACATGAAGACTGCCAATCAAGTGGAGCAAGCTTCCTCCAAAGCAAGGCAAATCATAGGTTACATATGCAGGAGTTTCGTCAGCCATAAACCTGAAGTCATTGGAAGCAAAGTTTCAGCGTATTGTCTACAATGACACCCAGATCTTTTTCTTGGGCGCTGACCCCCAAAGGTGGACCCAAGCATCTGCCCTGGAGCCTTAGGTCCCACCTGGGGGCGCGGCCTGAGACACATGGTCGGGTTGGGCCCATGTGCCTCAGGCCGCGCCCCCAGGTGGGACCTAAGGCTCCAGGGCCTATTCTGATTGGCCCACGCGCCTTAGGCCCCACCAGTAGGCGGAGCTTTAGGATGGATGGGCCAATCCGGCCTCATTCCTTCGTTGGCTGCCTGCCGGACAGGCGGGTTTGGCTCCCGTCTGTCCGGCCAACTACCAAAGGTACGGGGAAGGGGGGTGGGGGGGTCGTGGGGGTCGGCCAGGGGGGTCGCGGGTCAGCTGGGGGGGCGGTCGGAGGTTCTTGGAGGGGGCGGTCGTTGGGGGGGGGGGGGGGGTTTGCGTCGAGGGCAGGAGGGCCTGGGATCCCTCCTGCCCGTAATGTAGTGCGGGGTGGGGTTAGGGGGTCGCCGTGGCCAGGAGGGTTTGGGCTCCCTTCTGGCCCGATATTGTCGGGAAGTCGGCGGTCCTTCGGGGTGGGGGTGCGAGTGGTCCTGCCGGGGGGGGGGGGATGTATCGGACGTCGGGGAGTCGGCCGGGCAAGAGGGCTTGGGCTCCCTCTTGCTCCGATCGTGGATGCGGGTGCGGGTGGGAGCGCGTGCGAGCGGTCGTTCGGGGTGGGGGTGCGAGCGGTCCTGCTGGGGGGGTGAATCGGGCGTTGGGCGGGGTGGGAACTATGTTTAAAAACTTTTGTATACCGCGCTCAGGCATATAACGCGCGAGGGGTATGCGCGGTAGGTAAAAACGCGTATAACGCGCGCGTTATATCCGCGAAAATACGGTAATCTTGTACTGAAAGTGTGGCGCGTTGGTTAAAGCTACAGCCTCAGCACCCTGAGGTTGTAGATTCAAACCCACGATGTGCCTTGTGACCCTGAGCAAGTCACTTACCGTATTTTCACGCATATAACGCGCGCGTTATACACGGTTTTTACAAACCGTGCATAACCTTGCGCGTTATGCGCGTGAGCGCGTTTTACAAATTTCCCCCCCCCCCGACGTCAGAGAAAGGGCGGGACCGCCGGAAGACGAAGCAGCGCAGATGCAGGGCTCACAGAAGGGCCGGGACCGCCAAGAGGAAGCAGCAGGACACCGGTAGGAGCTTCTACATGATGAGAGGAGGGGGGTCAGGAGGCTGTGGGGGTGCGAGCGGTCCTTCAGGGTGGGGGTGCGGGTGCGGGTGGGAGTGCGTGCAAGCGGTCCTTCGGGGTAGGGGTGCGGGTGCGTGCGAGCGGTCCTTCGGGGTGGGGGTGCGAGCGGTCCTGCGGGGGGGGGGGGTGAATCGGACGTCGGGGGGGGGCATCAGGCTTTCAGGGTGGGGACAGGACTTCAAGGGGGAGAGGAGAGTCGGGGCGGGGGAAAGGAGAGTCGGGGTGGCCAGAGGAGAGTCGGGGCGGGCAAAAGGAGAGTCGGGCGGCGACGGGAGAGTCGGGGCAGCATGCGCGGTATACGGGTGTGCGGGGTATATAAAACTTTTTTTACATATATGTCGGTTTCCCGCGCGCTATACCCATGTGCGCGTTTTACACGGGTGCGCGTTATCTACGTGAAAATACGGTAATCTCCCCATTGCCCCAGGTACATTAGATAGATTGTGAGCCTGCCGGGACAGTCGGGGAAAAATGCTTGAGTACCTGAATAAATTCATGTAAACTGTTCTGAACTCCCCTGGCAGAACGGTATAGAAAATTGAATGAATGAATAAATAAATCGGCAGCAGTGCAGGATTAAGTCCTAGACATTCCTTGCGCTGTTTACAATTATTTTCAGTCGGTTCCTTCTGCTTTCTGAAGAATACTTTTTTAGCTCTAATAGCTTCCTTCACCTCACTTGTTAACCACGCTGGCTGCTGTTTGCTCTCACTTGGCTTCAGGAGCAGCTGAAAAACTTCTTCTCTGCAGGAAAGCAGAAGCTAGTTGAACAATACAACAAATGCATCATCTTGCATGGGGACTATGTGGAAAAGTGATATGTTCAATTGCTCATAGTTACTTCTGTTAAAGCTATTACATTTATTTTGCCTTTACTTTTTGATTACCCTTGTACAGTGGTACTTCGGTTTCCGAGTGCACCGGTTTGCGAGTGTTTTGCAAGACGAGCAAAACATTCGCAAAATCGGCGCCTCGGAAACCGAGCATGGCTCAGTTTACGAGCGCCCCCCCTGCTTCTTACCATCTTCTGGGCCTGGGCACCGGCACCGGCATGTCCTGTGCATTGGTGCCGGTGTCCGAAGATCGGCCTCCTCTTCCTGCTGGGCCTTGAGCATGCGCAGATGCTCAAGGCCCAGCAGGAAGAGGAGGCTGATCTTCGAACACCGGCACCAATGCACAGGACATGCTGGTGCTAGTGCCCAGGCCCAGAAGACAGTAAGAAGCGGCGGGGGGTGCCCAAAAGCGGTGGGAGGGGTGCCAGATCGCGGGGGGTGCTGAATCACATGGGCCGAATCATGGGGGGGGGGTAGGGTGCCGGATCGCGGGGGGAAGGGTGCTGGATCGCAGGGGTGGCCTTCGGGGGGATCAATGCCGGTTCTCGTGGGGGGGGGGGACATATCAAAGCGAGTTTCCATTATTTCCTATGGGGAAACTCGCTTTGATAAACGAGCATTTTGGATTACGAGCATGCTCCTGGAATGGATTATGCTCGTAATCCAAGGTACCACTGTATTTAGGTATGCTGAATTTTAGTGTTCAGTGTATTACATACATGAATGTTGTCTGTCATGTGTGTCACAACAGAAGAAAGGTTGAGAACACTGACAGATGAAGGTATTTTATGATCTACATATGTACTTGTATGTGTGTTTCACCTAATCCACTTAAACCAGGGATCCTTGAGGGCCGCAATCCAGTCAGATTTTCAGGATTTCCCCAATGAATATGCATTGAAAGCAGTGCATGCACATAGATCTCATGCATATTCATTGGGGAAATCCTGAAAACCCGACTGGATTGCGGCCCTCAAGGAGGGACTTTGAGACCCCTGACCTAAACCATACCCTTTTGCCTATCTAATGGCAGCCGATTAAGTAATTTATAAGAGCCATTTTCATGTGTAAGTGGCTTAAAATGTCTTCGAAGGCAGCACATAGCTTCCTGCTTAAAACATGCACCCCCTTAGAAGTACCCCTTAAGGGATTAATTTTATTTAAAATTAGAAGGATCTCGGAAGCGGAAGATAGTTTGCATGAATGTTTGGGAGCCATATCTGCAGTCCTTACACCCAAAGGGTCGAAGTGCGATTTTATGTTGGATGACCTGAACTGGATGCTCAGTTTGCTGGGCTGATAGAGCATTAGTGCTATCTGATGGGATGGGATGTATCAATGGGGGGAGGGGATTCTGGGGAGGGTGGAAGGAGGAGGGGTTCGTATGGTTCTTGCACTTAGTCATAGGTTTATGTATTGGGGCTGAGTTGGGGGAGGGAGGTGGAGTGGCTTCTTTGGGGCTCATCAGAGTCCAGGGCCTCGGAGGGTCATTCTGGCCTAGTCTGCCCGGAGTCGATTGGGGGGGGGGGGGGGTTATGTTGCTGTTCTTATCTCCGGTATGTATTTGGAAATATATTGAATATGATGCCACAATATTTGTACTATGAATCTTTTGAATTGCACTGATTTGATAGCATCAATAAAAAATTGTTTGAACATAAAATTAGGTACAACTGCCATTATGGAATACTTGTGTAAGTTCGTGTTTAAGCGCCTAACTTTAGGCACGAGTATTTGCTCTAGCTCAGTGGCTGGCGTAAATGCTGACATCTAGCTGTAGGCAGTTAGGTATGTAAATACTAGCATTCTGTAACCTGCACACATATCTATCTGACACACCCCTTTCAGGTCACATCCTGTTGAAGTTGTGCATCTTGTAATTTGAGTGTGCAATTTATAGAATACTAATTAAGGATGGCTAAGCACTTAACTGCCAATTAGCACCAATAACTGGCTAAGGCCAATTAGCAGCTAATTACATAATTAAATTACACATGCGGCTGATCTTATTCTGTAAATTACACACTCAGATTTCTAACTGACAACATTCTAGAATTAGGGGGTTAAAGTGGATCACCACACATTACTCAGGTCTGAAATAAATCAGAAATTATGCAGTATGCTGTTTTTCTCTTTGACTTCCCTACTAACACCTGTCTGTACTTTCCTGAATCTCAGATATCCAGACATCCTTTGTTAAGGAAATCCATGACTTTGTGTTGGAGCAGTTTAACAGCAGCCAGGCTGAGCTGCAGAAGATCCTGCATGATGTAGAGAGGCTGCAGAATGAGCTAGGCCCTCTGAAGTTGCGCTGCCAGGCCAATGCTGCCTGTGTGGACCTCATGGTTTGGGCTGTCAAGGATGAACAAGGTAAGGGTGTTTTATTTTTCTTACCATGCAGGCTAGATCCCTGTGGGGATTTCCAGGTGCGTGTAGCTACTCCATTAAGGTTATCGGGATGTAGGAATACATGTGATCCCATTATGGAAAACAAAGTTTGTTTTAAAAAAAATCTTTAATCCCAAAAGCTGCATTTATTGTGTCAGATATTGCATTACTCCTACTGTGTTTATTCCAGCAATTGTGTGTTTGTCTTGTAAACTGCTTCTTGTTCCTTCTCTGGTTTGAGTTTACCACATCATTGCAGAGAAACTCCTCTTAAAAAGCTTTATTGCACAAGCAAGCTTGAGGTCAGAATTAGCGCTCCAACACCTTATCTTTAGTCCTGCCCTGCTCCACTCTGGTCTCATTAACTTTTTCTGTGATCGAGATGACCTGGTAAAAAATGTCAGGTTGGGATAGATTTTACTTTTACTGAGCTATGCTCACACAAATAGCATGCAAATCATATGCAAGCTATTTGTGTGGAGTAGCCCGGTAAAAGACAGAAGGAACTGTGCCTGGCACTTGCTCAAAGAACAATCACTAGGCACAGCCGCCATTCTTCTTCCCTTCCCCCAGCTAATGGAGGCCCTGGAGACACAATCAGCTGAGAGCCAGCAGAAGGGAGAGCGATGGCTGCTGGCTCAGCTGATTTGCTGATTACCCTGCTGGCTCTGGAGCTGTGATCAGCTGATCAGGGCTTCCCCTGCCAGCAATTAGTTGATTATGGCTCTGGAGCTGCTGCTCTCCCCTCTGCCGTCTCTCAGCTGATCGCAGTTCCAGAGCTGCTATCAGCTAGGTAGAGGGAAGGAGATGGCTAGCTGCAGGCTGTTTTTCTTTTTTTGGTGGGTTTTTTTTGTTTTAAGAGGGGCACAGCTGATTTGTGTGTTGTGTGAGTGCAAAATATAAACACACCAGCAGCTCCAGAGCTTCCAGAAAATGTCCCTGTAAAAACTGTGTGTGTGTGTGTGTGTGTGGGGAGGGGTGTTCCCTTTACTGCATCACAAGGAGAGTTCATTAGAATACTAATGAGCTTCTTGTCATGCATTTGCTTACGGTTCTCTGTGACTGCTTCAAGGATTGGTAGCAGCCACAGAGAATCCTTTTCTGCATCAGAAACTGTTTCTTTGCCAGTAAGACTGCTTTAACGAGGCTTACCGGCACAGAAAACTTTTGAGCATTGGGGTCTGATACAGAGCCCGATTTTGGCATTTAGCAATTCCCTTATTCACTTCCTCTGCAGAATGGATATATTTGTATTAGTTGGATAAAATGTATCCACTTCGGAAGGGATGGTAATTTGGGCATTCCAAGGGTGTAGCTTTAATTTAGCCAGATTGCACTGAATATCAGCACTCTCCGGGTAAACTTAAGCAGTTTCTTTAGGTCATCTACATTGCTATCCTAAAATTATCCACCTAACTGTCAAACTTACCGAGTTAAGTTTGCTTTATAGCTGCTCCACAGTTATTAAAAGGGTAGCTCTCAGAAGAGCTGTGTAGCTGCAAATTCGTTAAATATCTGTATCTAATTTTCATAGGGCAACTAAATAGGTAGCATAGGTTGACAATATTACATTACATTTGTATTTATGGATCGCTAATATGCCCCAGAAGGCTTTCAATGTGATTTACAATTTAGAAGAGCCTGGGGGGCGTGGCTTAACGCGAGCACGGATGGAGGTGTGATCGTGAAGCTCCTCAACACCCAGGCAACGAAATATAAAAAAATTTTTTTTCCTTCTGAATAACTATATAAAAAATATATATAAAAGAAGCTGAACAAATGATACAAAATAAAATCCTAATTTGCTGCAGTTGAAGTGAGATATGTGCTGACAGGAATCGGAAAGGCAGAGAGCCGTTTATATTTTCGGCGGTTACATGAAACTTACAGCGCTGAGACCGCGAGATATGTGTGAGTGAATAACGAGGTTGGTGGGGAAATTTTGAAGGAATTTTGTGTTCCGATCAGATACAAAAGATCCCATAAGAAAAAATAGATTACCCTTCGACGACGACGCTGAAAAGGGGGATTGATTAAAGAAAAATGAGAGAAAGGAATACCGGCATTTTCTCTCAGTAATTAAACACCGAGACGCTGAAGACAAAAAAAAAATATCAACTTACTAAATAAACAAAATACTGAATTGAATATTACTTTTCTCTGACAAAGCTGCGATTGGGCTTGTGAGAGAGGAGACAGAGGAAAGGGTTAACGGAACTTTTAAAAAAAAACTGAAGCAGCAAGACATCGAGGCAGTTGAGAGACGCTGTGAATAAACAGAGAACAGTTGCTTCAAGTTTGTCAAAACAAGGGAAAAGAATTAGATGAAGTGTTGCTCTCCTCGGTCAGGGCTGCGATTGGGCTTGTGAGAGGAGAGTTAAAAGAAAGGACTACCAAACAATTTTTTTTTATTCAGCGCTGAAACGGGGTGTCATTAAAAAAGAGTGACTGCCAGAGGTAATGAATTAAATCTGTGGAAGAACCCGACAAGTCTGAGAAAAATCTAAAGGAAGGAAATGCTGTTGGATTGAATATCCCCCTATTTCATTGAAACAGTGAAGGGGCTTAAGGGAAAAGAACCATAAAAAAAGGATTACTGGTTCTTTTTTTTTTTTTTTTTTTTTTTTCACATCAATAGAACTGGAAACAAATAACTGACACTTACTTCAAAGAACCTTTTTGCCAGTATTAAAGTGATAAAGACACTAAAAAAGGAGTATTTAAGATTGAGACAGATAACTGAGAAAGAGAAAAGGAAAAGGCAAAAAAGGAAAAGAAAATTTCTACTTTAAAAGATAGAACCAAATTTTGGAAGAAAAGGGATTAAAAACATAAGAATACCAAACCTAAAACTAAGAGACTAAATTTAAGAAATAAGAATAACCAAGAAAAAGAAAACAACAATATGGCAAGTACTAGACAAAACAAAAATGAGGCTGGTACATCTGCAAAAAGACAGAAACAAGACCAAATAACACCAAGCAAGATACCACTTCCTATTGAAGAACCAGACATATTAAGCAAAGCAGAAGTCATGGAAGAACTAAAACAAATCAAACAAATGCTTAAGCAAACTATAACTAATATGTCTGAAATGAAAGAAGAAATTTTAAATATTCATAGACAAATGGAAGTTAATAACAAAAGAACAACTGAATTAGAATCAAAAATGGAAGTTATAGAATGTGAATCAAAAAGATGTAAAAACGACAGCCTGGAATTAAATAAATTAAAAGATCAACTGGAAGATTATGAGAATAGAGGAAGAAGGAAAAACATTAAACTATTTGGAATACAAGAAAATTTAGAGGGAAAAAATACTATCCTTTTCCTTGAAAATTTAATTCCAAAAATACTACAATTAGACTTGAAACAACCAATTGAAATAGAAAGGGCGCATAGAATCCCAATTAAAAATTTAGAAAACAAAGACAGACCAAGACCAATAATTTTCAAAATGCTGAGATACCAACAAGCATTAGAAATACTAAATGCTGCAAAAAAAGATAAAAACCTAAATTATAAAGGATCAAGAATATGGTTTTTACCAGACTTTGCCAAAAACACAGCAAACAAAAGAAAGAGACTATTAGACATGAGACCTTTACTAAAAGAAAAAGGATTTAAATATGGTCTATATTATCCAGCGAAAATGAGAGTATCATCAGGAGACAAATCCTTATATTTTGAGGATCCCGAAAAACTAAAAGATTTTCTTTCTAAACCAGAACCTATGATATTTTAACATAAAACATTAAGATGGTTTTGATGTCTCTATGAAGAAATATAAAAATATGAAATATTGAAATATATGAAGAAAAGAAGGAAAATGATTACATATATGTTTAAAATAAATTATATGTTAAAATCATAATACTAAGGAAATATAAATTAAAAATTGTTTAATGGATAATGATACATTAATGAAATGTTATGGAAAAATGATTAAAGATATAAAGGATTGATATAGATAGATAGAAGGGAAATTTATTTGAATATTGAATATTGATTGCCTGGGGAGAGGAGAATATTCGGGTTACAGTTCCAATGTGTATCCTTAAGCAGCCAATGTATTGGGTGGGAAAGGGAGGGAAAAGGAGAATATTTACTAGAATGATTAAGGAAAAAATAAATAAGGGATTAGATACATTAGGGGTAAATATGTGTGTCGTGAAAAAAATTTTTAGAATTTTAAATATAAAAGAAGAGGGGAAGAAAAATATAATGAAAAGTATTAAAATGTACAATGTCTTTTAAAATATATTCGATTAATGTCAATGGCCTGAATCATGTAATTAAAAAGAAAAAAGTATTAACATTTTTAAAAAAGCAAAATGCGGATATTTACTGTCTGCAAGAGACCCATCTTAATATGAAAGAATCACAGAAATTATCAGGTGGATGGATAAAAGAATGTTATTTTGCTCCAGCAGTGGGTAAAAAAGCAGGGGTTGCAATTCTTATAAATAAAAAATGTAAGGCCAAGATTAAAGTAAAAAGTTCAGATCCACATGGAAGATGGATACATATTGATATAAGTATGGGAAATGATACCCTGACGTTGTTCAATATATATGCCCCTAATTCGAATCAATCAGAATTTTTCAAAAAGCTACAGAATATGTTATTACCACTGGCTGCTTCTAATTTAGTGGTGGCTGGAGATTTTAATGCTGTAATGGATCCATTATTGGATAAAAAACCAGGTAAAAAGGGAGCAGTTACCGGCTGGAGGAGAGGTGAGAGGAGACCCGTGGCTGGTCCTGGATTCCACAGCGGCGGCTTCTCTTCCTGCTGGGCGGCGCAGACAGGCATTCACAGAGACGGACCCCTGACGTCATTGGGTCCGTCTCCAACATCGTAAAGGCAGCCGCTGCTGTGGCAGTGCTTGGAGCAGTTACCGGCTGGAGGAGAGGTGAGAGGAGACCCGTGGCTGGTCCTGGATTCCACAGCGGCGGCTTCTCTTCCTGCTGGGCGGCGCAGACAGGCATTCACAGAGACGGACCCCTGACGTCATTGGGTCCGTCTCCAACATCGTAAAGGCAGCCGCTGCTGTGGTTGCGGCCGCAGCTGCGCGGCCGAAGGGGCGTGCCCTAAGGGGCACGTAAGGCCCCTTGGGAGCCCCTTAGGAGCAACGTGGAGTACAGGAGCCGATAGTGGGTACCCTTTATTAGGGGTACATAGATCCAGCTCGGATTCTGCTTCCTATTATTGGATCCAAGAAATTCATCCTATGTCTGCTGCAGTGAGGACGTCGTTGGAATTTTTCCTATTTTAACAATGCCGAAAAGACGGGGGAAGAATACCGGAGGAGCCTCCCGGCGACCCTTAACCCCAGTGGTTACCATTGATGATTTTCTCCGACGCCTACAGCGGGAACAAGAAGGGTCGGGTTCTAGCTCGTTGGGGACACCGCCGGAGAGCGGTGCGGTGGGTGCCCCTGAGCATGATGTCACTCTTAGTCCCGATGTTAGGACGCCACCCCTTCAACCGACGCCACAAGCTGCAAGCTCTCCAAGGGACCAGAACCCACCTGAGGAGGTGGGTGTCTTTTTGTCCACAGAGGCTAGTATGGAGAGCTCGCCGAATACGACAACGCAGAGAGGACTGATCTCTCCACAAGGACTTGTGACCGGGACAACAGAAGTTGGGGGAAAACAAGACGTCACTGAGGTAAAGCTAATTGCAGAACATTTAGTCACTACACCATTACAACTTTTCTCACCTACAAAACCTCCTACAGTCACACTCGAAGCACTATGGGACTTGGTGGTGAATTTGGGAAATTCATTAAATCCTCAAATAAAAAGTTTGGATAAAGAATTAAAAGAACAAAAGGAAGAAATAAAAGTTTTAAAGCAGGATATGTTACAATTTAAAACAGAGACACAAGATACAAATAAGGAGTTAATGTTATTAAAACAAAATCAAGATATGTTGGTAAAAGATAATATATTACTCAGGAAGAAGTTGGAAATGCAGGAGAATAATGGTCGAATAAATAATTTGAGATTTATAAATTTTCCAAAGATCCTGTCAACTTCTCCCAGAGAAAAGGTGAAAAGATATTTTATGGAAATTTTGGAAATTCCTGAAAACTCCTTACCTCCTCTTACAAGAGTGTATTACTTACCTGCTAAGCCCCATTTCAAAGAAGAAAACATGGAGGAACCCCGGGAGAGGTCATTGGACATTTCAGCAATATTGGAACAATCAGATAGAGAGTTGGCGGTTCCAGCTACTCTCTTGTTGTCTGTGGCTTTGGCTCCAGACAAGGATTGGATATTAAAACTTTTCTTTAAAAATAGGTCTAAAGACTTCCTGGGGCAACATATTCAGATTTTCCCTGACGTCTCCAGAGAGACTCAAAAAAGAAGGAAAGAATTTTTAATTTTAAAACTTGGAGTGACTCAAATAGGGGGTAGTTTTTTCTTGAGATATCCATGTAAATGTGTAGTGAGATATTTATCACTGAAATATATATTTACAGAACCATCTCAATTGATTAGTTTTCTCTCAATGAAACGTCTTGAAAAAGGAATAACAACGTAATAACGCCTATGTGAAATTAGCTCCCTGCACTTCAGTTAGACAAGGATCTGTCTTGCTTAATTAATTTGAAGTATATAAGTTCTGCTCTTAATAATGGATTCAATAATATTGAGGACTAGTGTGAGAACAGCTAGTTTGGTATTTCCTTGTAGCAATATTAAGTTTGGAATTATAGTTTAATATGTAGTTTGATCTCACTTTTCTGTACAAGATGTATATGCTTGGTAATATTGTAAAATGTTATAAATAAAATAATAAAAAAAAAAAAACCAGGTAAAAATATTAAATCTTTAGGTCTAGATAATTTGGTTCAATCATGTGATTTGAAAGATATATGGCGTATTCTTCATTTTAATGATCAGGAATATTCATTTTGTTCACAGGTTCATAAATCATTTTCAAGAATTGATTATATTTTTGTCTCGACAAATAAAGTGCAACAGGTGATTAAAGCCTACATTGATCCTATTATTATTTCAGATCATGCGGGAGTATGGATAGAATTACAATTAGATCAATTAGAAAATGATAGACCTCTTTGGAGATTTGATAATGCATTGCTTGTGGACGACAAATTCTTGGAAAATTTTAAAACACAAATTAACGAATTCTTTCAAATAAATTTAGTTGAAGATACATCTATAGAGAATGTATGGGATGCATTTAAAGCAACTATGAGGGGTAATATTATATCATATTCAGCTTTTATTAGGAAACAGATTAAAAAACAATATATAGAATTAGAAAAAGAAATAAAAATATTAGAAGCTAAATTGATAAGTAAATGGGAATATGAAGTTTTACAAGCTCTTTTGAAAACAAAAGGTAAATATAATGAATTAACTTCAAAAATGATAAGAAAAGATTTGTTTTCCAAGCAAACAATGTATTATGGAAATTCTAATAAGGCAGGGAAATTATTGGCAAATTATCTTAAGGTAAAAAAAAGGAGAACTAATATTAATGGAATAAAAGATGATAATGGTATAATAACAAATCAAACAAATATAATATTAAAACAATTTTTAAATTTTTATAAGGACCTATATTCTTCCGAACCTTATTTGGAGAGACAAAAAGACGGAAAAAATTTTTTAGATTTAATTAATGGACCTAAGGTTCCTGATCATATAAAACGGAGTTTAGATGAACCTATATCATTAAAAGAATTAGAAACAGCATTGAGATCTCTTAGAGTTGGATCCGCTCCAGGTGGTGATGGTTATACAGTAGAATTTTATAAAACATTTAAAAATATACTTTCCCCACATTTATTAAATTTATATCAGACACAACTTATAAAAGGTAATATTAAAGGTACTATGGCTGAATCAATAATAATTGTTTTGCCTAAGCCAAATAAAGATCCTACTTTGGTTTCAAATTACAGGCCTATATCTTTGATAAATGTTGATAATAAACTTTTGGCGAAAATTTTGGCTTTGAGATTAGCCAAAGCTCTCCCACATATTATAGATATGCATCAAACGGGTTTCGTTGCTAAAAGACACTCCTCCAATAACTCTAGATTATTATTTCACATGCTAAACTTATCAAAAAAAATGGATGAACCGGCTTTTACAGTTTCATTAGATGCTGAAAAGGCATTTGATAGGGTAGAATGGAATTTTATGTATCAGGCTTTAGAATGGTTTGGTATAGGTTCTGGATTTATACAAATGGTAAAAACTTTGTATAGCTTCCCAATTGCAAGACTAAATATTAATAATAAAATATCTGATGGTTTTCAATTGCAGAGGGGAGTTAGACAAGGCTGTCCTTTATCTCCTTTGTTATTTGATGTTATATTAGAACCCTTATTGTTAGCAATGCAGCAAACGAAGGAGATACAAGGTATCCCATATTCAGATATGGAATATAAAATTTCGGCTTATGCTGATGATATTTTGCTTTATTTGAGAAATCCAGAGTCTACCTTATCTTCTTTATTAGAATTAATTGATAAGTTTGGCAAATTTTCAGGTTATAAAATTAATTGGAATAAAACTGAAATTATACCCTTGAATGTTCATTGTGTAAAAGGATTATTTGATACTTTTCCATTCATATGGAAAGAAGAAGGATTTAAATATCTTGGCATTCAAGTTAAAAATACAATTGAAGATACTGTAAAAGAAAATGAAAAATATATATTAAAAAAAGTTACGGAGTTGTGTGAACAATGGAACCCATTACATATTTCTTGGTGGGGAAGAATTCAAACTATTAAAATGATGATATTACCTGTAGTTTGCTACCAAATGAGTATGATACCTATTTATTTTCAGGGGTCCTTTTATAAAAAGCTTAATAGAATTTTAACAAAATTTCTTTGGCTTGGTAAAACACCTAGAATAGCTTTAGTAACTTTGCAAAAATCAATTAAGGAGGGTGGGGTAAATTTTCCAAATTTCTATAGGTACCATCAAGCCTATATTCTACGTCAGGGTATGTATTGGATCCTCCCAGAACTTATAGATAATGCACCAGATTGGTTATATTTGGAATGGCGCCTTATGTTTCCCCTAAATTTAGTTCATTTACCAAGTATCAATATACCTAAAAGATACAGAGAAAATAAAATAATAATGGATACTTGGAAAACATTGAGATTTATTGATAAATTAACACCCATCCCAATATACAAATCAACTAATCAATCCATATGGATAAACTCCAAGATCAAAATTGGCGGAGCTCAAATCCTTTGGAAGAACTGGATTATTGCAGGCATTAGATCTCTAGATGATATTATTTCAGAAGGTAAACTGCTGGATTTTTCACAATTGCAACATAGATTTGGTCTTAATAAAACACAAAGTTTTAAATGGTTGCAATTGAAGCAGGCCATTCAGGTTGGGTTCCCTGAATGGAAATCATTAAACAATCAATATAGTTTAAAGTTCTTATGCTTTAAAGCAGACTTCCTAGGACATCAAGCCGCATTGTGGTATAAATTAATATCTGAATATTTGAATAAAAAACCAAAAAATGGTCTAAGAGACATTTGGAGCATTGAGATTGGACATCAAATTAATGCATCTCAATGGCCACTAATTTGGTCTTGGAGAATGAGATGTACAGTGTCAGCATCTATGAGACAAACATGGTTCTTTTTATTACATAGAGCTTTTTGGACCCCTACTCGATTGCAAAAACTAGACAGTTCTAAGTCTAATAAATGCTGGCACTGTAATCTAGAACCAGGGACATTAGATCATTTATTATATCATTGTCCTTATATTAAAATTTTTTGGAATTCAATTTGGCCACAAATTAATAAATTAATGGAAAATCATATTGCAATATCATATGATACAATTTTATTTGGAACAATGATGAGAAAAAAAAGTCAAATTTCACCAGAAAATAATAAGCTTTTATTAATTCTGACAGGGGTTGCCATTCAACATATAACTAACAATTGGAAAAATTACAACAACCTAAATTACACATTTTGGTGGAATACAATATGTCATATTTTTAAAATGGAAAGAACAATAGCAATACAAAGGGGGACATATATTAAATTTATAAAAATATGGGGGCCATTGACAAAATACTGTAATGAATAAATAATATGATGTTTCTTCTTCTTTTCTTCTTTTAAGGATCTTTTTTATGACACATATAGAGGGGGGGTAAGAAAAATCAATGTATATATAGTATGTTATAATATATTATACAAAATGTAACGTATGAATAAATGGTAATAAAAGGGTGGGGGGAGGGAAATGGGACAAAATTTGTTTAGATTATATTGTATTAGATATAAAAAAGTTATTGAATATTTATCAATTGTATTCTAATATGTTGTATACTTTTTAAAAAAAAAAAAAAAAATTTGAAAATTAAAATATTATATTAAAGTAATGAAAGGGAGGGGGGAGGGAGAGGGGGAAAATCAAATTTAGATATATAATGTATTAGATATAAAAGTGATAATATGTATTTATCAATTGTATTTTATTATTATGTACACTTTATGTAAAATTAGAAAATAAAAAATAATGGAAAAAAAAAAAAAAATTTAGAAGAGCCTGGCCATATCGAGGGATTACATTATTTCAAAAGGGTTCATGACACAGATAATTTGGTTTGTATTCATGTAGGTGTATGCTTATAATATGTGGTCTGGAGAGAAGATTGGCTATATCTGATGTTCTGGTTCAAAGGGCATACGAGTCCTGACAATAGGTGATATTCCCATACTTGTGAGTTGATTGCAGAAGGATGAAATTTACATTCTTCAGCTCCACCTCCTTCTCCAGTGCTATAAAGCCCCCTCCAGTTTTTTCCTTCCACAAGTAAGTTGAGATGATATGAGTTTCGTTTGTCAGATCATCGTTTTGTCCTAACCAGTGCTGTTAGGCTAGACAATCTAGCATCTAAGGTGACCATTTCCAGATAACTGTTTCTTTGGCATACATTGGCTGTTGTAAACAGCCACCAATTTCTTTGCAAGCATACTCTACTAGAAGTGTGGCATCTTCTTGGGAGGAGACATGAGTAATTCTTCCTGAAGAAATTTGTAGAGCATCAAATTAGAACACAACCTAGTATGCATCAAATTAGAACACAACCTTGTATTGTAAACTTGTACTGTAATTATCATATTGTAACCTGTTAACTGTGTTTTATGTAAGTTTAACCAGTAACCCGTTCTGAGCTCTTTGGGGAAAACCGGATAGAAAACAAATTAAATAAAAAAATAAAAATAAGAAGGAGGGGGAACAGGGAGTCTCCCCACTAAAACATTTCTTTTCTGCGCTGTAAGAAATAATTAACAAGGTTAAACAACACTATAAACAACTTAGGTGGAACAAACAGCAACCAGCATGAAACTTATGGAGCTCATAGAGTCTCATTTACTGCTTTACACTTTTTTCCCCCTCTTTTTTTTATCTAACTAACAGGAGAAAATCTCCAGCTCTAGGTATTACTGTTTGTCTGAACAGTAGGCAGTCTAACTCTAGACTGGCAGGGTGTAATGTCACGATTCCCCCTCCTTCTTATTCTTCTGTTTTAGTGCTGTTCGATTGCTTTGGTACATATTGAAGGGGGATCTACAGCACTGGAGAAGGAGTCGGAGATGAAGAATGTAAATTTCATCCTTCTGCAATCAACTCGTGAGTAAGAGAATATTGCCTTTTGTCATGACATGCATGCCCTTATTCCAGAAAGAAGATTATCGAGGTAAGTACCTAATCTTTCCTTGTAATCTTGTTATTACGGGTTCTGGTATGGATGTCATACTCATATGGATTTGAAAATCAGAACTAGTAACATGTTTTCCTCTCCTGAGAAGCCCAGTGAACATCTCCTTGCACCCTGGCTAAATGCTGTATATATTTTTAGCTAGGCAGAGGGAAGTTTTCAGACAGTCAATTTACACAAGCAAATGGCTTTCTACGTAAATTGCCTGAAACATGTTACTTTGCTTTGCCAGAGCCCATATCTCCTGGGCCTTGGGGGCAGCCTGTACTTGTTATCAGTGCTTCTAGAAAGAGCAAATACTTCCTAGATACTTATCCTTTCTTCTTTTTCCTCTTTTGGATCCAAGGTGCAGAAAATCTCTGTGTCAAGCTGTCAGAAAAACTACAATCGAAGACATCTAGCAAAGTCATCATTGCGCATATGCCTCTCCTTATTTGCTGCCTGCAGGTTTGTTTTCCAGGAAGCTGCGGTGAAAACTGGGTCCTGCAAGTACCCTGTGGTTTCAGTGCTGCCTTCTTTTAGGGACACAATGGGATATATAGTGCTGTTTTCACTACGGAAGTTCTGTGGGTAGCAACCAAAGCCCTGTTTTAAACCTGCAGAAAGGGGCTTTTGGTTGTTTTCCATTCTGTGTGTAAGAAAAAGCATGTCACTGATATACTGGAGCAGGGTTGGGTCAGAGGAGAAAAACACAAGCATAGATTTGCTTTGGAAAGATAACTTTAAATGTAATCAGTTAATGATATGCTGCCTTTTATATACATAGCAAGGCAGTTTACAAAAAAAGGTAAGACAGTTAAAACTTACAGGTACAGTTTACTACACATGAGTTACAATATCCATTTATAGAAGAACCAAGGTAAATGAATTCATAAAATAGTGTACAGTTTATTTTTACTTGATTATATTGCTTTTCCACAAACATTATCTAAGTAATATACAATCCAGGATAAATAAAAAATATATAAAACAAAGAAGAACTCCAGTTGATGATAGGACATTCCACACCCATTCAAACATTCTATTTAAAAAGGATAAAAACATAGACAAATATGTGAAATTATCCCACATATCAAACAATATCTATCCTATTAGTACACATGTTCAGACTCATGTGTTACAGCAGACATGTCAAACTCTGGGTACTGAAATTTGGCCCGCCAGCCAATTTCAAATTTCCCCCAAAGCTGGCCCACTGGTACAAGTGCTGCATCATTTGTAGGTTCACGTGGCCTGAGAGGATCGCTGGTCGGCAGTAGCGATCCTCGCAGATCGCCGTAGCCTCAGCTGCACATTCCCTCTAGTGCAGTCCCACCCCTCCTCTGACGTACGGGACCACAGGAGGCCTCATGCATTCCAGGGAACAGTTTTTATTAGTTCAACACTCACCTGCCTGCATACTTCTCAACCTTCTCTGCCCTCATCCCCACCCCTACTTCCTTGCTACCAGGCCCCTGCAGTTATATTATTGAATAATAATGCACAACACCCTTTCATTCACCCCCACCTCAACAAGAACACACACATACACACAAAATCAGAACAGACTGACTAATCCAAAATTTGATCCCCAATGCTTGTCTAGGACTTAAAAGAGAGAGGAAAGTCTTTTTTTATTTATTTTGTTTACATCACAGAGCTGGCATAGGGTTGGAGACATTGTAACCCTATACTTCTAAGACTAAGGGGTCCTTTTATTAAGGTGCACATTTAGGCCCTGATTTTGCAAAGTGCGTCCCAATTGTAGGCAGCTGTAGGCATCCTACAGCTGTCTAATCAGCCAATCGGGAGGCACGTTTTCTAAAAAAATGCTCCCCAGGCAGACCGCCTATATTGAAGGCGCCTCCGGGAGCCTAGGGAGGCCCACAAGCCTGTCTAAGCTCACCTAAGGCTAGGCGGTAGCCTTAGGCAAACCTAGATGGCCCTGCGTGTCTACCTTGCAGAGCGGGAGATGCTTACAATGTAGGCTAGCAAAATGCTGGCCTACATGGTAAGTAGACATGGCCGCTATACTTTATCGCGGCAAGGGATTTTCCTGCCGCGATTAGTATAGCGGCCGCAGCTACAGCCACCAGCCTCCTCAATCCCCCCCGACGTTCACGGCAGGAGGGTGCCCAACCCCTCCTGCCGAAAGAGCCCCCCCCAAAGATTGCCGGCAGGAGGGTACCCAACCCCTCCTGCTGGACTCCCCCCCACGACCCCCTCAAACAAAATGCCCTAACCACCCTCCCCAGACCCCCCCAACAGCCTCCCTGAAGATCGCCGGCAGGAAGGTGCTCAACCCCTTCTGCCGGACCCTCCACCCAACGAACCCCCCACCCCGGAACCCCCCTCAAGCTTACCGCCAAGTTGGCCGGATGGGTCTTCGCACCGTCCAGCCAGCAGGCCCGCCTCTGTCCAACCCACAGGATCCTAGGGCCTGATTGGCCCAAGCGCCTAAAGCCCCTCCCGCCATAGGACACCATAGGAACTCTATGAGCGTTGGGAGCAGCACTGGCCATTCAGCGCAGCTCTCTGCACTAGAAACTGCTAGCGCAATTTAATAGAAGAGGCCCATAGTGTGCAGAAGTTTTTAACTTTTTTGCTCAGAATTTCCCCAGGAGTACTAACTGAAGACGGCACTGTCAGGAGATTCAGGTCAACGGACCTTAGGCATATGATGGAGAATATGGAATAATATGGTTAATGAAGTATGCTGGGTGGCTGATCAACAACGCTTTAAAATCAATCAGTAACTGGTTGATATTTGAAACGATTTAACAGATCAGAAATGGCTGCTGACCAAGGAAATTGTTTGTTCAGGACTATTCACTAATTTTCAGTAGCACTTAAACGGTTCACACCTACGGGAAATCTGCGCCACCAGTGAATCCACCTTAGGCTTGAGTACCTGAATGTAAAACCACTTAGGCTATAAGTGGTATATACCGTATTTTTCGCTCAATAAGACGCACTTTTTCTACCCAAATACCCAAATCCCCCCCCCGCTACCTTATTTAGACTGCCGCCGAAAGTAGAGGAAGGGAAAGGCCAGGCGGGTGCAGTGATTGCACGCCGCTGGCCCAGAAGCCTTACCCTCGACATCAATTCTGACGTCAGCGAGAAGGTGGGCCGAACCTTCTCTCTGACGTCAGAATTGACGTCGGGGGTAAAGCTTTTGAGTGGCGGCATGCAATCGCTGCACCCGCCTGGCCTTTCCGAGCAATTCCTTCATTTCTTCTGTTCTGGTGCTGCGTTGCTGAGCCAGGAGTAACCCCCCCTGCTGCTGCTGCTTCCTCAATGTGTTCTCACAGCGGCAGCAGCGGGAGATAATTATATCTAGTGGGCAGGCGGGTGGGCAGGCTTGGGGGGGGCAGAAGAGGACAGAGGCTGGAAGGCAATGAGGGAGAACATAGGAGGGAGGGAGGAAGGGACAATTGTTCGGCCTGAGTTGGGTGGAGGGAAGAGGACAAAGGCTTGAAGGCAGTGAGGGGAAAATAGGAGGGAGGGAGGAAAGTACAATTGTTCGGCCTGAGGAAGGAAAGAAAGAAAGAAATCACCAGACAATGGGGGAGCAAGAGGACAAAGGCTGGAAGGCATTGAGGGGTACATAGGAAGGAACAGTTGTTGGCCTGAGGAAAGAAAGAAAGAAATCACCAGACAATAAAGGTAGGAAAAATTATTTTATTTTCAATTTAGTGATCAAAATGGGTCAGTTTTGAGAATTTATATCTGTTGTCTATATTTTATCTTTCTATAGTTGTTACTGAGGTGGCTTTGCATATTTTAAAAAGTCTGCCTTGACATCTGTGGCCTGTCCCTGCCTGCCCTATGCCCTGTCCCGGCCTACCACTTGACCACCAGAGGGGAGACACGGTACAGAGCCTGGCAAGGAGTGTGGGGTTGGGTGCAGAGCCTGGCAGGGAGACTTTGGTTCAGAATGGTTTTTTCTTGTTTTCCTTCTCTAAATCTAGGATGAGTCTTATGGTCAGGTGCGTCTTATGGAACAAAAAATACGGTAAATACTAAAATAAATAAATAAATAAATTACTTGCAGAATGCTGTCAATCATCTTTTGAACTCCCTTCCCAGGGAGCTGCTCCACCCCTCTCAGTTTTTTTCTGCAAGCAAGTTGCTCAGCAGTGTTTATGCTCTGAGGTTTTATTATTTTGGAGTATTTTTTTCTAAGTGTTCAGTCAGAGGCTCGGTGCCCAGAGTTCTCACTTGTTGAGACCTCTGCCTGGGAGAAGACACAGACTTATGCTTCAGAAGTCTGCTACTAGCAGAATCAACCCTCGGGGACACCTAGCTAGCCAGCCTGCTTTTGTATTTTTTGAGCTCAGGGGCTGTCCTATGCATAGCTGCTCGGATCCTTGAGTTCAGATGAATAACCCTAGCATTCAGGACCACTAGGCACATTGCACTAGAATAGCATTTAGGTGTATTTACACATGTAATGAGTGTGTGTGAGCACCTCATGTATAGAATTGGCCTTTAGGTGCCTGGATTAAGAAACCTCAGCTCTAGTGTCTAAAGTTAGGAGACCAGGAGATTTCTGTAGAAAAGTGCAAAAAGAGGCATAGTGCATCTTCCAGTAACTTTGGCTGAAAATAGGGGCCTAATTGGGTCCTACATTTAGGTATTTGGCTTTTTTATAGATTAAATGAATTAAAAAATATATCAATCAATTCTTTATTTTTGAGATTACTAGCCTCTGTTCTCTGATTGCTAAGAAACAGTGACTTCATCTCCAGCAAATCTAAAGCATTCCAATTAGCATTGTTATTATAGTACTGCGTAGGACTTTGGTTTTTTGCTTGGAGAAGCAGCATTTCACTTCCAAGACACCTTCCTCTGCGTGTTTCTTGTTTTCTTTTACTGAAAAGGACAAATTAGCAGAAGCTCAAAGGAGTCTTGAGGAGCTTGTGGCTTCTTTCCTAGGTATGTTGGGGATGAGGGTAGATGGTATGGTCCTGAGTTATTGATAAGATTTCAAGCACCTTTAACCCTTGCAGAGCTCTGAGGCCTGCCTCATAGTCCATAAATTGAATCCCAAGAAGGTTGAGACAAGAAAAGAGCTGAGCTGTATTAAAACCTTCAGAGTTACAATGTAACATTAGTAAAAGTCTGTTTTCAACCTGTCTTTACATTTCTCCTCCTGAATTCAGGGTCTGGGCCGTTTGTGTGAGCGCTTCCCTGTTGTGGTGCATTCAGTTACCCCATCTCTGAGGGATTTCCTTGTGATCCCATCACCAGTGCTTGTGAAGCTTTACAAGTATCATAGCCAGTACCATGCAGGTAGGTGGAGAGTGTCTGGCCCTGTAAGCTTGTAAATGTCATTGAGGGGAAGATTCTCAAAACTTTGTGGTAAAATTCAATGGGCCACTGTCGCAGGCATAAATATAATGTTTTGCAAAAGACAAGTCATTCTCAAAAACAGTTTACGGAGGGTCTCTATATTTGCATGTGACGAGTCACTGGTGATAGTGCAGAATACATCCACACATTAAAAAAAAAAAGACCCCCCGAATTAAAGGACGGCAGGAGGGATGGCCACTCCCTCCCACTGCTGTGGTCCCCGACCCCACCCCGGCATGAGAGACACACACTTCCTCCTGCCACCGGTGATTCCTACCCCTGACAACCCCCCTGGCAGGAGGGATGTCAACCTCCCATGCCCCCCCCCAGCAGAAGGGATGCCCTCTCTCTCCTGCCGCTGATGATGCCCCCTCCAACATCTCTCATTTCAAGGCCAGCCAGAGGGATGCCTACTCCCTCCGGCCTGCAGGCCCATCTCTTCAAAATGGTTTGTCTTCCTCTCTCCTGCATCCAGTGATGTGCCGGGGAGGGGCCTTAGGCTCTGATTGGCCCAGGCGCTTAAAGCCCATGGTCAGAGCCTTAGGCCCCCTCCCTGCCATTTTGAAGAGATTGGCCAGCCGGCCTTGGATTGAAAGGTACAGGGGTATCAGGGGGGTGGACATCACCAGTGGGAGGAGGGAGTGGGCATCCCTCCTGCCTGGGGTGTGTTGGGGGGTGGGAATCGCTGACGGCAGGAGGTAGTGGGCATCCCTCCTGCCAAGGGTGTCAGGGGTTGTCGGAGGTGGATGGGGCAAAATTTGCTGACAATTCTGAGCTGTCAAAAGCCATACTTTCCTGTCAATGTCTGAGCCAATCAGTGCTCAGGCATTGACCAGAATGTAAGGCTACGACAGCTCAGACCTGCTGGAAAATTTTGCCTGTAAATGTAGCACAGCAAGATTAGGGAATCACCTGACGATAATAGAGAATCACTTGGAGTGCTCATTTAAATATTAATGACCTCATTGTACTACATTTGCATGGCAGAGTCGGAGTCTCCCAGGAAACTCGGAATAGACCACGGTGAACCCCTTTAAGAATTGGCCAATTGAATACTTCCAGGCTGGAACTGGTTTAGCGACCATTGTTAAAGGCATGGTGGGTTTTGAGAATCTTCCCCAGAGACTTCTGGAGATTTTTGTGCAGGAAGCTTTTTCGATAATATGGACAGAGTTGCTAAAATAGTACAGATCTGGAGAAAGGAGGTGTGAAAGGAAAAATTTGCTTTCCTGCTAACAAAGTACAGGATGAAACCCCCCCTTTCTAAAAAAATAAAATAAAAAAAATCCCCCCAAACCGTGGAGACTGAAAGATAGCATTTCCCATAAGAAACCAAGAACCTTAAAAATAAATTTGTATAACCAGTTTCCAACCAAGCCCAAGGATTCAAAGTAAAATCATACTAACCAAAACTTGACCCTGAGATTCTGGACTGATCTGGTAGGACTCAAGGAAAGTAAATTAGCACATAAGACCCAAATTTTTTGTTCTTTATCATTCATCAGACCAGTCAGGGTCAGATGGTATGTAACAAAGAGGTTCTTCATTGTGGGCAGGATCTGGTGATCACTGACAGCAAAGAAAAGAGGGCATTGAGATGGGGACAGACGGACAGATAGACAGAAAATGTGCCATGCAAATCTTCTGCCTAGCAGACATAATTCTCCAGTTATGTCTAGTTTTCTAGGCCAATAATATGTAATGACTCGTGTGCATTCCTGTTTCAGGATGTCTATATACATTGTTCCTGTTCTTCCTTGGATAAATGGCCTTTTGGAGGATACATTATGGGCTCCTTTTACGAAGGTGTGCTAGGACCTAAACGCGCGGAATAGCGCGTGCTAGCCGCTACCACATGCTTTTGAGCAGGCGGTAGATTTTCGGCTAATGTGCGCTAATCCGGTGCATGCAATAAAACCGCTAGTGCACCTTCATAAAAGGAGCTCTATATCTAACTAGGGCCAGACTCATTCTTTCACTGGTGTAAAAAAAAAAAAAAGAAAAACTCCAGAAATTATTATTTTTCTTTTTTGTTTTTTTGAGGTTTATTGTCTGATGAGAGTCCAGCCTTAGTTACAGGCATAAAATCTTTGGGGCGTCTGAGTTTTTTTTCTCCTCCTTTTTTTTTAATGAATGGATAAATAACACGCAGAGCTTGATACTGCTTATTGTCCGACCTTTGGTAACTTTTTATGCTGCAGATTATTCCTGCCTCTACTTTCTTCAGAAATAAACCTGAACTTCCTAACATTGTTCTCTCTGTGTCTTCAGCCACTGGTAATGACATAAAAATAAGTGTGACCAATGAGCATGCAGAGTCTACCATGAGTGTAATGTCCAGCAAGAAAAGCCAGCCATCCATGTATGAGCAGCTGCGAGATATAGCCATCGAGAACATCTGCAGGTGAGGAACCTAACGATTGGTATAAAAATCAGTACTTACTGCAGTTAAGCAGCCTATTCTGTCTCTGCTCTCATAACATTAAAAAGGCCTTATTCACAGGATCCAGGGAATCCTGGAGTGGCACCAACAAGGCAATCAGCAGCTGAAAATCAAACATTTCCATAGAACTGTTGTAGACAAGAGTTGAAAATTTTAATTATTTAAAATGTGTACCCACTCAATGAACTAATCTACTACTGTTACTATTAATTATTTCTATAGCGCTACCAGACATAAGCAATCAAAATGTATATGCTTACTTCCACAGGTGTTTGAACGCAGGCTTAACAATAGACCCTGTTATCGTGGAGGCTTTCCTAGCCAGTCTGTCCAATCGCCTTTATATATCACAAGAGAATGAGAAGTGCGTATTTTTACAGTCTCTTCCTGGTCCAACATGCAACCAATGTGTTTGTGAATCAGATTCTTCATTGTCACATGACATTAGGAGTCCGTGAGGTGGTTGCTTGTTTTTGGTTTTGTTTGTTCATTTCATTTAAATGAACATCAGCATTTTGGCAGGTATTCCTGGATGCTAAGGGGCTCATAATCAAAATTTAAAGACGTCTAAAAACCCACCTAAATTGGCACTTGGACAACCTAAAACACAGGTTGTCCAAGTGCCGATAATCAAACCGACTTTCTGGATGTGTCGCGGGAGTTTTTATGCCTCTGAATGCCGCTGTGCACCCAGAGCTGAAAGGGGCATATCTGGAGGGGTGGTTAGGGCAGTATGTGAGCTGACCTAGACTGGTCCTGCAGGGATAAATGAATGTTTTACTTGACATCCTGGACGAAACTTAAACGTTGTGAGTTAGACAATGTAAAAAAACAGGTATAAGTGCCAAAAAGGTATCCATAGTGACCAGATAACCACTGCAGAGACAAAGTAAAGACCCCCACACACTCCCAGTGTTCACTGACCCCCTCACACCCCTACAAAGATCAGAATATAAAGTACATACCTGGTATTGGAAAGCCTAGTAGAGCTGCACACAGGTGTCATAAATAGCCTAGGGGTGGGCTAGTGAACCATAAAGAGGAGGACCCAGGCCCATAAGCCACTCTAACCACTACATTTATGATGAAACATGTGCACCCACCAAATCCCCCAAACTCTATTCTACTGCCTTATAGGTGCCACCTGCGGCCATAAGAGCTATTGGGGTTATAGATAGGTGGGTATGGTGGGTTTTGGGGGGCTCACCATAACCTATAAGGGAGTTCTGGTGAGATGTTTATCTGGCACCCTTTTTGTGAAGTTCACAGCAGTGCCCTGTATGATGCCCCATTGCTCTGTTGCCATGTCTGGGTGGCCAGTCCATCACAATGCTGGCCCGTCTCATGTCCAAATGTTCTGGATATTTGGGGCTTGGATGAAATTTAGGTTGAGAATTTGGTATAAAGATAGACATACTGACGGTCTGGATGAACAATAGCCTGGACGTCCAGATACATAGATGATTTTTGAAAAAAAAATAAAAATTCTAGGTTTATTTTTCGAAAGTGGATATTTTCCCATCTAGTGCCACACGCCTAAATCGGACTTAGACGTATGTTTTGATTATGCTCCTCCACATGAATAATAGTTTTGTGTTCATGGTGGTGTTATGATCAGTTTCCAAGTCTTTTGTCTTATTGCTGGGTGATAGCACATGTGTTTTTCTGTATTTTGGTGTTATAGTTTTGGTCAGATTCCAAGCCACAGTGTTTTGTGGAGAGGGGGGTGTATGTGCTTGTCAGTGTTCTCATTGTGTTCTAGATTTGTATGTTTTACCTTCTACTGTTTTCTTCATGTAATACATTTCTGTGTTCCTAAATTCTATTTTTAGGGATGCCCATTTGATTCCTGACCACACAATCCGAGCTCTGGGGCACATTGCTGTTGCGCTGCGGGACACCCCAAAAGTTATGGAACCCATCTTGCAGATTCTGCAGCAGAAATTCTGTCAACCTCCATCCCAGCTGGATGTGCTTATTATTGATCAGCTTGGCTGCATGGTGATCACTGGCAATGTAAGGAGAGATGGGTTGGGTTAGACAGAGTGCTATGCCAATCTCACTATCTGCCAATGTACGGTGATCACTGACAATGGAAAGAGAGAGGGGTTGGGATAGGCAGAGTGCCATGCCAATCTCACCATCTGCCAATGAATAGTGATCACTGGTATGGTATAAGGAGAGGGGGATTTTAATGGGCAGAGCATTAGGTCTACTTGCATAGTGGGGTTTGCATAGTGATCACTGGTACATTGTAAGGAGAGAGGTTGTGATGGACATAGCATTAGGTCTATCTTCTTACGTGGTGGGGAGAGGGATGCATAGTGATCACTGGTGCAGTGATAGGAGAGAGAGTACTGGAATGCTGTGCTAATACCACCATCTGTCAGGAATTAGTAATTACTGGCAGTAAAAAAAGAGAGGGCACTGAGATGGGAACTGATGGACAATGTGCCATGCAAATTATCTGCCTAGAAGACAGAATGCTTAAGTTGTGTCTTCTTTTCCAGGCCAGTGATGTATTAATGTTTTATTCATTGCGCCTATTCTTCCTTGGATAAGTGGCTTTACTGAGGTTATGTGGAATCGTGGGTCCTAGTTGCTCATCCCAGCATTCAAGGGCCTTTAATTAGGAGCTTCTTGTATTCCTGCTTATTGCAAGATGTGAAAGATGATAGATTTCATTTTTTTTCTTTTTGTTTCTTGCTTTCCATCATGGGCTCTAGTTTATGCAGTTTTGTGTCCTTGCAGCAATACATTTACCAGGAAGTCTGGAACCTCTTCCAGCAGATTAGTGTGAAAGCAAGCTCTGTCGTTTACTCAGCCACAAAAGATTACAAAGATGCTGGATACAGGTAACCTCCTGCTTAGCTGCTAGCCAAGATTTCTTTGATAGGCCTCTTAGACATATAAGGGGTATTTTTTTAGAACTTGTACCTGCGTAAATTGATAACTTTTCCTTGTATGGTCTTTGACAGCAAAACTAAGCACATATATCCGCTGTTTGAGTATGTGTGCCAGACTGTGCACATGGCAGGATGCTTGTATTGGGAGGCAAGTTTTATAAAAGGCTATTTATATATAGCTCACTGACTTTGGACAGTTTTACCTCTTTTGTAAACTGCATAGAACCGAAAGGCTTATGCAATATATAAATAAAAATGTATGTTATGTTATGCTTTACTGTCCAGAAATGCTTATAAAAATTTATCTCTACAAAGGCAATTCGAAAACAGTTTTTTTTTTTTTGTAAAATGCACCACACCCATATGCAAACTGTCCACCCTTTGTGTTAGTGAAAATAGGCTTTTAGCTCTACAACATGTACACTTTTACTCCCTTGGTATTGGAGATGTTCCTGGGTAAGGAGATCAGGTGAGAAAAATGCAGGCATAGTGGGGTTGTGTTGGTTTTTTTTTTTTTTTTTATTGTATAGTCTGCAGGAATTTTCCTTGGGCCATTTTCAGTGTGAAAATTAGTGCACTTTGAAAATGAGAGCAAAGATAGTGGTAAAAAGTGCTTGTGGACTTCGCAGCAGTGTGGACAATAAGGAAAAATTAAGTTTCTTACTTGATAATTTTTTTCCTTTAGTTATACCAGAACAGTCCAGAACAAATGGATTATGTCTATCTACTAGAGACAGAGAAAAAATAGTCCCAAGAGCTTCGCCCTTTTAAGGGTATCATGTAGCCTGAAATGTTCAGTATTTCGAATAGACAAGCAATGGTGCTCATAACAAATATAGCTCAATGCTATACTGTTAACATTATAGAATGAGACTAATACTCAACTTACGTGCAGGTATTTCACCGAGTCAGGAGATGTGAGGCATCTCTGTGAAGGAAATGAAAAGCAGAAACTATCACGTGTAAGAAGAAAACACTTAAAAAAACCCAGATAGGGTGGGCTTCTGGACTAGTCTGGCACGACTAAAGGAAAGAAAATGATCAGATAAGAAACATAATTTTTCCTTTTGTTACGTTTATGCCAGACCAGTCCAGAATGAATGGGATGTAGCAAAGCAGTGCCCCGGTTAGGGTGAGACAAAGATAAAAACCAGAGAAGGAGTGAACTGCAGCATCAGTGAATGGGAGTTCCAAAGGTAACTAAAAGTAAGCCTACTATATAAAAGTGCTAAATGTTTTGATGAAGCCTTCATCTAGAACATTGAAGATGGTTAATGACTAGAGCAGGAATTATGTCATTGAATATGTTACACATTCACAAGGCATGAACCAATTGGTGAAGTGATGAGATAAGGGTAAAACAGAAAGAGGATTATAAGCCCAGAATAACCTGCTAGGCTTTAGCTCATGGACACCGTAGACATGAATAGTGAATACTCATGAGTTAATGAAGAGCCATGCTAAACTATCAAGCCTCAGACACCTCTAAAAGAGGAGGCCTGCATAAAATGTACGATTGGAAAGACACCAACAAATGAGCAAATGAAATGCACACATTAAGAAAGCTGCAGCAGAATACAGTCATATAAGGTACCCACTGAAGGAGGTACCATCAAGAGCCAGAATGAAGCTGAAAAAAAACAACTAATCAGGCGAAGCTGCTGGAGCCATGCAGCCAATAACTATCGCCAGAGTCCTAGAGAAGGCTGCTGAGCTAGCATCATAGAAGCAGCTAAGAAATCCTATATGGAAGGCATGGAACCAAACAAGCTTAGTGGTGATTAGATGGTCCCACAATTGAGAAGCAAAGCCAGTGCCAGACAGACTTCTACAATCTGTGCCCTGATTGTGGTTGATCAGAGGCCAGTGCTGGGCAGACTTCCATGGGCTGTGCCCTAAAAATGGCAAGGACAAATCAAGATCCAGTATGAATATGTAGTATGACATTGTACCTTATGAGTTTACCCTGTTGGGCAGACTGGATGGACAGTGTAGGTCTTTATCTGCCATCTGCAATACTATGTGCTACATTAATATGGTTTTGCAATAGGTAAAGCTATGCAGACAATAGTTGAAGCTGACCCAAAACATACACATGCAGACAGCCACAAGGAGGCAGGAGCGAAAGGGCTGCGCTCCTGCCATGAAGACCCCCACTGGACCACCAGGTACCTCGGTAGGCCCGGGGGGTGGGATGGGGGTGGATCGTGGAGTTGGGAGGGAGGTTAAATGGTTGGTGCCTAGAGAAAGGAGAGAACCAAAGTCACCTCTGTGGTCAGGGGTGGATCTGGAGGGAGGGTTGGGGAGGGAACTAGCACCACCAGATGCCACCCAAGCTGGGGGAATGAAGGACCCAGAAGCTCTGGTTGTCATCCAAGCTCAATGAGAAAGTTCAGATTATAACTTGAGCAAAGATGACAAGCATAACCCCTGTTCAGCTGCTACATGGAATTAACCAGGCCAGGAGCTACTAGACAGCACAAAGAAGGAGCTGCACGATCTGCTTGGAGACAAGAAAAATACTGAACATTCTAGGCTGCACAATATCCTTAAAGGGTGAAGGTCTTTGGACTGTTTTTTCTTTGTCTCCATCCACTGGACATAACCCATTAGTTCTAGACTGGTCTGGCTTTGTCTACATCCACTGGTAGATGGACATTATAGACATCATTAATAAAGATGGCAGAGTTCAGATTATCCACATTTATTCCCTCCTGTTCTTTGCTTGATTCTAAATATGCCACCTATCTGTGGTACAACTAAAGCAGTTTACATACAGTCACTCTTATTTTCTCTGGCCCCAATGTTCAAAAGCTTTCCGTGCCAGTAAGACTCATTAAAGCAGTCTTACTGGCATGGAAGCTCAACTTCTGATGCACAAAAGGGTTCTCTGTGGCACCAAGAGCCCTACGCAAATTCATTGCAAGGAGCTCATTAGTATTCTAACAAACTTTCCTTGTGATGCACTAAAAGGAACACCCCCTCCCTTTTATGGGGAAATTTTTACGACAGTTTTGGAGCTGCCATTAGCTGTTGTGCATGCTGCCAGTAGCTGCACACCACCCCCTAAAAAAACTGCACCTGTACGTCCTCCTGCTCTGCCCAGCTGATGGTGACTCGGAGCAGTGATCAGCTGAGAACCGGCAGAGGGGAGAGTGGTGGCTGCTGGCTCAGCTGATCGAGGCTTCCCTTGCTGGCTAGCCACAATCAGCTGATTAGGCAGAGAGGGAGAATGGCAGCTGCAGGCAGGAGGAGGAGCTTTGCCTAGCAATTGCTCTTCTGAGCAGGTGCCAGGCACAGTTCCTCCCCTCTTTTATGGAGCTACTCTGCACAAATAGCATACATGTGATTTGCATACTATTTGTGTGTGCATAGCCCTTTAAAAGAACATTGCTCGCAACTCGGTACTTTTTACCAGGTTAATGGAGCATTGTGCCTCTGGGACTAGTTGGTTTACAAGCTATGTTTTATACCTGGGCAGTGACTTGCCTCGGGTCACAAGGAACCATAGTGGGAATCAACTCCAGTTTCCCTCTTATCCCAGGAAAGCAGGCAGCATATTCTCAACAGTGGGTGACGTCACCGACAGAACCCCACAGCGGACAGCCTCGAAAGCAGACCTGCTTAAAGATCTTTGTAAGAGCTTCCGAGTGCTGCACTGCGCATGCGCGAGTGCCCTCCTGCCTGAGTTAGAGCACGCATCTCCTGTGAGGAACCTCAGTTCAACGTTTTCTGCGGAGCCAAGAAATCCTCTTCTTTTCAGCTTTGCAGCCTTCGTTGCCTTCTCTCACCGCGGCTTTTTTATTATTTTATATTTAAGTCGCTGTGCTTGCGTTTTCCATTCTTCTCCTTAAAAAAAAAAAAGGTTTATCCGATTTTTTTTTTTTTTTTTTTCCATTCAGGTCAGCGGCCTTTGGGCCTAGGCCCTGCCACTCGCCTCGTTCGGTACGTTGGACTTTATTTTTTCTATGTCCCGGCCTCTTACCGGGTTCAAAAGGTGTAGGCAGTGCAACAAGACCATTTCCATCACCGATCCCCATAGTTGGTGTATGGTTTGTTTGGGTCCTGAACATTGCCCTGATGCTTGTCTGCGCTGTGCTACCCTTCAACCTCGGGCCTTTCCGTCTACGCTGTGCCAATTTTCTTCAACTTTTTGGCACTATGGACCAACCGCCTGAGAAGGCCTCGACCTTGGCTTCGGGGACGGCCTCGACATCTAAGTCCTCGACCTCGACACCAGCTTCTGCCTCCACTAAGGCCTCGACCTCGACACCCTCGGTCTCGAAGGCCTCGCCAGTACCTCCTCTGAAGTCATCTTTGACGGGTAAGTCTCCTGTCTCTCCTTCAGGTACCATTTCTAAGAAGCCCCCAGAGTCTCGGGCATCTCAGGCCGTATCTATGGTCCTGCCAGCCTTCTCGAGACCTCCAGCTAAGCGTGCCTCCAAGCATCGGGAATACTCATCCTCGAGGTCACCCTCCTTGGAGCGCACTGCTGCACCTTCGAGACATGATCCTTTTGTCTCGGTGCCTATGTTCGAGGACTTGTTGAAAGCCATTCTGACCACTCAGATTTCCTCAGTCGTGGCTCAACTCCTTCCGTCCTCGATCCTGCTTCCTTCGAGCCAGCCTGAGCAGCAGTCTGAGACTCCTGTCGAAACATCTCGAGGCAAGCCTCGGAGGCCTTGCAGGTTCTCATCCAGTGACTCTTCACCTATTCCTCGGATAATATCTCCTTAGCCTCGACCGAAGCATCGCTTGAGGCATTCGAGGCATCTAGCTTCAAAGCTTCTTAAAGAGACATCTCTGCCACAGAAACCTTTGCCTTCTTTGGATATGCCTCGTTTATCTAGGGCTCCTGAGACTTCTTCCAAAACTAAACATAAGTCTCGAAAAGCTATTACATCGGCTGCTTCTCCTCGAAATCTATCGAGGTCGAGGACTCCTCCATCGAGACCAACTCCGAGGGAGTCTTCTCCTCCTGCCTCGACCCAATCTGTTCCACGAACCCCGGGAACTTCACCATCGAGGGTTTTGAAGTGCAAACACTCACTGACTCCTCCTAACGCAGGTAGTGTAGCTTCCTCAATCACTGCTTTTTCATCAGCCTCTTGATGGGAAACCTCTGTCTGCACATCCTGTGGTTTCCCGCTTTATGAAAGGACTTTTTAATGTTCATCCACCGCTCAAACCACCTCCAGTGGTCTGGGATGTCAATGTTGTCCTGGCTCAATTGATGAAGCCTCCATTTGAACCAATTGATAAGGCTCATCTCAAGTACCTTACTTGGAAAGTAGTTTTCCTGATTGCCCTCACATCTGCTTGAAGAGTCAGTGAGTTACAAGCTTTGGTTGGGAATCTACCTTTCACAGTTTTCCATCATGACAAGGTGGTCCTCCGTACTCATCCGAAATTCTTACCTAAAGTTGTTTCAGAATTTCACATCAATCAATCTATTGTTCTTCCAGAATTTTTTCCAAAGCCTCATTCTCACCCTGGAGAAGTGGCTCTCCATGCTTTGGACTGCAAGAGTGCCTTGGCTTTCTACTTGCAACGCACTCAGCCTCACAGGACAGCCCCACAACTTTTCATTTCCTTCAATCCAAATAAGTTGGGGCACCCTGTCTCGAAGCGAACCATCTCCAACTAGATGGCTGCTTGCATCTCTTTCTGCTATGCTCAGGCTGGTCTCCCTCTGCAGGGTCGAGTCACGGGCCACAGAGTTCAAGCAATGGCGGCGTCTGTAGCTTTCTTCAGATCAACTCCTATTGAGGAAATCTGCAAGGCTGCCACTTGGTCCTCGGTTCATACGTTCACCTCTCATTACTGTCTGGATACTTTCTCCAGAAGGGATGGCCATTTTGGCCAATCTGTTTTGCAATATCTTTTTTTCTTAACTTGCTAACTTTCCCTCCATCCCATTATGCTTAGCTTGGAGGTCACCCACTGTTGAGAATATGCTGCCTGCTTGTCCTGGGATAAAGCACAGTTACTTACCGTAACAGTTGTTATCCAGGGACAGCAGGCAGATATTCTCACAACCCACCCTCCTCCCCTGGTTGGCTTCTTAGCTAGGTATCTGAACTGAGGTTCCTCACAGGAGATGCGCGCCCTAACTTGGGCGGGAGGGTACTCGCAAGCTCTTACAAAGATCTTCAAGCAGGTCTGCTTTCGAGGCTGTCCTCTGCGGGGTTCCGTCGGTGACGTCACCCACTGTTGAGAATATCTGCCTGCTGTCCCTGGATAATAACTGTTACGGTAAGTAATTGTGCTTTCTCAGCCCCTGCAGTAACTATTAGGCTACTCCTGCCCTCCTGCACTGTGATATTCTCAGTCCCTTTAGAAACATAGAAACACAGCGGCAGATAAATAATAATAACAGTTTATATACCGCAGGACTGTGAAGTTCTATGCGGTTTACAATGGTTAAAAATGCTACAAATTAAGTAAAACTAACAAAGTAAAAGCTAGTGATTTACAGCTCTAGAGATCAGTTATTATGGAATAAGATTGTACAAATCAGCTACCTAAGTATTTCAGGAACAGATATAAGAACATAAGAACATAAGCAGTGCCTCTGCCGCGTCAGACCAGAGGTCCATCCCGCCCAGCAGTCCGCCCCCGCGGCGGCCCAACAGGTCATGACCTGCCTTAATCACCAGAAGGGGCCCCCTTGCCCCCCAGGTTTCTCATCGAAGTCCTATCTTCCCATCAATGTCCTAACCCTCCGGCCTTGCACCTGCACGACCTGGTGAGCTGTCTATACTTATGCAACACCCCAGCACCTCCCTCAGTACCCCATGATCCCCTTTTCCCTCAGGAATCTGTCCAATCCCTGTTTGAATCCCTATACTGTACTCTGCCGGATCACTTCCTCCGGGAGCGCATTCCATTTGTCCACGACCCTTTGGGTGAAGAAAAACTTCCTTGCATTTGATTTGAACCTATCTCCCTTCAGTTTCTCTGAGTGCCCCCTCATACCTGTCGTCCCTTTTAGTCTGAAGAACCTGTCCCTGTCCACCCTCTCTATGCCCCTAAGTATTTTGAAGGTCTCTATCATATCCCCCCTGAGCCTCCTCTTTTCCAGAGAGAAGAGCCCCAGTTTATCCAGCCTCTCGGCATATGGGCAGTTTTCCAGCCCATATTTAGATGTCTTCTAAATTCCCCATAAGTATTAGTGAGCATAAGTCATTGTTCCAGATAGTTACCCCATAATGCTGCTTGATATGAGAAAAGATGATGATGATGTTTTTTAAATTTACATCCTCTAAAAAAAAACATCAACATCTTTTCTCATATTAGGCAGCATTATGGGGTAACGATCTGGAACAATTACTTATGCTCACTAATACTTATGGGGAATTTAGAAGCCATCTAAAAACATATCTGTTCCTGAAATACTTAGGTAGCTGATTTATACAATCTTATTCCACAATAACTGATCTCTAGAGCTTTAAATCACTAGCTTTTTACATTGTTAGTTTTACTTAATTTATTTGTAGCATTTTTAACCATTGTAAACCACATAGAACTTCACGGTCCTGCGGTATATAATGGCCCATCTAGTCTGCCCATCCGCAGTAACCATTATCTCTTTCTCTCTCCGAGAAATCCCACGTGCCTAACCCAGTCTCTGTTTCTACCACCTCTTCCGGGAGACTGTTCCATGCCAGTTTTCACTCCTATTTGAGTAATTTACTTTATGCACAGCCTGTACTGAGCTCCTCTTTATTCTAGATTCTTTTACATTTAGTCATTAATACTGCTGCCTCTCACATCACAGATGAAACGCTCTATGTGTGCCCTGCTTCCTCTCCTTATGCAATGTATAACTCTCCTTTTGAGTGATGCCTCCTATTTGGGTAGACCTACACTGTATGTTTTCTTTTTTCAGACACTGCTCCTTAGCTGTTATAAATGCTTTAGCTAATATTGCTGCCAACATCCAGGGAGAGCACCTGGTGGATGAACTGCTGATGAATCTTCTGGAACTCTTTGTGCAGTTGGGGTTGGAAGGAAAGCGAGCCAGTGAGAGAGCAAGTGAGAAAGGGCCAGCTCTGAAGGTAGGTCATGAATCTGTTGTGTGTGTTCATCTTTTAATACTGTTCAATGGGAAACCTGCCCCAATTAGATACCCCAAGATTTGTATCGAGGTTCTTCCTGTTATTTATCTGAAGTTTTGCTCAAGTGTTGGAGGACACTTTCTCAACTTGAACTCTAAAGCACAAGAAGCTCACCACCTGCACCTTGAGAGAATCAACTGCCAAGCCCTTTTCAAGACCATCCTGACAGGATTATGGATAAGGGAGCTTTATTTGGTTCTACCTTCTGATCAACACACTAATGCTGAAATGTCTTCCAGGACTTAGCATGAGCCGCGACAGTCATTGGCTTCTTGGATCGTAAAAGGGTAGCTATGATTATCTTTGAATATCCTTTCTGTGCTAAAGCTCCATGCTCAAGAGCCATCTCGTAAGCTCAAAACATTCCGGAATTGGAAACAACACGATAGATTGAACTACATTTTCTGGTGGAATTCGGTATGCTATATATACAAAATGGAACTTACTATTGCAACACAAAAAGGATATATGAATAAATTTCAAAAAATATGGGGACCATAAACAAATTTTTGTAAAGAATGATAAATTTTCCCAGGATTAGAATATATGATAGGAAGGGGAAAAGGGAGGGGAGTATATTTCTGTTATTATAAAATATTTCAATAATTTATTTCATTATAAAAAACAGAAGGGAATACAATAAAATAAAAATATGTATTATTGACTGGAAGGGAGGGGGGAAGGGATGGGAAACTACTATATTTAAAATTCATATATATTAATATGCACTTTATATTTTCTTATCTTTTCATTGAAATTTATTATAAGTTTATCAAGTGTGTATATCCAAGTTCAAATTGAATCTATGTAATCCACTTGCTGTAACATAAGAAAATGAATAAAGATATATAAAACAAAAAAACAAAAAACATTCCGGATCCTCCAGGGCAATTGGAAGTAGTGGCAGCCTGAAATATCTGTCCTATTGTAGTTACACCAGTGTACCATGGATGATGGGACCAATTTGTGCCCTTAGAATCACCAACCCATGATGGATTGCTATTCTTCGAATGACTCGGCCTATCATTATCCACAGGGGAAACACATACAACAGTTCTTTCATTGGCCAAGGTTGGACTAAGGCGTCCACGCCAGCGCTTCCCAGCTCAAATTACCAGCTGAAGTATCAGAGGCTTTCTTGTTGTCTGCTGATGCCATCTGGTTGATTATCGTCTATCCCAGCACTTTACAATTTTGTTGAAACTATGCTGGAACAAAGCCCAGTCCCCCGGATCCAGGTTCTGGCAACTGAGAAAGTCAGCTTGCATATTGTTCACTCCCACTATATGTGCCACCGATATGGCTTCTAGGTGGGCTTCCACCCAACCAAACAATTGTGCCTCTAGTTTTAACGACACACTTTTGGTGTCTTCTTGTCTGTTGACGTATGCCCTGACTGCTTTACCTTCCAGGAACTTTTCGAAGGCCTGCAGTGCCAGCTGAATGGTTCTCAGTTCTAATTTGTTGATGTACCAGTTTCTCTGAGAGAGTAACCAGTGGCTTTGAACTGGATGCTCCTTGCAATGACCTCCCTAGCCCACACAAACTGGCATCTGCTGTCAGTATCAGCCAGGAGGAAATGTGGAGAGGTAATCCATTGGACAGCATCTTTGCCCAGAGCCACCAGCACAGACTTTCATGCACTTTCGCCTTCTAGGGCAACTGCATATGGAGCAGATCCATTTGCGAAGACCAGGGGGATAGTAGTGCACTCTGAAGAGGACTAAGATGAGCTTTCTCCCACGGCACCACGTCTATGGTCGCTACTATGGACCCTAGCAATTGCAGGTAGTACCAAGCTATAGAAGCTGGCATTGCCAGGATCTCCAAAATCTGGCATCTGAACTTTGGTTTGTGCACTTCCAGAAGGGAAACATGGCTTATGCTGTGTTGAAAAGAATCCCCAGGTACTCCAGAGACTGGACCAGGTCCAGGTGATTCTTCCAGAAATTGATAATCCATCCCAGGTCCTGCAGGAGCTGCACAACTTGTGCCACTGGCAACCTTTGTCTTTGGACAGGGTTCTGATCAGCCCATCGTCCAAGTATGGATGAACCTGAATCTCTGCTTTGCACTAGTATGCTGCAGCTACCACCATCACCTTTCTAAAGATGGGAGGTGCCATTGCTAACTTAAAAGGGAGCACCAAAAACTAGAAAAGCCTCTCCAGTACATGGAACCTGAGAAACTTTCTGTGTTCTGGGAATATGTAAGTAAGCCTCCGTCAAATTCATCAAGGCTAGGAATTCCCCTGGTGCCACCAAGGCTATGACCAAACGCATAGTCTCTATTTGGATCTGGGCACCTCCAATTGTCTGATTCTTTTTTGGGCACAATAAAATATATCTAGTATCTGCCCAAGCCTGATTCTGTGTCTGGTACTGACTCCACAGCCTGGATCTCCAGAAGCCGTTTTATTGTCCTAGATTTCAAATGTATGGACTTTAATAAAATGGGAGATTACCTGAAGAAAGAGTTGTTAGGATGGGAGGACATAAGAGAAGTAGAAAAACAGTGGTCTAAGCTGAAAGGAGCAATAAAAATGGCTACGGACCATTATTTGAAGAAAATAAATAAGAACAAGAGAAAAAGGAAACCGATAAAAGAGTTGGTGTTCCTGAAATATTAAAACCCCCAATAAGAGGAGTACAGAAAGAACTACCAAATGAAATTGAAAGAAACCAAGAGAGAGAGATATGTCTGGCAAAAGTACAGACGGAAGAGTAAATGGCTAAAAATGTAAAAAGGGGAGACAAAAATTTTTTCAGATAGAAACATAGAAACATAGAAATAGACGGCAGATAAGGGCCCACGGCCCATCTAGTCTGCCCACCTTAATGTCCCTCCCCTACCTTTGCCCTGTGAATAGATCCCATGTGCCGATCCCATTTGGCCTTAAAATCAGGCACGCTGCTGGCCTCAATCACCTGTAGTGGAAGACTATTCCAGCGATCAACCACTCTTTCAGTGAAAAAGAATTTCCTGGTGTCACCTCGTAGTTTCCCGCCCCTGATTTTCAACGGATGCCCTCTTGTTGTCGTGGGACCCTTGAAAAAGAAGATATCTTCCTCCGCCTCGATGCGGCCCGTAAGATACTTGAACGTCTCGATCATGTCCCCCCTCTCTCTGCGCTCCTCGAGCGAGTATAGCTGTAATTTGTCAAGCCGTTTTTCATATGGGAGATCCTTGAGTCCCGAGACCATCCGGGTGGCCATTCTTTGCACCGACTCCAGTCTCAGCACATCCTTGCGATAATGCGGCCTCCAGAATTGCACACAGTATTCCAGGTGGGGCCTCACCATGGATCTATACAATGGCATAATGACTTCCGCCTTACGACTGACGAAACCCCTTCGTATGCAGCCCATGATTTGTCTTGCCTTGGACGAAGCCTGCTCCACTTGATTGGCAGACTTCATGTCCTCACTGACGATTACCCCCAAGTCTCGTTCTGCTACCGTTTTTGCTAGGATCTCGCCATTAAGGGTATAAGACTTGCATGGATTCTGGCTGCCCAGGTGCATAACTTTGCATTTTTTGGCATTGAAGTTGAGTTGCCATGTCCTAGACCATCGCTCCAGTAGGAGTAGGTCGTGCATCATGTTGTCGGGCACTGAATCTTCGTCTGTTGTGCATTTGCCGACTACATTACTCAGTTTGGCGTCATCGGCGAATAATGTTATTTTACCTCGAAGCCCTTCTGCCAAGTCTCTTATAAAGATGTTGAATAGGATTGGACCCAAGACTGAGCCCTGTGGTACTCCACTAATCACCTCCATCATTTCGGAGGGGGTGCCGTTCACCACCACCCTTTGGAGCCTACCTCCAAGCCAGCTCCCAACCCATTTCGTCAATGTGTTACCTAATCCTATAGAACTCATCTTGCTCAGTAACCTGCGGTGTGGTACGCTATCGAATGCTTTGCTAAAGTCCAGGTACACGATGTCCAGGGACTCCCCAATATCCAGCTTCCCCGTTACCCAGTCAAAGAAGCTGATCAGGTTGGATTGGCAGGATCTCCCCTTAGTAAATCCATGTTGTCGGGATCCCGTAGATTCTCTTCATCCAGGATCTTATCTAATTGGTGTTTGATTAGAGTTTCCATTAGTTTGCTCACTATCGATGTTAGACTCACTGGTCTGTAGTTTGCTGTCTCCATCTTTGAGCCTTTCTTGTGGAGTGGAATGACGTTAGCCGTCCTCCAGTCCAACGGGACGCTGCCTGTACTAAGGGAGAGGTTGAAGAGCGGGACAGTGGCTCCGCCAAGACATCACTCAGCTCCCTAAGCACCCTGGGGTGCAGGTTGTCCGGCCCCATTGCTTTGTTAACCTTGAGCTTTGACAGCTCACCGTAGACACTGCTGGGCGTAAACTCAAAGATATATCAGTGAAATGAGGAAGATAACATAAGAACATAAGAAATGCCTTCACCGAATCAGACCCTTGGTCCATCCAGTCCGGTGACCCGCACACGCGGAGACCAATCTAGGCGTTCCCTGATGAAGAGCTTATTTTCCCGTATCCCTTAATGTGATTTGCAAGGAGGTGTGCATCCAAATTGCCTTTGAATCCCATAATGGAGGTTTCCGTCACTACCTCCTCCGGGAGAGCATTCCAAGCATCCACCACTCGCTGTGTAAAACAGAACTTTCTGACATTTGTCCTGGGCCTGTCGCCCCTCAATTTCAGTCTATGACCTCTTGTCCTAGTCACATTTGAAAAATGGAATTGCGAAACTAAAGAAAAAGCAAACATGCTAAACAAATACTTCTGTGTTCATGGAAGAAAATCCAGGAAAAGGACAAAGATGGTCTGGCAAAATAACACAAGAAAATGGAGTAGATTCTGCGCTGTTCACAGAGCAAAGTGTTTATGAACAACTTGAAAAACTGAAGGTGAACAAAGCAATGAGACCAGATGGGATCCATCCCAGGATACTGAGGGAGCACAGAGAGGTTCTGGCGGGTCCTATTAAAGACTCTTCACTGTTCCTGTAACTTACTCCTATCCTGAAATGTAATTCTACTGGAATGTCCCAGTTATTTTCTATATTGTAATCCGCCTAGAACCGCAAGGCATAGGCGGAATAGAAATCCGTAATGTAATGTAATGTAATGTAAATCTCTGGAGATGGGAGTGGTTCCTGAGGATTGGAGAAGAGCGGATGTTGTTCCTATACATAAAAGTAGTCACAGAGGTGAAGTGGGAAACTACAGGCCAGTAAGCCTCACTTTGGTTATTAGAAAAATAATGGAAGTGTTGCTGAAAGAAAGGATAGTGAACTTCCTAGAATCTAATGGATTATAGGATCCAAGGCAACATGGCTTTACTAAAAGTAAATTGTATCAAACAAACCTGATTGAATTTTTTGATTGGGTGACCAGAGAACTGAATCAAGGACATAGTTTAGATATAATTTACTTATATTTCAGCAAAGCCTTTGACATGGTTCCTCATAGGAAGCTCTTGAACAAACTTGATGAACTGAAGTTAGGACCCAAAGTGGTGAACTGGATTAGAAACTGGTTGTCAGACAGATGCTAGAGGGTGGTGGTTAATGGAAGTTGCTTGGAGGAAGGAAAGGTGAGTAGTGGAGTCCCTCAAGGTTCGGTGCTGGGGCTGATCCTGTTCAATATGTTTGTGAGTGACATTGCTGAAGGGTTAGAAGGAAAAGTTTGCCTTTTTGCAGATGATACCAAGGTCTATAACAGAGTAGACACCGAGGAGGAAGTGGAAAACATGAAAAAGGATCTGCAAAAGTTAGAGAAATGGTCTAATACAGGGGTGCCCAATAGGTCGATCATGATGACCGGTAGTTCGCAAAGGCAAAGTGAGTCGATCATCCAGGACTCACTTTGCCTTGGCGATCTATCGGGCCGATCAATCTTCCTCTCCCCGACGTCAATTCTGCCGTCGGAGAGGAAGTTTGGGCCAGCCAATCGCTGCCTGGCTGGGCGGAACTTCCTCTCCGACGGCAGAATTGACGTCGGGGAGAGGAAGATTGATCGACCCGAAGCAGAGAGAGCATGGGGCGGTGTCGGCTTTGGGGCCTGTTATCCATTGGTGGCGTTTGGATCCTGTTCCCGGATGGCAGCGGCAGTGGCAAGTGGCAGTGGCTTGGGGAAGGGCAGGGAGAAAGAAAGAAAGGGGGCAGGCAGGGAAACAGAAGGAAAGAAGAGAAACAGAAAAAAAGAAAGGGGGCATGAAGAGAGAAAGAAAGAAAGGGCAGGATAAAACTGGGATCCAAGATGGCCGCATACCTCTAGAGCTGAGGAACGCTCCTCAGAACTCATCTGATATAAAGGAATTTTCGGTGAGAGGGGTTAGTACTTACAGACATGCCAAAGAGACGAGGACGGAGTGCTGCTGCTGCCTCTCGGCACACCGCAGGAATCTCGGTCGGCACTATCGATGAATTACTGAGGAGGATACAAAGTGCCCCACCGGCGTCAGTTGTGGGCCCGCTGGAGACGCTGAGAGAAGGCAGGACCGCGGCGAATCTCCTTGGGCCGGACACCACCCTCAGCCCTGACGCTAGAGCGCCGCCCTCACAGCCTCGGACCACAAGCTCTCCACGGAGTGGGGAGACCCCGTGGATTGGATTGTCTCCTCCTCTGGAGGCAAGTTTCCCACGGAGAGCCTGGGAGATGGGGAACTTCACCAAGAGAGCCCCATTGGGGGAACCGAGGCAATATCAACTTCAAGTGAAGGACAAGCCCAGAAGGGAGAAACCCAAGTGGTTTTAACTGACGGTGAGCATTTTTTCACTAACCAAGGTGAAATTTCTATAACTAAACCCACTGAAGTGACTCTGGAATCATTATGGGATCTTGTGGCTAACTTAGGTAAAGCCATAAGTCCCCATTTTCAATATATAGAAGGGAAGCTAATTGAACAAACAATAGAGATAAAAGAACTTCAAAATGATATGCTTTTGTCTAAAGAGACTAGTGGGAAAATGGAACAGGACTTGATATCTTTCAAAAATGTTCAAGAGACACTAATTAAAGATAATACAAATCTTAGGAGAAAAATTGAGTCGTTGGAAAATAATGCTCGTGGTAATAACCTAAGATTGATTAATTTCCCAAGGGTCGCTATGGTGCCCCCTAGAGAAATGGTTAAAAGATACTTAAAAGAAATACTGGGAGTTACGGAGGAGTGTATGCCTCCATTCTCCCAGGTTTATTACTTGCCTACAAAAAATCAAGTTCAACCATATGTGACTAACAACCAAGAAGCATTAGATGTTTCAACTTTACTTGAAACATCAGAAAAAGAATTGGCAACTCCAGCGACATTAATTCTAACAGTGGCTCTTCAGCCAGATAAGGCATGGATTTTGAGACTATTCTTTAAAAATAGACAAAAAGAATTTATTGGACTTAAAATCCAGATGTTTCCCGATCTCTCACGTGAAACGCAGAAGCGACGACGTGAATTTCTTCTTTTGAAGCCAGGTGTTTTAGCTTTAGGGGCTACTTTTTATTTAAGGCAACCTTGTAAGTGTATAGTGAATCACCGCCAGATCAAGTATGTTTTCTATGAACCAATTCAGTTAACTAATTTCTTGGTATCATCTCGTCTGAAGGAAGAACAACATCATTAGCTCTTTATTAATATAGGCATTAGTCCTTAGTTCTATAGTTTCATATTAGTGATTATTTTCCTAATATTCTCGCATATTGTTAATCTTGGATCCTAATGTAGGACTTGAGTAAAGTTAGCATATATATTTTTTTTTCTTCTCTTTTGTTTTAATGTTAATTAGATGGAATATGTTCATATGTTAAACTTCTTTCTGTACAAGTTAATATGCTTGATATATGTTTGAAAATGATAAATAAATTAAAAAAAAAAAGAAAGAAAGGGCAGGGAGAGAGGAAGAAAAAGTTGGGGCAGGGAATGAGGTTTGGAGGAGAGGAAGCATACAGGCTGAAAGAAAGATTGGATGCACAGTCAGAAGAAGAAAGTGCAACCAGAGACTCATGAAATCACCAGACAAGGTAGGAAAAATGATTTTATTTTAAATTTAGTGATCAAAATGCGTCTGAATTTATATCTGCTGTCTATATTTTACAATATAATAATAATAATAATAATAACAGCTTATATACCGCAATACCGTGAAGTTCTATGCGGTTTACAAAAGATTAAGCAAAGGTACAAATAGACTGACTTCAAGAGGGGAAGAAGAAAGAGAAGTAATTAGACAGGAAATTCATTGTTGAGGAGAAAAGTGATCAAAAGGACAGTAGGTCGCTATTGAGGGGAAAGAGATAAGTGGATCAGTTGTCAAGATGTTTTAGGAACAGGTGTGTTTTTAGACGTTTCCTAAATTTCTCATAAGTAGAGGGCGAAAGTAATTGTTCTAGGTCTTTCCCCTTTTACTAAACCGCAATAGTGGTTTTTAGCGCAGGGAGCCTATGAGCGTCGAGAGCAGCGCTGGGCATTCAGCGCAGCTCCCTGCGCTAAAAAATGCTATTATGGTTTAGTAAAAAGAGAGGGGGTGGGTATTTGTCTATTTTTGTATGGTTGTTACTGAGGTGATAGTGCATAGAGTCATCTGCTTTGACCTCTTTGAAAAAACCCCGGAATAGGAATGATAATTAACAATTCTATGCGTACAGTGTGCGTTGTGTTTTTTAAAAATTTTATTGTTGGTAGATCATTTTGACTTGGTCATTTTAAAAGTAGCTCGCGAGTCAAAAAAGTGTGGGTACCCCTGGTCTAATATCTGGCAACTAAAATTCAATGAAAAGAAATGCAGAGTAATGCATTTGGGGATTAGTAATCAGAAGGAGCCTTAAATGCTGGGAGGTGAGAGTCTGATATGCATAGATGGGGAGAGGGACCTTGGGGTGATAGTGTCCGAAGATCTTAAAGAGAAGAAAGAGTGTGACAAGGTGGTAGCTGTTGCCAGAAGGATGCTGGGCTGCATAAAGAGAGGCGTAACTAGTAGAAGAAAGAAGGTATTGATACACCTGTATAGGTTGTTGGTGAGGCCTCACTTGGAATATTGTGTTAAGTTTTGGAGACGATATCTGGCGAAAGACATAAGAAGACTTGAAGCGGTCCAGAGGAGGGCGACGAAAATGATAGAAGGTTTGCGCCAAAAGACGTATGAGGAGAGACTGGAAGCCCTGAATATGTATACCCTAAAGGAAAGGAGGGACAGAGGAGATATGATTCAGAAGTTAAAATACTTAAAAGGTATTAACATAGAACAAAATATTTTCCGGAGAAAGGAAAATGGTAAAACCAGAGGGCATAATTTGAGGCTGAGGGGTGATAGACTCACGAGCAATGTAAGGAAACTCTTCTTTACGAAGAGGGTGGTGGATGCTTGGAATGCGCTCCCGAGGGAGGTGGTGGAAAAGAAAACTGTGACAAGAATTCCAAAAAGTGTAGGATGAACACAGAGGATCTTGAATCAGAAAAAATTAAGACCAGTACTGGACAGACTTGCACGATCTATGTCCGTATATGGCCGTTTGTTTGAGGATGGGCTGGGGAGGGTTTCGATGGCTGGAATGGTTTAGATGGGCTGGAGTGAGCTTTGATGGAGACTTCAGTAGATGGAACTTAAGCATTGTACCAGGCAGAGCTTTAGGTTCTGGCCCAGCAATAGTGAAGAAGAAGGAAAATTTAAATTAAATCAGTAATTTAAAGAATGGGTAGAGTTGGGCAGACTGGATGGACCATTCAGGACTTTATCTGCTGTCATCTACTATGTTACTATGTTTTACTGTCACTCTGACTGACTGCTTTCTCAAGTCTTCCTACTGGAGAATCTACAAATAATTCCCGAAGAGTATGAACCCTTTTGAATGATGTCCAGCAACCTTTTGTCTAAACAGATCCTCGCCCAGGCTTCCTTGTGCTCCAAGAGTCTTCCTCCTATTCAGGGATGCTTAGGCTCTGGCTTGGTGTCATTGAGACTTCTTGGTAATAGCTGCCAGGTGGAGTGTTGATGCCTGAGGTTGTCTGGAGCCCCTGAACCTCTGTCTAGATCTCTGAGCAAAGGAGCCCATTGCTGCATGGCGAGACCACTTGCAGCCCCCAAAAGAACCATGGTTTGACCCCCTCCCCCCAGGGCACATGGTCTGCTTTCTGGCAATGACTTAGAGCATTTCTCCTTTAAAAGCCCTTGGGTGCCTCCCAGTGCTCCAACAGCATCATGATTATCTCTGGATGCGAAGGAAAAAATGTGGACTGGGTCTTGGATCTACTTATAAGCAATATTTGAGCTGTGAAAGTCTGCAGGAGTTCCAAATTTAATTTCCGCAAAGATACTGTAATGACTTCCATCAAATCTGCTGGTTTGAAAAGCCTGCACCACGTTGGGGCCTCTCCCTGGTCTAGGGCTGCCACAGACTCTTGGCTGTTATCTCCCACCTGAGACTTGGAATCCGAGACTCGGAATCCTTTAAATCTGAGGATTCACTTTGAGGGAGCAAAAGCATTGACCCTGACCCCCAGTCATCCCAGTCCTTATCTGATTGGATCTCTGGTTCCTGCAGTAAAGCTTTCTGCTGGGGAACTGCACTTTGCGAAGGTACACCCCCATGTGCAACCTCGGGCGACAACTGTGCAGATGCTTTATACACTTCTCCCTCAGAATCCGCGGTTTCAGCATCCACAGATTCGGTTATTCGCGATTTTTGGGGGGGAGGGTGAGGCAAATTTAATTTTTTGGGCTATTTTTAAGCATTACCTGGTGGTCTAGCGGGTTTTTGGGGCAGGAGCAATTTTCCTACGCTCCTGCCCCATGCAGATCACTCATAGGAAATAGCTTCCATGAGCTCCCGTAGTCTCTCGAGACTACGACTGGAACTCCCACAGCCATTTCCTATGAATGATCTGCACGGGGCAGGAGTGTAGGAAGATCACTCCTGCCCTGAAAGCCCGCTAGACCACCAGGTAAGGTCTTGGATGGTTTGTTTGAGTGAGAGTTTGTATTTAAAGCACAGGAGGAAGACGGGAGGAAGGCAGGGGTGGGTCAGAGCTGGCTGAGAAGTTATTAGTGGTTTTTCACACTTTGCAGTGCAGCTTTGTACCTAATCCCTGTGGATACGGAGGGAGAGGTGCAAGCTTCAAACATCAAATTTACAAAATCAAAGTCAAATTCCTGACCTGAATCTCCTGAGGATCTCTGCAGGGAAACTTATTGTGCCCTCATGGGTTCAAGGCATCTCTGCATTTGTGTTTCACAAAGTTTTACAGAGTTGAGGTTTGGTACATCTGACAGAGCAGGAAACAGGGGGGAGAAAGGGTGTTAAGAGCAGGGGAGTGTGATGAGACATACTTGTTGACAGACTTGGATGACATTGTGGAGATGTGGAGAGCATGGAAGGATCAAGGGCTTGAAGATTTTGAAACTTGTTGGTGATGACTGGGCATGACGGGGAGGGTGAGTAAGTGTGAAGGTTATCAGATGATGGTCAGAGATGGGTAGCAGTGAGGTAAGCTCCTGCTCCTGGCCCACAGTTCCACTTCATTTTTATCTGCAAATTAAGCCCTGGGTACAAGTATAAGCAAACGTGTGAACTTACTGTACACATCTGTTGTTATGTGTTCATAAATCAATTGGTTTGAGCCCAAGCCTAGTAACTAACTTCCTTTATCCATGAACTCTGATTTGGTACCATGGCTACGTGCTAAACTCATAACTGCCTACTAAACTCTTACTCTTTGTGACTGTGCAGCGCTGCATGCATCTGATAGCGCCAGAGAAATCATTAATAGTAGTAGTAAACTCATAAATACCACAGGGTTCTTAAAGCCAGAGTGCATGCTGGGTTTGTGGAACTGCAGTAAGAAGGGAAATTGAGCCCTTTCTCTGAGGATTCTACTTGTGTCATTGTGTAAGATTTTTATTGCACTATGAAAAGAAATTGGGTTTTATATACTGTATGGGAACAATATTCAAAGCAATTTAACTGGCCAGAAAAGGCTCCTGGCTGGTTAAATTACCTGTTCAGGGTTAACCTTTAATTTTCAGCAACTAATGCTGCTGAAAATAACGGATTAGTGCCAAACTGAAAACTAGAGGTCAGCAAAACATTGAAAGCCGCTGGCTGAATATCAGGCCCTTTTATATTTTCTTTTAGCAGGTTTAGTTGGTAAACTGACTGACTGCTGTTTTATCCACTTTCATTTGGTCAGATTATGACCAGGTGCAATGGTTTGTTCTCATTTATATATGCTGTATTGTTCTGTGTAATTTCTTCTTTAATTCTCTTTAGAGGAGTAGCCTAATGGTTAGAGCGGTAGACTGAGAACTAGAGAAGCCAGTTTCAAAATCTTCTGCAACATCTTGTAATCTTGCATAAGTCATTTAACCCTCTTTTGCAAGAGACAGGAAAAGGGAAAACCATGCTGTACCTGAATGTACACAGGAGATGTGAAACTTCAGGCTTGTAGGTAGTAAATAATAAATTAAATAAAGTTTTTTTTGTTGTTTTTTAAAACTTTCCCTTCCTAGGCATCCAGTAGTGCAGGGAACCTGGGGGTGCTCATTCCTGTAATTGCTGTGGTAAGTAATTATTTCCAAAGTAACTTCAGTTTAAAGAACTCTGGTGATAAGAATGAATTGAGCATTAGGCACAATACTGTGCTCACTGTCCTTTCAGTGCTGCAGGTGTGCACCAGAGATCGGGCTGGAATTGTGTGAGCAATGCAGACATCTTGCTGTCTTTTGCCAAATGATGTTTCAAGTTTTATTTGAGGGTGTAGCTTAGCTGCTAATTCTGTGGTGTTCGATATTGCAAAACAACAGGTTAATAAAGCCTGACAGCCTATCTGATTTTAGGCACATTAATTTTATCAGATAGATTTATTTTTTCACCAGATATCTTGAAGTTAGTCAACTCTGTTTAGAGAAAGGGGTTTGGGCTTATAACCACACTCAAAGCAGTTTACATATAGGTACTTCAAGCATTTCCCCTATCTGTTCTGGTGGGCTCACAGTCTATCTAATGTACCTAGGGCAGTGGAGGATTAAGTGACTTGCCCAGGGTCACAAGAAGCAGCGTGGGGATTGAACCCATAACCTCAGAGTGCTGAGGCTGTAGCTCTAACCACTATGCCACTCTCCTCATTCAAAAAATAAGCTATGGATGCCTACCCTCTCTGTGCTTCTACTCTCCACTTCCCCTTTGGCACACAGTGACATAAAAAGCCTCCTGAAAGGTAAATTTCAAGATAAAGGCATCTGGATATATGTGCCGCTGAATATAACCAGATAACTTTGGGACAGCACTTTTCCCTGACCAGACAGCTGCATATGTTTAGTCAGCCAGTAGTGAATATTGGTGTTGGCTTGTTAGAGTTTAGCTGTGCCCTTAAAATGCTTCCAGCCCTGCCTCTAGTCATGCAGGTAAAAGGTAACAGGAAGAAGTACATACTCAGCCAGTGGCAATGAACATTTTTTTTAACTGCCACGGATATTCAGTGTAGGCCATTCTGGGCACCAGCATTGAATATCCAGGTTTATGCAGCTGGCTAATCTAATCTACAATTTGTGAGTTGCTCTATGCCTAAATAGGTTCAAGGCGATGTACAATTCAAGTGATGGTAAAAGGAAAGAAGAATTAAGGAGTGAGGGGACTGTAAACAGGAGGAGGAGAAGGTGATGGTGAAGAGACTTCTACAGATGAGTAGACATTGGGAAGTACAGATTACATTGGATGAGGGGGGGATCCTTGAGTTGGCTAGCTCATATGTAGTTAAGGGTGGTATTTAGCACTTAACCATCTAAGTGACACCATATAAAGATAGGACTGACTTGTTTGCAGTCCGATATGGCTGTTTAACTTAGCCGGTTGAGTGCTAAATATTGACGCTTAACCACTAAGTGTTGACTCTGCCTCTGTACAGCTCACAGACTAGCTGGTTTTCACTTTAGCAGTCTGTGATGATATTCAGCAACAATAATTAGTTAAGTGTCACTGAATATCAGCGGATAGCTCTGCACAAGTGATTTTAACCAGCCAGGAGCCATTTCTGGCCAGTTAAATTGCTTTGAATATCAACCCTGAAGTGATTTGCATGGATAGCTTGTACCCGCTCAGTATGGAAGGCTGAGAGGGAGAAAGAATTTAAACCCCAAAGATTTGTCTAGCCAGCTGCATGTGATGTTTAGGATCTGTGGCAGAATAAAGGCAGAATAAATGTTCATAGTTATGACTCTTTCTTAAAGAACATATGTTATTTACTGCTGTAAGATCTAGTTGCTAATAATGCACATTAGTATACTTCAGTAAAGCTAGCCCATAATGTTCCCTTCAACCCCAGCCTAAAATAAACAGCATCAGTCTTCAGAGGAGTTAATGGTTACATTAGGGGGTTGAGAGCAAATATTGAACAAGCTTGCACAATGGATTTTGATCAGACACTGCAGGCATGGTGTTTTTTTCTTTGACCCGTTGATAAAGCGGAGAATTTCTCTGCAGCTGTGGCTCTATTTCCCAGCTCAATGTATGTGAGGCATTTACTCTCCACTAGATTAGTTAGAACTCTTACTGCTCCAGCCTAGTCAAATTGCTTTAAAAATTGCCTTTATACTACTATAATGTTAAAGCTTTGTTGCATGAAACTGTTATTTAACTGATTGTTGCAGTTGTCCGAGTCTCACCACATCTGAGTAGGGAGAGCTGATGCTTCAGCCATCATGCTGTGAGGACTGCAGTTTGTCTTTATATTTAGTGGATCCTCTAACCTGATTGGCTGGGAGTTGAGGTGACTGAGGCAGGAAACTATCCTGTGTCATTCTTTAGTGTCTATCTCAATCTCAGTCTTTCTATACCAGCATTCTTCAATGCAAGGCTTAAGGGTCAGTGGATGTGCCCATTCACACTCTGATTCTTCCCCCTCTCCTTAAAGAATGACACAGGGATGGTTTCTCACGGTTAACTGTAGGGACGGTGACAAATTCTGACCCCGTGCCATTCTCTAGGCCAGGAAAATCCTTTAGTTACGAATATGAATTTTGGCAGGAAAATTTGTTGGTCACAAATTTGAATTGTAGAAGGAAAGTCCATTGGTCACAATTTTGAATTTTGATGCTATTCTGATGGTTTAGAAATTCACAGAGGTCTGTGAAGACAGGAAAACCTCTGTGAATTTTTAAACCATCTGAATAGCGGCCACTCTGACATAAAATGCACCATGGAGACTGAGACCAATAGATGCCTTCCCTGTCTGGATGTAATGATCAGAAAATGGTCAGATGGAAGCCTGGGACACACAGTATACAGAAAACTCACCCTTACTGACCGTTATGTGCAAGCAGAGTCTCATCACCATCCAGCTACAAAAGGGGTTCTATGTATACTAGTGAACAGAGCACTAAGAGTTTGCAACTCGGGCAGTCTTAAGAAAGAAAAAGACACCCTCGAGGACACATTTCTTGCTAATGACTACAGTAGAAGGGTTACCTCTCTAGCCCTAAAACTCATGGACAACCTGACTCATGAAATCAATGGCCAACAACCTTTGGAGGACAGTGCTATGACAGAACAAAAAATAGTAGTGCTCCCTTATGTCCAAGGAATAACAAATTGCATAGGGAAACTGCTAAAGAAAAATAACAGTCTACAGTTCACTACAGAAACTTGTATCCATACTCATACATGTGAAAGACCAGTTACCTCTGTTCCAAACCCCTAGAGTGTACAAAATCCCATGCAGTTGTGGCCAGTCTTAAATTGGTGAAACTGGATGCACCATAGAGGAAAGGTTGAAAGAGCACAAGAGCCCCCACAAGCTAAGCAAGACAGGAAAATCAGCTGTAGCCCTCCATGTCAAGGAAACTGGTCATACAGTTAGATTTGAGAACACAAAAGTCCTGGAGAAAGAAGACTGCTGGTGGCTGAGAAGACTCAAAGAGGCAATAGAGTTAGCAAGACACCTGAATAACTTAAATGAAGATAAAAGGCTTTCCATAATCAAAGCATGGCAACTGCTCATCCAAAAGAAATTTAGCACAAAAAGGACTGGGGCCAAGGACAAACGCCTTCTCCCTCCAGCTTTTATTCTGACGGAATTTAAAAATGTCACCAAGAGACTTTCCCATTTGTGTCCAATGGACTTTCCTGCTACAATTCAAATCTGTGCACCGACAAACTTTCCTGCCAAAATTCAAATCTGTGACCAATGGACTTTCCCACCACAATTCAAATTTGTGTATCAACGAACTTTCCTGCCAAAATTCAAATCTGTGACCAATGGAATTTCCCCCGAACAACTGCAACAATCATGATGCCAACTGTAGAAGCTAAGAGAACATTTTATTTAACTGTTTAAACTTTGCTTCAAAGAAATGAAGAAATTTGAAGAAATGGTTAAATAAATGTTTATTCAAGGACAAGCAGGCAGTATATTTTCACATGTGGGTGATATCATCCACAGAACCCCAATACGGACAGTCAACAAGTGCATTGTCAGTTTAAAATCTTGAAGACTGCCTGCACTGTGCATACATCTGTGCCTTCTTGCCCGAAGCTGGCTTGTGTGACCTTCAATTCTCAGTTTTCTGCGAAGCTGAGAAGCTGTTTCTTCGAGTTTCTCTCAGCACGTCAAACTTGTACGTCTATTTTCAACGTCTTTTCTGTGTATGTTTTTGCACATATCTTTTGTATGCATATTTTGTGTCTTCCCTTACTACTTTTTTATTCAGTTAAAATTTTTTTTAATTTTTCTCTGTCTTTTTTGTTTTGGGCCTTTGGGCTCTCTTCAGCCTGTCTTCAGGCTGGGAGCATCAAGCCTTTTTTGGTCTGCTATCTACTCAACCTCCCCAGACCATTGAGTCCTTTGACCTCGCGTCAGCGGTTTTTCTTTTGATGTCCAAGGCTTCTAGCAGCTTTAAGCAGTGCACTTGGTGTAATTGGACCATTTTAGGTACAGACCTACATAACTGGTGTGTCCAGTGCCTAGGTCCTGAACACCATGATATTTACTGCCTGCTCTGCTCTAAACTGCAGAAAGGTCACTAAAAGCCAGGAAATTACAGTATGAAAAACTTTTCAGTCATCTACATTGAGAATGGCTGGAGACTCCGTTGCTGATACTCAACATCCAGCAGTTCCAGCATCAACACTGGTATTGATGGCATCAGCAATGTCTATTTCATTGGTGCTGCCTGTCTCAGGGAAAATTCCTAGAAAAGGCTAAGAAGCATAAGCATACTTCCTCTTCCATTCATGCTTCAGCATCATCTCATAGCCTCCAAACATTGATGTTTAAACCCAAATAGACTCAGCACTTTCACTTCAAATTCACTCGTCTATCTTGTGCTGAATACTGTATGTTTTAAATATATCGGCCTCAGACCCACCACTCCACTGCCTAGCAAAAATTTCAAGCGGGAAGAATTACATGGCTCTTCATCATCGGCCCCAGCGTTTTTTTCATCTAATCTAATATATTTTCAATAAATTACTTTAAGATTCAATAAATAAATAAATATCTTTCACTGGACTTTTAATTAGTTTTTAACTTCAACTTGTCATAGTTTATCTTTTACTTATCTTATACGTGACCCGGGAGGGAATGACCCGACATGTTTCGCAAAGTGTGCTTTATCAAGGGTCCCCCTAGGAAAGAGAAACAGACAATATTCTCTATTAACCAACTCACCACGGCCGCTACTGCCATCCGATTCCTAACACTCTTTTAAGCGTGTTAAGAGTCGGATGGCAGTAGCGGCCATGGTGAGTTGGTTTGGGGGTTTAAAATAATAATAATAAAAAAAAATAGAAAATAAGGTAGGAGTCACAGGTTAATAGAGAATATTGTCTGTTTCTCTTTTCTAGGGGGACCCTTGATAAAGCGCACTTTGCGAAACATGTCGGGTCATTCCCTCCCGGGTCACGCATAAAATAAGTAAAAGATAAACTATGACAAGTTGAAGTTAAAAGCTAATTAAAAGTCCAGTGAAAGATATTTATTTATTTATTTATTGAATCTTAAAGTAATTTATCTAATATAATAAAACGGTAAGCCGCGCATGCGCAGTTCCTATGCGTGCGTCAGTTTTCCGTGAGCTGTAGCTAGGAAGTGCGCATGCGCGGCTTACGGTCTTCTTCCTCCCCCCCCCCGCCGAGGTGGATGTCGGCCGCGGCGGCCCGAGGCGGATGTCGGCCGCGGCGGCCCGAGTCGGATGTCGGCCGCGGCGGCTGCTGGCCGCCCGAAGCTCTCTCTCTCTCTTCCTCCCCCCCCCCGAGGCAGATGTCGACATAAGTAGGGCATGGAGTTCAGGAGGAAAGTATGGGGGGGAGAAAAATACTGCACAAGGAAGTGGGGTGGGAGGGAAATGCTGCAACACACGGAAATGGAGGGGCAGAAAAGGGGTTGATGGACAGGGGAAGAGGTGCTGATGAACAGGGAGGGGGGCAGAAAAATGAAGACAGGCCTACTGCTGGACAGGGGGAGCAGGAAGGAGGTGATGATGGACAGGGGGAGGTAAAACAAAGGGAGAAGGGCTTCTGCTGGATAAGATGAGCAGTGATGGGGTGGTGGAGTACACAGGGGAGGTAAAAGGAAGGGAGAATGGACAGGGGGAGCAGGCAAGGGGTGGTAGTGGACAGCCAAGGAAAAAAAAAAATACAGAAACCCGGAAAGCATTTTAACATAAGTAGGGCATGGAGTTCAGGAGGAAGGTATGGGAGGACAAAAATACTGCACAGGGAAGTGGGGTGGGAGGAAAATGCTGCAACACACGGAAATGGAGGGGCAGAAAAGGGGTTGATGGACAGGGGAAGAGGTGCTGATGAACAGGGAGGGGGGCAGAAAAATGAAGACAGGCCTACTGCTGGACAGGGGGAGCAGGAAGGAGGTGATGATGGACAGGGGGAGGTAAAACAAAGGGAGAAGGGCTTCTGCTGGATAAGATGAGCAGTGATGGGGTGGTGGAGTACACAGGGGAGGTAAAAGGAAGGGAGAATGGACAGGGGGAGCAGGCAAGGGGTGGTAGTGGACAGCCAAGGAAAAAAAAAAATACAGAAACCCGGAAAGCATTTTAACATAAGTAGGGCATGGAGTTCAGGAGGAAGGTATGGGGGGGACAAAAATACTGCACAGGGAAGTGGGGTGGGAGGGAAATGCTGCAACACACGGAAATGGAGGGGCAGAAAAGGGGTTGATGGACAGGGGAAGAGGTGCTGATGAACAGGGAGGGGGCAGAAAAATGAAGACAGGCCTACTGCTGGACAGGGGGAGCAGGAAGGAAGTGATGATGGACAGGGGGAGGTAAAACAAAGGGAGAAGGGCTTCTGCTGGATAAGGTGAGCAGTGATGGGGTGGTGGAGGACACGGGAGGTAAAAGGAAGGGAGAATGGACAGGGGGAGCAGGCAAAGGGTGGTAGTGGACAGCCAAGGGAAATAAAAAAAAAAGACAGACAGAAATACAGAAAGCTGCTAAGGAGAGAGAAAAAATAAAAAAGACAGACACACACACACACATTCTAGCACCCGTTAATGTAACGGGCTATAAGACTAGTTGAAAATATATTAGATTAGATGAAAAAAATGCTGGGGCCGATGATGAAGAGCCATGTAATTCTTCCCGCTTGAAATTTTTGCTAGGTGGTGGAGTGATGGGTCTGAGGCTGATATATTTAAAACATACAGTATTCAGCACAAGATAGACGAGTCAGCATCATCTCAGGCATCTACACGATTGATGTGTTCTAAGCATCGATGCACTGATGCCAGATTACCGTCCTTACAGTTGGTGTCACCTCTGAAGCGTGCCTCAATATCGAGGTCCCCAACGCTTCGACACACAACCTCTGCACCTAATATACCTGTATTAACAATGGTATTGGCACCATCTCTGCAAGAACAGCTTCACATGCTGTTGCAGAAGGAACTAGCTGGGATATTGTAGGCGCATTCGGTGCCAAATCCTGCTTCTACACTCTCAGCCTCAACTCAGTTTGAACAATGCCCAAAGGCTCCAACTATGTTGAGAGAGGCATGCACCCACATTGAGGGAGTGCAGTTCATCCTCTTATTCTCGACTCTCTTCGAGACACTCACATCAGCACCCTCCTCAATGTTCCCATCATCGCTCTCAATCTGCAGGACCAGCCATAGAGATTATGACTCTGACATCTATGTTCCTCTAGTGACTATCCAGAGTTGTCAGCAGATGAGTCATATGGAATACCTTCAGATCCATCTTCTCCTCTGCCTCGTAGAAGGTCACTCCTAGAGAGTCTATCTTTATTAAGTACATCAGACAGACGGAGCAAGCATTTCCAATAAATATGGAGTCTGAGACAGAGCCTTGGGCAGAACTTATGGATGCACTTAATTATAAAGAGTGGCCTAAAGACTGCATAAAGGTTCCTCTTCACAACCTCATGAAGAAAGCCTTGTTTAAAAACTGGGAATGCCCACTTCATGTCCCAGTAACTTCACAAAAGTTGGACACTCTTTACTGGATTCAGTCTTGTCTGGCTTTGATAGTTACAACATTACATTGGTGTCTTCTATCCCACCAATACCTTTCAGTTCTAGGCGGTTTACAACAAGAGTTGGCCTGGACATTTCCAGGGAGAATACATGGTTAATAGTTGTAGTATGTGGAGGGTCTGTGGAGGGTCAATCAGGTTTAGTTAGATCATTGGACAAATTTCTTGAATAGAAAAGTTTTAAGTTCTTTCCTGAATGTTTTGTAGTTGAAAGTCATAGATAGCAGATTGGAGAGGTGGCGGTCTAGTTTCGCTGCTCTGGTGGCTAATAATCTGTCGTATATTTTTTTTTGCTTTGTATACCTTTGATTAGGGGGTGGGTAAAGTGTGCATGAGTTCTCCTTGGTCTGAATATGTTTTTCCTGATTAGGTGGTTGCTCAGATAGCTTGGTCCGTTTCCATTTACATCTTTGAATAGGTGCAGTAGAATTTGTATTGTGTGCGTGCTTGTACTGGGAGCCAGTGTGAATCTCGGAAAGTGGTGGTAATGTGGTCATATTTTTTCAGCGAGTAAATCAGTGTAAGCTGTAATTTGGACTGTTTGTAATTGTTATAGCATGTTGGTTGGACATGACAGGTATAGGATGTTACAGTAGTCCAGGAGTCCTAGGATTAGCGCTTGTACCAAGAGTTTAAATTATTCGTTGTTGAAGTATTTTCGGATTTGCCTTGGATTGCGCATGGTTGTGAATGCCTTCTGGATCATTTTGCTGATTAGAAGTTGCATGGTGCAGTCTTTGTCTATCATTATTCCCAGCAGTTTTAGGTTGGGTTGCATGTGATGGAGTCTATGTGATGGAGTCTATTTCTAGGTTTGTTATGGTTGGAGTTTTGTTTTTTTCTAAAAGTAAGAAATTGTTTTGTCTTGATTCAGCTTTAATTTGTGGTCTCTCATTCATTTTGACACTGTTTCTAGTGCAGTGTGTAGTTTGTTGTGTTGGGGTTGGTTTAGTCAAAAGGTAAGAAGATGGTGATGTCATCTGCATAGCTGTATGAAGTTATGCCTATTTCATCTAAGCGTGTGCCAAGTGTGGCTATGTAAAGGTTGAAGAGTGTTGGAGATAGTGGGGAGCCTTGGGGGACTCCATAGGGGTTGTTCCAGGATTCTGACTGTTTCTTGTTTGCTTTAACTTAGTATTTTCTTGAGTGGAGGAATCCTTCAAACCAATTGTAGACTTTGCCTGTGATTCCTATTGCCTCCTGTGTTTGTAGTAGGATGAACTCCTAGGTGTTGCAGTGAACTATGAGTAGTCTAATCTAGAACTTACTCAAACTCTGGAATTTATTGGAGTCCTATTAGACACAATTCACTCGTGCCTTACCACAACAGAAACTAGACATACCAATTTGTCTTGGTTAGAAGGTCTCCTCTTGTGCTACATAACTGCATGTCAAATGCTACGAGTTCTTGGCCACATGGCCTCTACAGTACATGTAACTCCATTTGCCTATCTATATCTCAGAAAACTTTCAATGGACACCTCTGATCCAAAGGTCTCCCAACAGATAAAAGTGACCTTACATCTCTGAAAGCCAGTGGTGATTATCGCCAAACAATCTCCAAGAGCCTCCTATTTCAGGTGCCACCACATCAAAGGATTTTGACAACTGATACCTCCATGCTTGGTTTAGGAGCCCACCTCAATGGCCTCCATACTCAAGACAGCTGGACTCCTTATGAGAAAACTCTTCATATCAACCTTCTTGAACTTTGAGCAATCCATTATGCTCTATGCACTTTCCAAGATTGCCTCCTCAATCAAGTAGTATTGATTCAAAGAGTCAACCAAGTAGCCATGTATTACATAAACAAACAGGGTGGAATGGGATCTCGCCAACTCTATCAAGAAGCGATACGAATCTGATCTTGGGCAATTTCCTCGCAACATTTTCCTGAAGGCAGTCTACCTAACAGGAAAGCAGAATGTCTCTTAGCTAACAAGTGGAGCAGACTCCTTAAACCATATGAATGGTCACTCAACTCCACCATTCTGTGCCAGATCTTTGCAAATTGGGGGACCCCAGAGGTGGATCTTTTTGCGTTCCCCCCAACCACAAACTTCCACTCTTCTGTTCCAGACTCTACACTCCCAATCAGATGTATTCTTCCTCAATTAGCAGAGCAAGTTTCTTTATGCTTTCCGTCCAATTCCTTTAGTTAGGAAGATTCTGCTCAAGTTTTGACATGACTTAAGTCACCATGATTCTCATAGTACCTTGGTGGCCATCTCAGCCTTGGTTCCCTCTCCTCCTCCAACTCAGTGCACAGTATTTCATTCCACTTCCATTGTTTCCAACATTGTTGATACATAATGAGGAATCTCATCTCCATTCCAATCTACATTTGTCAGCTTCCACAGTGTGGTTTCTTGCTTCCAGGGAATAGATGCTTTCATGCAATCTGCACCAGTGTCAGTCATTGAAGCTTCTAGGGAACCTTCCACACAGCGTTGCTACCATTTCAAGTGAACTCACTTCACAGTCTAGTGTAATCTTAACTCATTGGATCCAATCACATGTCCTCTGCCTTCAGTCGTGGATTACCTTCTCTACCTCTCTAACTCTAGTTTCCAGATTCATGACAAGCCTTTACTGTACCAAGCCATCTCTCAAACCTCCTCCAGTGACTTGGGATCTTAATGTTGTACTTTCTACTCTAATAAAGCCTCCATTTGAACAACTCTTGACCATCTCTCAAGTATCTCACTTGAAAAGTAATATTTCTTATATCTCTTACATCTGTACTCCTTATCAGTGAACTGCAAGCGCTAGAATCAGATCTACCTTCTACAATATTCTACCATGATAGAGTAGTTCTTTGTATTCATCCCAAGTTCCTCCCAAAAATCATCTCTGAATTTCATCTGAACCAGTCTATAGTTCTTCTGGTCTTCTTTCTCATTCTTATCCTGGTGAAGCTGAACTCCACACATTGGACTGTAAATGTGCTCTTTCTTATTACTTGGATTGCACCAAACCTCACAGAACTTTACATTACATTACATTACATTGGTGTTTTTTATTCTGCCAATACCTTGCAGTTCTAGGCGGATTACAATAAGTGGCGATTCTGGTCATATCCAGAAGATTACAAGATAGCTATTTAGTTGGAACAATTGGGCTCTGGAGATAGATTGAAGTAACCAGTTAGGACATGAGCTTGTCTTGATAAATTTCTTTAACATGGTTTTGATTTCTCTTCTGAAGGTTTTGTAGTTTGTTACTGAGGCTAGCAAATCAGCGAGGTGGTTGTCTCATTTCGCTGCCTGCGTGGTGAGTAGCCCGTCGTACATTTTCTTTCACTATTTATCTTTTATTGGGGGGGGTGAATGAAGGGAGTCTGTGTTCTCCTTGGTCTGGATGAGTTGTTCCGAATTAGGCGATTGATTAAGTAGATTGGACTATTGCCATTTAGGGCTTTGTAAAGAATGCAGTACAATTTTAAAAGTATTCGTGCATGTACTGGGAGCCAGTGAGTGTTTAGGTAGGCCGCGGTGATGTGGTCATATTTCTTCAGTGAGTAGATCAGTCTGAGAGCTGTGTTTTGCACTGTCTGTAGTTGTTTTACTCTGGTTGTGGGTCAGGGTAGGTAAAGGATATTGCAGTAGTCTAGGAGTCCTAATATCAGGGCCTGGACCAGTAGTTGGAATTGAGTTTTATCAGCTGTTCCTCTCATTCGATCTTAACAGACTTGGAGCTCCCTTAGCCAAGAGAACCATCTCCACATGGCTGGTATCTCTTTTTTGTTATATTCAGGCTGGGCTGATGCTTGGAGGCAGTGTCGGTGCACATAACATTCAAGCAATGGCAACTTCAGTAACCCATCTACGTTCCACTCCTAGGACATCTGTAAAGCAGCCACCTGGTCCTCAGTTTACACCTTTACATACCACTATTCTTTGGAGAATTATTCCAGACAGGATAGTCAGTTTGGCCAAGCAGATCTACAAAGTTTATTCTCTATTTAGATGTGAACTTCCTTCCAACTTTGTTGACTTCACCAAGCTCATTGTAGTTGTCAATAACCCTCTTCTCAGAGTCATGATACTGGCAGCTAGAGAGTCCCACATGTGAGAATATACTGCTTGATTGTCCTCAGATAAAGCAAAATTACTTACCTGTAGCAGATGTTATTTGAGGACAGCAGGCAGATATTTTTGCATCCTTTCCATCTCTCCTATTTGGCTTCTTATAGTAGCTGTCTTATTAAACTGCTGATCCTGTGAGCCGGCTTTGAGTGGGAAGGCACAGACGCATGTGCATTGCGGGTGGTCTTCAAGTTTTTAAAGTGACAGTGCACTTGTTGACTGTCTATACTGGGGCTCTGTGGATGACGTCTCTACACATTTGAGATCATCTGCTTGTTGTCCTCAGATAACACTTGCTGCAAGTAAGTAACTTTGCTATGTATGTGCTTCAGTTCATATTATGAGCCATTTTCAAAGACTATATGCATAGGTTACTTGTGTTTGAAAATTGACTGGAGTGTACTTCTGCCTATATAAAAAGAGTCTTCTGTGTTTACATTGTGAAGTACTAGAATGTGGACATGAACATAATCATGTAGGGGTATACTTTACTGACAACTGCACGGATGACTTCTTTTAATTGTTAGAGAATTTTACATGGCCCCATTTCTGCTACTGAAATACAAGCAGCCAAGCTGTATATATCAGAGACAGCTGATCTCATATTAGAAAGACACTGCAATAACTTGTGCACAGGACATAAAAACAGCAAACTTTCATTGTCATTCTTATCAACAGAATTTATTCAAGGTACATAAGTCTTAGTAGCAAAACTGTTTCTTTCATATACTTTTGTATCTCTGAAGCTTTAGTACTAAGGGGGAAATTAATTCACTGTGTGCTATTGGTATTGGAGATCATGTTGCTGGTGGGTTCAGGGCAGCCTCCGGCCCTGTTGTCTCTCTTTGAGACCTTTCCACTGACCTCTCATTCAGAAGATCTGAAGAAGAGGAGTCACAACCTAAGAAGCTTTTTGAACTACAATAACCACAGTGTTCAGGAGCAGTTACAGAGCAAAGAGAAATGAGGTCAGCAGTGCAGCACACCTGTAGTAGTCTGGGCTTGTCCACTGGAAGTTCTGCTAGAGTGCTAGAGTGAGTGCTAAATATGGGGTCAGGTTCAGTGTGAGGATATTGAGTGGACAGAAGATAACTCTTATCAACTTAAAGCTTAGTAGGGTCAACAACTTTCCCCATGACTAGTAGGCATTTGGTGTGATGCTCATAGATGAAAAAGTTAAAGGGGCGATCAACGATAAAGCGGGTCTGGGTGGAGAGGGGCATGAACCCCACCACAGTCACAGCTGCAGCTTCTGTGCCTTCTTCATTGACAGTGATTGTACCTTGGTGCTTGAACTGTGCAAATAGAGAGAAGACAAGGAAAACCAATGATTGGTTAGTGCAATAACACTTTAAATGGACTTCTAGTGGAATAGGTGTGTCATGAATTTCTAGTGCAATAGGTGTGTCATTCTGGACAGTAGGGTATTCTCCCTATGCTTGCGAGCCGTGCAGAAGGAATCCACTCTAGGTTTTTAATTCTCCTCATCCTACCAAGGACTTTGCTGCCCCCTTAAGTTTTTCCTTTTACACATGAGCCAGAAGGTGTCTTTCTGATCTGCTCTTTATATTTCTTTATTAATTTTGGTATTTTGCACAGTTTTTTGACTATTGGTGCACCAGAGCTTCCCAGTGCAGGGGAAAACTCTGCCTGCATGGAGAAGCAGACTTGGGTCCTCAGCTGACAGCTTAATGTTACTGCAAAAAATGTAACTTAAGAACTTGATCTAAATCTTATTGTAAACCGCATAGATTCCTTGTAGAAAATTGCAGTATATAAGACACTGTATTGTATTGTATTAATCCCTTGGGAACCTGTTTGGTCAGCCTGCAGAAATCTTTGTGGAGCTCAGGGTCTATATCTCTAGTAGCTTAGCTCACCTATTAAATTTCAGGAGCTTGAGCGCAGGCTATTAGCCATCTGCAGGGGGCTCAGCAGGGCTCATGCTGCAATTTTGCCTCCCCCTTTCACGTGTGTGGTTCCGCAGGGGTTGAGGATCAGTCTGACTTGGTCCAACTGGCAGCTTGAAGATGGACTGGCTGATTGAGGCAGGGATTCTTCTCCCAGATCCAGCTACTGCTTAAAGCTTAAGCAGGCTGCAGCACATTCAGAGCACATGTCATAGTGAATAAGGCTATTACAGCCTATGGGCAAAATTGGGGGGGGGGGGGAGAAGGGGTCTTAAAAACCTATTTTTGAAGTTTCTGCTACATCATGTAGGGTTTCCTACCCCTAAAATCTTGTTTTCTGAGTTTTTTTTAACTTTTAGTAAAGTCATTTTTGGCATCAAAGCATTGCCACAGTGGCCATCTTGGATTTCCCAATTTTTTTTCCAAAGTTCTCCAGTCCAAACTAACGGGCTGGATCAAGAACAGGTTGAGTGAAAGGCGACAGAGGGTAGTGATCAATGGAGATCACTCTGAGGAAAGGGATGTTACCAGTGGTGTGCCTCAAGATTCTGTTCTTGGGCCTGTTCTTTTTAACATTTTTCTATAAATGATATTGCTGAAGGGTTATTGGGTAAGATTTGCCTCTTTGTGGATGATACCAAAATCGGCAATAGAGTAGGCACACCGGATGATGTGAATAACATGAAGAAAGAGTCCCAAAACAGTGCTGTACCTAAGCACAAGAGCATGGAAGCTATGGAGCCTAAGAGATGTAAGGTGGAGTTACCTAGAGGGGACTTGCTGCTGCCTTGTAAAGTCTTTTCTCCTAAATTTATGTGGAGAGCTTATTTGGATAGCCAGGATATATGAAATCTAACAGCAAGCCAGGGCTTGTGCAGGGGGGCTTCGGCTTCCAGGGCACATCAGCAGCATTGCCAGAAGCTGACCAGGATCCTTTGGACCTTTCTGACAGGGATTCGGAAGGTGAGGGATCAGTCTGTATGCCTTTGATCTCACAGAGTGAGTCTTCCCTGCTGGGAGATACAGGGTCACATACTGGACCACAGATCCCACTGTATGTCGGCTGACTCTCAGCAGGCTCCTTCCACTCAGTGGTCTATCCTTTGCGGAGTGAGAGCTTAATTCACGTCTTTTCTTTAAAGGTAGCCAAAACAATGTCTAGGCTGTATCCTACATGAGCGTCAACAGATGTTTGCTCAGCCTAAGGTGGTTCCTTGGTAGCTCAGATAACCAAGTGCATATCCCTGCCAAGTGAAGAGATGTCGTATTAAAGGATACACAGGATTGCAGACTGGATGTGGTCCTAAAAAGGCTTTAGGAATCAAAGCAGCTGCAGCAACCTCGTTTGTGGCACATGCTTGTCATTCCAAGATGTGTGTGCTCACCCTGGCAGAGGGCGAGTCTTTGCCCCAGCTTATGCTAGCAGGGATAGATTATGTATGACTTCATCAGAGTCATGAGCAAAGTCTTGGCCTATTCCATTTCAGCCTACAGAATGTTCTGGATCAGGCAATGGGCAGGAGAGTCCATCTCCAAGGCTATTCTCAGCAGATTTCCTTTCAAAGGACAGATGTTCAGAAAGGGTATGGATGATCTGATGGCTAGTGTGGCAGATTGCTGGCCCAAATCTCTGCCTGACAGCAGACCATGAGCCTCTAGGTTCTGAGCGGTCTAATATTCATAATTACAGTTGCTTTCAACAGTATCAAGAGGAGTTTCAGCTCAGAGATCCTATCAGGGATCATAGCAGAGATTCACAGGACCTAGGCGAAGCCAAGCCTCCAGTTCTCATTCCGCTTCAAGTAAGCACAGTGATGCCAGGGCCGAAGCCTTTTCCCTAAGGATAGATGGAAGGCGCTTTGTGTATGCAGAGGACTGGGTGCATATCTCTTCAGACCGCTGGGTGTTGGAGATTATTTGGGGAGGATACAAGCTCGAGTTCACCTATCCCTTAACAGACTGGTTTGTGGACTTCCTGGTGGGGTGCCCAAAAAAGGCATGCAGATTCTTAGCAATAGTACAGAGACTTGTAGAAATTCAGGCCGTAGATCCAGTGCCACCAGAAGAATCAGGCTTGGATAGATACTCCAAATACTTCATAGTGCCCAAGTAAGGCTCAGAAGATTGGAGACCATCCTAGATCTCACATATGTCAACAAGGCCTTAAAGATTCCATACTTTTGCATGGACACAGTGCGGTCAGTAATCAGAACTGTAGCTCTGGGGGAATTTCTAGCTTCCTTAGACTTGAGAGAAGCCTACCTGCACATTCCCATGTTTCAGGAACACATGAGATTCCTGAAATTCCATGTGCTGGAAAGACATTATCAGTTCTCGGTGCTTCCTTTTGGTCTGGCAACAGCACCCCACACATTCACCAAGGTGTGATGGTGGTGGTAGCAGTTCATCTCTGCAGGGCAGGATTGCAAGTAGAGAATGACACAGGTAAAAATTTGTGTCCGTCACCGCCCCGTCCCCCATGACCACCGTCCCTGTCCCCGCCCCATCCCCGCGACCATTATATCCCTGCCCCTTCCCCATACCCGCAACCACTGTCCCCGCCCCGTCCCCTTGACTACTGTCCCTGCCCTGTCCCCGTGACCACTATCCCCGCAGCATCAATACAAGCCTCAGTATTGCAATATTTAGCTTATTCCTTTCTTATAAATCAAAGTTCTGGCTGCTGAACTAGAGAAATAGATGTTCAGCTGGCAGGGCTTTGTTTATAAATTTTTATCAACACAACTAATATACTACTTTATCCTAAAGCAAAAAAAAAAAAAATACATAAATAGAAATTTTTTTTCTACCTTTGTTATCTGGTTTCTGCTCTCCTCATCTTCTCATTCAATTTGTTCCATCCACTGTCTGTCTTCTCTCTGCATCTTCCATTTGCTCTGTTTCTGTGCCTCTCCTTTCACCCCCTCCCAATTGGTCTGGCACCTATCTTCTTCCCTCTACTCCCCCCATAGTCTGGCATCTCTGTCTTCTTCCCTTCCAGCGTCTTCTCCCCACTCTCTGTTCCCCATTTCCCTTCAGCGTCTTCTCCCCACTCTCTGTTCCCCATTTCCTTTCAGCGTCTGTTCCTCTCCACCCCCCTTCAACGTCTGTTCCTTTCTTTTCCACCACCACCCTTCTCTCTCACCATCTCACTGCCCTTCAGCACCCCTAGAATCTCCCTCCCCCCTTACATTCGCGGCGCGTTTTAAGTTACTTTCCAGAATAACTTGCTAGCTGCCGGAGCCTGCCTGCAGTCATGTGCATCTGTGGGCGGAAGCTTCTCCTCTGATGCAACCGGAAGTTGCATCAGAGGAGAAGCTTCCGCCCACAGACACACGCGACTGCAGGCAGGCTCGGCCGGCTTGAGCAAGTTACTTTGGAAACTAATGTTACCCCTGGGTAACAGCCACCGTGCCATTCTCTAATTGCAAGTGCATCCATACCTGGACAACTAAATGATCAGAGCTCCATCATTCTCGGAAGAAGAATAGGCAGTGACTCAAGTGGTCCATGTCTTAAAGAGCCTGGGCTGGATTGTAAATTTTCAAAAAAGCCTATTGATTCCGTCCTAATTGCTGGAATACCTGGGAGTTCTATTCAACATAGCGGAAGGCCTTGTCTATCTTCCAAAGGCACGCAGATGGAAGTTTTGCACTCAGATTTCGGACATGATGGCCAAGCTAGCTCCATCAGTGTGGCACTACCTCCAAGTGCTAGGCTTCATGGCAGCCACTGTAGATGTAGTTCCTTGGACAAAGGCTCACATGTGTCCTCTCCAGAGTGCACTGCTGTTTCGGTGGTCCTCACAATTGGAATTCTTTCAAATGACACTACGTGGACTCCGGATTCCTGCAGCAGTATTAGTTGATGGTTTTGTTCACAGTTGTTATTACGGGGCATGCCTACTTAGAATAGCTTTGTGGGTGATTCTCACAATGGATGCCAGGCTGTTCAGCTGGGGAGGCCAATGCAATGGTCGCCCAGTCCAGGGGAAGTGGTCAGCCTCCCAGAGAAAGTGGTTCATCAACAGACTGGAACTTTGGGCCATTCAGTTGGCATTATAGAACATAAGAATTGCCATACTGAGACAGACCGAAGGTCCATCAAGCCCAATATCCTATTTCCAACAGTGATCAACCCAGGTCCTAAGTACCTACCTAGATCCCAAGTAGTAAAACAGATTTTATACTGCTTATCATCCAAGGAATAAGCAGTGAATTTCCCCAAGCCATCTCAATAATGGCCTGTAGACTTCTCATTTAGGAAATTATCCAAGCCTTTTTAAACCCTGCTAAGCTAACTGGAAGGACAGGCCACCTGAGACTTTTTATTCAATGCTCTTCTGCATCTTATTTGTAGAAATTATGATTTGATAATGTTTGCTTTTGATATTGCATTATTTTTCCCTGGGGGGATGGGAAATTTAAGTTTGTATTATATGTTTAGCGACTAAAGGGTGACCAGGAGAATATGTATGTACCCAGTGTTTAAACCGCTTAGTTTTACGTGGTATATAAATTGTTAAATAAAAACATTTCTCTCTTTCCTTCTTTGTCATACAACAAATTACTTCTGGGGAAATTCTGCACAAAAATTTGAAACTTCTGCATACTTTATTTCTAGTTTTCTTGTGTAGAATTCCCCCATTGTAAGGACTAGCTTATCTCCCATGCCCAGGCATGAAATACCCCCCCCCCCCCATTCCCACTATATCAGTTTATCTCTTCAGATTCTTCCTTCTCCATTTCTCTCTTAGATTGTATCCCTTCCCCTGGTAAGTTCAGCCCCTAGTTTCTCAAGGGGGGCATACTTCTAGTTTTTCTCTTTCTTCAGCCTTTTTCTGTTCATTCATCCACCTTTTATCAGGCCCACCCCAGCACACACATCACTCCAGTGAAGCAAGTGCCTAGTCACATATTGGGTTGCTTCCTGCTCCTTTGCCATCTTGAGTCTGACTGTTCCTTTGAGTCATGTACCTGAAAACTTGTACTGTAACTATGACAAATTGTAACCTGTTAACTGTATATTGTGTATGTTGACCTGTGATCTGTCCTGGGCTCTTTTGGGGAGGACGAGATAGAAAACGAAATAAATAAATGTAGCTTAATGTAACTGCCAGTTTCCAAGGTGGTAGAGAAGGAAGAAGCAGCCTAATGTGTGCAGGTCTTCCTCTTGCTAAGCTGGCGTGATATGTGTGCAGGGAGGGAGGCAGCTGGAAACAGAGCATATGTGCTGTGCTGCATAGTGCAGCAGACTGTACAAAGTTATGTGCAGGAAAGGCAGAATTCTGCAGAGGTGGGGAATTCTGCACAAGTTCTGCACTGCTCAAAATTCCCCCTGGAGTAAACACATCCAAAGGGCAATAACAGAAAAGTAAGAGAGAAAAATGAAATACAAAACAATCTCACTCTAGACTCAGTTTGGTAACACTGATTAATTTGACAGAGATGCAGATGTTAAGAAAGTCCTGTGTTAAAAAATCATTTATCTAAAAGATTAGACTAGAGACAGACTGTTTTAAAATGTGGCATGTACATGGCATGGATTGACAAGGACATTTTGCATTGAAATGGAACATGGAGAAGAACTACACCAAACCTTATGATGGCATTGGGTCAACTTACCAGACCGACATTGAGGTTGAGATCTGATATCCCAGAGAAGTTTCCAAAATTGAACAGGTCTTTGATTCCCATTGAGGACAAAACTTGTGTCAGGTCATAATTCCTCTCTATTCTGAACCGAGGCAGAAAAACTTCTCTTGTTCTTATTGAAGAAAGAAATGTTTTAGGAGCAGCAGTCATTAATTTGTACTACCAATTACTTCTGTCATTAACCATGTGGTCAGCATGTTCTCTCCCCTCATCTAGACATCCCAAAATACATCTTGTCCTCACTCTAGCCTGCTTAACACATCCACAGACTTCCTTCCTGAGACATCAAACCCCCCTTCTTGTATCTGACATCTCCTTTCACCTACTCTACCCATACATGTGTGTTGAGGTATCCCATCCACCCCCGCATGTGTCAAAGTGTTCCCAGAAGCACCTGTTTGTCATGATGCTGTGCCATCGCTCCACCACCTGGGGGGTCAACTGCTTCTCTAGCAGCTTCATGCCAGACAGTTTGTTTGGTATCACGATCAGCATGCTGATGTTTCCAATGTAGGGAAGTTGGAGCACTTCACAGTCCAGCTTATGATCTGTGGCCACCAAGAAGTTCCCTTTTGTTTTCATCATGGGCACCTTCACAACCTTGTTTTCATTAAGACGAAAATTTAGATTTTGGGTTTGTTCCACTGGAAACTTGATTTCCCAGGTCCCTGTACATTCAGAGATATGATGTTTATGTTTAGTCATCTTCTGTGAGAATACTGAAGTGTACGAGATTATTCTTAGGAAAGCTTTTTCAGACACCTTTTAAAAGCATAGACACTAATCACAAGTCAAATAGCCTGCTGCTTGAATATGATAACTTGTAACCATTAGTACCTGCTAAAACAGAAAGTGTTCTCAAAGGTGCTCCTTTTATGAAGTCCATTCAGCTGAAGATGGAGCTCAGATGGTCCTGTTTTATAGAATAGCCTACCTCTTAATCTGAGGAAATTAAATAAATTATTTCTTTCAGAAAATAAAAGCTTTTTTATTGCAGTAAGCATATGCTCTGGGAAGAGTTGTAAATCATTTTAAAGTGGAATTTTTATTGATGTATGTTGATGGCATGTCTTTAAGTTTGAGTGTCAATAGTAACCAGTTTATTTTTTTAGATAATATATGATGTAAATGAGTTAAATTAAATATGATTGATTTAGAAGCCCATAAGTTGCTGGCTGTAGAGTGGAATTTTGTTTTATGTATTTGAGTAAGCAAGTGATTAAAATTTATTGATCACATTTATGAAAAAAAATTCACCCAAAGCAATGTACATCAGGTAGGTATAGCTTGATATAAATAAGTTAGATTATATTAACAGTGTAACAGCAGTAAAATGGCCAATGTAAATACAATCAATGAGGTCAATTGGAGATAGCAAACTGAATCCCAACATGAAATAGTCTACCAGGCAAATTATCTTATTCATCCAATATCATTTAGTAAAATGCTGGAACCAACTACCACTTACACTATGATCTTATGACCAGTGTCTCAGATTCAGAAAACTTTTTAAAGCATTTCTATACTAAGACAGGGAGCCAACCCTGAAGTAACTGAAATGGTAATTGTAAGCAGATTTCTAGTCTGTCTAATGCAACTCCTAGGACATAATGATGAACCACCGATGATCTACTTGAACTTGTAACTATGTATTTGTAATTATGACTTAACTGTATTAATAGTTGTACTGATCTACCTGTACTAGCAACTCTGTTGAATGTCTGTGTCAAACTGTCCATTATAACTTCCTGGGTAACTGACCTAACCTCTTGTAATGTAATCTGACCTTGAACTGAATAGGTAAAGGCAGAATAGAAAACCTGATTAACATAACATATAACATCAGAAATATAAAGGAGCACAGTATGATGTTTCATAATAGGTAGCATGGAAGATATTCATGTAACATAGATGTGATACGTACTTAGTTCTCCCAGACCTGACACTGCCCTAGCCTTGCCCACTAAATTTTGAGTCTTAAGAGGGGAAGATTTTCATTTAGGAAGGTCTAGAGATTTGATATTGAAAAAAAAATTATCTGATGAATGTTAGAAATTAACCAGATGAATATTTAGTTTTAAATGTCCCTGGCTGCTGAGCACACAATTTTTCACTGGTCATATTTAATGTTCAATGAGATCAGTTTACGAAGAGGAGAGGATTTAGAGGCGCATAGTCAGGTTAAATTTTAACCTGATTGTAGTGATATTCAGACAGTTAAAGATATCCAGATAAGTTGGCCTCGGGTATCCATATCAAGAGGGTAAACCTATAAAGCGGCACCAAATACTCATGCAAATAACCAGAATACTAGCACGTACATGTGTGTGCACAGCCACATGTAAATGTCAATATTCTGGCTATGTTCTATTAAAAGGCGCCTAAATGCAATGGTGTGTAGTTTGGAGGTGGACATACACATAGATGGAATCTTGGCGGGGTGGGACTTCCGGTTTGGATTTGAATAGGATGGTCGTGTGAGCTGCTTGCTCCCACCCTTTTCTAAGATAATCGCTCAGAATTTACATACTCCTCTTACTTTTTTTTTGTTTTTTTTTGCATTTGAAGCCTTATTAGTAGTTTTATATCTACTAGTACAACATGGCCAGCAAAAAATCTAAAACCGATACGCTTCCAGCGAGTAAACGTCTCAAATCGACTTCCCCCTCTCCTGAGAAGCCTGGCTCCGCTGCAGACCTCGTGGAGGAAACTGACCCGATCCTTATAGAACTGCAAACAATAAAATCTTTGATGAAAACACACATGGAAATCTCGCAAGATATGAGAAGGGAATTAGAATCAATACACACACAGATGGCTGCATCTCAACAGCGTTTTGACTCACTTTCTGATCGAGTCACGGCTGTGGAAGCAGATCTCCCGACAATGAAGGCTAACTCGGCGGCCATTTCTAAACTAACTGCTGACCTCGAGGATATGGCTAACCGCAGCCGTAGATCTAATTTGAGGATCCTTGGAATGCCAGAAGGGGCTGAGGGTAATGATACACTTACCTTCCTGACATCTTGGCTTCCGAAATTCTTGGACATCGAATTCTCCCCGATTTTGGAGCTCGAACGCGCTCATCACTCCCCTTCCACTCTGCAACCTAGAAACAAGCGCCCACGCCTGCTGGTTGTCAAGGTGCTCCGTTTCCAGCATGCCTTACAAATTTTAAATGCCGCGAAGGGGAAGGCGTCCATGCTACACCAGGGACGCAAAATTATAATCGTTCCCGACCTGGCTCCAGCCACTGCGGCAAAAAGAAAGTCCTTCCTCTCCATGCGACAGGACCTAAGAGACCTCGGCGCACAATACGGACTCTTCTATCCTGCTCGGTTCCGGGTGACTTATCGCAACAAAACGGATAACTACAGCGATCCGGAGGTCCTTCGTGCATGGCTCCATCAGACAAAAATGGGGTAAATGCTTTCTGACTGCTTTGCCTGCGGTTCCCTACACTGGACTTGGCGCTACACCCTTTCTGTGCACTATCAACACGTGCTCACCGGCTCCCTGCCTCGATCTCTTCACCGATCTATCTTCAAGCCTAATGGACGACATACTTCTCTTCAACCTGCCTGCGCTTGGATTTCACCTCCTGACTATCTTACTAACTGCTCCCTTCGCTGGATATGGTGGTGCAACTCTCCTGCTATTTCCCGCCGTATGCTGTCTGGTTCCCGACACTGGACTCTCCACCACGTTGCCTGCAACTTCATGGACTATTTACCTTTTTCTACCCTGACTTGATATTATTGCTCTCATTTTACTTGCCTGTACTCAAAACCTCCTCTTTCCTGTTTCTCTCTTACTTTCGTATGTCGCACCGCTCTTCTCTAAATTTTCCTTTTCCCTCATGCGCTTGCTCCTCGCCATTTTGTGTTTTGCCTTTTTTTTTTACTTCTTCCGATGTCTTCATTTCTCACTTGCACTGAAGGATTTTATTTCCCGCACTCGGGGTGTTCACCCCTTCTTATTTTAGTTTTGTTTATCCTCCTTTTCCTTTCGCAGCCCTGTCTATATTGCATCTATATTCTGTACCTGACTGTGCCTGGACTTTCGCCGCCATTTTCACACGTGCTCTCTCTCTCAAAGATCTACCCTATTTTACTGTATGTCATTTTCCCTTCTCATTCTCCGTTTCTCCATAATCACTGAACCTTTAATCAATTACTGGTATATTGGCATTTCTCTGTTTTTTCTGTTCTGTATATATTTTCTAGCTCGACGATTAATGCTATAGTAATCCTTGCTCCTCTTACAGCGACACTTTTTCTTTTCTTTCTTGTTCCCTCTTTATATGTGAAGTACCTCACCATATGTCACATCTCTGTCCAACGTTTCTTAATTTATTTCTGTTCTGTCATTCTGTACCTCGGATGTTGTGAAATATATGCCATGAAATTCTACTGTCTTATCTTAAACTCATGGATTTACTGATGTCAATACAACTTTACAAATTTTTACTTCTTTTCTCCTTCATTTTAATTTCCTCATAACCTTCCTATACTTATATTAATCTATGAACTATTGCTAAAATACTACATACCTTTCGTTGTTTAATTTTTATTACCCAGTACTATTTGTGACATTTCTTTAATGAATTTTGAATCTTTTCTAGTTTTGCTTTTCTGGTACCATTCCTTCACATATACAGTTCTATCTGATCAATTGACGGATGAACACCTGTTTCTTACTAGGTTGTTTTTCTATTCTCCTTGTCGCTGAATTGTTTATAACCCCCTTTTGAATTTATCTTGGCACATGAGTTATTGCTAAATAGCTTTACATCTTTTACTGTCTAAGTTTTATCATCCTTTATATTTGTGATATCCCCCTGATGAATTTCAAATCATTTTTAGCTTATTTTCTTTATGATATTTATCCCTTCTGTGTACAACTCTAAATTATTAACTGGTGGGTGAACTCATGTCTTTTTTTTTCTGGATTATATATCACTCATGTCAACTTCCCCCTTTTCTATTTCCCTCACTGATGTATTTTTAATAACTTGCTCTTATTTACCATAGTCTATGAAATATTGCTGTAGTACTTTATATTTTTTTTTTGCTTTATTTTTATTACCCTTTATAATGTGTAATATTCTCCTGCTTCATTTTAAATCATCTCTAGTCTGGCTTTTATGATACTTCTCCTTCCTATGTGTTATCTTACCTTATTAACTGACTGATGAACTTATGTTCTCTTACCTTTTTTTTTTCTATTCCACTAGCTTATGAATTGTTAACAATCCTCTTTTATTTACTTAGACTATATATTAATGCTAGCTTGTTTTATATCTTTTATTAACCAATATTTTATTACCCAATATGATTTTCAATAGCCCCCTGATGAATTCTTAGATTAACTTTTATGATAGCTGTCCTTCTTATGTGCAATACTAAATTGTTTTATATCTTTTATTACCTAACTTTTATTACACATTATATTTTTTGATATCCCCATGATGAATTTTAAATCCTTTGATGCTCAGCTTTTATGATGGTTACCCTTTCTATGTACTCCTTGATATATAATTTATTACCGTCTCTACTCCCTTGATTATTCTAATATATTTTACTTATTAATGGATTTATGCTACATATAATGTAATGTAATGTAATTTATTTCTTATATACCGCTAAACTCCGTTAGGATTCTAAGCGGTTTACAGAAAAATAGACAATAGGGTGCATTAAAATTATAAGTAAAATAGGTACTTAGAAATTCCCTTACTGTCCTGAAGGCTCACAATCTAACTAAAGTACCTGGAAAAATGACAATTAGTAGAGTAATGAAGAAATAAAATAGAGAATAGATGAGAAAAATAAGAAAATAAACATTCTAATAAGACTACAATGATCTAAAGGACTTTGAAAGGTTGATAAAAGAGGGGAGGTAAGAATAGATGCAGAGGGAGAACCGTTGAAGCAATAGAATTCTGGGGAAATTTTTTAAATGAAATTTGAATGATAAAATAAAACAAAATAAGTGGTAAAACAATAAATGAGATTTAAAAATATATCATAAACTAAAAAGAATTGAAAATAAAATCAAAATAGTCAAAACTGAAGTCCAGCTTGAACGGGCCCCCGAGCCAACCGTTGGTCCGATGGCCGGACTGCAGCCCTCCTCCGTCGGCTCTCCCCTGCTGGAATGGGGGAGGAGCGAAGACAGTGTCGGGTGCCCCGCTGGAACGGGCCCCCGAGCCGACCGTTGGACCGATGGCCGGACTGCAGCCCTCCTCCGTCGGCTCTCCCCTGCTGGAATGGAGGAGGAGCGAAGACAGTGTCGGGTGCCCCGCTGGAACGGGCCCCCGAGCCGACCGTTGGTCCGATGGCCGGACTGCAGCCCTCCTCCGTCGGCTCTCCCCTGCTGGAATGGTGTTAGATGGTGTTACAGGGTTTGGTTTTGGTCTTTTACTTTTCCCATCTGTAGCAAATACAGTATCCAATGTAAGTTGTTTTCTTGAAGCCATCTGAAATCACTTTAGTTAAACTGAAGGGATTAAATAGTTATAAAATCTTTAGTGAGAATGTCCAGGGAGAGGAGCTCTGCACTCAAACTGCCATCCTCCTCGCCTCCAAGTTCCGGAATAATGAATTGCCTCTTGTCATGCACTTTATCTCTCTCTCTCTCCCAAGCATATAACATTTTACTTATACTGGCTGTGTTTCTTTCCCCTCATACTATCAATTTTCCTTCCATTATTCTGTTACTGTCTAGATATATTGAACTAGTTTTAGGTAAGCTCAGGGTAGCTGGCTTTATTTCCAGGAGACTGTCTCCCTCAGATTTCCCATTGACCCAGACTCGCCTCCTGGATATCCTCTATATTAACCAGAAGCAGCTTCATACTGATTTCGCTCCTTGATCCAGTGTAGATGTTACTGTTCATCTTTTCCTTCCTCTTATTGTTATGACATACTTACAATGTTTTATTGCCTGATTCTTTAGGCTGTATGACCCATACGGTCGCATGTTTGCCTGGTCTTACATTTGCCCTTCCAATGTTATTCTTCTTAACCCTTTAAATAATGTATACAGATGACATTTATCATTGTTGATATTTGAACGGAACATGTTATTTTTCTTTTTTCTTCTCTCCTTTTCTCATTGCTTTTCATACCTTATTCTATTTCATATAATTTATATGTTTTTCTCATGTTCTATGCATTGTATTTTGTAAAATATGCAGCCTATGTTGGTGCCTTTTGGCTTCTGCCCACATATGTTCACATTATATTCCATGTTGCTGACAGGCTTGGGCAATACATCCCTCTAACATTTACAATTGTTGGTATCTGATGAGATAACATAACTCCTGATTTTGGGTGGTCCTTGTGTTTCCCGCTCCACTTGTTTGACAAACTGGTGCTCTTTCCCCTCTCTTCTCTATCCTGGAGAGGACTTCTTATCCTTTTTCATAAATGTGAATCTTCCTTCTTCTTTATTCTTACTTCACTAATGTGCGGGGCGGACATCCCCTGTCATGACATTTTTTACTTCGACTCTCTCTTTTACCTATATGTCTTCTCTTAAATTAGTATCGTGGAACGTCAACGGAATCAACCAACCACTTAAATGTAAGAAAATTATAGACTATCTTAAAATGAAAGATTATGATATTCTCTTGCTGCAGGAGACTCATCTTAATCCCATAGACTGCTCCAAGCTTCGTATTCCAGGATATGCTACACATATATTTTCCCCTGCTTTTCATAAAAAAAGAGGAGTGTCCATCCTTGTAAAAACTTCGTTACAAGCTCGCGTCTTACATCAATTGTCGGATCCTGAAGGTAGATGGATTGCAACTTCAGTCCAGATTGGTGACTTTTCTGTTTCCATTGTCAATATTTATGCTCCAAATATTGATTTACCTTCCTTCATGGACTCTTTGAGGGACACCCTGCTAGACGTAGCCGACTATCCTTTAATAATTGGAGGGGACTTTAATCTTCCATTAGATATAAATCTTGATAGACACTCCCATTCACAATTTCGTCCATCCAAAATGCGATCTGAACTCCACAATGTTATTCAAGATCTTGGTCTTTGCGATCCCTGGAGATTACTTCACCCGGATGAACGATCTTTCACGTTTTACTCTGCCCCTCACCGCTCTTATTCCAGACTAGACTTCTTTCTCATCTCTAAATCTCTCCTCCCTATGATTCGAGCGGCTAGTATTCATCCTATTATTCTTTCGGATCACGCTCCCATCGGGTTACAACACACACGTCCTAATCGTAATTGGAGGCTCAATACTTCCACTCTCCTAGACCCTGCATTCCAAGATAAAATCCGAAGCTTCATTGCGGACTTCTTTTCTATCAATTCTTTTCTATAGATTCTTATACTTCCGTTTGGGAAGCTTTTAAAGCGACCCTTCGAGGAGAAGTAATTAGTTTCTCTGCTTGGAAGCGTAAGTCAGATCGTTCTACCATGGAATCCTTGGAGAAGGATATCTCCCTATTAGAACACCAGCAGATCATGGGTAATCTTACTCAAATGTCTCCAGATCTAGTTCAGAAAAAGGTTGAATATAATATACTATCTCGGCTCAAAGCTCAGCAAGATTTCTTAATCTCCAAAACTGGTACATACATGTCTGCCAACAAAGCGGGGCGCTCTATGGCTCGCTACCTGGCTAATCATAAACAAAGATCTAGAGTGGCTGCATTAATGAAAGAAGATGGTACCTCTGTTACAGATGTCGACTCTATAACCCAGCTCTTCGCTACTTTCTATAGTGCTTTATACTCTTCGTCCACCAGCTCCTTCTCTATTTCTAGTTCGGTCTTCTTCCAAGATATCTCCCATCCTTCCTTGGATCATGCCCAGGCCTCTTGCCTCGGCGCTCCTATTGCTGAAACCGAGATTCTTGAGGCCATAAAATCCCTCTCTTCACATAAGTCACCAGGGCCCGATGGACTCCCGATGGAATTTTACAAAACCTTCTCTACTGATCTTGTCCCTTTGCTGAAACATCTTTTCAATTACCTTTTTTCCAACCCTGATGACCAAGGGAATTTACGGAAGCACACATCATTGTTTTACCCAAAGCAGGGAGGGACGAAACACGCGTAGCCAACTATCGCCCCATTTCTTTACTAAACACTGATTGTAAGATCCTGGCTACAGTTCTAGCCTCCCGATTAGATAAGATCCTGGGCAACCTAATTCATCCTGATCAGGTGGGCTTTATGAAAGCTCGTTTCATTGGTGACAATGCGCGCACTTTCCATTCTGCTTTAGATATTGCACACTCCTCAACTGAACCGATGATAGCTATTTCACTGGATGCCGAAAAGGCCTTCGACATGGTGGAATGGAATCATTTATTTGCGGCCCTCCAGTGGTTTGGATGTGGCCCAGATTTTGTACAATGGGTTAGGCTACTATATAATAAGCCTTGTTCTAGACTACGGATCAATGATTCTTTATCTACCCCCATCTCTCTCCACAGGGGTACTTGACAGGGTTGCCCCTTGTCTCCCCTTCTATTTAACTTAGCTCTTGAACCATTGCTCTTGGCAATCCGTCAACATACACATTTGCTTGGCATCCCTGTGGGCTCTTCACAACTCAAAACTTTAGCATACGCTGACGACCTATTTCTTTCAAAACCAGCTGCCTCCATTCCTGTTCTTCTCCAGTTAGTATCTGACTTCTCGCGTTGTTCCGGCTATCGCATAAACTGGGATAAATCCGAGGTTATGCCTCTCAATGACTCTACTTCTCTAGCTGATTGTGGTCCCATCTCATTTCGATGGGCCAACTCTTCTTTAAAATACCTTGGTATCCTTTTTCATCAGGATGCTGATACCATGATGTCCATCAATCTAGCTGCCTTAACATCCAAGATTGATGCATTGGTGAAGAGGTGGTCCCCTCTTTCCTTGCTTTGGTGGGGGCGTCTTGAGGCTATTAAGATGACTATTACACCGATTGTCAATTATTACCTTTCCATGCTCCCTAGACTAGCCCCTAAGGAGTTCTACAAAAGTGTTGAAACGAAACTCTCAGCTTACCTTTGGTGTAAAAAACCCCCCCCGTATTTCCCTGAAAACTCTTAAATCCTCTAAAGAAAATGGGGGCATGGGCTTTCCGGACTTCTTTCTCTATCATATTGCCTCGTTTCTACGCTACAGCTCTTATTGGTCCTTGAACTCTAGCCTTTCTGATAAAATGGCTGCCTGGTTCCGAATTGAACAACATCTTGTCCGCCCGATCCCATTATCTAACTTATCATTCCTTTCTACTTCTGCATTACCTTGTAAATCCACTACCATTCATGCCACTCTTCAAGCGATTCAGCATTTTGATCTTATTTCTAAATCCGATAGACGCAACACTGTCGCCTCTCCTCTATGGTGTAACCCATCCTTTTGCATTGACAGTCGTCCTATCTACTGGAGGTCCTGGATGGACAAAGGTATATGGACCTTAAATCAAGTCATGGACAATGGTAAACTCCTCTCCTTTGCTCAGCTCATGGATAAGTTTGATCTGCCTGCAACGGAATGTTTCCACTGGATTCAACTATCCCACTGTCTGCTTAAATGCTCCCCATCCATTTTTACCTATAGTCAATCCTCTCCCTTCATGACGCTCTCAAGATTAGCTCTTGAATTAGGCCACACCACGTCCCTCTTCTATAAAGATCTTCGCTCACATTTATACCCCAGATCGAAGAGATCTACGGATATCTGGTTGCCCTACTCCACTTGGCAGGGATCCGAGCAGGATTGGGATCACTACTTCAGTAAAATAATTCGGCCAACAGCATCTGCCAGCTTATCTCAATCGCTTTATTTTCTTGCGTACAAAGTATTTTGGACACCTAACAAGATGTACATGGCCGGTCTCAGAGATTCCAATTTGTGCTGGCATTGTGCCTCGGAACTAGGGGATCTTCATCATATGATTTATGCATGCCCTATCCTCCAGGACTTTTGGACACAAATATGGCGCCTCATTCAACGTATTCTCCCTATTTCCTCGGGGTTCTCTTTCAACATATTGCTTTACAGAGCTTTAGCGGTGTCAGACCCTCTTTCCACCAGTCAACAATCTCTTCTTAACATTTTAGTAGCTTTAACAATTCAAATGATTCTTCACAATTGGAAATCTGCTGACTTGCTGAATGTTGTTTTCTGGTGGAACACTGTTCTTATGACTCATTCTTATGAATTAAAAGTTGCCGAATTCACAAATCGACTACACCTCGTTTCCAAGATATGGGAACCCATTCAATATTATTCTTTTTAACCGTTGACCTTCACCTAATCTTTCGGGATCTCGACCATATCCAATCTTTTCTATTCCCTTTTTCTTTTTCCTTCTTCAGATTGGAATGGGATGTCCGTCCTGCATTTTTCTATTCATCATTCTCTACTCATTTATTCCATTACTAATTTCTCTATTCCAATATCTGTTTGATCATTATCTTTTTCTTCTCTTTTTCTCTGCTTTTCCTTCTTTGTCCTTTTTCCTCTCCAGGTTATACAATGGTTTCTTTTTGAGCCTCCAGGTTCTCCCTATATTCCTCTTGGTTGTGAAATATTACTAATATTATGTTACTTGCTTTCTGTAATTTGTATTTTCTGGATTTCTGGATGGTTCTCTAGAACCTCTCTATTCACTTGTTCATTGTTTTTTTGTTCTTTTTATAACTCTGTTTTTGTTACTGAAAATCAATAAATATATTTGAAATCGAAATCGGAATCTTGGCGGGGTACAGAGTTGCTCATTAAATTATAAAATAATATCATTGGTGTGTTTTAACAATGTAGGCTTTATGGCTGGTGTAAGTACTGTTGCCTAAATTGTAGACATATACATATACAGTGGAACCTTGGTTTACGAGCATAATTCGTTCCAGAAGCATGCTCGTAAACCAAATTGCTCGTATATCAAAGCGAGTTTCCCCATAGAAAGTAAGGGAAACTCGCTTGATTCGTTCCCACCCCCAGAGGCCAGCAGCACTGCTCTATCCCCCCGAGAACTGTCATTGCTCCCCCCTGCGTGATACGGAATCCCCTCCGCCACGATCCAGCATCCCCCATGTGATCCGGCACCCCCCACCCACCCGAACACTTCGCTTACCCCTCCATCTGGCACCTGGCACCGGCACCAATGCACAGGACATGCCGGTGCCCGAAGATCTGTAGTCCTTTTTGCTGGGCCTTGAGCATCTCCGAGAATCTCGAGAGACCGGGAACTCGAAGGCCTTGAGCATGCGCAGATGCTCAAGGCCCAGCAAAATGGACTGCAGATCTTCGGGCACTGGCACCGGCATGTCCTGTGCGTTGGTGCTGGGTGCCAGATGGAGGGTAAGCGAAGTGTTCGGGTGGGAGGGGGTGCCGGATCGCGGCATGGGGGGTGCCAGATCGCGGGGGGAGGCGCTCGTACATCGAGGCAAGCTCGGTTTGCGAAGCACCAATTTTGCGAATGTTTTGCTCGTCTTGCAAAACACTTGCAAACCAGTGCACTCATAAACCGAGGTACCACTGTATATATAACTGGTTAAACTAATATTCTGTAAAGGAAAATAAGCTCCATTTCCTTTATAGAATAGGAGTACAGTATAGGTGCACCGTCATAGGATTACCTTCCATATTATAATGCTATTTTTTTTACAAAAGCAATATTCAGGGAGAAAGTTATCAAGGTAAAAGGAGTGCTTTTACTGCACCTTGATTTACCACAGGAGTCACCAAACTGCAGTATCTCAGTACCAAAGTTTGCTGACTCCCCTGGCAAATGAATAACGCTGCTGATATTCCATCAAGCCAGGCACATCGGGCTGTATGTTTAAAGAGGCCGGTATTTTTAAGTAGTAGTGATGACCAGAGGTTCTCCTGCCATTGCCAGTTATTCATCTAAAATAGCATTGGTAACCCCTAGAGGTAGTGTTGTGTTACTAGTGCTAGGAGGTCACATTTCCAATATGTAAACATTAAGCCAGTTAATTTGCTAGAGTGGCTAAATATTATATCCCTTTGACTTCTTGTTCAATGTGGATGTGATCATATTTGATGATATCAAGGTGGCTAAACAGGTAGAAAAGGTGATGTGACAGCTAGAAAGGATTCTTGGGCACATAGTAAAAGGAATGGCCGGTAAGAAAAAAGAGGTGATGAGGCCCCTGGTGAGACCTCAGTTAGAGTACTGTGTACAATTCTGGAGACTATACTTTCAAAAAGATAGAAACAGGATGGAATCGATCCAGAGGGTGGCAACTAGAGAATACACAGGAACAAATTTGTCCCCATCCCTGCAGAAACTCAATTTCCCTTTCCCGCCCCCTTGAGTTTTTTCGCTGTTCCTGTCCCTGCCCCATTCTTGTAAGCTCTACCTTAACCGCACAAGCCTCGAACACTTATGATTTTAAAATGTTTGAGGCTTGTGCAGATGAGGACAGAGCTTGCAGGAATGGGGTAGGGACAGGAAAAGAAATCACGGAGACGGGGAAAAATTCATCCCCATGTCATTCTAGTGGCAACTAAAATGGTCAGTAGTCTTCGTCATAAAGTGTATGAGGACCGACTTAAAGATCTTAATATGTATTCTTTGGAAGAAAGGCTTGGGAGGGGAAATAAGAAAGATATTTAAATACCTCTGTGGCATAAATGCACAGGATGCCAGTCTTTCAATTGAAAGGAAGCTCTGGTGAAAGGGAATAGACTCAGAAGTAATTTGAGGAAATACTTCTTCAGAGATAAGGTAGTGAATTTGTAAAATGACCTCCTGCTGGGAGTGGTGGAGACCAAGACTGTATTAGAATTCAAGCAAGCTTGAAGCAACTATATAGAGTCTCTAAGGAAGAGAAAGAGACAATAAATGTTCTTGTACAATCCCTCTGGAGGCTGAACTCGTGGGATCTTGCATCCTCTTTAGCCTTGGCTGCAGGGCTAATAAAACTTGTTCCCTTCCCTCTAGGCTATCTGCCTTGCAGCTTCCTGTCATGTTCAGTTTGTTCTTGCAGCCTCGCTGCATGGGTGAAATCAGTCTCTTCTGCTCATGATTTGTTTTCAATTCCTAGTTTTTATTTGATTTGTTTCACATGTTTGCCCAAGTGCTGCGGATCAACTCTGTGGGAGTGATCCTTTGGCAGGAGATCACAGACATTTTAAATTTTGTCTGCTTCTGCAGGGAGCTCTGTAAACTTAAACTGCAGTAAGCCCTCTAGAGAGCCTGCAGATTGTATTGGGTCTCTGGGATCGGGAGCCCTCTCTCTCCTGGTTCATCAGTAAAGGGGTAGAGCGCAGGCTGCTGTGGTTCTGTGGAGTACGCTGGGATCGGAACCAGACTGCGTGGCTTCCCTAATTTCCCTGAGGGGTCCTGGTGGTCATGATCTGTGGTGACAGGAAAGGTGAAGCGGTCAGAAGATCTGAAAAATCCAGTTTAATCAGCTCCTGAGGTACTGATCTCCTTGCTTGTACTATGTATTGCAGGCTGTCATAGACTTTCTTTGCAGCACATCTCTGTGGTGTCTGAGTCAGAGTTTGGCAATTTTGGGGGGTGCTGAAATCGGGGTTTAGGGTAGATTCCCTGCATGCCCTGGTCCCCCCACCTGTAAAATCATAAAATTGCCGTTTTTCGTGGTTTCTTGTGTTTTCCCCAGGCAGTTTTAATGCAAAATCGGCACCTACAGCAGCCATCTTGGATTTTCTTTAAAGTTTTCAAAAGTATATTTTTTGGACTTAGAAGCTTCATTTTTGCTCCAAACTTCACAGAGAGCACCTCAGGACAGAATGGCATGGATTCATGCTGTAAATGCGGCAGATGGCTTGCAGATTTGCAGCCGTGTATTACGTGTGCCACAGCCCACAAGGGGCGTGAACTGTGTGTAGATTCTGCACTATCCTCCTCTGTAGAGGCCCTGCTTTCCTCCGATTCTGCTGGAGACGTGATTCCAGTGTCCGGGAAGCCAAAATTGGACGAGGAGGGCGCTTTCACGAAACGCAAGTGCAGTTCCGGGGAAAAGTCTCATAAGTCTTCTAAACATTCCAAATCTGTGTCCCGCGGATCGGCTCTTGCTGCTGGTGACTAATTTCTGCTGGAATTTGTGGATATGATGTATCAGGCTTTCAGGAGAAAAAGGGCTATCTAAGCCTGTCTCTCCCACTCAGACTCCAGTGTGGCAGTCTGTTCAGCCTTTGGATTCCAGCATGTCCATTTGCTCCCTTGCTAGTCCACTTTAAAGCAAGTGGCAGCTCCCCGCCATTGTCTTGGTACCTGCATCAATTTCTATGCCGTTGCTGTTGCATGACTCTTCGGCTGGGTCAGCTGATGTAGCTAAGTTAGCGAACCTAGGGGATTCCCAGAACACTGATTTCCGCAATCTGGGAGAGGATCAGATGGTGCGCAAGTCCAGCCGCCTCCCTGATCTTATCTCTGAGTCCTTGCAGCCATTGAAACTTGATTCAGGCTCAGCGGTTCAGGCAGAGTGTTCTGTCATCACTTCTAAGCTCCCACTTTCTGCTGCATTTCTAGACCACGCGGACTTGGCGGAAATGTTTTTGAAGATTTGGGAGGCCCCGGATGGTGCCCTGAAGTGCGCTAGGGCCATGGCTAAGTTGTATTCCATGGCATCGGAATTTTCTCAGCGCTTAATCCCACCCAAGGTGGATTCGGTGGTTGCTCAGGTCACTAAATGTACCTCTTTGCCCTCGGATGAATGGGTTGTCCTGAAGATGTCCAGGACAGACGTGTGGATTTTGTCATGAAGTGTCTTTTTAATTCTGCTGTGGTGGGAGTGCAGGCTGCGGCAGACACTTCCTTTGTGGCCTGGGCATGTCATATCACATTCCGTCAGGATCCTGAGGAGGTTGTCCTTCGGGACCTTGACTTCCTGGTTTCTGGGGTGAATTTTTTGGCAGACACACTCTATGATATCTTGAAAGTTTTTGCTAAGCTGGGAGCATCTTCAGTTTCTGCAAGGAGAATATTCTGTATTCTCCAGTGGTCGGATGATTTGTCATCTAAGGCTGCGCTGAGCAAGTTGCCTTTTAAAAGTTTTCTCTTGTTTGGCCAAGGTTTGGATGACCTTATGGCCAGTGTGCAGGACTGTAAGCCTAAGGTGCTTCCTGGCTCTACCTTGCCTGACCAGGGGGACGGGGCAGCTGAATTTTCATCCCTTCTGGCGAACCTCACAGTACGCCAGAAGTGGCCCGGCGTACCAGTACGCCGGGCCACTTGCTGCAGGACAGCGTTTCAGAGTGTCCTCCAGACCTCGCTTTGCAGGTGCAGCGTGCCAACAGTCTTCCAACTCCCAACCTTCTGTCTCTCCCAAGAAAAAATTATGATGTCAGGTCAGGGAGGGCCTTCGACTACAGTTCTTCCGGATGTCAGCAGATTTCTTCCTGTCCTTTCCCAAGGGAAACCAGACAGGGCCAGAAAGGTGCACCGGTTATTGGATCTGGCGGCCATTGAGCGGGAGATACTCAATTTACTTCATTGTGCCGAAGAAAGACTCCGAAGATTGCAGACCGATTCTGAACCTGAAAGCAGTAAATGTATTCCTGCGAGTGCCGTGTTTCCGGATGGAAACGGTGCGTTCTGTAATGGCAGCAGTGATGCCCGGGGAGTTTTTGGCTTCCTTGGATCTCACAGAAGCGTACCTCCACATCCCGATATTTCCGGATCATTGGAGGTTCCTAAGGTTTCATGTTCTTGGGAGGCATTTCCAGTTTGTGGCGCTACCTTTCGGTTTGGTGGCGGCGCCCAGATCATTCACCAAAGTCATGGTGGTGATGGCTGCTCATCTGCAATCACTGGGTGTGCTTGTACATCTGTACCTCAACGACTGGCTGATCAGAGCTGTCTCGAGAGTGCAGGGTCGCTTGGCAGTTCGCTAAGTGGTGTCTTTGCTGGAAAGTCTCAGATGGGTGATCAATCTGAAGAAGAGTTGTCTCGACCAATGCAGGACTTGGAGTACCTGGGAGTCTGGTTCCACACAGGAATGAACTGGGTATTTCTTCCAGAATCCAGAAAACTCAAATTCAGAAGTGCGATTCGGGACATGTTAGCGGTCCCAGCACCGACAGCCTGGCAGATGTTGGGTCTATTGATGGCGACCATAGATGAGATTCCATGGGCGAGAGCTCCCCTACGTCCTATTCAGTTATCCCTTCTGACGCTGTAGAATCCCCAGAGAGATGCGTTGGGGGTGAAGCTGCCTTTTGTTGGCTGCGGCGCGCAGCAGTTTGCTTTGGTGGTTGAACCTGGTCACTCTGAACAAAGGGCTCCCTCTGCGAATCTTGGACTGGGTGACCCTGACTCAGGACACGAGTCTCTCTGGCTGGGGAGCAGTTGCATGTCTGTACAGGTCCAGGGCACCTGGACGGTGAAGGAGAGCAGATCAATCGACTGGAGCTGCGAGCGATCCGGTTAGCTCTGCTGAGATTTCAAGGGAGTCTCCACTGGAAGGCCAGCCGTGTGTTCTCGGACAATGCGACGGCTGTTGCCTATGTCAACTAACAGGGGGACACAAGAAGTCCCCTGCTGGGCTTGGAGGCTCGGATGCTCTTTGCTTGGGCGGAGTGTCATCTGTTGGCTTTGTCCGCGGCTCATGTGGCCGGCGTAGACAACGTTCAGGCAGACATTCTCAGTCGTCAGACTCTGGACCAGGGAGAATGGGCCCTGTCTAGGTTAGCGTTCGAGGCCATAGTACTCCGCTGGGGTCGTTCCACCTTCAATCTGATGGTGTTTTCAAAGCACTGGAAGGTGGACAGGTTCTTCATCCACCGACGGGATGTCGACAGCAAAGGAATCGACGCTTTGGTTCAACCTTGGCCCGAAGGATTGGAAGATAGCAAATGTTACGCCCATCTTTAAAAAAGGATCGAGAGGTGACTTTGGTTCCGGGGAAGATGGCAGAAGCGCTGATAAAAGACAGCATTGACGAGCATCTAGAAAGAAATAAACTGATGAAAATAAGCCAGCATGGCTTCTGCAAGGGAAGATTATGCCTAACGAACTTATTGCACTTCTTCAAAGGAATTAACAAACAAATGGACAAAGGGGACCCCATAGACATCATATACTTAGATTTCCAAAAAGCCTTTGACAAGGTACCCCATGAACGCCTACTATGGAAACTGAAGAACCATGGGGTGGAAGGAGAAGTACATAGATGGATCAAAAATTGTTTGGCGAGTAGGAAGCAAAGGGTAGGAGTGAAGGGCCACTACTCTGACTGGAGGAGGGTCATGAATGGTGTTCCGCAGGGGTCGGTGCTCGGACCGCTGCTGTTCAATGTATTTATAAACGATCTAGAAACAGGGACGAAGTGCAAAGTAATAATATTCACAGACGACACCAAACTATTTAGTGGAGTTGGGACAAAAGAGGACTGTGAAGATTTACAAAGGGACCTGAACAAACTAGAAGAGTGGGCGACGAGATGGCAGATGAAGTTTAATGATTTTAATGTAGAGAAATGCAAAGTCTTGGATGTGGGAAACAGAAACCCGAAGTACAACTACACGATGGGAGGATTGGTAATGGGTGAAAGTACCTTAGAAAAAGACTTGGGGGTAATAGTGGACAAGACAATGAAGCCGTTGGTACAGTGCGCAGCGGCCTCAAAGAAGGTGAATAGAATGTTAGGAATTATCAAGAAAGGTATTACAGCCAGAACGAAAGAGGTTATCCTGCTGTTGTATCGGGCGATGGTGCGCCCACATCTGGAGTACTGCATCCAATATTGGTCACCGTACCTTAAGAAGGATATGGTGTTACTCAAGAAGGTTCAGAAAAGAGCGACGCAATTGATAAAAGGTATGGAAAATCTTTTGTATGCTGAAAGACTAGAGAAACTGGGGCTCTTTTCTCTGGAAAAGCGGAGACTTAGAGGGGACATGATAGAGACTTACAAGATCATGAAGGGCATAGAGAAAGTGCAGAGGGACAGATTCTTCAAACTTTCAAAAACTACAAGAACGAGAGGGCATTTGGAAAAATTAAAAGGGGACAAATTCAGAACCAATGCTAGGAAATTCCTCTTCACCTAAAAGGTGGTGGACACCTGGAATGCGCTTCCAGAGGGTGTGGTAGGACAGAGCACGATATTGGGTTTCAAGAAAAGATTAGATAATTTCCTGAAGGAAAAAGGGATAGAAGGATATCGATAGAGGAATACTACACAGGTCTTGGACCTGATGGGCCGCTGCGTGAGCGGACTGCTGGGCATGATGGACCTCTGGTCTGACCCAGCAGAGGCAATGCTTATGTTCTTATTACATTACATTACATTAGTGATTTCTATTCCGCCAATGCCTTGCAGTTCAAGGCGGATTACATCAAAGTTATCAAGAATTACATTAAAAATTTGGAGAAATAGCATAAGCGATGTCATAATATTTACTTAGGAAGTACCAAAGAGTTGTCAAGATCTTAAGGTGGTAAATGTTGGGTAATAAGAATTACCAAAGAGTTGTCGAGATCTTAAGGAGCTAGTGTTGGGTAATTAGAAGCACATTAGAGTGTATTAGAGAGGGTAGGAGGGGTTTGGGTAGGGGCTGGTCGTACTAGATGGGTTTTATGTATTTTTTGAAGAGTATGGTTTTAATATCTTTCTTGAAGGTTTTGTAGTCTGTGGTCGATGATAATAGAATGGTGATTTGTCTGTCCAGTTTAGCTGCTTTGGAGGCTATTAGGTTGTCATATAGTTTTTTTCGTTTGACATTTTTGGATGATGGGTGTGTGAATAGTGAGTGGGTTCTCCTGTGTCTGGTTGAGGAGGATTGAGTTAGTCGGTTATTCCAGTAGGTTGGGCTTTCTACTGCCTTGAAAAGTAGGCAGTAGAATTTGAAGTGTACTCTTGCTTGTATTGGAAGCCAGTGTGAGTCATGGTATGCTTCTGTGATATGGTCATATTTTTTCAGTGAGTAGACGAGTCTCAGGGCTGTATTTTGTATTGTTTGTAATTGTTTTATCATGGTCACTGGGCATGGGAGGTATAGTATGTTGCAGTAGTCTATTAGTCCAAGGATAAGAGATTGTACCAAAAGTAGGAATTATTTCCTGTCGAATAATTTTCGGATTTGTCTTGGATTTCTCATGATCACGAACGATGTTTTTATTACTTTGTTGATTTGTGGTTGCATGGTACAGCCTCTGTCAATTATTACTCCTAGAAGTTTTAGTATGAGTTTGAGTTTATTACTAGATTTGTTAAGGTTGGAGTTTTGTTGTTTTCTAGAAGGATGAAGTTTGTTTTGTCAGGGTTAAGTTTTAATTTGTGCTCTGTCATCCATGTTGCTACTGTTTCGAGTGTTCTTTTCTCTATACTTCTTTCCCCCATGGCCCATGATAGGGCACGTGCTGCGCCGAGTTTCCTCTCACAGGGGTCCGGTGATGCTTGTAGCTCCGATCTGACCCAGAAGACCTTGGTATGCAGACCTTGTGAGGTTGAGCTCGGAGAGGGGTCTGCATCTTCCTTGCCCTTGGAGGTTACTCACACAGGGCCTGATTGTACTTCAAGATCCGGCCCGCTTTGGTCTTATGGCCTGGCACTTGAAGGCCAAGGGTTATTTCTCTGTAGTTTTCGCCAATCTCCTTCAGATGATTATGCCTGATTTTTAATGGTCTTATCTGTTTAAGTGGGCCTGCTGATTATGTAAATCTAAATTCAAATTGATAACTTATTTGACTTGGGCCATTATTTGTGTAGCCCCTTAGATGGATAATTATATCCAAATAGCAACTGAATATTGCCACATTATGAATAAATTTTGGCCCTACCCCTGGGATGCCCCTGATCCTTCCTAATTTTATGCAGATAAATTCTAGATGCACATCAAAATGTCTAGCCAAAGTACACCCATTAGTCAGCAGGCATTTTATTAATAAAAAAGCATTTGTGTAGTTAGCATTTGATTCTGAAAAGAAAAACAGAACAAAAATGTTCCACAGACAACAGAGATGGTAAAAAGCAGAGATGGCCAGAGGATTAATGATGCCACTAAGTGTGGCTCCAGTGATACCATTATCCCCCTCACCATCTTGCTTTTTCATCTCATGCTGACTACCTATGAGCTTTTAAATACTGACTCGCTCAGTTTTGGACGCCTATAATTATTTAAACCCTTAACTTAGATTCTTTTTTTTTTTTTTTAATTAATAGCTTTTATTAGAAAACACCAAGAAATTAAACAATATAATAAACTAAGCACACATCAAAAGGAATAGGAGTACAGTGATTCTTCAGTACCCCTTGCAATGACAAAGAAAAGCAGGAACAGAAACAAACATCAAATGTCATGAAATTCTCTCCAACAGTCAAAGCATTTCCAAAGTCTATGAAAGGACCCCCCCCCACACACACACCTATTAGACTCTTAGTTTCTTGTATTATAAGAGACATGTTTCAGAATACTTGTTAACTCTTCATAATTCAGCTCTTCTACAGGATGACCAGCTTTGCTTCTTGAGAGTTGCAAACAGTTCTTGTTTTTTTTTTAGGCTCTCCCAACAATGAAACTGTCATGCCTATGAAATCCAGTGTATAGAGATATCTCATGAGTATTTAGGAGGAATATTATGACTGCAGGGCCAGTTTGCAGTCCTCAGGGATTAAAGCTGATCATCCTTTCTATAGCTTCTAAGACTTCTCACTTAATGTCTGTTAACTGAGGAAAGAGAAAGTCTGACTGCAAAAACTGGTACTGCCTATGTGGAAGGGTAGGTAAATACTTACCTTTGAAATAGATACAATTTAGAATCAGCATAAGCAGCTCGGGGTTCACATGCAGTAATGCATCTTTAATCAGGCCTTTAGAGAGCTTCAGAATGCGTTGGTTAACCCTGCTGAGGAAGTCAGGATCTGAGAAGTCTGCTGATTGAATTTCAGCAAAGTAGAATTCTTTTGTTTTGTTGGTGAAGTCTGGATGGATGGGGAAATGGTCTTGCACATACAGATCATTAACTGATCGCAAAGTGTAGCCAAAATAGTGGCGGAAGAGGCGTTGATTTAGTTTGCGAAAGAGGTTGTGGATAGTCCCGATGTCATATTGGGAGCTAGCATTGACAAAATCCTCAAAGCCCAAAACCGACATCACCTCCTGCAGAGTTTTCCCTCTCAATCCTAAAGACATAGTAGCCATGGAAATGGAAATAGCCACTGGAGAGATTAGAATGTTTTCTGAAGCACTGGTGCTATCTCTCACACTCCGGTATAGGTTGCAACCAAAATCAGCATTGATGATATTCAGTCGCTGGATCCTGCTTTTACCAGAGAAAAGCTTCAGAATATTGCCTCTCTTGGTGTCGGAGTCCAGGCTCTCTGGTGCAATATCAATGATGTCACTGTAATCATCTGGTTCTTCAAAAATCTTATCCAGATCCAGATAATCCTCCTCATCTTCCTCTCCTGCCATCAAGTCATTGGTCACGGTGTTCTCCTTGTGGAATTCTGGTGGGAGGGCATCCACAGTTTGGGTGTCATTTCTGAAGCTCTTATTTGGTTCACCAATAAAGTGATCCTTCAAGGTTTTGATTCCACTGAGTGCTGAAGGGATCAGCAGAAAGATAGTTGCAAGATGTAATAGCAGCTTCATTCTGTTAGAGACCACGGCTGGAAGACATGGAAAGTTAAATACTTTAAGAAAGGGCATAACATAGCTATCTATATATTTTAGAGCAATGTTAGTCAAAAATTAAACTGCTACAGTATAAGAAATTACACTTCCACATTACAGTCTGTGGACTTTTATGTCAATAGTTCTCAGAAAATAACCTTTTTGCTAGACAAAGAGTCGGCCAATGAACATCCGGTACAGGTGCAAGGAGTTCTTGTGGTTCAGCTATGAGTGACATGTTCTCTGAATCTATTTGATAAAAGCTTAATGTAGGGTTAGGTGCTGCTGCCATTTTGATTTTCAGGAAATACGTTTGATCATGTAACACCATTACTTTATAACCTGCATTGGCTTCCTGTGTATTTTAGAGTCTAGTTTAAATGTGCCTGTGTCATTTTCAAAATTCTCTTTGGAATTTTCTCCCCGTTAGTCCTTCTACCTTGGAATCTTTATAGATTCTCTTTTGCAAGGGGCTATCAACAATTTAAGCTATCTTGTTCATCTAGTAAAGATATCAAAAGAATCAAAGCTTTTGGTCAATCTCTGTTCTTTAAGTTCACCCAACTTTGGGAATGATCTTCCACTTTTTCTGCAAAGTTTTAGTTCTCTTTCACCCTTTCGCAAGTCTTTGAAAACCATTCTGTTTACCAAACACTTTGGTAATTAATTTCTCTTCCATTTCTGCTATGTTGTTACTTGCTTAATTTAATCACAGTTTCATATTTTTATTATCTTATCTAACTACTGTAAACCGAGTCGAGCTTTCTCAGATTGAGGACTTGGTATACAAAACTAAGCATTAGATTAGATTAGGTGGCACTTGGTACTGAATCTGTAGACTTTCATAGTGGACTTTGTGTTTTCAAAGGTGTAAAGTCGGAGAAATGCTTAAAAAATAGAGTTGCAGCTATCTGTGAAGGGTGTTATGAAGTGTTTCACAGTAGTAAGGATGCCAGTAAGTTAGTTAGTTGGGAACATGCTCATCTCATATTATGTGAATCTAACATGTTTCTTGCTTTATCTAATAGAAAATTCCTAGCATGATTTGTTTGAAGTTCAGTCCTACAATCAGCTCTTGTTTTAGAGAGGAGCTGCAGTCCTGCTTCTACTTAGAGACTCCTGTCCTGGTTTCTACAGAAGTTTGAGTTGATCTGTGGGAGATCTTTTACAAAGAGGATGGAGGGGCCAATAGAAGCACTTCACAGAGATTTACACAAGTGCTGTACTACTGTGAATTCATGTTGTTTCCCCTTGTCACACATTACAAACAGTATGGATCACTGGAAATTTAAAAATGCAGAGGGAAAGTAGTTATGCCTGTTTATTTTAGGAGCAGTTGTTTGATTTTTCTTGGCTTTTCATGTTTCGATTAGCCATGTTTTCTTCTCATACAATATTAAATGAGCCTTAAACTGTGAAAGGTGTTTAGAAACATGACGGCAGATAAAGGCCAAATGGCCCATCTAGTCTGCCCATCCACAGTAACCATTATCTCTTTCTCAATCTGAGAGATCCCACGTGCCTATCCCAGGCCCTCTTGAATTCAAACACAGTCTCTGTTTCCACCACCTCTTCCAGGAGACTGTTCCATGCATCTACCACTCTTTCTGTAAAAAAGTATTTCCTCAGATTACTCTGGAGCCTTTCACCTCTTAACTTCATCCTATGCCCTCTTATTGCAGAGTTTCCTTTCAAATGAAAGAAACTCGACTCATGCACATTTATATTATGTAGGTATTTAAACGTCTCTATCATATCTCCCCTCTCTCGCCTTTCCTCCAAAGTATACAGATTGAAATCTTTAAGTCTGTCCCCATATGCCTTATCATGAAGACCACACACCATTTTAGTAGCCTTCCTCTGGACCGAATCTATCCTTTTTATATCTTTTTGAAGGTGTGGCCTCCAGAATTGTACACAATATTCTAAATGAGGTCTCACCAGAGTCTTATACAAAGGCATCAATACCTCCTTTTTCCTACTGGCCATATCTCTCCCTATACAACCTAGCATTCTTCTTGCTTTCACCGTTACCTTTTCAACCTGTTTGGCCACCTTAAGATCATCACATACAATCACACCCAAGTCCCGCTCTTCTGTTGTGCACATAAGTTCTTCACCCCCTAAACTGTACCGTTCCCTCTGGTTTTTGCAGTCCAAATGCATGATCTTGCATTTCTTAGCATTAAACTTTAGCTGCCAAATTTCAGACCATTCTTCAAGCTTCGCCAGGTCTTTCTTCATGTTATTCACATCATCCGGTGTGTCTACTCTATTGCCGATTTTGGTATCATCCGCAAAGAGGCAAATCTTACCCGACAACCCTTCAGCAATATCATTTATAAAAATGTTAAAAAGTACAGGCCCAAGAACAGAACCTTGAGGCACACCACTGGTAACATTCCTTTCCTCAGAGCGATCTCCATTGATCACTACCCTCTGTTATCTTCCACTCAACCAGTTCCTGACCCAACCCATGTCTTTGGGACCCATCCCAAGGGCACTCAGTTTATTTATTAGACATTTGTGTGGAACACTGTCAAAGGCTTTGCTAAAATCTAAATACACCAAATCTAATGCACATCCTCTATCCAATTCTCTGGTCACCCAGTCAAAGAAATTGATCAGATTTGTCTGAGAAGACCTACCTCTAGTGAATCCATGTTGCCTCCAGTCCTGTAATCCACAGGATTCCAGAAACCTAACCATTCTCTGTTTTAAAAGTGTTTCCATTAATTTGCATACCACAGAAGCCAGACTTACCAGCCTATAATTCCCTACTTCTCTCTTACTTCTTCTTTTGTGTCTTGTACCGTTCCCGACTCTAGAGACTCATTGAAAAGGTTAGTCAGCGGAGCTACCAGAACTTCCCTAAGTTCCTTTAGCACCCTCAGATGTACACCATCCAGCCTCATTGCTTTATCTACCTTTATTTTAGCTAGCTCCACATGAACACAACCCTCTGAAAATCAATCAAGGTCTATTACTCCTCCATCCCTATTCACGTTTGTCTTCTGCGGTCTCGATCCTAGCGCTTCAGCCGAGAACACAGAACAGAAATATGTGTTAAGCAATTTGGCCTTTTCTTTATCAGCTTCTACATATTCCTCCTTTTCACCTTTGAGTCTCACAATGCCACTTTTGCACTTCTTCCTATCAGTAATATATCTAAAAAATGTCTTGTCTCCCCGTTTTACTGTGTCAGCTATTTTTTCTTCCATTTGCATCTTTGCTTTCCTGACTATACGACCAGCCTCTCTTAACTTTTCCAGATATTTTTACCAATCTTCCTCTTTGTTTAATAGGTGGGAGAATAAAGCAAAATTGTTTCTTGGTTGTTATGACTGTTATCTATTCTTAACAATATTCATTGTGTGAATGCTTTATTTCATAAGTTTTAATAAAGATGACTTGATTTAAAAAAAGCAGTATGGATCAAAGGCATACCACGCAGCTGCATGTAAGCTGGGTCTTCAAAACTCATAAATGTGATACTTTATTTATTTATTACAGCAAGCTGAGGTTCTGAATCTCAGATGGTATGGCAATGGATTTCTTCTCTACAATCGCTTACAACTTCTGTTTCTGTGTTAAACTAATAGGTTTAGTATTTGAGCTCCTGTTTTCAGAGTTTGTCCCTGGTTTTCTGTCCTTTTTTTCTCCAAGTCAGTCTAACTTAATGACATAGAGCAGCCCTATATACCCTTTCCAAGGGACCAATTTTCTCTTGTTAAAGCAAATGCATTAATTGTTATTGACACCTCCTGCCTTATGATATCCTCCTCTAGTGGGAGCATAAGTTGTTGTTTTTATTGCTTCTAAATCTTGAAATATATGAGGAAAGTTAGTTAAACTTCTCAGGTTAAAAACCATTCTCTATGCACATGGTCTAGAGAGAAAACACAAATTTCCTGTGCCAGTTACTGGAGGTGGTCACATATACAACCACTTTTATTTGAGCCATTTGTAACAAATATTCCAGTTACTGCCAAAACAGAATCTGCTTAATGTACACCAAATTTTGTGAATTTTGCCTTCCCAATAGAACAGGAGCAGTCTTACCTGTGTACCACTGTGTGAAGGCTTTCAGCTATCAAGCAGATTTGCAGAGGTTTACTGTGAACTTTGATTCTAGCACTGCTAAATTCACCACGCCAGCCAGTATCCCTACAGCAGGACTGGCTCTTTTGTGCTTGCTGGGATATCCACCTCTGTCTCCTCCCACCCCCAGCCCTTCCAGTTCTGCTGCTGTTGCTGCTTTTCAGGGAGCTTGGTGTCCTTGTACATAAGCATCAACATACTGGGACAGATCAAAGGTCCATTAAGCCCAATATCATGTTTCCAACAGTGGCCAGTCCAGGTCACAAGTACTTGGCAAGATTCCAAAAGAGTAAAACAAGTTTTATTCTACTTAAGCCAGGAAGAAGCAGTGGATTTTCCCAAGTCCATCTTAATAATGTGTTATGAACTTTCTTTTAGGAACGCGTCCAAACCTTTTTTAAAAGCCTGTTAAGCTAACTGCTTTTACCACATTCTCTGGCAGCAAATTCCAGAGTTAATTATATATTGAGTGAAGAAATATTTTCTTCCATTTTTTTTTTTTTTAATTCACTAGCTTCATTGCCTACTCACTAGTATTTTGGGGGAAGAGTAAACAAGTGATTAATTTCTATCAATGTAAACCACTTTGGTTGTACCACAGAAAGATGATATATCAAATCAATGACCCCTTACCCATTTCACTCCACTTAATTTTTTATAAACCTTGTATCTTATCTCCCTTCAACTATCTCTTCTCCAAGCTGAAGAACCCTTGCCTCTTAAATTTTTTGTCATAGAGAAGTTGTCCCATCCCTTTTATCATTATCATTTCACTTTTCTGTATCTTTTAAAATTATGCAATATCTTTTTTGAGATGCACTGACCAAAATTGCATACAGGAACTACAGGCTGGCTTTTAAAACAGGAAAGTGACGTTTCTGGAATCCAATGCATTACAGGATCTGAGGCAACATGGATTCACTAGAGGCAGATCTTGTCAGACAAGTCTGATCAATTTCTCTGACTGGATGACCAAAGAATTGGATAGAGGGAAAGCGCTAGATGTGTTATATTTAGATTTTAGCAAAACATTTAGCAGTATTCACGCAGGCGTCTAATAGATAAACTGAGAGCCATCAGTATGGGTCCCAAAGTGACAGACTAGACCAGGAATTGGTTGAGTGGAAGGTGACAGAGGGTAGTGGTAAATGGAGATCGCTCAGAGGAAAGAGATGTTACCAGTGATGTGCTTCAAGGTTCGTTTCTTGGGCCTGTTGTTTTTAACATTTTTGTTAGCAATATTGCTGAAGGGCTGTCTGGTAAGATTTGCCTCTTTGCAGATGATACCAAAATCTGCACTAGAGTAGACACCTCTAGTGGTGTGAATAACATGAGGAAGGACCTAGCGAAGCTTGAAGAATGGTCTGAAATTTGACAGCTAAGATTTAATGCTAAGACATGTGAGGTCATGCATTTGGTTTGCAAAACCAAGGGAATGGTACAATTTAGGAAGTGAAGAACTTCTGTGCATAAAAGAGGAATGAGACTTGGGTGTGATAGTATGTGATGATCATAAGGTGGCCAAACAGGTTGAAAAGGTAACGACAAAAGCTAGAAGGATGCTTGGGTACATAGGAAGACATATAACCAGTAGGAAAAAGGAGGTATTGATGCCCCTGTATAAGACTCTGGTGAGACCTCATTTAGAATATTGTGTACAATTCTGGAGGCCGCACCTTCAAAAAGATATAAAAAGGATGGAGTCAGTCCAGAGGAAGGCTACTAAAGTGGTTGGTAGTCTTCATCATAAGGCATATGGGGACAGACTTAAAGATCTCTATATGTATACGCTGGAGGAAGGTTGGGAGAGGGTAAGATATGATAGACATTTAAATGGCTTAAATACACATGAGGTGAGTCTCTTATTTGAAAGGATGCTCCAGAATGAGAGTGCAAGGATGAAGTTAAGAAGTGATAGGCTCAGGAGTAATCAAAAGAAATACGTTTGGTTGTTTTGGTTTTTTTTTTTACAGAAAGGCTGGTAGATGCGTTTAATAGTCTCCTTGTATAGGTGGTAGAGACAAAGACTGTCTGAATTCAAGAAAGTGTGGGATAGGCATGTGGGATCTCTTAGGGAGAGGAAGAGATAGTGGGGGCTGTGAATGTGCAGACTGGATGGGCCATTTGGCCTTTATCTGCCATCATATTTCTGTTTTTCTACACTGCTATCTGTAGGGTCATCGCTGAAACAAAGACTCAAGCTTATGCAGGCAGTCCCCGGGTTAAGAAAGAGTTACTTTTTTAAAGCTGTTCTTAAGTCGGATTTGTATGCAACTCAGAACTTACAGATTTTAAGATTCTTTCTGCTTACCTCTGCTCCCAAATGACAAAAGGGCTCAACTGTCCCTGTTCCCTCTAAGGTACAGCATGCACAACCACACGCTGTTCTTAATGTGGCCATGCATCATTCCGGAGAAGTGTAGGAGTCTATGCCACTGGAAATACTGCTCAGTGACATCACATGAAGCCGCAACTACATTCTTAAGTACAAGCCATACTTAGGAAGAGCATTTGTAACTCGGGAACTGCCTGTAGTTCTGCTCCTCTGTTACATAGAAATATCAAAACATAATGGAAATGTAGTGGACTTATGCCTACTGCTACTAAGGGAACCATTTTAGGAAGTTCACACAACCTCTTCTGTTTTTTTCCAAGAAATCAAGGAATAGAATTTATCCCACGATGCAGTGGCGTACCTAGCATATGTGACACCCAGGACCCATCATTTTTTGACACCCCCCCCATCTATATGAAAAATATGTTTTTTAGTAACAATCTACATATCGCACAAGAGTGTACCTAGGAAAAGGCAGCATCTTAAACACTGCAGTGAGCACTAGAACAGCAACACATAGATTGTAAAACTAAACAAACCAGATCCTGCACAGTCAATTGATCCTGTACAGTCGATGCTATCAGAAAGCCATGTCCCTTTCATACACACAGATAGATACACCCTTGCCCAATATGGAATAATCACAAACTAAAAATAGAAATATGTAGACAAAAGTTAAACTGAACTGCCAAAAAACCAAACTCTGCATACAATGCAACACCACAAAAACAGTAATACATGTCCTCTAATACTGTGCAAAATATAAAGACAGTAGATGTAAATTTGAAAAAACTGATACATAACAATCACCACTTTACAAATTAACAAATAAAAATAAAACAAATAATGAGAAATAAGAAAATACCATTTTATTGGACTAATCCCCGTAAGCTCGGTCCTCATCCCCACAAACCACCTGATTCCATCCACACAAGTCTTGAATTGTTTTATATTGAACTTATTATATTAAAGTATAAAAAGAAACAATATTCTGTATAATTGTCAATTTATAAATCAGCGTCTTTTCCCCACTCTCTGTTTCTCATTTCCTTTCAGCGTCCTCAGCCCACTCTCTCTCCACTTTCCTTCAGCGCATGCACATAAAAACAAGCAAGTAATTTTATATCATTTTCATTCTATTCATTCATAGAATTTAAAGTCTAAATAATGCTAGTCACATAACAAAACATGATTTTACAAAAATAATTCCCTGCACAGTCAAGCCTACAAGGATTACTAGATGTTTTTCAGTGGCTCCCCTCCCTCCCTCTCCCTTACCTTCGTGGCCAAGTCAAAATGATCTACCAACAATAAAATTTTAAAAACACAAAGCACACTGTACGCAGAGAAAATGTTAATTATCATTTATATTCCGCGGGTTTTCAAAGAGGTCAAGGCAGATAACTTTATGCAATGTCACCTCAGTAACAACTATACAAAAATAGACAAATATACTCCCTCCTTTTTTACTAAACCGCGATAGCGTTTTTTAGCACAGGGAGCTGCGCTGAATGCCCCACGCTGCTCTCGACGCTCATAGGCTCCCTGCGCTAAAAAACGCTATTGCAGTTTAGTAAAAGGGGGTCCATAGTGCAAAATATAGACAGCAGATATAAATTCTCAGAACGGACACATTTTGATCACTAAATTGAAAATAAAATCATTTTTCCTATCTTTGGTAATTTCATCAGTCTCTGGTTGCACTTTATTCTTCTGACTGTGCATCCATTCAGCCTCCTGTATGCTTCCTCTCCTCCAGACCTCATTCCTCCCCCAACTTTTTCTTTGTTTCATCCTGTCCCCTTCTTTCTTTCTCTCTCTATGCCCCCTTTCTTTCTGTATGTCTGTCTTTCTCTCTCTCTCCCCATGCCCCATTTTTTTTTCTTTCTTTCACCCTGTCCCCTTTCTTTCTTTCTGGCTCCCTGGCTCCCCCCTCTCTTTCTTTCTCCCTGCCCTCCCCCATTCCTCCGCCGCCACCACCACCATGCTGCCACCACTGCCGGGGAAAGACTGCCACTGGCCATCGGAAACAGGCCGGCGCCGAATTCGCCCTGCTTGTTTCCCGCGGGCCAACCAACTCTGGCTGTCCTACGTCAATTCTAACGTCGGGGAGGACATTCCGGGCCAGCCAGGCCGGCCCAGAACGTCCTCTCCGACGTTAGAATTGACGTCGGACGGCTAAAGTTGGTCGGCCCGTGGGAAAAGAAGCAGGGCGAATTCGGAGGGAGGGAGAACTGGCGCCGGCTTCTTTCGCAGCAATGGCAGCCTTTCCCCTGTGGCAGGCCTGCTGTGCACCCCTTTGGCGGACCGCCCCCCACACCTCCCCTAGGTACGCCACTGGCACGATGCACTGAATTTTAAACTAGCTTCAGAATAGTCAGTTGATTTAAGAACTAGTCTGACATAATCAGAAGGAATCTCAAGAGATATCTGATTCCCTCTAAGTGGAGCTCCCCAGAGAGGAAGAGTTTTGAACTGGGAGAGAAGATATTTGTGAAATTTCCAGGAATTAGAAATTATTGATGGATTTTTCCTTCCTTCAAGTAAATGATCATAAATGCAGAATTTGATTCCGGAGAACAATTATGAGTAGAGACTGGTCCTAATTTCCTTCACACTGGCTAAATATAGGGCAACTCTCCCCCATCTATAATAGCAGCATCTATTTAACCAAAAATCACCATGGTAGGAGGGGTTGGGATCTCGGTCTCCTCTGAAACATTCCCTTTGCTCCAGAGTAAAATCCTTAAATTTTTTTAAACAGAGTGAAGCTCAAATAAACACCCCCACTGACCGGTTCAGGAGCTGAGTTCCAAATTGTCTAGAACCTGTACAGTTCTGCTTGCCTTCTGCTGGAGACAGACCTAAGGCTACATGATGCTCTTATAGAGCAGAGCTTACAAGTCTTTAGACTCTGTCTCCATCAATGAGCATAACCACAGGTTCTGGACTGGTTTGAGGAAAATGCTAAGGAAACATCAATTTTCTCTCAAAACATCCAAGAACTTGTTGCAATAACATTTTCTAATAGAGGAAAATGGATTATATCATAGACCACACACCATATGATCATCAGAATTGTTCCATTGTGTTCCACTGAGTAATAGCAATTCTTGATGTTTTAGAGAAGCTTTCTTTTATGGTTTTTGTTTGACTTTCTTGGTGTAGCCCCTGTTCAAAAGGAGGCAATATTCAGCTAATAGTGGTCAATGTTACTTTAAACACTGACTCTGCCAGCTAAATTAGACCTGAATATTAAGTGCTGACTTTTATCTGGATACCAGCACTGAATATTTGGGTGTTTAGCAGTGCACAGAGGTTATCTGAGTACAGCTAATATTTAGTGCTATACCCAGATAGCTAACCGGGCAAAGTTAGAGCATTACTATAAGCAGTCCAACATGTTTGATTAGCTAAATAGACCCAGGCACTGAATATCTGTGGTGCCCAGATCATTTCTAGCTCTGCTCCAGGACTAACCATATAGTGCTGCAGAAGTCAGAACAGGTCCCAGCAGCATTATCCAGTTAAGTGCCGCTGAATATCTGCTTTAGGGTCAGCCAGTGCAATTGAACCACTAACTTCATTGTAAATATTGATTCCTTATATTTTTAAATAACATCTTGAGCTTTAAACTTATTTGAAGAACAAATCCTCTTGAACTGAATACGGTACCTAACAGTTTTCTTCTTCTCTGTCCTGTTAGCTCACAAGGCGGTTACCACCCATCAAGGAGGCCAAGCCTCGGCTGCAGAAGCTCTTTCGTGATTTTTGGCTATATTCAGTGCTCATGGGCTTTGCTGTGGAGGGCTCAGGTATAACACACACACTCTGATTCTTGTAGTGCTCATAGCACTTAGTTATTTACAAAAATGAAATGGAACATTTTACCTAAAAAAAAAAAAAAATTTAAAAAGCTCTTTAAGCTCTATGTACTTTTTTTCTGACACAGTCAGCCCAGGGATTATTTGAATTGTTATAGCCCAAGTCAGGATACAGACAATCCAGTGTAAAATAGGACCATCAATAGAGAACCTGGGTTCAGAGCTGTGCTGGACAGTGTCTTGTACCTGGAGCTGCACTATTGTGAAGTAAAGTTGCTGGGGTAGTATGAAGGAGGCCCAGGCAGTGCTGAAGAATCCAGAGATTCATGTTGTATGGAGCATGGAGAGTAACATCTGATTGCTTTCTCTTTACCACAGGGCTCTGGCCAGAGGAGTGGTATGAAGGAGTGTGTGAGATTGCCACTAAGTCTCCTTTGTTGACATTTCCCAGTAAAGAACCACTGCGCTCTGTCCTTCAGTACAACTCTGCCATGAAGAATGACACCGTCACTCCTGTGAGAAAACTCATCTTTATTCTGTCTTTACCGCTGACAGTTCCCTTTCATAATAACATAACAATATACATATATACCGCAGCTAAATTCTCAGTTCTGTATGGTTAACAGAGTAAAAGATACTATATATACACAGTGAATTACAATCCTTAGTTGTAAAATTTATCAAACAAGTATGCTTTTAATAGTTTTCTAAATGTCGAATAGGTGTTAATAATAATAATAATTTATTGTTTATATACCGCCAAAGCCAAAGTAGTTCGAGGCGGTTTACAATAAAGAAGAGCTGGACATTCAGCGAAAAAAACCAATGAAGTCTTTGAGTACATGAATATTTGTACAGAGTAAGGTTACATTGTAGGGGCGGGTTTACAATAAGAAGTGGGTCAAGGTGGTTTACGAAAAGAAGGGCTGGTCATACAGCGTGGGGTAAGCAGTGAAGACTTTAGGAATCCTTGGTCACAAATCAGTTGAACAGGTTGGTCTTAATAGAGCTTAATAGAAAATTACCAAGATGTTTATTTCATACACCGGCCTGATATAATAGAATTCTATTAAAGAATTGTTTGTAAAAACATCTCCTTAAAGAAGAAAAAGCAAATATCCATGAATCGTGTGTAGGGCGTATTCTATTGACAAATTCAAAATGGTCAAGAAAATAGCTAGCTAAAAGACCATATAGAGTCTTGAAGCATATACAACCAAACTTAAACATTATTTGTGCCTCATTTGGTAACCAGTACAATATTTGGTAATATTTTGTCACATGTTTGAATTTTTTCAAACTAAATATTAAACAGATACAGTATAATCTCGTTATAATGGACTTCAAGGGACATGAAAAGACAGTCCGTTATATCCAGAGTCCGTTATATCCAGAGTTGCATTTTTTAAAAACTTTATTTAGGTCAACTTGAAACAACGTACAATCGATGAACAATAGTCACTGCACAACTATATCAGCAACATCAATAACAAAATTCAGCAAAACATTGGTATGGCACGAAATGATTGCAAAACCAGAACACTAGAAGATGCTCTAAAGCATTATGTCGTACTGTACTGGAAAAAAAAATACTCTGTCATTTTCTTCTGGTCTGCATTTTGATACTATATCACCGGCACTCCATGCGCCTTGTAGGCGGAGCCTGCATGTCCATTATAGCCAAACAAAACTACAGCTAAAAGTGGCTCTGAGGACCAAATTGGTTGTCTGTTATATCTGAAAGTCCGTTATATGTAAGTCCGCTATATGCGTTGATTTTCTGTATGTTTATAAAGGCGCACGGCCGGGACCAGCGGACCTCGTCCACTATAGGCGAGGTTCCGTTATAAGCGAGTCTGTTATAACGAGATTATAGTGAATAACTTGCATCCTCTTGATGTTTTCTTATGTATTGATAAATAAAGGATGTTACAATAGTCTAAAGTACCAAAAGCCTGAAGAAGGAAAAGTAAAAATATAGCCTTATTGTTCGAAGTTCCATAACAGAAAGTAACATTTTCTAACAAGAATATTAATGTGAATATCAAATGAAAGATTTCAATCAAAGTGAATAACCAAAACTTTGATAATTTAGGAATCTTCCTTAATCTTATTTGAAGGCGAAGCCAAGAAAAATTTTGTTTTTGTCCAAATTAAGTTTCAATTTGAAATCTTTCATCCATGTTTCTACAGATTCTAGAATAGAGGATATGAATAGTAAGGTATCCACTGAAAAAGCTACAATCGGAATTACAATAGTAATGTTGTCTGCATAACTGTAAAGCTTAATTCCAAAAGAGGAGAGTTTAATTCCCAAAGAGGTTAAGTAGAGTTTGAAAAGTGTAGGAGAGAGGGAGGAACCCTGAGGTACCACACATGAGTGGTTTTTTTCCATTTAAGAGAAAGGGAATTGTCCAAATGAATCTGTTAATGGGACTTTCTAAGAAACCCGTGAGGACATGACCAGATACTCCAATTGCATCCAAGCATTTCAGCAGGATTTGATGTTCTACTAGATCAAATGCACTGCTGAGATCAAACTACATAATCAGGGCACTCATACCTACACTAAATAGTTGATAAAAAATAATCAAGAAGAGATGCCAACTCCATTTCTGTACTATGAAGTGTACGAAAGCCTGATTGAGATGGGTGCAAAATTGAAAATCGGTCAAGATAGTCATTAAGACAAACGTGAATAGGGATGGAGGAGTAATAGACCCTGATCAATTTTCAGAGGGTTGTGTTCATGAGGAGCTAGCTAAAATGAAGGTAGACAAAGCAATGGGGCCAGATGGTGTACATCTGAGAGTGCTGAAGGAACTTAGGGAAGTTCTGGTAGCTCTGCTGACTGACCTTTTAAACGAATCTCTAGAGTCGGGAGTGGTACCGAAGGACTAGAGAAGGGCAAATATGGTTCCTCTCCACAAAAGTGGCAGTAGGAAAGAAGTAAGGAATTACAGGCCGGTAAGTCTGACTTCTGTGGTAAGCAAATTAATGGAAACGCTTTAAAAACAAAGAATGGTCAAGTTTCTGGAATCCTGTGGATTACAGGACCAGAGGCAACATGGATTTACTAGAGGTATGTCTTGTCAAATTCTTTGACTGGGTGACCAGAGAATTGGATAAAGGATGTGTGCTAGATGTGGTGTATTTAGATTTTAGCCTTTGACAATGTTCCACACAGATGTCTAATAAATAAACTGAGTACCCTTGGGATGGGTCCCAAAGTGACGGGCTGGGTCAGGAACTGGTTGAGTGGAAGAAGACAGAGGGTAGTGATAGTGAAGATCATTCTGAGGAAAGGGATGTTACCAGTGGTGTGCCTCAAGTTTCTGTTCTTGGGCTTTTCTTTTTATATTGCTGAAGGGTTGTCGGGTAAGATTTGCCTCTTTGCGGATGATACCAAAATCGGCAATAGAGTAGACACACCGGATGGTGTGAATATCATGAAGAAAGACCTGGTGAAGCTTGAAGAATGGTCTGAAATTTGGCAGCTAAAATTTAATGCTAAGAAATGCAAGGTCATGCATTTGGACTGCAAAAGCCAGAGGGAATGGTACAGTTTAGGGGGTGAAGAACTTATGTGCACAACGGAAGAGTGGGACTTGGGTGTGATTGTATGTGATGATCATTAGGTGGCCAAACGGGTTGAAAAGGTGACGGCGAAAGCTAGAATGATGCTAGGTTGCATAAGGAGAAGTATGGCCAGTAGGAAAAAGGAGGTATTGATGCCTCTGTATAAGGCTCTGATGAGACCTCATTTAGAATATTGTGTACAATTCTAGAGGCCGCACCTTCAAAAAGATATAAAAAGGATGGAGTCAGTCCAGAGGAAGGCTACTAAAATGGTGTGTGGTCTTTGTGATAAGGCATGGGGACAGACTTAAAGATCTCAATTTGTATACTTTGGAGGAAAGGTGGGGAGGGGAGATATGATATAGACCAGGGGTGCCCAACACGTCGATCGCGATCGACCGGTCGATCGGGAAGGCAACGCCAGTCGATCTCGTGTTGCCGTTCCAATCGGCCGGCCGATCAGCCTTCCTCTCCCCAAGGTTCCCCACCGGAATCTCCCCAAGGTTCCCCACGCACACTCATTCTTGCTGCGCCCTTCCTGCCCGACTGCCAGAACCCGTCGTCCGACTGGGGGATGATGTCACTTCCTTCGGGAGAAGGCGGGAGGAGGTCTAGGGAAGTCACGACCCTTGAGAGCTGAGCGCCGGCTGCCCCTGGCGGAATTGACAAGACTGGAGAAAGGCAGTCGGGAGCAGGAGGTGCTCTGCCCAAAAATGCCGGAGCTGCTGCTGCTGCTCTGACGTCTTGAGCCTGAAAATGGGAAGCTGAGTGTCGTGCTAAAAAGAGACTGGAACGGCTCTCATGGAAGACTGGCTTTTTTTCTTTTCTTTTCCTCGGCCCTGGGGATCCAGAGATTTGGGCCTGCAGAAGCCTCATGCTGACCAGCATTCCTCTCCCCGACATCAATTCTTACATCGGAGAGGAATTTCTGGGCCAGCCAATCGCTGCCTGGCTGGCCCGGAACTTCCTCTCCGACATCAGAATTGAAGGGGAGCAGAATGCTGGTCAGTGCAAGGCTTCTGCATGCAGAGCTTGGGGGGCGGTGGCTTCGAGGCCTGTTCCCCGGTGGCGACTGCAAACCTAGTGGCTTGGGGGAGGGCAGGGAGAAAGAAACAAAGGGGGCAAGCAGGGAGACAAAAAGAAAGTGGGCATGGAGAGAGAGAGAGAGAAAGAAAGAACAGGAGGCAGGGAGAAAGAAAGAAAAAGTTGGGGGAGAGAATGAGGTATGGAAGAGAGGCTGAAAGAAGGAGTGGGCTGAAATCAAGATGTCAGAAGAAGTGCAGCCAGAGTGAAGTGAGAAGAAGTCAGAAGAAGAAAGTGCAACCAGAGACTCATGAAATCACCAAACAAAAGTAGGAAAAATGATTTTATTTTCAATTTAGTGATCAAAATGTGTCTGTTTTGAGAATTTATATCTGCTGTCTATATTTTGCACTATGGCTCCCTTTTACTAAACCACAATAGCGGTTTTTAGCGCAGGGAGCCTATGAGCGTCGAGAGCAGCGTGGGGCATTCAGCGCAACTCCCTGCGCTAAAAACTGCTATGTGGTTTAGTAAAAAGGGAGGGGCTATATTTGTCTATTTTTGTATGGTTGTTATTGAGATGACATTGCATAGAGTCATCTGCCTTGACCTCTTTGAAAAAAACCCGGAATATGAATGATAATTAACATTTTCTCTGCCTTTCAGTGTGCTTTGTGGGTTTTTAAAATTTTTTTTATTGTTGGTAGATCATTTTGACTTGGTCATTTTAAAAGTAGCTCGCAAGCCCAAAAAGTGTGGGCACCCCTGATATAGACGTTTAAATACCTACGTAATATATATGTGCATGAATCGAGTCTCTTTCATTTGAAAGGAAATTCAGCAAGTAGAGGGCATAGGATGAAGTTAAGAGGTGATAGGCTCCGGAGTAATCTGAGGAAATACTTTTTTACAGAAAGGGTGGTAGATGCATGGAACAGTCTCCTGGAAGAGGTGGTGGAAACAGAGAATGTGTCTGAATTCAAGGGGGCCTGGGATAGGCACGTGGGATCTCTCAGAGAGAGAAAGAGATAATGGTTACTGCAGATGGGCAGACTAGATGAGCCATTTGATCTTTATCTGCTGTCATGTTTCTACTAAATTCAGTGTTCACTAGTCCTTCCATAAGTTTAATCAAAAAAGGTATTCCTGCAGCATACAGCCTAGAGGAGTTCCCAGAGGGTACCTGTAGATTTATCTCATACCCAGTGTAGGGTCTGCTATGTGGTGAGAGATTATGCAATAAAGCAATGCAGAGATTGAGTGGTTCTAGAGATCAGTGCAGGAATACTGAGAGGCAGTGTGCTCTGCTTGGAGAAGAGATGGCTCAGGGTTGATATGATAGAGGTCTATAAATTATTGAGTAGAGTGGAAAGAGTAGAAATGAATTGCTTGTTCACTCTTTCCAAAAATACTAGGACTAGTGGACATGCGATGAAGCTATCGATGAAGTAATAGATTTAAAACAACCCAGAGAAAATATTTCTTCACACAACATGTAATTAAACTCTGGAATTCGTTGCCAGAGAATGTGGTGAAATCGGTTAGCTTAGTGGGGTTTAAAAAAAGGCTTGGATAATTTCCTAAAAGAGAAGTTCATAGGACATTATTGAGATGGCATGGGGGAAAATCAACTGCTTATTCCTAGGAGTTCTGCTACTTGCATCTAGCTAGATACTTGGTACCTGGGTTGGCCAGTGTTGGAAACAGGCAATTCTTATGTTCTTATGCTCATTCTGAATCACAGCAGACAGGTCGCCATATGATCAAGCAATGCCTTCACAACTGTATGAGAGCTAAGAATTCCTGTGTTTTCAGTAGCCCTAATGAGACATATTGATTCTCTCTTTCTAGGCAGAACTGAATGAATTAAGAAGTACCATCATCAACCTCTTGGATCCCCCTCCTGAAGTCTCAGCACTCATTAATAAACTGGATTTTGCCATGTCTACATACCTGCTGTCTGTGTATCGCTTGGAGTATATGAGGTACATCTGATAACTATGAAAACTTTACTTCCTGGGCTTTCATTCACAAAGCAGGCTTTCTCCCAGTGCAGCAGCACTGACTGAGAAGCCAAAAGATTTTCATTCTATTAGGTGTGTTGTCAGCTGTAGAATGGTAGACAAAATTCCCCCAGGGTTGCAGGACTGTAGCATTATGTTCTATACTAGTTTGGATATTTTGGGGATAGGGGGAAGGAGTGTTAGAAGGAGTGGGATAAGAGGTTTAATCCAAGTAGTTTTGTATCACCAGTGATAGGTGGTAGGAAATTACACAGATTCCAAGGTGCCAAGACAGATCCATCCTTGTTTCAAGGCTCATTCCTTACCTTGATTTTAGCCATAAAGGAGCAGTATTGTGTAGCAGATTTCACTTCTGTACAGGAACTTTGAGAGGTCCTTCCTCAGGGTTTGATCTGGTTCTACCTACTGCCAAAAATTTTTTTTTTAAAGTACAGTACTTCCTAAGATTTGAATCCAGTGTAAGTGTGACATAGTAACTCCTATTTCTTAAGAAGATCCTCTGCTCCCTAGTTTTAAAGCATAAGGAAAGAACCTCCTTATTCATCTACACACCTTAGTTGCTCCTTGTATTTATAATTCAAATCCTGTGCCCCTCTTCCCCACCCCCCTTGCCGTGCAAGTGTCCCCTTCCCTTCCCTTTTTAACTTCTCTGGCATGAGCAGCATGCCCACGTCAGTGTCGGCTTGCCCTTTGACATCACTACCTAGGCGCAAGTGATAGAGAGAATGCTGATGTTGACTTGGGCAGTCGAGGAAGTAAAAGAGGTATGGGAGAAGACAAGGGACACGTGCGTGGCAAGGAGAGGAGCAGGGGCAGAGAGGAAGAGGGGTGCCATGCTCTTAGCAACATGGTGCCCAGGGTGGACCATTTTCCCCCTTACTGCGCTACTGCTACTAGGTGCTGCCTTTGCCTCTACTAATTTGTACATGCAGTAAACTTCATGATGCTGACATGTTCATTGCCTGTTCCTTTTGTCAATATAAATTGCAGTCAGATATGTTTTTCTTGCAGGGTAATGCATTCAATTGACAAAGATCGATTCCAAGTAATGTTCTTCTACTTTGAAGATAAGGCCATTCAGAAGGATAAATCAGGTAAGATTTCCCTGTGCCATTTTTTTCATGATTGACGATAAGCACCTCAATTAGTGGAAATATACTGTATTTGGATAGAAGCACAAAGCAGGTGAAGACCACCAAACTCATCTTTATCTGCCCATTCTCCCTTTCTATTTGATCTCTGGCTTTTTCTAGGCTTCTGCATGGTTAAAGATTTTTTGTTCCAGGATTTTGTGAAACCTGTTACTATGTTTTCCCCACCATGCATCCAGCACTCCTTCTGTGAAGATCTTGACTGAAGAGGACCTTAAAAATAGAGCATAGTATACTACTCACTTCTACACAGCTCAAAGTAGCAGTGATAAATACTGTACAACTTACCACAGCCTCATGTGATATGTACTCTAAGCTAAGTGAACTCCATGTACACACTCACAAGTGCCAAACATCACTGGAAAATACTGCTCACATCTGCACAGTTCAAAGCAGCAGTGATAACATAGTAGTGCAATAGGTATGTTTTTCTGGACAAGTGAGTAATGAATCCAGACCCACACGCTTTCCAGAAGTTATCAATCACAGTTTTCAATTCTCCTCCTTTCTCAGTGGTGCTACCCCTTTCAGTTTTTTCTTCTGCATATGTATCTGATCTGCTCTGTTCAAAACTTTTTTCATAAAATTTTGTAAACTTTTGGTGCTCAGGAATCCACACTCCTCGGTGCTTTCCCTTTCTCCGGTGTGGGGGAAGGGCTCCTTTAGCCCTCGCTCGCCGAGGTGGTGGTGGCCCACCCCATCCATGTACTCTCTCTCTCCTACCTGCCTATCTAGCTGGAGTCCACTCACATTCTCACTGTCTTCTAACTCGTTCCCTGGACCCTATTCTGCTCTTCCGGCCTCTTCTGCTCTTCCTGGCCCTGCTCTTCCCAGCATTGCTGCCTCATCTTCAGCGCTGCCAGGAGCCCCTGAGGGATCGCTGCAGAGCTGCGATTAAACTTCCTGCCTGCCCTGCAACACCCCCCTCATGCTTCCACCCGGGGCGGTCCACCCTCTCTTCCCCCCACACTTGGTAGGCCTGGATGTCACTGGATTTGGCCTCACGGTGTCGCCGAGGGAGGGCAATGGTGAAACCGCCGCAGGCAGAGTTCTACTCTACTGCGTATGCGGTGGCACAGTAGCATGGAGGCACGGAACACGGAGATTGAAGTGCGCATGGGCGTTAAGGGTTTTATTATAGCGGATTCCAAAGTTTTGTCTCAGTCTTCACCTGCTGGTTATGATGAGATATAACTAAAGTGACCATACGTCCCGTTTTCAACGGGACAGTCCCGTTTTCGGACCGACCATCCCGTTGTCCCGACCCACCGCATCGGGACACCGAAATGTCCCGTTTTCAGGGACAGTGTCCCAAGCTGTGCGTGACACCAGGACGGGCGATCACTTTCCCTCCCTGCCGTGCCGATTCTAACCCTGGGCCGCCGCTGCTGCTTCTTCCCGACATCAATTTTGATGTCGTAGAGGACGTTCCGACCCGCCAATCGTTGCCTGGCTGGCCCGAACTTCCTCTCCGACGTCAAAATTGACATCGGGAAGAAGGGAAGAAGCAGTGACGGCGGCCCAGGGTTTGAATTGGCGCGGCAGGGAGGCAGACTGGCAGGCAGCGGTGGTACACAGGCGGACGGATGGACGGGTAGTTTGAATCCGGTGGGGGGGGGGGGGTTGAATCCGGCACTGGAGGAAGGGAAGGAGGTAGGCAGGCAGGCTGGCTTCGGGGGAGGGACAAAGGCAAGGGAAGACATAGGAAGGAGGCACAGGGGCACTGTGGACATGGGAAGGAGGCATTGGGGGCACTAGGGACACAGGACAGAGGCACTGGGGGCACTACGGACACAGGACAGGCACTGGGGGCACTATAGTCATAGGAAGGAAGCACTGGGGCACTATGGACATGGGAAGGAGTCACTGTGGGCACTAAGGATACTGGACAGGCACTGGGGGCACTATGGACATGGGAAGGAGGCATTGGGGGCACTAGGGACACAGGACAGAGGCACTGGGGGCACTAGGGACATAGGACAGGCACTGGGGGCACTATGGACCTGGGAAGGAGGCACTGGGGGCACTAAGGACATAGGAAGGAAGGAGGGAGGGAATAGAAAGGGACAGTTGTTGGGCCTGAGTGCAGAAAGAAAGAAATGAAAGAAAGGATACACAGTCAGAAGGAAACACAACCAGAGACTCATGAAATCACCAGACAGCAAAGGTAGGAAAAATGATTTTAATTTAGTGATCAAAACGTGTCAGTTTTGAGAATTTATATCTGCTGTCTATATTTTGCACTATATTTATCTATTTTTCTATAGTTACTGAGGTGACGTTGCATATTTTAAAGTCATTTGCCTTGACATCTTTGAAACCCCCCAAATATAAATGATAATTAACATTTTCTCTGCGTATAGTGTGCTTTGTAGTTTTTAAAAATTTTAAGGTTACCATTATGAATTAATATGAAGATATTATGTGTACATGAAAAATGAATGGAAGAAATTGGGGACGGGGCTAGGACAGGGTTGGGGCGGGGCTAGGGTGGGATTGGGTTGAGGCTAGGGCGGGATTGGGGGGCGGGACTGACAATTAATAGATGTCCCCTTTTGATGAAAAAAATAAATGGTCACCTTAGATATAACCCATCTGTAAGATCTATAGTTATACCAGTCTGGAGAGGTTAAAAGAAAGAAAAATTAGCAGGTAAGAACCTAATATCTCCTTTCTCCCTAACTTGGGCCAGAATTATGAATCAGGGCAGAGACAGTATTGCGTTGGTTTCATCATTTGAAGTGGCCATGTCTCATAGCATATTATATTATGTTGACCTGAGCCTGAGATTGTGGAGTTCTGAGGTTCCTGCAGAGATTGCTGGATTTATCCGTGGCTGGGACCTGTAGGGATGACTCTGTGGAATAATGGACTGCTCTTTTCTTTCTAACTCCCTCTAGGAATGATGCAGTGCGTTATTGCTGTAGCAGATAAAGTCTTTGATGCTTTCCTGACAGTCATGGCTGATAAAGTAAGTCATGGAATATTAAAATATGTTCTTTCTGTGAAAGTGCATGTCACAGGATATCAAGAAATACTAAAATGTAAATGCTAATCCATTCTAGAATAGGAGCCTGGTTCAGGTGTGATATTTTGAAATTAATTATGTCCTTACTCTGGTGGAGTCTGTAAAAACTGGCCGAGGGCCTACTGTGATAGGCAGCAAATCAGGGGAAATCCTCCAGGTATTTAAAAATTCATATACTGCATATTGGTTATGCAGTTTACAAATTACATACACTTTATCTTGAGCTCCCTACAATCAATACAAGTGTAACACAGGCAGACAAATTAGTCGGACACATTTTTAACATCCTCTCCACACTGGATCACAAAATTCCAGGAAAGCATGAACAGACATTAGCAGGTCAAATTTCAACAATAGTAAAACAGGAAGACATTGATAGTCGAATTCATATCAGAATATTCTTGAGAATTGTATCCTAAAATTCCAGAGAAGCAGTAACAACCACAAGGAGGGATTACCATAGAAAGGCATTAACGGGGGTGTCACGTGACTGTCATCAAGATGGCTGCTTAGCGATCCCGCTCCGCTCCAGCCCGCGACGAAAAACAATTCTTTCTGCCTCATCGGGAGCTCTTTCGGTCAGTACTCCTCTACCTTACCCGCGAAAATGACCTCCAAGTCGGCTAAAGCCGAAACCGCCGCCACTGCAGGCTCTTCCACTGTGCACACCGCATCTAAGCGATCTAAGCACGAGCCGCCGTCCCCCATTAAGGCCTGCCCTGCTGAATCAGCAGAACAAAACGCCTCCATTGCAGCCGATCTACACGTGCTCCGTGGCCTTATGCAGGAAAATTTGGCTGCCACAGCCGATATTAAAAATGAAATGGGCAGTATCATGTCCCAGCTCAAACTTCACAATGCGCGAATAGATCTTACAGAGGAGCGTCTGGCGACCCATGACTCCCAGTACCTAGAAATTCAGCGTGAACTCCGCAAAATAACTCTGCTTCAGAGTGATTTGGAAGATATCTCCAATCGTATGCGCCGGAACAACGTGCGCTTGATAGGTCTGCCAGAAAATTCAGAAGGTAAAAATATTCTAGAATACCTTCATACTTTTATTCCTACCATTTTGAAGCTTCAATTTACTCCTCCACTTGAAATTGAGCGCGCGCACAGAGTACCTTCTGGGCCTCCAGCTCCCTCCAAACCACCAAGACCCATTGTCCTAAAAGTACTTAGGTACCCTCAAACTTTACAGATCCTACAAGCTGCAAAGACCAATCCCTCCTTAACAGTGGAGGGCAAAAGAATTCTGTTTGTTCCTGATCTATCTAAACCTTCAGCACAGAAACGCAAAGCCTTCCTCGCTATGCGGCCCCGTCTCAAAAGCATTGGTGCACAATACGGGTTGTTTTACCCTGCCAGAATGCGGATTACTTACCGCAATTCCACGAAAAATTTTGATGATCCACAAGAGCTGACAAAATTCCTGGATGATAATACCGGTGACATGACCTGATTTGCTTTTACTATTGTACTGAACTTCTTAATGAGGCTCAGCTTATCTGCCTTTTCTACACTCGCCTGGGCTGGAGAGTGAGCTCGCTGAGTGCATCTTATCAGCATGCGATCCCATTTTTGGATCTTTGTTTGTTCTTTGTTCCTGAATTTATTCAGCATGAATCATTGTTCTATTTTTTGTCTGTGTTTCTTTTTCCTTCCCCAATGCCTCTCTGCTCTGGAGTATATACCTTATTTTGCCATCACACTTGGACTTGATCAGTCGTCTATTTCTACTGATACAGAGTTCCTCGCCCTGTTCTTCGAGAATTTTTCTACATATCTATGGTCAATATAAATATTGTTTCCCTTAACGTTAAGGGCATCTCTAGTCCCATCAAGAGGAAAAAAATTCTTCATTACTTTAAACATCTTAGAGCAGACATTTGCCTCATCCAAGAATCTCATCTCAACCTGGAAGAAGCTCAGAAATTATCTGGAGGCTGGGTTCAACACTGCTACGCTGCTCCAGCCAAAGGGAAGAAAAATGGTGTTATAACTCTATTAAACAAATCCCTCAACTTTCAACTCTCCTCTCACAAATGTGACTCTGATGGTCGCTGGTCCTTCCTTGATGGATCAATTGATGGAAAACCTCTAAAACTCCTCAATATCTACGCACCGAATGCTGATGACCCCTCCTTTTTCCAATCCTTTCATACCATTTGTAACTCCGCTTTATTAACAGATACCATAATAGCGGGAGACTTCAACTTCCCCTTAGATCCATTTATTGACAGATCTTCCTCCTGTCGTCCATCCAAACTCAGGGCACGCTCGGCAGTCTCCAACCTTATGTCAACATATGGTTGGTCTGACCTCTGGAGAATATTGCATCCAACATCAAAGGACTTCACATTTTATTCTGCGCCTCATCACTCATTCTCCAGGATTGATTATATTATGGGCTCCAAGGATATTGTCAATATCACCACATCCGCGAAAATACATGACATCACCATCTCGGATCATGCAGCGGTCTCTTGCTCTCTAAACTGGTCGATCCTCCCCAAATCAAGGCAATGGAGACTGAATACCTTTCTTCTGCAAGATGACTCTTTCATCTCACACATCAAGAATGAATCTCAAGCGTTTTTCCTCAATAACATCTCCTCTGTCTCTGACTTTTCTATCGTCTGGGAATCATACAAAGCTTGGCTACGAGGTGAATCGATCAGTTTTGCTGCTTCTCGACTCAAGCAGAAAAAAGCATCTTTACACCAGCTTGAATCCGAAATTCATACGCTTGAAACCCAACTCTATCATATCTTTGACTCCTCTACCTACAAGAAGTTACAGCAACTGAAATTTCAATATAATGAAATCTTTAGTTCACTCGCATCTGCCTCTATATTTAGACGCTCTGCAACATATTATGCATCTTCCAACAAATCTGGCCACCTTCTTGCCACATATCTTAAAGGCAGACGCTCTAAACACAGAATCACTCATATTAAATCTTCATCTGGTCAACTACATACTACCACAAAGGACATCCTAGAAGATTTCCGCTCCTTCTATGAACAGTTGTACACATCGGAATCACCTTCATCTGAATCGTGCATCATGGACTTTCTCCACTCTCTTGACCTCCCTTCCCTCACCAACTCTCAACAACATTCCCTGAGACGACCTCTTTCTCCAGAAGAAATTACTATGGCTATTTCTTCGATGCCTCCTGCTAAAGCACCCGGACCTGATGGACTTCCCTCTGAATTCTTCAAATCCTTTGCCCCCTTCTTGACGCCACACCTTCTTACCTATTTTCAACATCTAATCGACTCACCTGACAAGTTACATCGATTTCTGGAAGCGAATATCATCATCCTCCCGAAGCCGAATCGTGATCCTCAACTAGTGAAGAATTATCGTCCTATTTCCCTTTTGAACTTGGACTATAAAATTTTTGCTAAGATATTAGTTTTACGATTAGAACAAATCATGCCTAGTCTGATACATAGAGATCAAGTAGGCTTCATGAAAGGAAGATATGGTGCTGACAATACTAGACTCTTATGTCATGTTCTCCACTCCGCCCTGTCAAATGCTCAAGATTCAATAATTGTTTCCCTAGATGCGGAGAAAGCCTTTGACAGGGTGGAATGGAAGTATCTTTTCTGTGTGTTGTCTCATTTTGGTCTCCCCCAAACGTTTATTCATATGATCTCTCTGTTGTACCACAACCCCATGGCTAAATTGGTAGTTAACGATGATACTTCAGCACCCTTCACGTTATATAGGGGAACCAGACAAGGTTGCCCAATGTCTCCACTATTGTTCAACCTTGCCCTCGAACCCCTTCTTGCGGCTATCCGCCAATCCCCGAATATTAAGGGGATTACAATTGCCAATGTAGAAATCAAGATTTCAGCTTACGCTGACGATGTACTTCTGTATCTAAATAACCCACAATCTTCGCTTTCTTATTTAGCTCATCTTATCTCTCTCTTCTCTACGATGTCTGGTTATAAAATTAATTGGGACAAGTCCGAAATTATGCCTTTACATGACCCCTGCATTCCTTTCCATAACCCATTGTACCCCTTTACTTGGGTCTCCACTGGGATAAAATATCTGGGCCTTCCTTTTAACAAAGACATTACATCCTCATCTCAAGCTATAGCCACCAAACTACTTTCTCAACTTAAAGATACCCTAGCCTCTTGGTCTCCTTTACACCTATCTTGGTGGGGGAGACTAGATACTCTAAAAATGATGGTGATACCTAAAATCACTTACATCTTCAACATGTTTCCCCTTATGCTTCCCCTTTCTCTTTACAAACAACTCGAAAGCCTCATGCTCCGCTTCCTCTGGAACGATAAACCACATCGCATCTCTCTCCAAAAACTAAAGGCTCCTAAACAATCCGGGGGAGTCAACTTCCCAGACCTTCGCTATTACCATAAAGCTTTCATCCTGAGGCAAGGTGCAATGTGGCTTTCCTCCCTGAATACCTCCGACATTCCCAACTGGCTCTCCCTAGAAATGGCACTCTTACACCCTTACCCACTTTTGAGAACCTTGGGTTCCACTCTTCTTCAACAATTCCCTCATAACCCCATCATACAGACCACTCATAAAATTCTCATTGAGCTTGACAAAAAGCTAGACATCCCTTGGTGCAAATCTGCCTACTGCCCCATATGGCATAATCGCCAATTTCTAATAGATAAAAAACCTATTGTATGGCCTACATGGTTTACCAAACGCATCTGGTGTATAGAATCCATTTGTCATTCTGACGGCTCCTGGCTAACCTTTGAGGAGCTCATGACAACCTTTTCTCTTGCAGAATCACAATTTTACAAATGGTTACAACTACGCTCCTCCATAAAGAAATCAGGATTCCGCACTTCTATATCCGACTCTATCCCCACACTGTTTACCCTCTCCAACCAATATCTAGATATTGGCCACACTGCTTCCCACTTTTATAAACTCCTTATATCCCACTCTCCTAATCCTACTCTTCCCCTTTTAAAAACCTGGGAACTGGATCTTGAACAAACCATATCTGAAGACGACTGGTCACGTATCTTCCGATCTACCTTTCACACTTCCAGATCAGCATCTTTTCTCCAAAGCATGTTCTTTCTTTTGCATAGAGCCCAATGGACTCCAATCAAATTTCACCACATAAATCCCTCCTATTCCAAGAATTGTTGGACCTGCCATAAAGAGGTAGGTTCTTTACAACATCTTCTCTTTTCCTGCTCTTCGATACGTTCCTTTTGGAATGATGTTTGTAAAACCATTTGCTCCGTTTTCCACATTAACATTGTTCTCACCTATCAAATGCTTTTACTGAAGTCTTCCGCCCTGAGGTCTTTGCTTACTGAAGATGACGCCTATCTGATGGACTTTTTGCTCTCCCTAGCTCTTAAGGTCCTACTTAGTTCTTGGAAAGACCTTACTCAGGTCTCCCACTCCCAATGGTGGAATTTAGTTTGCCTTACTTATCGCACTGAAGCTTACTTGGCTAAATCCACATATAGATTCCCTCGATTCAAATCCAGATGGAACTCATTGAGGCTATTTCTTCATATACCTATTCTTTGATTTCTCTGACCCCTTTTTCACGTTTTTATCTCTTCTCCCCTTTATTTTCAATTGATTCATGCTGTTAAATTGCCTTTTTTTTTTTTTTTTTTCTCTACTAATTGTAAGATCATGGGTTATACGAATGTTATCTATATCATTTATAGTGTCACAACTACTTTACCGTGTTGCTAGTTTACTTATATCTGTATTTATGCAACTTGTATAACTCTAGTTCTATTCTCATCCTTCTGTATGTATACCTTATTTCAAAAACTTTTTTCAATAAAAAAACCTTGACATAAAAAAAAGAAAGGCATTAACACTGGAAGGCATTAATGAATAGTTGCGTTTTCAACATTTAATTAAAATTAATCCTCCCAGCACAAAATTGCAAAATACCAGGCAGTGCATTCCAAAGTTTAACACCATTTTTATCTGTGCATCTCAAGCAAGCCTTGTCTTTCCTTCTCAGTCTTATCCTTGCTGGTGTTTCAGAAAGTCAGAAAGAAGAAAGATTCTGTGGCACTATACAAGTTGGTGACACATTGTGGACACGAGTTCAAGAGGTCAAACAGGCTGTTTATCCTTTTTAGAGGGCTTCATAGAGGAAAAGCAGCATGTAAGGATACTGTTGCACAGTGGATTGAAGAAGCTATTGCTTCTCCATGTATTCTGTGAGGCTGTGTAATATAGAATTCTTGAGTGAATACTGTGGTTGTACAATCTCTTAGTTTTGTGAACTGCATCGATTTGAGAGGCTTTGCGGTCATGAAATGTAATGTAATGCAACTCTCTAAATTTCTAAAGTAGCTACTTGGGTGCCTATGCATTCCTTTGTCTGACATTATAAGCTGGATGTCCAGGCTCAAAAAGACACAGCCTTTGGAACCAAAGTTTTGGCAAAGGGGTTCATATTCTCCCACCCTGAGTAATTAGTGCTTTGGTACACTCCAAGCATCTGGGCTGGTCTGGAGGAACAATAAGAAAGGGTAAATTAGTTCTTACTTTCTAATTATCTTTCCTTGAATCCCTCTAGATTAGTCTGAAATAAAGTTGAAGTCTCTCTTAACATGGTTAGGATGCTGAGATGTGCATATTATGTTGCTCCATCTGTATGTACAGCTCTACACACACACACACACACACACACGTGTTATCTGTTATTCACTTTCCACCTGCTGGCAGACGTGCACAACCCAAGCATCTGGACTGGTCTAGGGGAACTCCCAAGGAAAAAAAATAGCAAGTAAGGAGTAATTTACCCTTTATTTTTATTTTACTTTTAGCCAAAAACCAAAGAAAATGAAGAAGAACTGGAGAGACATGCTCAATTCCTGCTGGTAAATTTCAACCATATTCACAAGCGGATCCGACGCGTGGCAGATAAATACCTGTCTGGTCTCGTAGATAAGTAAGTAGAGCACAAAGTGTAAATAGATACACACCTCCTACGTGTACACTTACATCTTTAAGATTCAGAAAAGGAGACAAGGAGTCTATTCTTAAAGGCTCATATCTGCAGGCAAACACGTACATGGAGCTCTATCTGCATACCAACACACACACTTGCCTGTACATTTGTATGAAAGTATACTAACAGACAGTACACATACACAGGTCTGTTCCTTTGCTTAATGAGGCATGGTGATAAATATCTGATTTTGATAAGGGCTTAAAGGCGACCTTCCTTCTGTCAAAACAGAAACATGTAAACTGAATTCAAGAGGGCCTGGGATAGGTACGTGGGATCTCTCGGAGAGAGAAAGAGATAATGGTTACTGCGGATGGGCAGACCAGATGGGCCATTAGGCCTTTATCTGCCGTCATGTTTCTATGACATAACAACCATAAGACCTATCCAGTTTGCTGAACCACACCAACTTTTAAGCTCTACAATCCTTTCTTCTCCTTCCAAGATCCTCTATACATATCCTGTGTGCTTGGTTCTTTGTATTGTGTAAAGCAGAGATGAGAAAAGTGAGCAAACTCTATGGCCTGTGGTTTATTTCCAGCTCCCAGGCCTCATGTGGCCCACTGAACGTTTTCAGCTCTTTACTGTTACTGATTTGCCAGTGCTTTCATTCTGAGGTTGCTTCTGCTGATATCAGCAACAGCCCAGTGTCATACATACCTCTATACCAAATAAAACTTTGGAGGGTTCAAGCTATAGTATTAATTTTGAAAATACAAATAAAACAGCACCATCACAACTAGTCTCATGACAAAAGTGAATGAAAAAGACCTTTTTTTATATCAAAGTGCATGAAATCAACCCACAAGGACTGCATGAGATTTTCACCCTCAGACAGTGGTCAGCGTTAGCCTTTTTCACACTAGTTACCTTTCCTGCTGCTAAGTATGATTTGTGGTCTCTGCACTAGGCAGATGCCTGGCTTTTACCTTAATGGATTAAGGTCTGACATTCCTCAATCTCTGTCCCCATTTCAAGGTTTCCCCATTTGCTCTGGAGTGGCACTGTGCTTAAGACCATGCTGGATATTCTACAAACCCTATCGCTGTCTCTCAGTGCAGTAAGTATTGACCCTGTAAATTTCTCTTGTCCTCAAACTCTTCCTTCAAACATCTAATCGAAGACTTTGTGGTTGATGCACCTGTATTTGTAAGTGGTGTTCTTCCTCAATATGTATAAGAACAGGTGACACAACTCTATGTAGGAATGTTGATTTCTGTTGGAATTTGTAAGAACAACGGACTTGCCTATCCTTGTGAATGTCATGCTCTGTTGGAGACAGTATGTAAGAATTGGTGACACAGCTGAGCTTGTGAATGTGATATCCTCTAGCATTGATTAATGCGCATAGTATATGTTGACCATTCCACCTCATCCTGCAGTTTATCAATTATCTGTGTGAACTACTGGCTTGCTTTTTCTATAGGATGAAATATCCATGTGTCACTAATGGTTCCTGTCCTTTCTTCTACAGGACATTCACAAGGACCAACCTTACTATGACATTCCTGATGCCCCCTACAGAATTACCGTTCCAGATACATATGAAGCTCGAGAGGTAGAGGAGCCGACTGTCAAATATTCTGTCTGTCATTTAGCTCTTGGTTTCCTCAGTTTTGTCCTGTAATTTCATGCTGATATGAGGAGCAGCTGCTGTGTGTCTGTTTGCAGAAGACCCTCTGCATTTTGTTATATTGTAGTTCTTCATATCCTTCAGTGCCAGGCAAGCATTCAATTTTCAGCTCCCCTCATGCCATCAAAAAATTAAGCATATTGATGCAAGTTTTCATCCTACTTACAAGATGACTTTTTTTTACTTATTTCAATTCGGCAAAGCAATCAATCGCTGAACAATAAATATGTCACATAATAAACTGGACAGAGTCAAAGCATGTTACTAATAGTCATATTTTCCCACAAAACCCATCCCAACCCCTATTTCAACTAACCTGACTCCATCACACAGGGTAAGAAGCTTTGTTTCTTATAACCTCTTGTCCATTGCAGATTTAAACCATCAAACCCCACCTCGCCCTCCAATCACTTCCCTGTCTGTGGATATATATATATACCACAGAGTTTGTAGGTACAAATTTCCCATCAGGAAGTACACCCGGTTTGTTAAACACCCCGAGTATACTGTATTGATCTTGGCCCAGCCACTGTTACTCCCATTTAGAGTTGGGGAGAGGTTGGTTTGTAAAAGATTTTATCCCAGGACAAGCAGGCAGCATATTCTTGACTGATGGGTGACGGCACCGACGGAGCCCCGGTACGGACAATTTTAGAGTGATTGCACTCTAAGAACTTGGAAAGTTCTAGTAGGCCGCACCGCGCATGCCTTCCCGCCCGACAGAGGCGCGCGGTCCCCAGTTTCTTAGATTCCGCGGAGCTAAGAAGACGCGTTTCTTTCAACGGCTGTTGAAGACTTTTTTGGTATCGCCTTCCCGCTCGCGTAAACCCTTAAGGAAATATTGTTTCCTTCATTTTCTTTTCTTTTCTTTAAAAAAAAACTTTGTTTTTTTTTTCAATTCTTTCAGTTTCGCCCCGGCGGGGCCTGTTGCCACCATCGAGGCCTCGGCCTTCGATTTGGCAGAAGCCGTTTTTACCTTCATGCCCCCTCAACCCGGGTTTAAGAAGTGCCAGCGGTGTGCATGACCAATTTCACTCACTGACCCGCACAACTGGTGTCTACAGTGTCTTGGTCCTGACCATCGAGCGTCTACCTGCACCTGCTGTGCGACTTTAAAAAAGAGAACTCTGAAAAACCGGCAGATCCAACAGCGGTTATTGTTTGGTGCCGAGATGTCTGATTCTGCGGCACCGGCACCGACATCGGCCCCGTCTCAGTCGGCACCCACCTCGTCGACACCGCACGATACCGCGTCGGCGTCGCATCCCTCAGGTAAGCCGGGAAGCCTTCCCCGTTGGAGCGTCCTCCGGTCTCAGTAGCAGCGAGCCCAGTCCTGCCGACCTCGAGGCGCCCACGGAAGCGCTCCGCCCCAATAGAGGTGAGCCCCTCGACTTCGGGTTCCTCATCCTCGGGGCGTAGAGCGGCACCGCAGGTACCGCAGAAGAAAAAGGCGGTACCGGTGCCTTCGCTGGACGAGCGGATTGCCGCTGTCCTGCAGGTGCAGCTTAAGGAACAGTTGCAACAACTCCTTCCTGCACTTTTGACACCGAGCCTTCCGGTCCCGGTCTAGTCTAAGCAACCGGTACCGACAGTGGAGCAGCCCCTTCTATGGCATCCACTTTGTCAGTACCGGTACATTCTGCTTCCTCGGTCTCCATGCCAGTCCTCGCACCGGAACCGAGAGCTCAAACCAGGCTGTTCAGACTTTGGCACCGATGCAGCCCTTAACGTCTCCCGGTACCGTGTCTATGAGGTCAGGTAAGTCGGCACGCAAATCCCGACACCTGGAACCCTCCACACCGGAATCTCGAGACCGCAATTTTCAGGTTAGGGATCCTGATCTGTGGGGTGACTCGGAGGACCCTCTTCTCTCTGAAGGGGAATGTTCATCTGGTGATGAGGATCCTTCTGCTTTAGACCCATCCTCTAAACCAGATGTAACCTCTTTCTCATCTTTTTTGAAAGAGATGTGTGATTCTCTCTCTATTCCCTTGGAGGCTGAGTCAAAGAAATCCAAAGCTTTTCTTGATGCACTGGATTTTGACCAACCTCCAAGGGAATATCTCAAATTACCTCTCCATGACATCTTGAGAGAGACTTTTTACAAGAATTTAGAGACACCTTTGACCATCACAGGAGCCCCCCGCAAGTTAGACTCCTTATATAAAGTCATCCCGATTCCTGGGTTTGACAAACCACAGCTCCCATATGAGTCTCTATTAGTGGAATCCACTCTAAAGAAATCCACGGGAGCTAGTGTATACGCCTCAGTCCCTCCTGGCAGAGAAGGTAAAGCCATGGACAAATTTGGCAAGAGGTTGTATCTGAATGCGATGTTGGCCAACAGGTCAGGGAATTACGCTTTCCACTTCTCATTCTATCTCAAGCATCTCATACAAAATCTGACTGCTTTTGAGAAGTACCTCCCTGACCGTAAAAGATCTGCCTTTCGCCAAACTTCTTCATCGCTCTTACAACTTCGTAAGTTCATGGTCAGGTCGATCTATGACACCTTTGAGCTAACCTCTCGGGCCACGGCTATGTCGGTGGCCATGCGCCGACTGGCATCGCTCAGAGTTTCAGAACTTGATGTCAATCATCAGGATCGACTGGCTAATGCACCTTGCCTGGGGGATGAGCTGTTTGGAGAATCCATGGACTCCACTACCCAAAAGCTCTCAGCTCATGAAACTAGGTGGGATACTCTCCTCAAAACAAAAAAGAAGACCCCACCTTCCAGGCCTTTTCGTCAGCAATCGGCCTACCAACGTCGATTTGTGGCTCGTCCTTTGCCACCGGCACCTCAACAACCCAGGCGTCAGAGGCAACAACAGAGGCAAAACACTAGACCAGCACAGCAGCAACAACAGGTGAAGCTTCCTCCTCCACAAAAATCTTCACAACCCTTTTGACTTGGTTCTCCAGGACATAGCCAGTATCCCTCCATCTGCCCATCTTCCGCTGCCTATTGGAGGACGCCTTACTCATTTCATAAGCTGTTGGGAAACCATCACCTCGGATCAGTGGGTCCTCAACATCATCCGCCACGGCTACTCTCTCAACTTTCAGAGTCTTCCTGCCCAAGGTCTACCAAAAGAGTCTGCTTTGAACACTCCTCAGTCTTCCCTCCTTCTTCAAGAGGTTCAATCCCTCCTCCTTCTGAACGCCATAGAGGAGGTTCCTCTAGATCAAAAGGGGCAAGGATTCTACTCCCGTTATTTTCTAGTTCCCAAAAAGACCCATCCCAAAAAGAGATCTCAGACCCATCCTAGATCTTCGCGATCTCAACAAATGCTTGGTCAAAGAGAAATTCAGAATGCTTTCTCTGGCCACTCTTTACCCTCTTCTCAATCAAGGCGACTGGCTATGTTCCCTCGATCTCAAAGAAGCATACACTCACATACCGGTCAATCTGGCCTCCAGACAGTACCTACAATACAAGGTGCTACCCTTCGGTCTTGCCTCCTCTCCAAGAGTGTTCACCAAATGTCTGATTGTGGTGGCTGCCTTTCTACGTTCCCACCACCTTCAGGTGTTTCCTTACCTGGACGATTGGTTGATAAAGGCCAATTCATCTCAGACAGTACTTCAGGCCACCACCCAGACCATCCTATTTCTGCAACTTCTGGGGTTCGAGATCAATCTACCCAAATCTCATCTCATCCCCACTCAGAGACTTCAATTCATCGGAGCGGTCTTGGACACAGTCCTCATGAGAGCGTTCCTGCCATCCAACTGTCTTCAAACGCTTCAATCTCTATGTCAGCAGGTGCTTCCACAACGTTCCATCTCTGCCAAGCAAATGATGATACTCTTGGGTCACATGGCCTCCACAGTTCATGTCACACCCTTCGCACGTCTTCACCTGCGCACTCCTCAAAGGACCCTAGCTACCCATGATCCCAAGCGATGGATCCTTGCTCACGTCACATATCTGTGACATCATCTCTTCGTCAGTCTCTACAATGGTGGTTGATATCCTCAAATCTCTCCAGAGGTCTTCTCTTCCATCTACCTCCTCATCAACTTATCATCACCACCGATGCCTCCCCTTACGCCTGGGGAGCTCATTTGAACGAGTTCCAAACTCAAGGACTTTGGACAGCTCAGGAAATGAAGCATCACATCAATTTCCTGGAACTCAGAGCGATGTTTTATGCCCTCAAGGCCTTCCAACATCTTCTCTTTCCTCAAGTCCTCCTGCTGTGCACAGACAATCAAGTTGCGATGTACTACATCAACAAACAGGGTGGGACAGGCTCTCGCCTCTTGTGCCAGGAAGCCCAGAAGATCTGGACTTGGGCCATAGATCACCATCTATTCCTGAAAGCTATCTACATTCAGGGAGAACAGAATTCCTTAGCGGACAAGCTCAGCAGAATTCTCCAGCCTCACGAGTGGACACTCGATCCTTTCACTCTAGAGTCCATCTTCGCTCAATGGGGCACTCCTCAGATAGACCTTTTTGCAGCTCCTCACAATCACCAGCTGCCCCTTTTTTGCTCCAGACTCTACTCTCCTCACCGTCTGGCAGCGGATGCATTTCTCCTCGATTGATCCAATCTGTTCCTGTACGCTTTCCCTCCTCTGCCTCTCATGTTAAGAACCTTGTTCAAGCTCAAGAGGGAACGAGCCACCATGATTCTGATTGCTCCAAGGTGGCCCAGGCAACATTGGTTCTCCCTTCTACTTCAACTCAGTTCCAGGGAACCCTTTCTTCTTCCACTGTTTCCTTCTCTGCTTACACAGCATCAGGAGACCCTTCTACATCCCAACCTCCAGTCTCTGCACCTGACAGCTTGGTATCTCTCGGGCTGACTTCTCATGATACTATTTTGTCTCAGCCCGTTCGTTCCATTCTAGATGCCTCCAGGAAACCGGCCACTCTGCAATGTTACCATCAGAAGTGGACACGATTTTCTTCCTGGTGTCTTCTTCATCATTTCGATCCCACTTCTCTGGCAGTGGAGACATTGTTGGATTATCTTCTTTCTCTGTCTGACTCTGGCCTTAAGTCTACTTCCATCAGAGTCCACCTCAGTGCTATTGCTGCTTTTCATGAGCCGGTTCATGGAAAACTTCTCTCAGCTCATCCCTTGGTGTCCAGATTGTCACCTGCCGGGGTCCCGGGAAGCTTGTGGAAGACCATCGACAGGCAGCAGCACGACCCTGGCGTGGCTCCCAAAGTGGAAGACCTCACTGGTGTCCCAATACTTTGGGCTTCGCTAAAATAAAGCACAGCGAGCCAAGTCAAATCAAAAACAATGTTCAAAGTTTAATTTGTCACCAAAACACATTGATTAGAAAACCAAAAATCATATAAGGAAGCACTAGCGTACACTCTTCCTTTGGTTCCAAAAAGAAACACAAAAAAAACAACAGATTTCTATCTTTCAAACAGTTCAATGAAAGAACAGCAGTTCTTAGGTTAGGTAAGTTCACAGTCCAGGTTCTAGGGGCTCCACCCCGCACTGAACCACAGTCTCAGCAAAAGAACACAAAATTAGTCCCAAAAAGTAAAAGTCCTTAAGAATACTCTTGAGTCCTGGACTTTTAATCATATAATCTGGTTTCTTCACCAGGCACTTAAATTTCACATTGTAAAACAAACTTCAATCATGAAAAGAAAAAATAAAACATTACTGCAGGCTCTAGTCATTCCAGCAACAATCCGTTTCCAGTCTTTCCCACTGTTGGGCAACAGAATTGCTGGTTCCCCTTTTTATTACATAGCTTTAACAAGCTCCCTCTGAATCCCACCCTTAGGTCTTCGGGGCTCCAACCCCAATTCTGTAAGTCCTTTGAACTTAAATAGGTAACTGGGAAACTGCTTCACAAGCCAGCAAACTTCCTTCAGTTTCGCTGGGCTTTTGGCACAGCTGGAGTGCAGCAACGTAATCAGTGCTGGTGCAGCACTGCTCTGAGCTTGGCTTTGCACACCAAACAAAAATAGTTTTTATCAATTTTCACAACTATATTCTTATACACCCCCGTACCTCTAGTACTTAGTGAGAGGCTGCCCAGCTCACATCCATGGCTTCCTCATTGTCAGCTTCAGGCATGGACCATTCAGCCGTGTCCATGTTTTCTGGCATACCCAGCTGCTCTGCTGGCTCCTGAGGAATGGAATCCTCACACTCCATGGGTTCCTGAGCGAGGTCTGGCCTTTGCCTGGCCCGGAGAACCTTCTCTGCCAGGTCCTCGTGTGCAGCCTGTCTTACTGCCTTCGGGAGCTGCTTAAGAGTCTTTGGGCCACACCCTGTACTAGGTGTGTGTGTGCCTAGCTTTCGTGCTCTTGGGCTCCCCCCCAGGTTGCTGGCAGAATACAACTGGGAGCCTGATTAAACCTCTTAATGTAGCTGGGGTTTTTACTGGGCCGTGGAGCTAACTTGTATTCGGGCTCCTGATCAGGTTCAGATGGCTCAGGATAGGCAGCTCTGCTTTCAGTATCCCCTGCCTGATCATTCTCGGTCAGTCTCTGGTCTCGGGCACAGGATTTAGGCTGGGGTTTCACTCTGACATGACCGTCTCGGGGAGCGGAAACGTCACAAGATTCATGCGGGGTCTTTTCAATGTGAAACCACCTCTTAAAGCCCCTCCTGTAATCTGGGATCTCAATGTGGTTCTTTCCGCCTTGATGAAACCTCCATTTGAACCTTTGGCTACCACTCCTTTCAAGTTTCTCACTTGGAAAGTACTTTTCCTTATTGCTCTTACCTCTGCCAGGAGGGTCAGTGAGCTACATGCACTAGTTGCAGATCCACCTTTTACGGTCTTTCATCATGACAAGGTGGTTCTGCGTACACATCCAAAGTTTCTCCCTAAGGTTGTCTCTGAATTCCATCTCAACCAATCCATTGTTCTGCCTGTTTTTTTTTCCGAAACCTCACTCTCATTCTGGTGAACAGGCTCTGCATACTTTGGACTGTAAGCGGGCTTTAGCTTACTATTTAGAGCGTACTAAGCCCCAAAGATCATCTCCCCAACTCTTTCTGTCCTTTGATCCGAATAAATTGGGACGTCCTGTTTCTAAACGTACGTTGTCTAATTGGCTTGCAGCGTGCATTGCTTTCTGTTATGCTCAGACCGGACTGACACTGGAAGGTTCTGTCACGGCCCATAGAGTTCGAGCTATGGCAGCATCTGTAGCTTTCCTCCGTTCCACTCCTATTGAGGAAATCTGCAAGGCTGCTACTTGGTCCTCAGTTCATACTTTTACATCTCACTATTGTCTGGATGCATTCTTCAGACGGGATGGACACTTCGGCCAATCTGTTTTGCAAAATTTGTTTTCTTAATGGCCAACCTTCCCTCCATCCCTCTTTTTGTTAGCTTGGAGGTCACCCATCAGTCAAGAATATGCTGCCTGCTTGTCCTGGGATAAAGCACAGTTACTTACCGTAACAGGTGTTATCCAGGGACAGCAGGCAGATATTCTTGCGTCCCACCCACCTCCCCGGGTTGGCTTCTTAGCTGGCTTATCCTAACTGGGGACCGCGCGCCTCTGTCGGGCGGGAAGGCACTCGCGCGTGCGCGGTGCGGCCTACTAGAACTTTCCAAGTTCTTAGAGTGCAATCACTCTAAAATTGTCCGTACCGGGGCTCTGTCGGTGCCGTCACCCATCAGTCAAGAATATCTGCCTGCTGTCCCTGGATAACACCTGTTACGGTAAGTAACTGTGCTATTTGGGTAAACACCATTTTAATCATGCAGAATCCCTTTTAAAATTGTCCACATTCCCCCAGATTTATAATGCCATAAGTTGCACATGCAAATAAGCATAACTTAAAACTTTATTTATGAATTGCAGATACCTCATGATTTTATGCAATTTACAAAAGATAAAACCAGCACATTAACTATTGAATTTATAATCAATTAAAGCCATACAATAATTATTTTCCAAATTTACTAAACAAATAAGTTTTCATTAATCTTCTAAAATGCATGTAAGAGAATGACAGTAAAATTAGTGGTTGAATTGTAGACTGCCATTTGACCACTTGGTAGGAAAGTAGATTTGGTTACATATATTTTATACTTGCATTTCTTTACTGACAGAAAAGTGAAATAAGTAATATTTTGCATATAAGAAGGAACTAAACCAAACATGATCTTATAACAAACACATCCCAATAAGTATTGGGAGCCAATGTAATTTATGGTTAAAAAAAAAAAATGGAAAGATGATCAGATTTCTTCAGATTGAAATACAGTTACAGTTATTTTATTTGATATACTGCACTTTACTGACAAAAAAGTCAAATCAAAGCAGTTTACATAATATAAAAACAACGTGGAATAATTAAAAATCAAAACAAACAAACAGGGAATAAAGAGACAGATTAACAAAGACGACTCAGATAGGCACTATGGAATTTTGGATTATTTGTAACTTTTGGACGTTTTTATAGGAACCACTACGGGCTCATTTTACTAAGCTGCGATAGCGGTTTTAGTGCGTGCAGAATTGCCACGTGCGCGAGACACTGACACCAGCATTGAGCTGGCGTTAGTTCTTGGCACGTAGCATGGGGGCAGCGTGCGCTAAAAACGCTAGCGCAGCTTAGTAAAAGGAGCCCTAAGTATATTATATTGCAATAATGTAGGATACTTAATAAAAGAGAGTGCACCAATAGTTGAAGCAGATAAGGTTCAAAATAAGAACATATGGACCTTAACTTCCATTGCACTACAAATCCTATTCGAACTACTGAATCTACTTGTGATTTCATTGATAAATTCCAATCTAATTGGACCTCAAAAATTTTTATTGTCAGAACAATAATGTAATTAATCCCATTTCATTGTAACATTTTTTCATCTGTCTTATTATTAGAAGCCAAGAAAACTCTAGTTCACACAGTCAGTTTGCATTCGCAACTTAATTGTTTAACAAGACCAATTGGTGCTAATAATTGTCATTTAACACTTCACTGTTGTCACTAAATGGAAGTTATGCACACAGCTTGGTAGGTACAGTCTATAATGTGGTGCACATCAATTCTAATGCATGAACCTTAAAAAGGGGCGTGGTCAGGGGGGAGGCGCTCAGGCATTCCTAAAAGTTAATCACACTGGTATAGAATCTGCCCATTCCGTGCACAGTTTAGGTGCAGATATTTAGGCCTGCTTTTTCTTGGTCTAAATGGGCGCGTTTAAATGTTAGTGATATGCATAGCTAAGTGCAATCCTATATAATAAAAGGCTAACTCGCGCATGCGCAGTCCTATTTTCGTGTTCCGTGCGCTGTAGGTCTGTGGCCGAAGGAGTGCGCATGCGCGCGAATACGTCACCACCCGATCGCCTCCACAAGCCGGACCGCAGCCAGACGACGTTATCCGTTTCTCCTGTCGCCGCCGCCGATCTCCGTTTCTCCTTTGCCGCCCACCCCCTTCTCTTCCCGCGGGTCCGAATGGCGATTCAAGCAGCGTGTACATCAGTCTCCACACGCTGATTCGGGCCCTTCTACTGCCCTGATTTGCTCTGCCGCGTCTCTGATGATGTCATCAGGGACGTGCCAGAGTAAATCAGGGCAGAAGGGCCCGAAGCAGAGTGTGGAGACTGATAAAAGCGCTGCTGGAATCACCACCTTTGTAGTCCGGCCCGCGGGAAGGGGAAGGGGAAGGGACAGGGGCGGGTAGAGGAAACGCTAATGCTGCTGCACAGGGAACTGGTGGGGGGGGGAGGGAAATGGAGGGGAAGGGAATGCTGCTTTGGACGGACAGACAGACAGAGAGAGGAAGGGAAACACAAAGAAAATAAGAAAGACACAGGGGCAGGTGCACAGGGAACTGGTGTGGGGGGAGGGGGATGGAATGCTGCTTTGGACAGACAGACAGAGGGAGGAAGGGAGACAGAAAGGAAAGAAGAAAGACACAGGGTCAGGGAGATACACAGAAAGACAGACAGGCAAAGGGGGCCAGGGACAGAGACAGACAGAAAGGACAGCGGGAGCCGCGTCAGGAGGGGTGCGGGATGCGGCAGTGGGAACTTTTCCAATGGGTGCAACTGGGCAGCTGTCGGGAACCTCTGATCAGGGGCAGAGCAAGGTAAGAGTATCATAGGGATAAGAAGGAGGAGGGAGGATAAAAAAGGAAGGGATGCCTACTGCTGGACAGGGGGAGAAGGAAAGAGATGCTGATGGACAGGGGAGGTGAAGAAAAAATAACGGAGGACTAATGTTGGACAGGGGGAGAAGGAAAGAGGTGCTGCTGGACAGGGGGGAGGTAAAACAAAGGGAGAAGGGCTGCTGCTGCATAAGGAGAGCAGTGAAGGGGTGGTGGTGGACACAGTGGAGGTAAAAGGAAGGGAAAATGGACAGGGGGAGCAGGCAAGGGGTGGTGATGGACAGCCAAGGAAAAAGAAAGGCAGAAAGAAAGAAAGCGGCTAAGGAGAGAGAGAGAAAAAAAGACAGACACACACACATATGTTCTAGCACCCGTTAATCTAACGGGCTTAAAGACTAGTTCTATATAAGATACATGCCTTTTATAGACTCGCACTAAGCGCCAGTCTAGTTGTCATTGGGTTTTTTGGTGCCATATATAGAATTTGGCACATCGTGACTTGAATAGATGCCCGCATTTTTGCCACAGTATACCTTGACCCATATGCAAATCATTTCTGTCTGACCATCAGTGATTTTTACCATTAGTCTCATGGAGCAGAGAGTTATTCACACTTGCTTGACAAAGTATTAAACTTGGTTGGTGTAGAGAATAATGGATGACTATTATAAGTACTGTATTGATTTGCTATTAATCTTACTGGTGCAGAGTATTGTGAAGGACTTTGCCGCTCGCTGTGGAATGATTCTACAAGAAGCCATGAAGTGGGCTCCTTCAGTTACTAAATCCCACCTTCAGGTACAGTCCATAGTTCTGTGTTATGTACATTTAAGATTAAACTTATAGTAGAGCAGGACTGCTGTAGCTGTGCACCAGACAGGGGATGTTGCACAAGGCTTTACAGGATAGGAATTCAACAGAACACACAGACCCTCAGACACACCAGAACTCCCCCCCATCTCCCCAACCTCGAGGTACCAAGGAGAGTTTGTATTTTGTCTGGTTGTGACCTTTTTCACTTTCAATAAAAATATGTTTAAATAAATAAATAAAATAAATAAGGAATTGAGGGAAGGAGCCAGACCTGTAAACCAACCAAATAAATAAATGTAGAAAGAAGCAGTAGGATGTGCTGAGTGAAAGGATTTTCTCATTGAAACAAAATGTAGCCAACGTTTTGCATTCTAATGCGTGAGTATTAGGATACTATTGGATACTCCCTGAATTAGTACTGCTGCCAGTTTCATCAGTGGGGAAAATTCATCCTTGAGCAGAGAACTTATTTGGATCTCTTCTGTAGGCTCACTGTGACATCACAATAGATTCCAAATGGCTTCCGAGGACGAGATTATGCACGTTAGGTGATCAATTTGTGCTTGCCAACTGTTGCAGAAAGATGCCAATCACATCTTTCAGCTCCTCCTTCACCAATGGAGTATAGTGCCCTTTTCAGTTTTTCCTTTTGAAGCGAACTGATAAGCTGTAGCCTGTATTCTGATCTACTCTGTTCGGTTTTTATTACTTTAGGGTATTTTTCTTCCACTTTGTGCAGCTTCGGTACAAGGAGGACACCATATTTGGGAAAGGATGTAGTCTCAGTAAGGGCAGGCTGCAGCTCGCAGGGCACCCCACATGCTTCACTTAGCATTTGCACATATTAAATGTCATCTGCCACTTTGATGCCCGGTCTCTCAAGGTCCTTTTGCAATTTTTCACAATCCTCTTGCGATTTAACAATTTTGAACAACTTTGTGTCATCAGTAAATGTAATTATTTCACTAGTTATTCCCATCTCTAAATCACTGATAAATATGTTAAAAAGCATTGATCCCATGACAGACCCCCGGAGAACCCCAGTATTTACCCGGGAGTGGACTGCTGGGCACAATGGACCACTGGTCTGACCCAGCAGCGGCAATTCTTATGTTCTTATGTTTCATTGAGAATATTGATCATTTAAACCTACTTTCTGTTTTCTATCTTTCTACCAGTTCTTAATCCATAATAAGACATTGCCTCCTATCATATGACTTTTTAATTTCCTAAGCAGTCTTTCATATGAGATACTTTGTCAAATGCCTTTCGAAAACCCAAATACCCGATATTATCCGGTTCACCTTTATTCACATGTTCATACAACCCTTCAAAGAAATGTAGTAGATTAGTGAGGCAAGATTTCTCATAGAAACATAGAAACATAGAAGATGACGGCAGAAAAGGGCTACAGCCCATCAAGTCTGCCCACTCTGCTTACCCACCCCCTGTCTATGCCCTAATGACCCAATTTCCTTATCTTGACCCTCGTAGGGATCCCACATGGGTATCCCATTTATTCTTAAAGTCTGGCACGCTGTCTGCCTCGATCACCTGCACTGGAAGCTTGTTCCAATGATCAACCACTCTCTCTGTGAAGAAATACTTTCTGGTGTCGCCATGAAATTTTCCGCCCCTGAGTTTGAGCGGGTGCCCTCTTGTGGCCGAGGGTCCCTTGAGAAAGAAAATATCATCTTCCACTTCGACACGTCCCGTGAGGTACTTAAATGTTTCGATCATGTCTCCCCTCTTCCTACGTTCCTCAAGAGTGTAGAGCTGCAATTTGTTCAGTCTCTCTTCGTACGAGAGACCCTTGAGCCCCGAGATCATCCTGGTGGCCATCCGTTGAACCGATTCAATTCTGCGCACATCTTTACTGTAATGTGGCCTCCAGAATTGCACACAGTACTCCAGATGAGGTCTCACCATGGCCCTGTACAACGGCATTATGACTTCAGGCTTTCAGCTGATGAAACTTCTATTGATACAACCCAATATCTGCCTTGCCTTAGATGAAGCCTTCTCCACTTGATTGGCAGTTTTCATGTCTGCACTGATGATTACTCCTAAATCTCGTTCTGCTGAAGTCCTAGTTAAAGTTTCTCCGTTCAAGAAGTACGTCCTGCATGGATTTCCGCTTCCGAGGTTCTCTTGCCTATATCCATGCTGACTTTCTCTCACTAATCTATGCTCATGTATTTGTTCTGTTATTTTGTTCTTTATAATAGTCTCTACCATTTTGTCTGGCACCAACGTCGGACTCACCAGTCTATAATTTCTCGGATCACCTCAGGAACCCTTTTAAAAAATCAACATTACATTGGCCTCCCTCCAGTCATCTGGTACTAGACTGGATTTTAAAGATAAATTACTCTGCAAGTTCATTTTTCAATTCTATCTGCACTCTGGGATGTATACCAGGTATACTTATCCGTTCAACCCTAGATGTCTGACACTGCTTTGGCACGTCACCTAACATACAGACTTCTGTGTCTATGTAACAGAATGAAAGGTTAGGTTCTTACCTGGATAATCTTCTTTCTGTTAATATGCACATGAGTCTGTATGGCCCACACCTGTTTTCTGCCTTGGACAACTTTATAGTCCGGAATTGGAGTTCTTCTGACTGTTAGATCAGGTTTCAAGTTTATTAAAAATTTGATATACTGCCTTATCAAATTTCAAAGCGGTTTTACATAGTATAAAAAGAAACTATAAAAAATACATTAAAAACAGATTTCAATGCAACAACAATCATACACACAGACAAACAATGACTTACTGGAACGAAAGGTAACTGGGCAGAACTACAATTTGTGGATAGAAAAGAATGGGGGAGGGGAAAAACAAGTAGAAGGAGTAGCAGGCAAACCATCTGCAAAAACAAGGCCACTGGAAGGGTAAAAACTTCCGTAACCCGTCCTTACAAGGACGATCATGCATTATACGCATCTTTAAAAAGAAATGCCTTTAAACTACTTTTAAATTTATCTAGAGATGTAATTTCTCTTAAATGATTAGGGGCCGAATTCTAGATGATAGGGGCTGTAACAGAAAAAATGCTGGTTTGCATTGTGCTAATATACTTTAATGAGGGGATAGACAATAGGTTTTGATTTGAGGAACGTAGAGTACGATGAGTGGTAACCTGGTGATGAATTCTGGTTGGCCGGCAATTTTAGTTTGAAAGGTCAGCAACATAATTTTATTAGTGACTCCTTCAGTTACTAAATCCCAACTTCAGGTACAGTCCATAGTTCTGTGTTATGTACATTTAAGATTAAACCTGTAGTAGAGAAGGACTACTGTAGCTCGATGGGAAGCCAGTGAACTTTGATCAGTAGGGGAGTAATGTAGTCGTATTTACGAGCTTTTGAAATGATTTTTATAGCGTTATAGCGTTGTTCTGAATGGTTTGAAGACATCTTATTTCTTTCTTAGTAATTCCTTTGTATAACTACTGAGCTTATTTGTTCGTGGAATGTAAGTTTTCCATCTAAGATTACACCGATAATCTTAATAGATGTGACAGTCTGGATAGGAATAGACTTATGGGGCAGGATAAAGTAAGGCCATCCTTAACCGGGAAAATCATAACTTTAGTTTTGTTAATGAACATGTATGAATAAATTACTAATAAAGTAATGAGTTTGTTGAATTTTAAGCTCCTTATGTGTTAGTGCTAGTTACACACATCCTGTTGGTTCATGGTTGCAAGTTCATAGAAACATGATGGCAGATAAAGGCCAAATGGCCCATCTAGTGTGCCCATCCGCAGTAACCATGATCTCTTTTTCTCTCCAAGAGATCCCACGTGCCTATCCCAGGCCCTCTTGAATTTAGACACAGTCTCTGTTTCCACCACCTCTTCCGAGAGACTGTTCACGCGACTACTACCCTTTCCGTAAAAACGTACTTCTGGGAGACTGTTCCACGCGTCTACCACCCTTTCTGTAAAAACGTACTTCCGAGACACTGTTCCATGCGTCTACCACCCTTTCCGTAAAAACATAATTCCTCGGATTACTCTGGTGCCTATCACCTCAACTTCATCCTATGCCCTCTCTTTGCAGAGTTTCCTTTCAAATGAAAGAGACTCGACTCATGCACATTATATTCATGCTAATTATCATTCTTTTTCATGAGTTACAGAGCAAAACAGAAATATATCTCCGGGGAAGTATAATATCTCCGGGGAAGTTCCCCGTGCCCCTTCTCTTTTCTTCTGTTACAGTAGAGATCAATTGCTGTGGTACAAACTAAAGGGGGCACTTTACTCCACTTGTGAAAGAGGAGGAGCTGAAAGATGTGATTCATATTCTTCTGCAACAGTTTGCAAGCACAGATTGATCACCTACCATACAGACTCCTGTGTTTATTAACAGAAAGAAGATTATCCAAGTAAGAACCTAATCTTTCATTCAATTTTCAAATACTACAGGCAGTTGGAATTGCCAGCCAGTTCTTCAGTGATTTTGTTCAGTGTTTTATTTTTAAATGCTGAAGTTTTTACACACTTTAAGATGCTTTAATATATGGTAATCGTAAGCCTTTTACCATTAAGAAAAGAGAAGATAAAGCTATTTTCTAGAAACTTATCTATCTGAAGTACAGATTTTTGTCATTGTTTTTATAATTGCAAGGACACAACTTGTCAGAAAGTAGGCTTGCCTGTTCACAGCCTATTGCTCATTCCTTGCTTTCTTTCTTGCCTGCAGGAATACCTGAACAAGCACCAGAACTGGCTATCTGGCTTATCCCAGCACACAGGCTTGGCCATGGCTACTGAGAGCATCCTGCATTTTGCAGGTTACAATAGACAGAACACGATGCTAGGGGTGAGTGCTAAGCCCCAGCTCACCAAGTGCTGCCATTCTAAAATCTGTCCACTGTCACTTCCATTTTTAAAGGACTAGAGAGAACTGGATTCCTAAAGAGCTGGATTCCTAAAAGCACTCAGGGGCCCTTCTATAATTTGGCACCAAGGTGGAAGAGGGAGTGCAGTTTTAGAAAGACACCTAAGAACCTATGTGTCTTTATAAAATATGCTTTTAAATTGCCAACAAGGGTGTGCTGAAAAGTTCTCAACCCAACCAAGAAGAGAATGACATGGATATGGTTCAATCAATGATCTGAAACAATGTTAAAACAGAATTGTGTATCTGCAAATTGGCACTTAATGAAATAAGATAACACTCTTTTCAGCTATAGTGATAAAATAAAGCTCAGAATTTAGGAAGTTGTTTGGTTGGACTGAGAACTTTTCAGCATCACTCTAGATGTCTTTCTAAAACTGCATCTAATAAGCTTTTCCTTAGCATTCTCACCAGACTGTTCTAGGACCTGTGAGCTATGTCTTTCAATCAGCAGATGGAGACAGAAGCATAAAAGAGATCTGTGTGCTTCACCCTTTATCCATTAGGCACAATGCTTAGGGTCCATGAAAAATATTTAAAAACATTTTTAATCAGAATAAAAATTAAGTAGAAGTTATTTATTTTCATGCTTTGCCTTTTGGTCCTGAAAATATATACAATAAATAAAATACAAATCAAATATACATGCAATTCAAATTAAAAGCTCAGCCATATATTAGATGTCTTGGAGGAAGGGGCCCATGAAGGTAAAAGTGCCTAGAGCCCACAAAAGTCATGATATGGTCCTGCCTGTATAGGCTCTGTATAGTATGAGATCACCAGTATTTCTCTATGACAGGCTATCCATGCCATTCCTTAACTGATTGATGGAATAACATGGCAAACTGAGCTGGATGTACCTTTTCAGCAAATTTCAGCCCCAGATTTGATATCAGCTGAAACTGAAGGAACCAGTTTTGGTCACCCCTTAGACCATTCTTGATCCTTCTCAGCTTTGCTACAAGGTTTTGAAGAAGAGCCAGCCTAGCCTCACTTATTCTTTTAAGCGTATCCAGTAGCGGTTCAAATTTTTTTTTTTTCAGAGGAAAGGGATGGGACTGAGATTTGATATATGCCTTCCTGTGGTTACAGTCAAAGTAGTTTACAGATTATATACAGATGGGTTAAGTGACTTTCCCAAAGTCAGAAGGAGCTGCAGTGGGAATTAAACCCAGTTCCCATGGTTCTCAGGCTACTGCACTAAGCATTAGGCTACTTCTCTACGCTTTTCTATTTATTTCTTTTATGGGACTTTGTTGCTTCCTTGGGATGGGATACTTGTCTTAACAGAAGTGAAGGATGTCTTTTTAGGAATTCAGTAGTCTTCTGTTTTTTTGGCAATTTACCTGCTGTCCTCAGAGGATCATTGGAATAATTTTCATACATTATAATAACTTATGAAATAACCAGGACCAGAAGTAAAGGCTGTCAGAGGGAGGTATGGAGCTAAGAGAGACATGTCAAGTTTAAATGTCAGTATAGTTCCCTGAAAGTCTACAAGCTGTAACATCATGTCCAAGGAGCCAGAAGATGTGTACGAAAGGTCAAACTGGGTCAGAGCACTGGTCCATTTCATTCAACATTCTGCCTCACATTGCTGAGCAATAATTTTCCTTATTATATACTGTTTCAAGATTATAGTAAAAGATTATATAATGACTAGTCTTATAGCCCGTTACATTAACGGGTGCTAGAATATATGTGTGTGTGTCTGTCTTTATTTCTTTCTCTCTCTCTCCTTAGCTGCTTTCTTTCTTTCTGTCTTTCTTTTTCCTTGGCTGTCCATCACCACCCCTTGCCTGCTCCCCCTGTCCATTCTCCCTTCCTTTTACCTCCCCTGTGTCCACCACCACCCCTTCAGTGCTCTCCTTATGCAGCAGCAGCCCTTCTCCCTTTGTTTTACCTCCCCCCTGTCCAGAAGCACCTCTTTCCTTCTCCCCCTGTCCAACATTAGGCCTCCGTTCCTTTTTCTTCAGCCCCCTGTCCATCAGCACCTCTCTCCTTTTCCCCCTGTCCAGCAGTAGGCGACCCTTCCTTTTTCTCCCCCCCTCCTTCTTATCCCTATGATACACTTACCTTGCTCTGCCCCTGATCAGAGGATCCCGACAGCCGCCCAGTTGCATCCATTGGAAAAGTTCCCTCTGCCGCATCCCGCACCCCTCCTGACGCGACTCCCGTTGTCTTTCTTTCTGTCTGTCTCTGTCCCTGGTCCCTTTGTCTTTCTCTGTATCTCCCTGCCCCTGTGTCTTTCTTCTTTTCTTTCTATCTCCCTTCCTTCCTCTGTCAGTCTGTCCAAAGCAGCATTCCCTCCCCCCACACCAGTTCCCTGCAGCAACATTAGCGTTTCCTCTACCCCCCTTCCCCTTCCTGCGGTACAGACTACGAACCTGGCGATTCCAGCGTGTGCAGCAGTCTTCACACGCTGCTTTGGGCCCTTCTACTGGCCTGATTTACTCTGGCACGTCACTAATGACATCATCAGAGACGCGGCAGAGCAAATCAGGGCAGTAGAAGGGCCTGAAGCAGCGTATGAAGACTGCTGCACACTCTGCTTGAATCGCCAAGGTAGTCGGATCCGCGGGAAGGGAAGGGAAGGGGGGCAAAGGACTTGGGTCCCGATCCGGGGCGAAAAGTTGCTGGGCTCCTTGGTGGGGGCGCTGAGCAGCCGTGATCCCTCTCCTCCGAGACACCCCCCCGCCCGCCCACTCGCTGGAGGAACAGAGATCGGCGGCTGGCTGCGGTCCCGGCTTGTGGAGGCATCGGCGGCTGGTGACGTAAGTGCGCATGCGCACTCTTACCTAAGGTGCTCTACATCTCACGGAAAACGGATGCACGCAGATGGGAGTGCGCATGCGCGGCCTAGCATTTTATTATATTAGATACATTATATATATAGTAATATATGAAGGAATATCAAGTGTGTACGTAATGAAATTGTATAAATTTAAGTGGTACACTTGTTGTTATATGAAAAATGAATAAAAAACTTAAAACAAAAAAAATAATAATAATTTTTCTTACAGTTTCCTTTTTTGAAGGCTGTACATAATGGTACCCGGTTCATAGTCAGATCCATGCAAGACAAATGCGCGCAGTCAAATGCACAGATTTGACTTGCCACCATGGTACCCCAGCTGCCACTATCCTGGTCACTCTTCTGGCAGGAAGCCATGAACATTCTGACCTTGTTAAATGGGCAGGCTGGTTGTAGTTTGGCAATTGGAAGCAACTGAGTGCCTTATTATCTCTTCCTCAGGTGACCCAGCTGACTGAAAGGCCTGCCTGTGTCAAGAAAGACTACTCCAATTTCATGGCATCCCTGAACCTGCGCAACCGCTATGCTGGTGAGGTAAGGCATGCAGTTAATCCCTAAGGTGCCAATTTCATAACAGGGCATCTAAAAAAACCCAAAAAGAACTTCTATAAAATTGCACAGTCCTATATCCCCCTGAAAAATAGGCACTAGGGAAGAATGCACTGCCTTCTATGTAATCTGCACTTAAATGTTCCGCATGCACAGTTGCTGTGGAAGTGTGTTTTATATAAAATGCAGATACACAGGGTAGAGTAATTGTACATAGGTGCACCTTTTTTGGAGCAGGTATAAATGCGTACATGAGCATATGTGTGCTGCAAGTGCTGGTTCTGGAAGTTATGTTGCGTTCATAGAATAGGAATGATCCAGAAAGACTGCATCTAGGATGGATGACCTTTCAACCTGCCCCACCATAGAAGCTGGTGTTAGAATGTAATCAATGCAAAAGAAACTAGTGTGAACTTGCGAGTGAAAAGTGTAGTCCGCATCCCCCCGGTGATAGGTGCAACAGGCATCAACAAGATCCAATTCGCGCATGAGAAAGTTGACCACTTTATAATCATGCCCGGCTCGCAGCGGTCTCAGAGGTTTGCAGTCAATGCTAGGGTTACTAACCATGTTAAAGTCTCCCGCCAAAATAATCTGGGTAATTGGGGAAAGTTAAAATAGTCCCCAAGAGCTTCGAGAAAAACAAGTGAGAATACACATTTGGGGTATAAATATTGCACAAGAGGGTGTTGTGGGCTTCGAAAGCCAGGGCCTTATGAATCAGGATGGCTACACCCCTTTGGTGGGAGCATCTTTTTAATCAATGTAAACTGCATAGAACTTCACAGTCCTGCGGTATATAAACTGTTGTTATTATTATTATTATTATTGATATAGGTGCTTTTACGCATGTAAAATAGATTTTATAAACATAAGAAAATAAGAGTTACCATACTAGAACAGATTGAAGGTCCATTAAGCCCAGTATCTTGCTTCCAACAGTGGCCAATTTAGGTCACAGATTCCAAAAGAGTAAAGCAGATTTTATGCTATTTATCCTAGAAATAACCAGTGGCAGAAAAAGATTTATAAAATAAGCAGGATTGCTAGAACATACATAAGCACATACATGCACAAATTTATGCCTACCTCAGAGCAGGTATAATATTATGTGTAAGCTTTCGTGGGGTTATTTTAAATGGTGTCTCTATAAAAACAAAAATTTATAAGCTTGAATTGCTTGTGTTGATAAGAGATTTATGGGGGAATTCATCAAGCAGAGTTGGGGGCTTAACGTGCGTTAAGGGAATTAGGGTATGCTAAATTCTAAAGCCCATTTTATACCTGTGGGCTTTTGGGCCCAAGTCGGATTGCCTGTCAATCATTCAAGGGCGCTGATTACAGAATCGTGGCTTTGGGGGAGTCCCTACAGCTCAGCTGATGGGGGAGGGGGATGAATTCCCCTGCCATGATCAACTGAACCAGCTGCCACAGACAGAGATTCCCCCCCTACAAACTGTCAGGAAGGATGCCCACTCCCTCCTACCGAAACCCCCGAAACAACCCCTGGCAGGAGGGATGCCCAATCCCTCCTGCCAAAACCCTGAAACAATCCCCGGCAGGAGGGCTGCCCAATCCCTCCAGCTGGCACCCCCCACACAACATCCCCTGCAGGAGGGTTGCCCATTCCCTCCTGCTGGCACCCCCACAAACACATGACCCCCCCAAACAACCCCCCTCCCTCCAAAACGTACCAGGATCCACCCCCCATACCTTTATTTGCAAGTCTGGCTGGAGGGATGCCTACTCCCTCCGGCCAACAGGCCCACCTCTTCAGAATGGTGGGCCTTCTCCTTCCTGGTGTGAACTGGGATGCACCGGGGAGGGACTTAAGGCTCTGATTGGCCCAGGCGTCTAAGGTCCCTACCATAGGAGGCACCTGGGCCAATTGGAGTCTTATCTTCCTTCCAGCGCATTCTGGGATGCACTGGGAGTGGTCTAAGACTCCAATTGGCCAGATCCCTAAGGCCCCTCCCATGGGAGAGGCCATAGTGATCTGGCCAATCTGAGTCGTAGGTCTCTCCTAGTGCATCCCAGACTGCACTGGGGATGGAGGCCTAAGACTCCAGTTGGGAGGGGCCTTAGGCACCTGAGCCAATCAGGGCCTTAGGCCAGGGATGTTAGGAGGGGTGCTGACAGGAGGGAGTGGACATCCCTCCTGCCGGGGATGTTGCGGGGGGTGCCAGCAGGAGGGAGTGGGTTTCTCTAGCCGAGGATTGTTTCGGGGGTGGTGGCAGGAGGGATTGGGCATCCTGCCTGTTGTGGGGGGTATCTGTCTTCTCCCCTCTGGTTTTAAATCTAAGCCACTCTATTTATTCCCTGACCTAATCTGCTCTAATGGGTAACAGTACTACATGCATATTGCACACATGATTTGAGTGTTACTCCTTGTATTCTGCAGGTTGCTGGAATGATTCAGTTTTCGGAGGCTACTGGTCGCTCATCAGACGTGAATAAGCTGATGATAAGACAGCTGAATGATGCTTTGGAGTGCAGTCAGCCGGATTCATACACTCAAGCCATGTTTAAACTGACAGCGATGCAAATCAGCAGCAAAGGTAATCTGCATCTCTCAGCATGCAAGTACAAGAGACCCAATCAGAAGTCAGTGGTTCCCCAGACTAGATTACCTCGTTTTCAGGAAATAATTTAACTGATAATTTAAAGAGTGGAAAATTCCTTACTAATAATGGTCACATTATAATAACCCCAATCCCAAAAAATCACAGTGTGTCTAACATTAATAACTAATTACAGACCAGTAGCATCCATTCCATTTTTTGTAAAAATTCTGGAAGGGTTGGTCCATTTTCAATTAATGGAATATCTTACTCAATTTTCCCTTTTACATGAATCTCAATCTGGTTTTAGACCTTTATTTAGTACTGAGACAGTAATCATGGCTATTTTGTTCAGTAAGGGCCTTAATGCCTTGATCATGCAATTTGATATGAGCTCTGCATTTGATTTAGTGGACCATAGGAAATTGTTACAATGCTTGGACGCTACTGACATCAAAGGAGAGGTGTTAGATTGGTTTTGAGGTTTTCTTATGTCTCGTACCTATCAAGTTCATTTTAATTATGATCTTTTTGACACTTGGAGTAATCCATCAGGTGTTCCGCAAGGTTCACCATTATCCCCACTGCTCTTTAATGTTTATATGTCATCGTTAGGTGCACAATTGTCTCAGTTGGGGATAAAGTTATTTAGTTACGCAGATGATTTTATGATCATTATTCCATTTGCTACCTCTTTCTGAAATTATTCCTAAGGCAATAGAAGTATTGGTTTTGATGTAGCAATGGATGACTGAATTCAGACTGAAGCTTAACTCAGAAAAAACGAAATTCTTTGTAGCTTCACCTCATCCGTTTGATACTAAAACAACATTATTGTGTTTCAATAAATTTAGCTGTCCCATTCAATCTACTATTAAGGTTCTGGGTATAATACTGGATCAGGGTTTGACAAGGAAGGACCAAGTGGATTCTTTGGTTAGAAAAGGTTTCTTTACTCTTTGGAAGCTTCGGTCCATTAGGGCGTATTTTGAGGCTTTATCATTTAGAGTTTTGGCGCAATCTCTCATATTGAGTCAACTTGACTACTGCAATATTGCATATTCAGCAATTTCTCAGAAGAACATGCAACGATTGCAAATGGTGCAAAATGCAGCGGTCAGGTTGATTTTTGGGTTGGGTTGAAGAAATACGATACCTTCTTATCGAGTGCTGCACTGGTTGCCAATGGAGGCACGTGTGAAGTTTAAGTTTAGCTACTTTTGTTTTAAGGTTTTACTCGATTTAGCTCCTAAATATACTGTATAACTGAGCTCTTCTTCTTTGCAACCAATAAACATAAGAGAAGCTCACATTTGCATTTTGTTTTTCCGCCTGTTAGAGGATGTAAACTTAAAAACATCATCAACATCTTTTTCATATCAGGCAGCAACATGGGGCAAAGATTTAGAACAACTGCTTCTGCTTACTGATACTTACGGGGAATTTAGAAAACATCTAAAAACATATCTGTTTTTGAAATATTTAGGTAGCTGATTTGTAAGAATTTTATTATGCATTCCTCAGATTTTTTAGGGTATTAGCTATTGGTCTCTAATATTCTAGTTCTTTTTAGTTGATTGTATTCTTTTTAATAATAATAATAATAATAATAATAAAAGTTTATATACCACAGGAACGTAAAGTTCTATGCGGTTTACAATAGTTAAAAATACTACAAATTGAGTAAAACTTACAAAATTAAAAACTAGTAACTAAAAACCGTAGCCTTTTCAGGACCAAGGGACATATTTGTCCCATAACTTTAAAATCCTATAAATTTTGATTGGGATAGTCTACAGTTCTAAATTTGATATGTACGGATTCCATATGATACTACCTTTATGTAAACAAACTGGTTCCGACATTCATTCATTAGCGTCGTTGCTAGATTGACGAGAAGATTCACTTGCCACACTGTCCATAAGCCAGAAGTGTGATTTTTTTAAATAAAAATAATGATATTTCACAAAAAAAATCAATTTTTTGGCATCTGCAAGCCCTTTTTACCATAAAAATGTCGTCAAAACCACAAAAATTGGCCTACGATCCTTATGGTCCTGAAAGGGTTAAAGATCAGTTATTGAATAAGATTTTGCAAATCAGTTACCTAAGTACTTCAAGAACAAATATGTTTTTAGGTGTCTCCTAAATTCCTCATAAGTATTAGTAAGCAAAAGCAATTTTTCCAAATCTTTACCCCATAATGCTGCCTGATTGTAAACCGCATAGAACTTTACGGCCTTGCGATATATAAACTGTTATTATTTTTGTTTTCCAATTCTTTATTCATTTTTTCATCTTACATCAAGTATACAATATTACATCAATTGAACTTATACATATCACTTGAATTTCTTCCTATTATCATTTTAAAAACATAAATTTACTCCCTCCACCATCCACCCTTCCCACAGATATTGTAATCAAAAATATCATATAAACATTACATTCATAATTATTGATTAAACCTTTAATATAACTATATACCACCCCTTCCCCTAATTATAAATGTACTTTCAGTGTATAAAGGCGTCTAATCATTACAATAAATTATCAATGGCCCCCAAATCTTTTTAAAATTATTATAATTTCCTTTTTGTATGGCAGTTGTTCTTTCCATTTTGTATATATGGCACAATGAATTCCACCAGAAGGTGTAATTAAGTCTAGTATAATTTTTCCAATTCTTGGTTGATATGTTGAATAGCGACTCCTGTTATTATAACTGTTATTATTATTATTAAACTCTGTTAAGCTGACTGTGGCCTGTTGGATTAAGGCAGTGAGATTAAGACACGCTCATTCACTGTTAAAGGTAATTTTGAAACGGGGTACTTACTGTAGGAACTGCTTATGGCCCTTATTTTAAGCCTCGTCTATAAAGAAAAGTAGGCACCTATTTTACGTTACAGAATACCAGTACAAGTGGTAGAATACATGTATAATTAATGAAATACCTGTGCATGAATAATACTAGTTTGGCTTCTGCCCAAATCCACCCACACACACACCCACCATTACCAAAATCTGTGCAAACAAAGCATGGCACACATTTTTTCCACTGTCGGTATTCTATGAGGTCACTTTTTTGCTGTCCAAACTTTATCCAGATACTTTATCTGGATAACAGACCAAATATTGCTGCTCTTCATATAGCTCAGCTCTATGCCTCTGCACTGTCCAGATAGAACCAAGGCAGCCCATGGATAGCACAAGCTAGGGGAATTATCCAGATAATGACTGCTGTTATTAAAATAAGTCCTATGTTTTTGAGTGTATGCTTTATAGGCATATATTCTTGGGTAATTTTGCAAATTACCTCCTTTAATACCCTGGTTCAAGGAGAGGGGCAGAATTTTGAAAAGGAAAGACATTGGTGTGTATTACACTGAGTCAGCATAGAGAATGTATCTTAAAATATATGTAAGGAATTTTATGTATATTTTAATGATGTACACCACCTAGAATCGGGAGAGAGTGCGGTATATAATTTTTTAAAATAAATAATTAAAGGGGTTGCGATGCAGTGCAATGTAGTACTTACAGAAATCATTTAGTCAGAGTTACAAATTCAGCTGGTGAAATAAGTCTTCAGTCTTTTCCAGAAAGATATGTAGATTCAAAATTGAACTGCCTGGCAAGGAAAATCTAATTGTAAAGATTGCTTATATCTAATCCTGGAAATGATTGTCAGTAAAGCAATCGATAATCTCCAGCCTAAGAAAGAGGTTATCAGTGAAGGTTACCATTAAGAATGTCATTTTACTGTTAACCCCAGTTATTAGCAACTAGGTCTCATTGAATAAAATAGGATCTGTAATAAAATAACACTTCTTAACGGTAGCCCACATTGATAACTATGCTCCCTAAATGTTACTGAACTGTCTCAGAAAGGTATACTATTTCTTTATGGCCACTAGCAAGCTGGACAGTATTAATTTGACACTTTGTCAGTACTTGCTGATCATCAGTCGTTTAATGCTGCTGGCTGTCAGTTTCTTGGGGATCCCTTCATTGAGACGTGTGTCTGTTTCAGATTGCGATGCCCAGCTTCTGCATCATCTATGCTGGAGCCCCCTGCGGATGTTTACTGAACATGGAGTGGAAACAGCCATCGCTTGCTGGGAATGGCTTTTGGCAGCTAAGGATGGGATAGAAGTGCCGGTATGGAGAATTAGATTTATAATTGATGATGAGCGGGCCTGAGCTTCTGAGCAGCTCACTGCTGTATTATCCATTCTGGTGAGGTACATTTTGTCACCGTCATCTGACTATAATTTGGTGACTTGTGTTCAGAATAATTAAAAATGTATAAATATTTTTCATACATCTATTCTGCAACACCCAAGTACAAGAACAAATTTACATTAACATGTAAAAATTATTCACTTATTGATATGCATGGAAAAGTCCATATTTTGGTGGTATTTGAGATCTCCAGTATGGAAGATTCACATTCATATGCTTTTTCTTCTTCACTTGATCTGCATGTGTTACTTGAACTTGCAGTATTTTACAAGCTCCAGTGATTGGGTCCCAGAAAAAACTCTCCCTTTTAATACTGACATGCAGTTGCTGTGAAGATTAATCAAAATTAAGCATTTTAAAAGTTAAAAAAAAGCATTTTGATTGTTTAAGTTATGTTGACATCCAAATCTATTGTGGCCTGATGCTCAGCCGGTCCAGTCAGCATATGAAGTTAACTTTACTTGTATATTTAGGAACACTATCTACGAGGGTAAATCAAAAAGTAAAGGCAAAATACATTTAATGGCTTCAATAGAAGTAAATGAGCAATTGAACATATGACTTTTCCACATAGTCCCCATGCAAGAAGACATATTTGTTGTATCGTTCAACCAGCTTCTGCATTTCTGCAAAGAATTTTTTTGGCAGCTCCTGAAGCCAGGTGAGAACCACTTCCTTTACTTCATCATGCTTTGTCTTTTGCTCTCTGGGTCGCAGTGATGCACCCATGTCTCATTGCTGGTGACAGTTCTCTCCAGATCTTCTTCATACCATCTCAGGAACTGGGTTGCAAACCTCCACACACTTTTGCTTGTGCAGATCAGTAAGCTGTTTGGGAACCCATCGTGTGCAGACTTCCCTGTATCCCGAGTCATCCTGCATTATGACAAATGCATATCCATAGCTGATATCCAAATGTGCAGCCAATCTTCTTTAAATCAAGGCATCTGCCCTATCAATGTGCTCTTGTGTTCGAGATGTTGATGGACACCTAGAACAACCATCAGTTACACCTGTTCTTCCCACTTTAAACCTTTTTACCCATTCATAAACCTTTTGTTGATTCATGGTGCTATACTTAGTCAATGTCTGATGGTGAATTTCCACTCCCTCAGCCCAAAGAAAGTGCACCACTGCACGTTCTTCGATGGTACAATCTTGTAATGGAGTGTCTATGTTTCTGATCTCATGGCTGTCACACGACTACAGGCCGAGTGCTGCACTGTGTGTTGACGAACTATCCAACAGGCAATGTACAAGTACATATGTTGCATTTCATCAGCTCTGTTCTGGTTATTGTATAATTTAACCCAGCAGCGGCAATTCTTATGTTCTTTACAATTGCCTTTAATTTTTGATTCTCCCTTGTAGTTACCATATATTCTTGAATATAAATCCATCCAAATTTAAAACGATAGAACATTTCCCCCTCTTTTTTAGGATAAAAATGTTAACTTGAATATAAACTGATAGGTTATATTTAAGTAGAAAATAACCCAACAAAAATAAGACCTCAGTGTTCCACTGAAACATAAAGGTCCAAAAACAACCACAAAAAAAAAAAGCGGAACTGATGTTCAGGATAAAACAAGTTTATTCTAAATTTCCAGAATTGTAAAAGTAGTCCAGATGTTACAAGGGTCCCTTGATTGGAGCTGACTTTAACATCTGGACTACTTTTACAATTCTGGAATGAATTTGGTTTTTCTTTATTGTCCCTCCAGACTGGCACAGAACAAATGGGTTTACGCTCCTCTGCCAGCAGGTGGAGAATGAGAACACATTGACTTTTGACAGTAGTACAAGTGGGCTGTGCAGTCCCATGTACAATCAGTCTGTTCTCAGTCTCCAGCAGATGAAGGTGGTAAGTCTGTGCAGTCTTTCCTCTTGTTAATTAGGGCTTCTTGAATCTGATTAGTGGCCTTCACTAGTTTTGTTCGCTTCCTTTTAGTCTGGCCACAGCTCCACGGACTTTCACCATGATTATGATGGTGGTGGTGGCAGCCTTGCACAAGGAGGGCATTTTGGTTCATCCATTCTGGATGACTGGTTGATTCAAGCGAAGTCTTTTCAGGAAAGCTCCCAGGTCACGGCTCAGGTAGTGTCTGCAGTCACTGGGCTAGGATGTCAGCCTTTCCAAAAGTCTGTTGATACATCTCAGTGCTTGGAGTATCTCAGAGTTCTCTTTGACACCAGCATGGGGAAGGTCTTCCTTCCCGCGGCCCGCATACTGAAATTGCAGTCGCAGATTCGCTCCTTGATGGATTGTTGTTGCCCTCTGGTGCAGGATTTCTGTAGGTCTTGGGTTCAATGGCGGCCTCCCAGGAAACGATCAGATGGGCTCGGGCTCACATGCACCCCCTTCAATATGCTCTTCTTTGGCAGTGATCTCCGCAGATTATCTTCTCTGTTACTGCTCCACAAATTTGGAATTCCCTGCCAATTTACTTAAGAAAAGAACATGATATTGATAAATTCAAGATTAATTTAAAAACATTCCTTTTCAAAGACGCTTTTGATCAATAAGTTTCACTCTTGAATTCAATAATGCTGTATTTGACAATTCATTTGAATTCCCAACCTTATGTTTTTCCCTGACCTTCTTTTCTATTATACTTTGTAGTTCATATCCCCTTTTCCTCTTTACTCATGTTTTGTTAAGTTTGTATATAGTTTATTTTATTTTAATGGTTATATATAAATTAATGTTTTATTTTTAATTTTAATATTGTAATTTTAATTATTTCCTTTTATGTATGTTCATCGCTTTGAAGCAAGATTAAGCGATTAATCAAAAATTTTAATAAACTTGAAACTTGAATACATGATCTGGACTCTCCAGTCGCACTTCGGAGGTTGGTTCATCACAGCCTTCACTGGTGGCTACAGTCTACCAATCTGGTTGAGGAAGTGAGTCTCGATCAACCATAGTGGACAGTGCTTCTCGCGGACACCAGTTTCCTCGGTTTGGGAGCCCAATATCTCAGTCACTTGGCTCAGGGCAGCTGGTTGCCGATAGAGGTTTACTGGTTGATCAATATTCTGGAGACCAGAGCCATTCGGTTGGTGTTAGTTTTTTTCCAGTTGTTGATGAAGGACAAGTCTGTCCAGGTTCTCTCAGACAATGCTATGGCAGTGGCTTACATCAATCATCAGGGGGGAACAAAGAGTCATCTGTTAGCGCAGGAGGCAGTTCTTCTCATGGAATGGGCAGAGGCTCACCTTTTGGACATCTCGGCTTCCCATAAAGCCAGAGTGGACAATGTCTAGGCGGACTTCTTCATGTGCTGGATCCAGGCGAGTGATGTCTTGGGCTAGAAGCTTTTGAGTTGATCGTTCAGTCATGGGGTTGGCTGGTCATGGACTCCATGGCTACGAGTTTCAACACCAAAGTGCTGAGGTTCTTCAGTCAGAGCAGGAATTACCAGGCCGAGGGGATGGTTGCTCTGATGCAGACTTGGTCGACGGGTGGCCTGCTGTATGTCTTCTGCTGTGGCCACGTGTGGGAAGAGTTATTTGTATTGTTTGACACACCGGCTGCATGATCCTGGTGGCGCCAGACAGGCCCAGATACCCGTGATACACAGATCTGGTTCATCTTTTCATGGCAAATCCTCTTCCTTTGCCCCTCTCGCCCGACCTTCTGACTTAGGGTCTTACGGCTTGGCTCTTGAAAGGGAATGCCTATGTAAGAAAGGATATTCAGATAAAGTGATCACCACCACTCTATTGGGTTCTCAGAGACTTTCCACCTCTCGGGCTTATGTGCGCATTTGGCATCTTTTTGAAGAGTGGTGTTCTGCTCATGATATAGTTCCCCTTTGCGTGTCTTTGCCTCAGGTCTTGGAGTTTTTGCAGGATGGCCTGGAGCAGGGCCTTGTCTGGTCCTCCCTAAGGGTTCAGGTTTACGGTCTTGTCTTCTTTATGCGGTACATGGTCGATGTTTGGCCTCTTCTCCTGATGTGATTCATTAGAAGCGGGAATGCAAGATCAAAAGGATGCTTGTTGTGGAGAAGTTTGATTAAACAATTTAAAGTACAGTAATTTAAGAGCTGATAACTAAAGACCAGAATAGACAGTATTGCAGTAATCCAAGTACGATATTAATCAAAGATAGAATCAAAGTACAGAGAGAACATAAGAACATAAGAATTGCCGCTGCTGGCTCAGACCAGTGGTCCATCACGTCCAGCAGTCCGCTCATGTGGCGGCCCTCTGGTCAAAGACCAGCGCCCTAACTGAGACTGAGACTAGCCCTACCAGTGAACGTCCTTGTTCAGCAGGAACTTGTCTAACTTTGTCTTGAATCCCTGGAGAGTGTTTTCCCCTATGACAGCCTCCTGAAGAGCATTCCAGTTTTCCACCACTCTCTGGGTGAAGAAGAACTTCCTTACGTTTGTACAGAATCTATCCCCTTTCAATTTTAGAGAGTGCCCTTTCATTCTCCCTACCTTGGAGAGGGTGAACAACCTGTCCTTATCTACTAAGTCTATCCCCATCAGTACCTTGAATGTTTCGATCATGTCCCCTCTCAATCTCCTCTGTTCGAGGGAGAAGAGGCCCAGTTTCTCTAATCTTTCGCTGTATGGCAGCTCCTCCAACCCCTTAACCATCTTAGTCGCTCTTCTCTGGACCCTTTCGAGTAGTATCGTGTCCTTCATGTACGGCGACCAGTGCTGTATGCAGTACTCCAGGTGAGGGCGCACCATGGCCCAGTACAGCGGTATGATAACCTTCTCCGATCTGTTCGTGATCCCCTTCTTTATCATTCCTAGCATTCTGTTCACCCTTTTCGCCGCTGCCGCACATTGCGCGGATGGCTTCATCAACTTATCGATCAGAACTTTCAAATCCCTTTCCTGAGAGGTCTCTCCAAGTACCGTCCCGGAAATCCTGTATTCGTGCATGAGATTTTTGTTACCGACATTCATCACTTTATACTTGTCCACATTGAACCTCATCTGCCATGTTGATGCCCATTTTTCGAGCCTGATTATGTTACGCTGTAGATCTTCGCAATCCCCCTGCGTCTTCACTACTCTGAATAACTTCGTGTCGTCTGCAAATTCTATCACCTCGATTGTCATACCTATGTCCAGATCATTTATAAAGATGTTGAAGAGCACGGGTCCAAGCACCGAGCCCTGCGGCACCCCACTGATGACGCTCTTCCAGTCTGAGTATTGTCCATTTACCTCCACTCTGTTTCCTATGCTCCAGCCAGTTTTTAATCCATGTGAGTATTTCACCCTCGATTCCATGGCTCGCAATTTTCCGAAGTAGCCGTTCATGCGGATCCTTCTTGAACGCCTTCTGAAAGTCAAGATATACAATGTCGACCGGGTCTCCCTTGTCTATCTGCCTGTTTACTCCCTCGAAAAAGTGCAGCAGGTTTGTTAAACAGGATCTGCCTTTGCTGAAACCGTGCTGGCTGGTCCTCATCAGCCCGAGAGAAAAAGGGCTGATAAAGATGTAATCATGCAGATTCTGTACAAGGCAAAAAATATAGAACAAAAAAACAAAGTAAGTTTCGTATTTGAAAGAGAATAGAACCCAAAGTAATTGATTAAATTTGATAGGCTGCCCAGAAATAGAGGGGGGAGATGCAACATATGGCCAATGTTGAGAAAGTGAGTAGCTTCACTTGTCATATTTAGAAGCAGGAGATTGTCTTTCAACCATGTAGAATCAACTGAAAGACAGGAGTTAAGATGGCCTATGGATGAGGAGGAAAAGAATGAGGGGCAAAGTATTTGCAAGTCATTGGCATAGCAGTGAGGACTACAGCCTTGGAACTGTATAATTGTTAACAAAAAGCCAAGAAAAATATTGCACAAATTTAATGAAAAATAGATCCTTCAGGAATGCTACAGTTAATCATGTATGACAGGGGTGCCCAACTCTGGCCCTTGATGCCATAATCCAGTCGGGTTTTCAATATTTCCCCAGTGAATTTGCATGAGATCTATTTGCCTGCAATGCTTCCATTGTATGCATATTGATCTCATGCATATTCATTTGGGAAATCCTGAAAACCTAACCTGACGAGGGCTGAAGTTGGGCACCCATGATGTATAAAGTAAAAAAAGAAAAGAACCACTGTTCCTGGAAGGTACGATCTGACAGAAAAAAACTGATACCAGTATAGGACAAGGCCAAAGAGACCGAAGATATGTAGGTGAGCTAAGAGGAGTTTATGGTCAACAAGGTCAAATGCAAAAGAAAGGTCTAGTGATACAGAAGATTTCTGGTCCAAGGATGATGATAATTCATTATATGTAGTGTTTTTTGTGCTATGGCCTCATTAGAAGAGGGCCTTATGCGGATGCAAAGTTAGAGATTTTCCAGAAAGAGAAGCAAATGTGAAAGTACAGTTTTATTAAAAATGTTAGAAAAAAAGGATAGATAAGTCATGGGGTAGAAAACAAGATGAAGTTTTTTCAACAGTGACAGAATGAGGGCATGCTTCCAAAGTGAAGGAATATAACCTAAAGTAAGACTTGAGGAGAGTAAGGGAAGGGCAATGGGGCCAAGTTGAGTAGTCATGTTTTTGACCATGCGTGCTGACTAGAGATTCTTTACAGAGGAAGTTGAGATAAGGGACTGTAGAGCTTCATAACTGATTGAAAGCTCCATGAGCACATTACTACTGTCCTTTGGCTCACACTTTGGAATTCAGTTCCACTGAAAAGCTGTAAGACTTAGCTCATTACTGAAACATTTATAGAAATTATTTTGGCAGTTTCTGCTCATTTATTCCTGCTGGAATCCACAGTGACTGGATAAGCTCATGGCCCTGACAATGCCACAGTAGAACTGATATACCATGGTCTAGGATAGTTGATTGACTGAGGTTAATTTTTCGTTCGTACTCTGATGTTGAATGCTAGCTTGTTTGCATTCTAAAAAGTTCCTGTAGCTTTATGTAAAGCAAAGAATAGAGAAAGTGGTCATACATTACAGATAGCAAGATTTAGCTAAAATTTGGTATCCTAAAGCCTTGTGTCACCTTGGCTGGCAGATGGCTATCAGTGATGGTTGTTTATGAAGCTGGATGAGAGTATTATGAGGAGATCATCTTGACAGTACCTTTTTTTCCACAGTTTATGCGGGAGATGGCCGGAGCCTGGCAGATGACAGTGGAACAGAAATTCGGCATATTCTCCGCAGAACCGAAGGAAGCCGATCCCCTGGCAGCATCAGAGGAGAGCCAACCAAAGCCCTGCCCCCCAGAGGTCACACCACATTATATCTGGATAGAGGTCAGTAAAACACAACAAGGTTACAAGCCACTTATCCATGGGTGGGAACATTTGCTGTAAGAGGTAAGGGAGATTTCTTTATCGTCCCTCCAGACTGGCACAGAACGGATGGGTTTATGCTCCTCTGCCAATAGGTGGAGACTGAGAACAATTGATTTTTGGGAGTGGTACAAGTGGGCTGTGCATTCTCATCTACAATCAGTCTGTTCTCATTCTCCAGCAGGTGGAGGTGGTAAGCCCTTGCAGTCTTTCCTTTTGATAGTTAGGGTCTGTTGGATCTGATTAGTGGCCTTTTACTGTCCCTTTTTTGCAGTCCGGACAGAGCTTGGGGGTCCCTTTCAGGGGTCTGTCTGACATCGGGGGTGCCACACTTGAATGAGTCCCTCCCCCTATTTCCCCTACCTCCCCAAATTTATTTTCCTTTGAAGTGCTTCAGCTGTACACCTTGCCACAGTTCAGGCAAAGACTACAGCTTTGAGTACCTGTGGGGTCTGCCCTCTTGTCCATTAAACTTTTTTTGCTTTGTAAAAAAAAGAAAAAAAGTCCTGAGGCAGCTGTTCTGGAAGGAAGGTTTAAATTAGCTTTAATTGCTTTCTTTTTGAAACTGGCAGTTTTTCCTTTGGTCTCCTGTGCATTTGCATTGAGCACTTTAAAAAGCATGTGGCCGGTTTGTGCGCAAATGCTTCAACCGCTTTGAGGGAAAATCTTTGTCGACTTTGGGTACCAGCATGCAGGGATCCCCTTCACGTGTGCACCGCTCATCGGTTGTGGGCAGTGGGGAAGCCCTGGCTTCCCCTTCTGCCCACACAGGGATTTTCCCAGCCGCCAATGGTCAGGGAAATAAGGTTTCCCTTGCCACCGATAGTGCTGGGGATTCCCTTACCGCTTCAGCGGCTGCTGCTTGCTGTTCTGATTTAACAGCTGGGTCTATTCAAGCCTCTTTGCCACTACAGGCTTCGGGAGACAGTTTTTTGGTGGGCTTTTCCTTCGTTTTGAAGGGCAACTGCACAATTTGCCTGTGGCTTCAGGTAACCTTCATCCTGTTTTGGAAAGACAGAAACAGGTCCTAAGTATTTCTTATGCTCCTGCAGGGAGTACTGTTTTGACACTTGGGTGGGGGAGTACTGTTTTGCCACCGGGGGGGGGGGTATTGCCATGAACAAGGCTTACCATATGTACTCGAATATAAACCGAGATTTCTTGTCCAAAAAAATGGCCAAAAATGGGGGTCTTGGTTTATATTCAAGTCTCTCATCTCTCCATGCCACCCAATGCCTGCATTTTTCTTCAATCCCACCCTATTCTGCTGCACTATTCCTCATCATTGCCTCCAATCCCCTCATAACAACCGACATTTCTTTGTGAATCCCACTCCCCCTGACTCCAACCCCAATGTCACAGCAGCCAACATTTCCCACCTCCAACCTCCTCAGCAACCAACATTTCTTTCCAACTCCCCTCAACTACAATGCCACCGCCACAGCAACAAACATCCCCCCTTCCTCAATCATCCGATAATCAACTCTTCACTTATCAACGGTTGCTGGGGTTCCCCAACACTGACACCAGCACAGCAGCCAACATTTCCTGCCTGCAACCCCATCGCAGCAACCAACATTTGTTTACAACCCCCCCCCCCAGTTCTAACGCCACCACAACCAATATCCCCCCCCCCCCGATCATCCTATAATCAGTTCTTCACCCTGTGGCTTCGGGGTTGGTTGGCAAATATGGCCAAGTCTAAGCTCAGTAAATTTGCTTTTCGGAGCTCCTTTCTCTATGGGGAGGAATTCGATAAGCTTGTTCAGGCCTTGAGTGACTCTAAGGTACCTCAGCTTCCGGAGGACCAACCTTGCCTGATGTCTCAGGGTAGCGCCACCTGTGTCAAATTGCATGATTTTTGTAGGTATTGCCCTGACCTGGACTCGGCTTCTTTCCCTTCCAGAGGACGCTTCTTTCAGCGCATGCAGTCCTATCGAGGAGCCTGCTTGGTGGGGGGGGGGGGGAGGTTCCGCCCATCCAGCCCAATGACTAGTTTCGGGTCCTTTTCCCAGTTCTAGTAGGAGCCCGGTTGTGGGAGTTTTACTAGGGATGTACCGAGATCACAACAGATCAGTGGGTCCTAGAGGTGATTCAGGACAGCTATGTTCTCGAGTTTTACAAGACCTTGCCAGATCTTTTCCTTTCTTCTCCTTGTCAGGCAACTTGGAAGAAGCAGGTTTTTCGTCAGACGCTGCAAAGGTTGCTGGACCTCAAAGTGGTGGTTCCAGTGCCCCCTCAGTAGATTCACACCGGCAGGTACTCCATTTACTTTGTGTGCCCAAGAAAGAGGGGGTCTTTTCGGCCCATTTTGGATCGAAAAGGTGTCAACAGAGTGCTTCGGGTTCCAGCTTTTTGCATGGAGACCCTGAAATCTGTAATTCTCACTGTTCACATGGAGAATTTCTGGCTTCTCTTGACTTAATGGAAGCCTACCTGCATGTTCCAATTTGGGCCTTCCATCAACAATTCCTTCGCTTTGCAATTTTGGAAAAGCACTATCAATTTTGTGTGCTTCCTTTTGGTCTGGCCACGGCTTTGCGGACTTTCACTGAGGGTAAGGAAGTGGTGGTGGCAGCCTTTCGCAAGGAGGGCATTCTGGTTCATCCCTGATTGAATGACTGGTTGATTCGAATGAAGTCTTTTCAGGAGAGCTCCTGGGTCACGACTCGGATTGTGGAATTTCTACAGTCACTGGGTTAGATGGTCAGCCTGTCCAAAAGCCGGTTGACTCCGTCACAGTGCTTGGAGTATCTCAGAATTCTCTTCGACACCAGCTTGCGGAGAGTATTGCTTCTCGAGGCCTGGGTGTTGAAATTGTAGTTGCAGATTCGCTCCCTGATGGATTGTCGTTGCCCTTGAGCGCATAATTTTCTTCAGGTCTTGAGGTCGATGGCAGCCTCCCTGGAAGTAGTCAGGTGGGCTCGGGCTCACATGTGGGCCTCTTCAGTATGCTTTTCTTTGGTGGTGGTCACCACAGATTCAAAATCTGGACTCTCCCGTCCCTCTTCGGAGGTTGGTTCTGTGCAGCCTGCGCTGGTGGCTTCAGTCTTCCAATCTGGTTCAGGGAGTGAATCTAGATCAATCCCAGTGGACAGTGCTTCTCACGGACCCAAGTCTCCTCGGTTGGGAAGCTCAGTGTCTCAATCACTCAACTCAGTCCATCAGGTTGCTGGTGGAAGTGTCATGGTCAAGGAATATTCTGGAGACCAGAGCCATTCAGTTGGCATAAGTGGCTTTCCAGTCTTTGCTGGAGGGCATGTCGGTTCGGGTTCTCTCAGACAATACCATGGCAGTGGCTTCCATCAATCGTCAAGGGGGAACCCAGAGTCATCTGGTAGCACAGGAGGCAACTCTTCTTATGGAATGGGCAGCGGCTCATCTTCTGGGCATCTCGGCTTCCCACATAGCGGGAGTGGACAATGTCCAGGCAGACTTCCTCAGTCATCATGTGCTGGATACCAGTGAGTGGTGTCTCGTGCCAAGGTTCTTCAGTCAGCGCAAGGATTGCCAGGCCAAGGGGCTGGATGCTCTGGTGCAGGCTTGGCTGATAGACGGCCTGCTGTATGTCTTTTTTTTCCCTCTGTGGCCTCTGATGGACAGAGTTGTTCTTTACATTGCCCGGCACACAGGCCACGTAATCCTTGTGGCTCTGGACTGGCCCAGGCACTCGTGGTACGTAGATCTGGTTTGTTTTCTTGTCTGACTCAGGGTCCCATTCCCATGTTCAATCCGGGTCCCTTTTGTCTTAGCTTGATCCTTGAAAGGGAACGCATATGGCTTGGCTCTTGAAAGGGAACGCCTAAATAAGGAGTGTGTGGAGGAGTGTGTGGCACAGTGGTTGAAGCTACAGCCTCAGCACCCTGGGGTTGTGGGTTCAAACCCCGCACTGCTCCTTGTGACCCTGGGCAAGTCACTTAATCCTCCATAGCCCCAGGTACGTTAGATAGATTGTGGGCCCACCAGGACAGATAGGGAAAATGCTTGAGTACCTGATTGTAAAACCACTTAGATAACCTTAATAGGCGGTATATAAAATCCTAATAAAACTTGTAAAACTTTTAAGAAAGAATATCAGATAAGATGCTCTCCATTCTCTTGGGTTCCAGAGACTTTCCACATCTCAAGCTTATGTGCGCATTTGGCATCTTTTTGGAGAGTGGTGTTCCGCTCATGATGTAGTTCCCCTTCATGCATCTTTGCCTCACATCTTGAAGTTTTTGCAGGATGGCCTGGAGCAGGGTTCAGGTTGTGGTTTTTTCTTCTTTTCGTTATCTGGTCGGTGTTTGGCCTGTTCTCCAGATGTGATTCAATTCTTGAGAGTGGTGAAATTGCTCTGGCCTCCAGTTCGTCCTTCGGTTCCGGCCTCGGATCTCAATTTGGTTCTTTCCATGCTCATTCGTCCTCCTTTTGAGCCTCTCGGCTCGTGCACATTGAAGGAACTTACTCTTAAGGTAGTGTTCCTGGTGGTCATTACTTCCACAAGATACTTTTTCAAACTGCAAGCCTTTTCAATTAGGCCTTCATTCCTGGAGTTCTCTAAGGAGCGTGTTGTACTGCCACAAGTTCCCTTCTTTCTTCCGAAGGTGGTTTTGACTTTTCATGTCAACCAGTCTGTTGTCCTTCCGGTCTTGGGTAGTCAGGAAGACTCTTTGGAGCAGAACCAATTGTGCAAATTGGATGTCCATAGGGTCCTTCATGCTTATGTTCAGCGGACCCAGGAGTTCCGTTAGTCGGATCGTCTTTTTGTCCTTTTAGCAGGTCATTGTAAGAGGGACAGTGCTTCCAAGGATACAATTGGACAGTGGATCAAGGAGGTTATCGCTTCAGCGTACCTTCTTCAAAAGAGACCTGTTCTGAATTTTCTCAAAGTTCATTCCACTCAGGGTCAGGCAACCTCTTGGGCTGAGAGTTCTTTTGCCTCCGGTGAATATCTGTAAAGCTGCAGTTTGATCTTCTCTCCATTCCTTTGTTCGCCACTACCGTGTAGACATTCAGGCAAGTCGGGATGCGGTATTCGATGAGCGTGTTCTTGTGGCAACCCTTCGGGGATCCCACTCATGATGGGTACTGCTTTAGTACATCCCAATCATTCTGTGCTGGTCTGGAGGGACGATAAAGAAGGAAAAATTAGGTTCTTACCTACTAATTTTCTTTCTTTTAGTCCCTCCTGACCGGCACAGACCCCACCCTGTTGGTTTTTATTTTTATTTTTATTTTATTTGTCTTTATTTAACATCAAAGAAAATACCTTTGATAAGGAAAATAACAATATCCCATTAGGAAAATAGCACACATAATATAACATAAATTTGTACTATGATAATAGTCCACAATTAAGGAGAGAGACTCAAGCACAATCAAGGGTATTTGAATTACAAAGAAAAAGGAAACATATCAATATACTCATTAATACAGAGCAAATCAGTTGTATTATACTAAACGGTCTGGGCGGTGGTATCCGTTAGCATCTGTGAGGTTACGGAAGCAGCTTTACCCTCCAAGAAAAATTGTAATTGATCAGGTTCATAAAAGACATATCTATTGGTTTGATAATTAATACAACATTTACATGGAAAGCGCAGCTGAAAGGTAGCTCCTAAAGACAATACTGATTGACGTAGCATTAGAAATTTTTTCTGACGCAATTGAGTCCATTTAGAAACATCAGGAAAAACAGCTATTTTTGAACCATAAAATTCAACATTCTTGGCTCTAAAGAATGGACGAAGAACTGCTTCTTTGTCTTGTAAAAAAACAAAGGTCACAAGAAGTGTAGCCCTTACAGAAATTTCCGATTGTGAAGATTCCAAAATATCTGTAATATTTAATTCAGCAGGATGATTTTCTAAATCCTGTTTTGTTTCCTTAGGGATATTTAAATGGCTGAATCATTAGTAATTGTTTTGCCTAAGCCAAACAAAGATCCCACTTTGGTTTCGAACTACAGGCCTATTTTTTAAATAAATGTGGATAATAAGCTTCTGGCGAAAATTTTGGCTTTGCGTTTGTCTAAAGCTCTACCTTATATTATAGCACAGGTGTCAAAGTCGGTCCTCGAGGGCCGGAATCCAGTCGGGTTTTCAGGATTTCCCCAATGAATATGCATGAGATCTATGTGCATGCACTGCTTTCAATGCATATTCATTGGGGAAATCCTGAAAACCTGACTGGATTACGGCCCTCGAGGAGGGACTTTGACACCCCTGTATTATAGATATGCACCTGACTGGGTTTGTAGCTAAAAGACATTCCTCTAATAACTCCAGATTAGCGTTCCATATGTTAAATTTATCAAAAAATTTGGAAGAGCCGGCTTTTGCTGTTTCTTTAGATGCAGAGAAAGCTTTTGATAGGGTAGAATGGAATTTCATGTATCAAGCTTTAGATTGGTTTGGTATAGGTTCTGGATTTATACAAATGATTAAAACATTGTATAGCTTCCCTGTTGCAAGATTAAATATTAATAAATAGTATAATTTTTGCAATGGTGGTATAGATGCCTCCGAATACTTTAGAACTGAAGTTAGAAACTGTTGAAAAAGTTCCTTAGGTGATTGTAACCTGGAAACTGGAAAATTAGTTAGTCTTAAATTTAAGTTCCTATTTGCATTCTCCAGGTTCTCAATCTTTCTGGTCAACAATGCTTTGTCCTTAACCTGAAGATTAAAAGAATTTTATAAATCAGAAACCTGTTTTTCAGCTTTGTCTAATCTTTGGTCGTGATGTTGAATTTTTTCTTCTAAATTTTCAGTTGTAGTGAGGAAGTTGAAATAAAGTGGGAGCATACTGTATGAGCTGTATGTATGAGCTGTATGTATACTGTGGGAGCTTTCAATAGCCTCCCAGAGTGCCTCCATATCTATCACCGATAGTTTTTTCAATGGGCTCAGGAAGGAAGCAGGAACCTTTGAAGAAACTCCTACCGTTGAATCTATATTGAAAGTTCCACCTCCCGAGGCACCTTGAATTACATGTCCCCCAATCGCTGGCGAATGCTGTTAAAGATCCAGCGAGACTGAAACTGCCTCCGGGGTCAAGGTTGAGCTAGACAGCGCTGGCGAGGTTGGAACAGTCCCCGCTGCTTTCTGCTGCACCGTCAGCATCCCCAACATCATCCCAGGGCGTGGGGGAACTCCCGGATCAGCTGGGTTCAGCAAGACTTTGCTGGCTGAGATCGAGGTTGACCCCCCCCTCGATCAGCAAGAGCACCCTGTGCAACCGAAACAGCATAAGATGTAATTGATGTCTGGCACGTTAGCGATATGGCAGAAGAGGTAGGAAGACCACCCCTCTGTTTCCCTCTACGCTTAAGCATAATAAAGAGGAACGCTGAAGAAGGTAAAACTGTTGTTTTTTTAAGGTGTTTTTTTGCGAAGCTTATGGATTTTTCTGCGGGTCTTGTTGTCTTGGTTTTTGGAGAGTATAGTAAGAGCAGTAGTGTTTGGTTAGTGTGGCTTAGCTAGTAAACTATGGGGACACTTTGAGGGTTCTTGTTCTAATCAGTGTCCAACAGTGTTTCCCTGTCCAATCCGGACAATTACTTTGTCTTCTCCATATGAAAGTGGAGTTGGTGTGTTTATAGTTCACAGTTCTTAGTTAGTTCCTGCTTGGCTTTTTGTCAGACTGATTGTAGATGGACTGCACAGCCCACTTGTACTACTGCCAAAAGTCAATGTGTTCTCAGTCTCCACCTGCTGGCAGAGGAGCGTAAACCTATCCATTCTGTTCCGGTCTGGAGGGACTAAAAAAAAAAAAAAGAAAATTAGCAGGTAAGAACCTAATTTCTCAATTTATTGCATATTGTCTGTGGGAGATAATATGTTACATACATTTGAGGGTTGATTCTTAAGTCATGGCAACTACTTTTTTTATCTCTAAAATGCACCAACATTGTACAACTGATATGTACAGCACATGTCACACATTTTCAAACGTATGTATTAGATTTCCAGTGTTGGCACATTTTTGAGAGAAAACAAATACAGTGGTACCTCGGTTTACGAGTGCACCGGTTTGCGAGTGTTTTGCAAGACGAGCAAAACATTTGCATAATCAGTGCTTCGGAAACCGAGCATGGCTCGATTTACGAGCACCCCCACGGCAATCCGGCACCCCCCCCTGCGATCCGGCACCCCCCCTGCCTCGAACCGGCACCCCCCCGCCACAATCCGACCCCCCCAACACGATTGGGTACCCCCCCGACACGATCCGACCCCCCCGACATGATTGGGCACCCCCGACACGATCCGACCTCACCGACACAATTGGGCAACCCCCCCCGCTGCTTCTTACCCTCATCTGGGCACTCTTGAAGATCGGCCCTCGTCTGCTGGGCCTTGAGCATCTGAGCATGCTCAAGGCCCAGCAGACGAGGAGTCCGATCTTCTAGAGTTCCCAGATGAGGGTAAGAAGCGGCAGGGGGATGCCCAATTGTGTCAGGGGGGATGTCGGATCGTGTCAGGGGGGTGCCCAATCGTGTTGGGGGGGGGAGTCGGATCGTGGCGGGGGGGTGCCGGTTCGAGGCAGGGGGGGTGCCGGATCGCAGGGGGGGGGTGCCTGATCGCAGGGGGGGGGCCTTCGAGGGGAGCAATGCCGGTTCTCGGGGGGGGGAAACGCATCAAAGCGAGTTTCCATTATTTCCTATGGGGAAACTCGCTTTGATAAACGAGCATTTTGGATTACGAGCATGATCCTGGAACGGATTATACTCGTAATCCAAGGTACTACTGTACTTGCCAAGACTTATGAATCAACCCTTGTGTATATATATATATATATATATATATAGCTAATGTATTATCCATGAGAGGTCAGGTTTATCTGTTAGCTAGAGGAAGTCCTTTCTCATTAGGTAAGGTTTAGAGTACTTTCCACTGCCATCATTCCACTGCATCCAAGATCATTTTTTTACGCTCTCTTGGTTTTTGCTTTTGTTTAGTTTCTAGTGCAACGATTTGAAATTGCCAAATACTGCAGTTCTGACCAGGTGGAAATCTTCTCCAGCCTCCTGCAGCGCTCCCTGTCCCTCAATATTGGGGGGTCAAAGGGTAACTTGAACAGACACGTAGCTGCTATTGGACCACGCTTCAAGTGAGTCTGTAGTTTAACCTCTATGTGTACACACATGCATCATTTTAGGATTGCTCAGATTCTTCATTTGCAGTCATTCCACAGTTATAATCTGTACTCAAGCAAATCTCTTGGAAGAGGGCATTTCCTGTATACATGAGTCTTTGGTTTTATTCCTTGTCCTCACCTCATCCAGTTGTTAAAGAAAAGAAAAAATTTAAAGCTGTCTAAGGTCCCCACCTTCTGGTAGAAATTGTCAAGCTTTTGAATCATGCAGATTTGATCCTTTTGATTTTTTTTTTAAATTGATTCTTGCATAGCTTAGTGAACCCAGGACTCTAATACTGTGGGGACTGCAGGACCCTGCTGACAGGGAATGTGATGAATATGGGTGAGTGTAGCACCATATTGTCCTAGGGCGGGGGTCGGCAACCTGCGGCTCCAGAGCCGCATGCGGCTCTTTTCCACCTTTGCTGCAGCTCCGGTAGTGTGTCACGCAGGCATGCAGTTACAAGTCCGGCGTCGCGGCGGGAAATAGCCATGCTGAGCAGTGAGCTCAGCACACACAGATGAAAGCCTTGCTTGCTGATTGGTCCGGCGGCCCCGCCCCGCCGTGCCGCCGGACCAATCAGCAAGCAAGGCTTTCATCTGTGTAGTGCTGAGCTCACTGCTCAGCATGGCTATTTCCCGCCGCGACGCCGGACTTGTAAGGTGCACGTCTGAAAAAGAAATCATCCTGGCCGGGGTCGGTGTCATGCTCCGGAGATCTACAGCCTTCCTATCTCCCTCTCCCTTCTACCTGCTTCCGGCCACATCCCCTGCTCCGCGGCTCTCTTCGGCAACTCAGCAGCAGCGATCGACACAAGCTTCTGACGTCGGGGCCTACCCTCTGCGAGTCCCGCTTGTTTCAACTTCCTTTTTCCACAAAGGCGGGACTCGTAGAGGGAAGGCCTCGATGTCGGCAGCTTGTCTTGATCACTGCTGCTGACGAGTTGCTGAAGAGAGCCGCGAGGCAGGGGGGTGTTGCCAGGTGCAGGTAGAAGAGAGAGGGCCAGATGCAGGACTCGTGGGTGAGGGAGGGGAAGAGAGAAAGAAAGAGAGAGGGGAGGGAAACAAAAGGAAATATTTCATACTGGGCTGGGCCGGAGTGGAGGGAGGGTGGAAAGATTCTAGCTACAGGGTGCAGTAACAAAGGAAAAGGGGGGAAAGCTGAAAATGGAGATAGTGACACAAAGAAGAGAAAGGGTAAGCAGGACCTACTGAATAAGGATAGAGATACAGAGGGGACATGAAGAGGAGGTGAAATAGAGACATAGAAGTAATGCTGAAAAAGTGTGTGGGGGGAGATAAAGACATTGAAAGGGCAAATGGTGAACATGGCGTAAAGATAAGGACAGAGACAAATGAAGATTCTGAAAAAGTGGTGAGATAGGGATATAGGTGAGATGGACACAAAGAAGGGTGATGCTGGAAAATAGGTGGAATGGTAATTCTGACAGACACAGAAGGGAAATGCTGGATCAAGGAGAGATGGGGCTCAGGCTGGATGGAATGAGGAGAAATGCCTTGTTGGCCCGGAACTTCCTCTCCTACGTCAGAATTGACGTCAGGGAGCGGAATGCTGGTCAGCGCAACCCTTCTGCAGGGAAAGCTTGGGACGGTGGTGGCTTGGGGGCTGTTCCCCGATTGCGGTGGCAGCAAACCGAGTGGCTTGGGGGACAGCACGGAGACAGAAAGAAGGGGGAACAGGGAGACAAAGAAAAAGTTGGGGGAGAGAATGAGGTCTGGAGGAGAGGAAACATACAGGAGGCTGAAAGAAAGGAAGAAAGATTGGATGCACAGTCAGAAGAAGAAAGTGCAACCAGAGACTCATGAAATCACCAAATAGCAAAGGTAGGAAAAATGATTTTATTTTCAATTTAGTGATCCTGTATATAGCATTAAGATAAGAAACAATATATGCAGTGTTAGATTTGTTTTATAATGGTTTTGCGGCTCCAAGTTTTTTTTTTCTTTTCGAAAACGGGTCCAAGTGGCTCTTTATGTCTTAAAGGTTGCAGACCCCTGTCCTAGGGCTATAGTTCTCTGCAGCTTGCAGACAGTGCGATGAGCTGGGTTGAATCAAACACTGTATTGTTCTGATGGGCCAAGGGAGGAGTGTGTGCTCTGCTGATGGTAAGAAGCATGCTGATTTGGATAAGACCAGTTCCTTATTGTCTTGGAGGATGGGTAAATTATTATGCTTGCAGCAGTTAGAGTGGTAAGTACTGGTGAATGCAGCTCTATTATTGTCTGGGTTTAGAGGGCTTTTCTGCTATTGCAGGCAGTGTGTTCAAGGAGAAGACCGAGATCTCACTGTTGCTTTTTCATTAGGTTGCTGACTCTTGGGCTGGCTATGCTTCATGCTGATGTGGTTCCAAATGCAACCATTCGCAACGTGCTGCGAGAGAAGATCTATTCCACTGCCTTTGATTATTTCAGGTTTGTGAATCCTTTCCTCAGTGTGGGCTGGCAATAGACTTTTTTCTGAATTCATAACTCCACATCCTGTATTCTAAAAGCAAGCCTAGGTTCCGCTCAATGTGTTGCCAGAGTGTAGCAGCTAACCATCCCAGTGCATTGAGATTTCAGCATGCAGGCTGCATGACACCCAGGAGATGCAGCTCCTCAGGACCTGACTGCTGCATGCGTGGCAGAAAGGAGGGCTGGGCTCCTTCACCCATTTCTTCAGTTCCTAGTTAATTACATTGTAACTCATAAGAACATAAGAGTTGCCATCAAGCCCATTATCCTTTTTCTAACAGTGACCAACCCAGGTCACAAGTACCTGGCAAGATCCCAAGGAGCAGAACAGATTTTATGCTGCTTATCTTAGGAATAAGTAGTGGATTTCCCCGAGTCCATCTTAATAATGGCTTATGGACTTTTAGAAAATTATCCAAATCTTTTTTAAACCCTGCAAAGCTAACTGCTTTCACCACATTCTCCAGCAACGAAACCCAGAGTTTAAATACACTTTGAGTGAAGAAATATTTTCTCTGGTTTGTTTTAAATCTACTTAGTAACTTCATTGCAAGCCCACTAATCCTAGTATTTTTGGAAAGAGTAAATAAGCGTTTCATATCTACCTGTTCCACTCCACTCAATACTTTATAGATCTCTATAAACAGAATTGCTGTAGAGCAGTGATCTCAAACTCGCGGCCAGGGGCCACATGCAGCCCGCCAGGTACTATTTTGAGGCCCTTAGTATGTTTATCATAATCACAAAAGTAAAATAAAACAGTTTCTTGATCATCTGTCTCTTCAGCTATAAATTACAATATTATTATTGAGACTTAACCAAAAGGAAAGATTTATAAACTATAAAGATTTTTACCTCACGCAAAATTCTCATTTCTTTAATAAGATATTAACTATTTTTTTTCTGAGGCTCTCCAAGTACCTACAAATCCAAAATGTGGCCCTGCAAAGGGTTTGAGTTTGAGACCACTGCTGTAGAGGCACTGTCAAGGAGATGCTCTGTACCCCCCACCCCCCGGCGCAATCAAAACATAACGCCGCTGAAGGGCTCCAAATTTAAAAATCCTAAGAGAAAAAGGCACTATCTGATTTACTAGAGGCAGCTCCCTTGCCAACAGGAGCTGCCTGCACTAGATCCAGGACATCAAGAAACAAAGTGAGTTGGGCCACGTGGGAGTGTCACTCCACCCCCAACACATGTACAATGCAATGCCATTTAAGGTGACACGCCTAGTAGAGCATCACCACTTGATGCGATGCCTAAGGCACAAGCCATAGGCACGCTTCTTAGTATAGTTCTATGCGCAGTTTCTGGACTACAGTGAAAACGCTTGAAGACAATCCTCTCCACTACAACATACTATCCTACCATACTGAAGACCAGAAGGTAACCTGTCATATTCAGACCTCCCCTTTTCCCTCACAACAAGATGGCTACAACGACTAGTCTCTAACCTTCTATAAAACACTAATCAGCCTTCATAATTTTAGAACTACAGTAGAATCTCAGTTATCCGGCACCCATGGGGATTGGTGGATACCGGATAACTGTTTTCTGGTTAATCGAAAGTGTGTTAGAAACCTTGTCTAACACATTCTCAGTTCCCCTGCCCCAAAGCACCAGCACGGCAGCGGTCATGAGCCTCAAACCCCTCCTCCCTCTCTCAAGCCCCGAAGTGGCAGAAGCAAGTGGCGGTCCTGAGTCACAAATTCCCTTCCTCCCTCCCTCCCTCCCTCTGTCTCTCCCTTACTTACCCGAGTGCAGCCAGTCAACAGGAGGCAGCCTCAAAACAGATCGCTTGTTACCAGCCCTGGCAGGGCCTTTCCTCTGACACATCTCCTGGCAGAATCGTATAACAACAGTTTTAGATAAGATTGTCCCAATTAAAAAAAGAATCCTAAAACAGAAAAACAACCCATGGTTCACACTACTGTATTGCAAACTGTGTGCCGCAGCGAGATTCCGGGTGTGCCGCAAGACAGGGAGGAGAGGCGCTGGCTGACTGCCTACAGGATGATGTGCCTTTTGCAATGAGTTGACCCCCAACACCTAAGTCCTTAGGAGCAGACCTAATCAAAGTTGAAAACTTCAGACCAGTGACTGGAATACCATGGCTTGCGAAGTTGTTAGAATTCAGTGTTAATATACAATAATGGACTACCTAAATCTGGCAGATGGATTTCATAGCTCACAACACAGATTTAGAACCATGCACAATACAGAAACCTTACTGCTGGACCTAACATCAAAAGTGAAATCCTATCTAAGTAAGGGCAAACAAACTATTCTACTGCAATTCGACAACTGAGCAGTTGATCATTCCCTACTACTCCTAAAGCTGAATGAATTTGGAATATGCGGCATCATACTACAGTGGTTTACAGAATATTTTTTTTTTTTTTTAATCTTTATTAAGTTTTCAAAGCTAACAAAAAATGCAAAACAATATACAGTGGAACCTCAGTTTGTGAGTAACACGGTTTGCGAGTGTTTTACAAGACGAGCAAAACACTCCCGCAAACCTTAACTCGCAAAACGAGCATGTCCTGATAAACGAGCACCTCCCCCCGTTCTAACCAGCATCGCACCACCCCGCCCGCGAACACCTCCCCCGCTCAAACCAGCATCGCACCCCCATGCTAGAAGCGGCATCCACCCGCCCGTTCTCCCAAACAAGCTCCTTACCCCATCTGCTGTTTGCCGGTGCAAGTTAAAGAAAGATCCCGCCTCTTGCCTGGGCTGGGCCTTGAGCATCTGCGCATGCTCAAGGCCTTCTGGCTCTCGTTCTCTCTGAGATTTCCGAGATCTCTCTTATCTCTTTTCCTTGTCAGTCTCATGCTCGTCATCCAATTGTAATCCAGAACCTTACTGTAATTATTCTGTATTCTCCAGCAAATTTTATTGTAAGCCACAATGAATCCTTGTAGAAATTTGCAGGATTTAAGAAATTGTATGGTATGGTATCTTCTTCAAGGCAGAATTACATTGTCTGCAGATACTGGGAATTATCCTGAATGTCATCTGCTGTTTGTGTTTTCCTTAGCTGTCCCCCTAAATTCCCCACCCAGGGAGAGAAGAGACTGCGAGAAGATATCACCATCCTTATCCGATTCTGGACAGCCATGTTCTCTGATAAGAAGTATTTGACAGCCAATCAGCTTGTCCCTCCTGGTGAGCACCTTTTGCTGTGGTGGTGGGAGCAGCCCCATATAAGCTAAAACTCCTTAGCTTCACTCCCATCACTTTGAGCACAGAAGTATGTTTTTATGTCAGAAGTTCCTTAACTAGGGCTACCAGATTTTACTTACGTAAAATCTGGACCCATAGATCCGTCCCCAGGCCCACCCAGTTCTACCCATCCTTGCCCCATTACGCCCACATCACGCCCCAGCCTTGCCCCTAGCCCTGCCCCCCTCAGCCTGTTCTCATTGGTCAGGAGGGCATCCGCGCAAGTGCGGATCCCCCCTCCTGACACGATCTGCTTTTCAAAACCCGGACAACATGCCGGATTTTGAAAAGACGTCCGGATGCCCGACATGCCCTCTAAAAAGAGGACAAGTCGGAGTAAATCTGGACGTCTGGTAACCCTATCCTTAACTGCCTTTTGTTCAAACAAACAAAGCAGTTTACAGTAAAAAGTAACATAAGATATACAGTATTAGAAAAAAAATAACCATTTTTATGCTGCAAGTGTAATCTGTGAATCCCAGTAGGAGCCCCAGTGTTGTATATCTTTCATACACAATTAAGATTTCTCTGAGTTTAGAACTTAACTTTCTGTAGGTTTTCCTGTTACTGCTTTATTTTATGAAGTGCTTATAAGTATTCTGACTTCTGCTAGTATTCCTGACCTCGAGTTTGGTAAGAGTTCCCAGATATGGCAGCTCCTCTAGCCATATAATCTGCCTCCTTCCTACTGCCAATCTTTGATCTTCTAGGATTCCTGTACCCTAGACAACAGGAAGTTTCAGTTTCTCTTTATCGTATCCTGTCTTGAAATGTGGAGTTCCTGTGTCTTTGCTTATGAAATCAGTCTCCCTCCCGACACAGAATGGCACAGAGGAGGGAGTCTATCTCTGCCTCCCTCTCTTTCCTCTCATTCTGCTCAGTCATAGAACACTTTGATCACATTACAGATAATCAGGACACTTCTGTGAACAGTCTCTCGGTGATGCCTGATGCCCCCCGTGGTAACCTGGATGTAACTGTGGGCTCAAGGCAGCAGGCTAATCAAGGATGGATCAACACTTACCCACTATCAAGTGGCATGTCAACCCTTTCCAAAAAATCAGGTTTGAGCACCTTTCCTTCATAATAATAACTTTATTTTTCTATACCGCCATAGTCAAATAACTTCTAGGTGGTTCACATTGAAAGAAGGCTGGACAATCAGCGAATTATACAATGCAAGAGGAGAAATGTTACATAAGCAATAGGAGTTTCATGAGAAATTACATCAGGTTTGAAAAGGGGAAATATCATAGTGAGAGAGGGTCATCTGTTTAGGCTATGAATTTGTCAAATAGAACGATTTTAATAAATTTTCGGAATGCGCCGTAGGTCTGCCTGGCTCTATTTATGTGGTTTCCCAGCCAGGATTGCTGTCTGCTTGCTTGGAACATGAAGGTTCTGTCCAGAAAGGATTTGCATTTGCAGCCTGTGATCAAGATATTAACAGTACAGCACTCTTATATTTTGCGTGTCTGGACATTACTCCCTAAATCAGGGGTGGGCAACCTGCAGCTCACAATTGAAATTTATTTGGCCCCTGAGAATGAGAAGTGTGCACAGAAAATATAATTAACCACTGGAAATTTTAAATATGGTGTTTTAAAAATATTTTCAGAATAGCCATTATCATTTTAATTTTAAATTAATTATCAAAGAAGGTCTATAGAGCTATTTCCATTTCTGACATTACATAATATTGAGGTCCTCTAGGTGAACTACTGATTTTCATGCGGCCTTCTAGGGATAGTACTGACATTCATTTGACCTACTTTGTATAAAGGTTGCCCACTCATGCTCTAAATGGTATCTACTGCAGGAAAATTCAGAGCAGGGTCTGTATGCAGTAGTGCTGCCTGATTCAGGAAAAAAAATTTTGATTCAATTTGATTCAGCCTATTGAATTGATTTGATTTGATTTAATTCGATTTGATTTTCCTGCCCAATTGGGTGGTTTTTTCCAAACATCATGGTGGGTTTATTTTATAGCCTCTTCACCCCCTTTGCCCTCTCCTACCTACACTGGTCCTGTGGTGTAAACAAAATAAACAAACAAAATATACTTTTCCTCTCTCTATTAAATCTTAGCTCACGTTTGCGGTCCAATACCAGCTCTGGAAGGATACACATTTCAAATCTGACATATTGTAATCACAAAACAGAAAATAAAATTATTTTTCCTACCTTTTGTTGTCTGGTCATTTTTCAAATCTTGTTGGTCCCATGTTGCTCTGGTTGTCTTCTGATCAGGCTCTTCTTCTTTCTCCGTGCTAATCATCCATCTTCCATCTCTGTCCTCCCCTTCTGTTTCCCTGTCCTCCCCCAGAGGTCTGGCATCTTTCATTTCCATCCCCCCGCAGCTGCAGCGATGGACCCCACCATCCACAGATCCACCATCTCCCCTTTTCTCATCTATCCTTTCATCCAGCATCTCTCTTCTGTGTCCCTGTTCCTATGCTCCCTCCATGCCCAGCATCTTATCTCTCCCCATATCCAGCTTCTTCTTTCTCTCTTCCTTACCTCCTATATCCCCTTCCCCAGGTACAGGCTTGCTCCTGCCATCCTGCATCTTTCCCACCTACTTTGGAGCAGTATCTGTCCCTCTTGTACCCTTCCCCTTGTGGTCTTGCATTTCTCTCTCCCTCTCCCTCTCTCCATTAGTCCAGCACCTCTCCTCTGCTTTCCTCCCCCTCTTTTTGGTCTGTCTCTTCCCTTCCCTTCACCCCAGGTCTGGCATCTCCCTTCCCCTCTCTTACTCCTTCCTCCTCCTCCCTCTGCACAGGCCTGCCTCCCCACCGCCAAAGGGGTGACGGGTCTTAAGCGCACGAGACAGACGCACGCCGACAATTCAGCGCAAGACTTCAGTGTGCCGCAAAAAAAACTTCTTTTAAAGGGCTCTGACGGGTAGTGTGGGGGGGAATCCCCCACTCTACTTAATAGGGATCGCGCTGCCGTTTTGGGGGGTGTAACCCCCCACATTATACTGAAAACTTAACTTTTTCCCTAAAAAATAGAGAAAAAGTTAAGTTTCCAGTATAATGTGGGGTTACAACCCCCCAAAACCCCCCAACACCAGCACGATCACTATTAAGTAAAATGTGGGGGAGTTCCCCACCAACACCCCCCATCGGAGCCCTTTAAAAGAAGGTTTTTCTGCGGCACGCTGAAGTCTTGCGCTGAATTGTCGGCCCGCATATGTCTCGCGCGCTTAAGTCTATGAACTGCCAAAGGAACTCTTCCTCCTCCTCCTCCCTCTGCACAGGCCTACTTCCCTGCCCTGAAGGCCTGCTCCCCGCCACGAAGACCTGTTCCCCCCACGAAGGCCTACTCCCCCCAGGAAGGCACTTTCTCTCTTCCTCCCCGCACGAAGGCCTGCTCCCTCCACAAGGCCTTTCCCACCCTCCGCCACGAAGGCACATTTTCTCCTCCTCCCCACCGCGAAGGCCTGCTCCCGCTGTGAAGGTCTGCTTCCCCCCCTCCGCAAACGAACGCCTGCTCTCCCCCGCCGCGAAGGCACATTTTCTCCTCCCCCCCCACCGCGAACAAACGCCTGCTCCCCCCGCAGCCTGCACCTTCCCCACTCTTACCTCCTTAACGCTAATAGGGCAGCTTGCAGGCTCGCTGGTGTTATAGCGATCCCTTCAGCTGCCCGTGGTCCTCAGCGGCACATTCTCTCTGCCGCGATCCTGCCACTGACATCAGAGCAGGGGCAGGATGGCGGCAGAGAGAACGTGCCACTGAGGACCATGGGCAGCTGCAGGGATCGCTATAACACCAGCGAGTCTGCAAGCTGCCCTATTAGCATAAAGGATGTAAGAGCGGGGAGGCAAGAGCGGGCAAGCTGGGGGAGGCCTTTCTGACTAACCCTCCCCCCTCAAGCAGGAGCAGCAGCGGATGGCCAGCAGGAGACAGCGCTGCAGCTCCTGCTTTAGAAAGGCACGGAGGAAGGGTCGGCTATTGAATCGGGAGGCCGATTTTTATTTTTTTTAATTTTTTTATTGAATCGATTAGAATCAATTCACCTGATTTGAATCAGTGAATCAGGCAGCACTAGTATGCAGGGCATGTTGCAAGACTGGAAGGAATCCCAGAGCAGAGTATATAAGCAAGTTGCACCAGAGACGAAAGTAGCTTTTAATAGAGCAGTCAGTAAGAATTACCCCTGCTTCTACCCACCACACACACACTCACACTAACACATTCTCTCTCACACACACACTCACACTCTCTCACAAACTCACACTCTTACACTTACACACTCTCTCTCTCTTGAGGCCAACTGAATCCACGTTGTTTTGTTTCAATTGAAACAAAATCTGTGGCTGGAATTTACTGCTCTGTTTCAGCCAAAGCCAAAATTGCCCCTGCCTAGGCTCTCTTCCCCCCCCCCCACAAATAACACCCAGTCTCTTGCTCCAGGACAACTTTAGTTATGGACTATCATATATGAATATACTAGTGTAAAGCCCCGTTTCATAGAGATTTGAATGGAAATGTTAGAATGTGCTTAGTTCTAGTGATACTTTAGAAAAGGCTGTGCTGACACAGAGCTTCTCTAAAATCCGTGTAGGAGTGCATCTTCATTTGCCAGCACATAGGGGAGGAGCGGCCATTTTACAAATACACACATGGATAAAATGAACAGCATGACCCTAACAGCTTCTACACCGAGACATCCTAGAAATGGAGATTTTGCAACTTCTATGAGTATAAGTGGTGCTGCTACTTCCACGTGAAATTGCCCCATTTTACAAATCAGCATGTGTAAGTGCTGTCAATTAAGTACAGAAGCCACAATTCTAACTTGGTTTAATTTTAGAGGTGGAAATTAAAATAAAACAACAGAGGATTAAAGAGAATGACTTCCTTAATCCCTCATGGAAAGTCCTGGCCAAAATGAGCTCTTTTAAAAAAAAAATCTGTGCATGCCTCTGAGCTGATGTAAAATCCAACAGATGTTTTCCCCATACACATGTATTCCTTATATTAAAGGAGAATACACATATTGATTTTTGTCCTGCTCAAACCATGCTCCCTTTAAATTTTTGCATAGTGTATCTACAATCTACATATGTAAATGCCACTATTTTTACATGGAGCTGCTTCTGATAAGGGCTATAATGTAACAGTAACAAGTTAATATGAGGGATCAATGGTTTGGACATGAGAATACCAGCATCCCTTGCACTCTCCCCTACATGTGGACTTTAGCACCCGAGCAGTTGTAAAGGTACATGGTTCACTTTAGCTGTGATTTTATTTATTTATTTACTTTTCCATACCGTTCTCCCAGGGGAGCTGCTTTTTGTAGGACAATTTTATAAAGACACGTGAAGGGGCATTTTCAATAAGATGTCTAAGTCAAACTTTGGATGTCTAATTTTTTAATTTTTTTTTTTGCCATTATAAAAAAAAAAAGTCCAAATTAAAACTGGCCAAAATAAGCCATTTACATGTAGAAGGGGCCAGCATTTTAATGGACTGGCCACATAGATATGCCAGCAGAGCAGTGGGGTACCTACCGGGCATTGTTGTGATATTCACGTTAAGGGTGCCAGGTACACATCTCACCATAACCCCATACTTTATATGGTGAGCCCTCCAAAATTCTTCTAAAACCTACTGTGCCCACCTGTCTACCGCCCCAGTAGCCCTTATGCCTGCAGGTGTCACCTATATGGCAGTACAGTGGGTTTTGATGGGCTCACACTTTCCACACAAGGACACTAGTTAGGGTGGCATATGGGCTTGGGTCTCTTCTCTGCAGTCCACTGCACTGTCCACCAGGCTACTCCAGAGACCTGCTTGTATCTCCTCTAGGACTGGCCATAATATCTGCAGGTGTCTTAGAGACAGATATGTACTCTTTCATGCAGATATTTAGGGGTGGGAAGGGGTCAGTGACCACTGGGGGAGTATGTGTTTGTGGGGGGGCATATTTTCATCCTTCTATTGGTCATCTGGTCAGTTTGGGTACCCTTTTGGCTCTTATTCATTTTAAAAACAGGTATTGCCCAAAACAACCAAATTGTGCCCTGGACATTTTGTAAAATTTTTGATTATCACTGTAAAACATCCAAGTGCTAAGCCCACCTTAATCCTGCCCAAAACATACTTCTAACATGCCCCCCCTTAAGATATAGACAAACTAGAGACAAAATGACCAGAAAGATGTCTAGAAAGTTAGTTTCAAAAATGCCCACTTCTACGTTTTGACGAGTAAGACGTCCAAGTGTCGGTTTATGCTGTCTTTTGGACATGTATCCTTTTTTTTTTTTTAATGAACCCCATAGGCACCTATTTATCTTACATATATATTTTGCAGTAGATCTATTTTATAAGTAAGTTATGGTGAGCTATGAAATTTTAGTAATAGAAGTTTATGCCCTCCTGAACCACTCCCATGTCAAATCCAAGACAGCCCTTCTCCTCCTAGTCCCAGCTCTTAGTTACTCACACTGAATCTTGTGAGAGGTGGATTTGAGTTTCCTCTGAAGGTTGTATTGATGTTTTAGGTGAGTTGCTGGAACTGTTTCTAATCCAGTAACTAAGAAGGATCTCCCTCTCTTTCCCTAAGGGATGTCTAAGAAGACAAATCATGGCAGCCAGCTGCACAAGTATTACATGAAGCGAAGGACTCTGCTACTCTCACTGCTGGTAATAGCTGCAGCTGACCTTGAAGTTTCTCTAGCCCCTCTGGCTCTTATGCATTTGTTTTGCTGTAATACCATTTATGGGGACTGCATACGAAGCAGTGGCATGTGGCCATCAAGGCTCGGAAATCAAACACCTTATACTGGTGTACTATGGTATTATGAAGTGATACCCTCATCGATGACAGCTTGCCTGAAGTGGTGATCCAGGACATTGCTGGTACCATAACATACATATAGAATATTTTTTAGGCAATGTTTCTCATCTTTCAGTTTGTGTTTCTGGGATGTTTCCCTTCTCTTTTCTCTTAGGCAACAGAGATTGATCGCCTAACTACATGGTACAATCCGTTGTCCTCCCCTGAGCTGGAGTTGGATCAGACTGGAGAGAACAGTGTGGCCAACTGGAGATCAAAGTATATCAGCCTGAGTGAAAAACAGTGGAAAGACAATGTGAATTTGGCCTGGAGCATTTCTCCTCATCTTGCAGTACAGCTGCCCTGCAGGTTAATCACAGTTCTGTCAATGCACCTTACTCCTGTCATATTGTACCTCCTGCTGTCTCCGAAGTGAGACTTCCCCCTCCCCTATGAACCTTACTCCTGTCCTATACCACCACCTGCTAATCCAGTGCCAAGGCCTTCATACACAACTCTGCTGTGTACCTCATTCCTGCCCTTAAGTTTTCCTTTTTTTCTGTAGTTCTGGGACTGCATATTTGCTTTTTGTCATCAGCACTGAGATGAAATGTAGCCCTGTGTAACTCCAGAGTGTAAGGATGTTGAGCCACTATCCTGGTCCAAAAATTATTCATCTCATAATTGAGCCACATGTAGATAAGCAAAAATATCTATGGGGAATCAGGGAAGTAATTTCTTTGTATTCTTAATTGTCCCTCAAGACTGGCACAGACGGATAGGTTTACACTTCTCTGCCAGCAGGTCACACATTGACTTTTAGCACTAGTACAAGTGGGCTGTGCCATCCCATCTACAATCAGTCTGTTCTCAGTCTTCAGCAGGTGGAGGTAGTAAGCCTGTGCAGTCTTTCCTCTTGTTAGTTAGGGCCTGTAGGATCTGATTAGTGGCCTTTTTATTGTCTAAGCAGCTCCTGATTGGTGAGGCCCGACTTTAGTACAGGGGGAGGCGGTCGGAGCCCTTCACTCGCCGGCACACCGGCTGCCCTCTCCTGTCTCCCCTGCCTAAAAACCGTATTTGCGTTTTTTTGAAATTCGCGGGGGTTCCTAGAACAGAACCCCCACAAATTTCGGGGGAGTACTGTAATCTCAAAACCTATCTATTCAAGGATGCTTTTAATGTTTAACCATCCTGTTAAGGATGGGGTTTTTTTTCTCTGAGCATGATTGATTCATGTGATATCTGCTCCCTTCCTATTGTCCGTTCCACTTGTTCTTTCTCTTTAAAATAATGTAGTTCTACTGCCTCCCTTCTGTACCAGTTTGTCTGTCAGTCTTGTATTAAGTCTTTGTACGATATCCCTTTGTTGTACCCTGTATTTTTAAACACTTGTATTTTAATATGATATGTACACCGCCTTGAAGTCTGATTTGGCTGTATAATAAGATTTTAATAAACTTGAAACTTGAGTTCCTGCTTGGCTATTTGTCAGACTGATTGTAGATGGGACAGCACAGCCCACTTGTACCTCTGCCAAAAGTCAATGTGTTCTCAGTCTCCACCTGATGGCAGAGGAGTGCAAACCTATCCGTCTGTGCTGGTCTGGAGGGACTAAAAGAAAGAAAATTAGCAGATAAGAACCTAATTTCTCCTTTGGTGCTTTGTTTCAGATTTAAGAACACAGAAGCTATTGGAGCTGAAGTGACCCGTCTCGTGCGTCTGGATCCCGGAGCGGTTAGTGATGTTCCTGAAGCCATAAAGGTGCATACCAGTCTGCAGGAAATATCATTTTGTGGTGATGTAAACTCTGTGTATTGATACTGGATAATAGAGAAAAACTTTCACTCTACAGTAGTCAGTTAGCTCCAATGTGTAGTTATTAACACAGGCAGCAGGCGGGTGCATCTTAGATTTTATCTCCCAGTCCCTCCCGCCCCTCTAAGAAGTGAAAGTGTTAGTGAATACCAGGATCTATGAGAGCAAACTAGTGGTCAGTGCAGTGGACTTTAAACAACAGGATCCATGTGTAATTCCACTTTAACTCTTTTATTTCTGTACAAATATATGAGCCCTCCTGGAATACAGAAATACCTACTGTAACTGAATTTATATAAAACACTATATGGTTTCATTCCAACTTATATCTCTGAGCATTTCCTCTTTGCAGACAGAAGATGCCTTGTTTAAGAAATTAGAGTTTTTTGCTTTTCCCCTCTGTTAAGGGTTGTTGGTATAAGAGATCTACAGTACCTGAATTGTTACACACTTTGAGCTTAAATTTTGAAAATTGAGTAATTAAATCTTAATGAATATATCTGAGACCCTGGTATAGCCAGAATATTTTATTTAACTCAGGTTTGTTCACTCAAAGTGGTATTTCCATATCTTCAAAAGACTTATATTCTGTTTACATAAGAACATAAGAATTGCCTCTGCTGGGTCAGACCAGTGGTCTATCGTGCCCAGCAGTCCGCTTCCTCGGCAGCCCCCAGGTCAAAGACCAGTGCTCTAAATGAGCCCAGCCTCACCTACAAACTTTCCAGTTGAGCAGGAACTTGTCCAACTTTGTCTTGAATTCCTGGAGGTCACAGGGAATGTCAGTGGGATTTGAACCCTGGCTTTCCTGGCTCTCAGTCTAGGCTATTCCTTTTGATGATACACAGAGAGGCTCTCCACAAATGCTGTTGAACCATTGAGCTAGAGAGTGGAAATAATTTGCCCAGACATTCCTCACCTACATTTATTCCTAGTCTCATAGAATGGACCTACACTATTAATGGAAATTTCCTTAGCATCACCATCAGATCAGTTTATGAGTATCAACCAGCAGGTAGAGATAGAAAGTTCAGAATTATGCTGAACACTTAAAGACATTGTGGAGCTATCACAATCCAGTAATTTTTTTTTTTTTTAAATCTCTAGCAGGTGGTGGATGGTAGCTGTGCAGTTCCAGTTTTTCTGTCTTGTGGTCAGCTCTTGGTCTGGTCATTGGCCAGTTCCCAGTTCAGTTCTATGAGTTCAGAGCAATTTGTCACAGCCTCTTTTAGGGATACCTGGTGGTCTGGGTTCCTCTCCTCCCTTCTCTGAGCCACTCTCCTCCTTTTCTACCAGATGAAGCTCTTTTCCTGAAGAGAGATTACAGATAGATTCTGCTGACTGAGATGCCCTTTCAGAGGACATTTGAGTGGATCAAAATGCAGGCTCAGGATAAGGTAGTGCATCTTAAAGTGGTACTAGCTTATATTGCAGATGTTATTTATGATTTGGCTCACATTTTATTTCGTTCAGAGGCTTTTAGTCATAGCTGGACTTTTTATGGGCTGAGGAATTGGATAGCGGACTTTGTTTCCAAGTCCTGTCTAAGCAAACTGTCCTTGAAGGATAAATTGCTATGTAGAGAAGATCTGGAAAAATTGCTAAAGGATGTAGGGAAAATCGAGCTTCAATGTCTTCTGAAAGATAAGCCTAAGTCCTCTTGTTCTTCATCTTCCAGTTAGAGAGCTAAAGATTCCAAACAATATAGACCAGGATGTTTTGCTTATGTTCAGCAGTCCAAATATCAGCTGAGACAGCCCTCCTTTTTTGGGGTATAAGAAAGGGGGCTATCAAGACATACATCCCTCCAATTTTTCTCATTCCAGCCAAAGAGGGGAGGTCCTGGTCCAGTCCTCAAGTACCAAAATTAGTTATTTTTCCTCCCTTCCTCAAGTAGTAGACCAGAATCACATCGAACCAATGAGTGCTGGAGAATATAAGAAGGTTGCAACCTGGAATCTGCCCATCTCATTATAGATTTCTTTTTTGAGTCTCCCTACAGAGATCGGATCCTACAGAGATTGGATCAAGCAATGAGCAGCTCTTTCCACTATTATGGATCTGCTAGATATGAGGGCAGTGGTCCTGTGCCAACCTCAGAGAGAGGAAAGTATTCAATCTTTTTCCTCTTTTCAAAGAAGGAGGGATCTTTTTGTCCTATTTTCAATCTCAAGAAGGTCAAAGCTTTCTCATTTCAGAATAGAAACTCTGGACTCAAGTCATCGCTTCTATTCATTCAGGCAAGTGCCTCACCATTTTGGACCTAAAGGAGGCATATTTCCATATTCCAATTTGATTTCTTCAAAAGTTTCTGAGATTTGTGATTCCAGGCCGTGCCTTTCAGACTTGCTCTTCAAAGTCATGACTGTGGTGGCAGTTGCATAGTGAGAGAGGGAGTTGCCCAGGGCAGTGGCATCTGGCATCACTGCAACATGAGTCCCCTACTTTTTTCTGCCACTTATGGCCTTGCTATTGAAAGGCAGTCATTGAGGAATAAGGGATAGTTCAGGAATCATCACTACTTTGTGGCAATGCAAGAAGAGATCTGTTTCAGAGACTTATGCTAGAGTGTGAAGAACCTTTGAAGGTTGGTATCACATATGAGGCTTCTCACAATCAGCCGATGATTTTGACGCTTTCTCTCCCCTCAGAAAAAAGGTTTAATCCATTTTTACTCTGCCATTTTCTTCATGGTATTATCCCCATAAACTTGGACTGATTTCACACCCACTCTTGCCAAGTTTAACAAGAAATTTAATGTTTATTTGTTGCTCTAATTCAAGCTTTGACATTATCGTGATGGCACACAAAAACACGCAACAACAATAATAGACACAACTCAACAAGACACCGCCACACGTTGACATGAACACAGATGTGGGACACTGATATAGCAAGATTATGAAACCTTACCGAGTTGTTTGTACAGTGCTGCCAACGTAAGCGCACAGAGACAAGTTCACAACCTTAATTGTCAGACCTTGTATTTTATCCTTCATGTACGATGGTCTTTGGTCTTTGGTTTCTTGAAGGTTCAGTTAGTGCTATTAGCTTGTTTTAGGGGTCATCTGAAGAGATCCTCTTTAGTGGTTCATCTGGATGTAGTTTGTTGCTTATAGGGTGTTGATCGCTTACATCCTCCCTCGATCAATTTGTACTGAGTGGAACTTTAACTTAGTTTTGAGCTCTCCAACATAGGCCATTCAAGCCTCTTAAGAAGGCTACCCTAAAGATGATGTTTTTCAGCTAGAAGGGTCTCAGAAATTCAAACTCTCTCCTTCAGAGATCCTTTCTTTCGCGTTATGGAAGCAGGTGTCTTTATCCATATAGTTCCATCATTCTTTCCCAAAGTGGTATCTCCATTTCATCTGAGACAAATCTATATATATCTCTCTTCTTTTTGTAAGGGAGGATTTTTGGTTGGATTTTGTTGCTCTGAAATTGTTAGATGTTAAAAGAAGCTTAATCAGTTTTTTAGCACTTCAAAATTGTTTAAAAAAATCAAGCCGTTAAAATATAAAAATGGGAGTAAAAATGGATTACAGATAACTGGCTGTCACTAACAGATTCCATAGATAGGTAAGTTTTGGTCTTTTTGGGAGTCAAAGAAAAAGGCATCCTACTTTCAGGATTACCATTGCTCCATTACTTATTGGCTCAAAGAAATTATTTCATCTGCCTATCTTTTTGATGGATAAATCTCCTTCTGCAGGGCTTAGAGCTCACTCTGCTAGGAGAATAGCAACTTTATGGGTGGACAGCAACTTGGTTTCTCTGTCAGATATCTGTAGTGTTGTCTTCTCTTCACACCTTCTCTAAGTACTACAGAATTGATGTGGCATATAGGAAACGGGCATCTTTTGGTGCTTTTGTTCTTTTAGCAGGTGTTTCTGTTGTCTACTGATTGGTTACATTCCATATGTCTTGGACTGATCTGGTGGTGATGTTAAGGAAAGAGAAATTAGAACTTACCTCCTAATTTTCTTTCCTTTACTCTCACCAGATCAGTCCAACTTTCCAACTGCTTACTGATCAGAACCTATCTTGGGTTTGTTTGTTTTTTTACTCGATTGTTAGAACCTCATTGTTGGTAATGTTCTTGTTGGCCTGTTTTTTTTCTATATATGCTAATATATGGTAGTATATGGAAAGAAAGTTCTTGATTTAAGAAACAAGATTATCAAATACTGGATTGTGAGAGCTGCACAGGGTCCTTATGAGCTCAGCATAATTCTGTACTTACTTACTCTCTCTCTCTACCTCCTGGTCTATGATCATAGCCTGCACATCTTGGACTAATCTAGAAGATAAGATCTAATTTCTCCATCATTCTCTAAATACGTTAAGGAGCAGAAGTCTGATCTTGTTCTGCGTAACCTTTACACATGCACTAGTTGGTTCATCCAAGAGTATGATCTAATACCTTCAGACTGTCAGAGCTGCTGTGTTTCTGGTAAATAAGCTGGTTTGGCTAGCAGTATACTTTGGGCCTGTGCACTGCTGAAGGTTTAGACAGGCCACCTTCTGCTCGATTTTTTCCAAATCCTGTGACTGGGTCCTGTGAGGCTAATCATGCTTGTTTTACTTCCCCTTCATTTACTCTCAGCACACAGCATCTCAGTTAACTTGTTTTATTGTCTGCAGTCCCAATGCCTGGGAGACCTTGTCCAGTTCACAGACCTGTCAGATAGTATTCAGTCACAATCTGTGTGTGTTTTCAAACGAGTGTCTCAAAAATGTTTGCTGAAGAAATAGTTAAAATACCTACCTGTGCATCAGATCTACAAAGGGAAAGGACTCATGAGGCTGACATGATGCAGAATTAAAGCATTTATTAATTACTGCATGATTGAACACAATGGGACTCAATTACTAAAGGTTAGCACGCACTAAATGTATAAATTGAGCCCTGTAGCAAATGATGTGTGTTAATGGCTTTAGGATGCACTGTAAATAAATGACCCCCTTCTTCCAAAGTTCCCCAGTATACTAATCTATCTCTTAACCTCATGCAAGTCTCGTTGCCTGCTAAATATGGGAGATTGTTATTACATACTCCCTCCAGGGATAAAGCTACCTTCCCATGCTGAGTAAGGACTGAGCATGGGACTTATGAATAGCAAAAGGACATTTCTATTCAGATTAGATTGCCTTCATGGCATGCTCAGATCACATTGCTCCCCAACCAAGATAGGGCCAGACCCCCTAGATGGGCAAAGAACAAAGAAAATATCCAACGAGACTGCAGTGAAGTAACAAGTCAAGGAACAAAAACTGCAGTGATGATATATAGGACACCAAGTCTTTATTGAGCAAATATAAACATGCAAAAATGCAGTCATAAAACAGTTTGTATCCAAAAGGACAAATAGGGCCGGACCCCTTATATATCAGCATGCCAAATGGTACCCCCCCAAATACATAAAGTACTCATATACCTGCATCTTATATAATGAGGAAGAACATTGCAATGTGATTTTTTTTCATCCAGTCGGAATAATTCACTTCTGCATGCAGTATAGAGTTAAGCTTGCCCTTGGTCTTTATGAATGCTTTTTGTTAGGACATATTTCACATCTCACACGTTATATGCTGGGAACCTGTTTGACTTACAGCTTTGCATGGTTCTACATTGTAGCTGTTGTAATTTTGTCAGGGCTCTCTCTTCTCCCCATAGTACCTGGTTACCTGGCACACGATCGATGCCGATGCACCAGAGCTCAGCCACATCTTGTGCTGGGCCCCTACAGATCCCCCGACTGGTCTTTCTTATTTCTCCAGCATGTACCCACCACATCCACTCACTGCACAGTATGGAGTTAAAGTGCTACGATCATTCCCCCCGGTAAGGACCAGTGCCTCCATCAACAATGACAAAGGTATTGTGTATGACTCGACACCGGTGCACAAAATAAGGAGTGGAATTGTCCTAATAAGACTGGTGAACACAAGCTGTTATGAAAATGTCCTTTTATTCATCCAATGGTTCAAATGGCCTTATTCATCCAATAACTCAATGACGCGGCATGTACATGTTTCGGCCAAACTTCAGGAGTCTAGGGAGTTTTCTTGGTAATAGCAGATGATATGCTACAATGTAGAATCTTTTGCAACAGTGCTCGGAACTAAAAGGTTCGACTCTAGAACACCCAGACCTTTTGGTTCCGAGGACTGTTGCAAAAGATTCTACATTGTAGCATATCATTTGCTATTACCGAGAAAACTCTCTAGACTCCTGAAGCAGGACGGTTTGGCCGAAACATGTACATGTCGAGTCAGAGTTATTGGATGAATAAGGCCATTTGAACCATTGGATGAATAAAAGGACATTTTCATAACAACTTGTGTTCACCAGTCTTATTAGGACAATTCCACTCCTTATTTTGTGTATTTGTGTTTGTGGTTTTGTTTCCCCTGTTTTTTCTGACTCAGCACTGGAACATACATTCTCACTCAGCTTTATGTTGCCACTGCCGTTCACTTAGCATCCAAGCCATGGTTGCGAGTACTCCCTCAGCTCAAAAATAACAGAGAATAGGGAGAGATTAACTGATATGTTTATGTTTGTTGAATCTTGATATACCGCTATTTCTGAATTGCAGGTCACAGCAGTTTGCAATAGCTAAAATAAATAAAAAAAATGAGAAGGAATGCCAATAAAACAAGAAGGAAATGAATCACTTATACACACTTATAGGCATAAAGTCTCCATGCATCAGGCCAAATCATTACTGACGATCCCAAAAAACCTTTTAAATAATGAGCTTTAGCTGAGCTTTAAACTTCAGAAATGATGATTCCAACGGAATAGGCGTGAGAAGACTGGTTTTAGCTGGTCTAGCTTGTGAATTAGATCAGCCTCCAATGCACAAAAGGTGGCTTTACCAATAGCAGTAGCAATCACTGAGAATCCTATGCATTGTCAGACATATGTAAAGCCTTAAGGCTAGATATGAGAAGAGAGTGGTCTACCAGGTTGAAAACAGCCAACAGAATATTCATATTAGAACCATGCTTACTTAGATTTAAGGGGTTCTAGTTCAAAAGATATTTCCAGCAGTGGATATTTGGCAAGTCATCTTTGAAACCCTGGCTCTTAATATGTTCATATGGTTAAGGTGTTGGTCTCTGAGTTGTGGCCAAATTTTGATACAGTCTGCTACTTACTTGCCTGAATCTGCAGAAACTCTTCAGAATCCTAACAATACAAACAATTGGATATATAGGGGCATAAAGAGGGAAAAGGTCATAGATTTGATATACCACCTTTCTATAACACAACCAAAGCAGTTTACATTTATTATATGCAAGTACTTTCTCCGTCCCTAGTGGGCTCACAATCTAAGCTTTCGTTGTGTCAGTAAAGCAGTGAGAAAGTATTTTCCTGTCCAAATTAGTATTTGGCCCTGATTAGAACTTCAACAAATAGCCGCAGAATGTTCTGATCCCATTGTATTGTGATTCATCCCAGCTGATGGTTTTCTTGCCTGCTCTCTCTGGCAGGATGCTATTCTCTTCTACATCCCTCAGATTGTACAAGCTCTGCGCTTCGACAAGGTAAGACCGGCTCAGGGTCTCATGACATGTCGCCATAATCACTTAACATCAGTGATGTGTTCTCATGTATCTCTGGCAGATGGGTTATGTACGGGAATACATTTTGTGGGCAGCTGCCAAGTCCCAGCTTCTGGCTCATCAGTTCATCTGGAACATGAAGACAAACATCTTCCTGGATGAGGAGGGCCATCAGAAGGACCGTAAGTATCTACACTGGGAGAGTGTGGCGCAGTGGTTAAAGCTACAGCCTCAGCATGCTGCTCCTTGTGACCCTGAGCAAGTCACTTACTCCCCCCCATTGCCCCAGGTACATTAGCTAGATCAGGGGTGCCCACACTTTTTGGGGCTTGCGAGCTACTTTTAAAATGACCAAGTCAAAATGATCTACCAACAATAAAATTAAAAAAAACCCACAAAGCACACTGTACGCAGAGAAAATGTTAATTATCATTTATATTCCAGGGTTTTTTCAAAAAGGTCAAGGCAGATGACTCTATGCACTGTCACCTCAGTAACAACCATTCAAAAATAAACAAATATACTCCCTTACCGTTTTACTAAACTGTGATAGCAGTTTTTAGCGCAGGGAGCTGCGCTGAATGCCCTGCGTTGCTCTTGATGCTCTTAGGCTCCCTGAGCTATAAACCGCTATTGCGGTTTAGTAAAAGGGGGCCATAGTGCAAAATATAGACAGCAGATATAAATTCTCAAAACGGACACATTTTGATCACTAAATTGAAAATAAAATCATTTTTCCTACCTTTGTTGTCTGGTAATTTCATGAGTCCCTGGTTGCACTTTATTCTTCTGACTGTGCATCCAATATTTCTTTCCTTCTTTCAGCCTGTATGCTTCCTTTCCTCCAGACCTCATTCCCTCCCCCAACTTTTTCTTCCTCTTTCCCTGCCTTTTTTTTCTCCCTGTCTCCCTTTCTTTTTTTCTCTCTTCATGCCCCCTTTCTTTCTTTCTGTTTCCCTTCTTTCCTTCTGTCTCCCTGCCTGCCCCCTTTCTTTCTTTCTCCTGAGATCTTCACTCCCTGCCCTCCCCCAAGCCACTGCCACTGCCATCGGGGAACAGGCCCCCAAGCCACCACCGCCCCAAGCTCTCCCTGAAGAAGCATCAGGCCGACCAAAATTCCTCTCCCCGACGTCAATTCTGCCATCGGAGAGGAAGTTACGGGCCATCCAGGCAGCGATTAGCTGGCCCGGAACTTCCTCTCCGACGGCAGAATTGATGTCAGGGAGAGGAAAGCTGATCGGCCCGGTAGATTGTGAAGGAAACGCAAGTCTATCACGGAGCCTGGAATGGGCTCCACGATCTACTCACTTTGCCTTCGTGATCTACCAGTCTATCGCAATCGACGTATTGGGCACCCCTGAGCTAGATTGTGAGCCCGCAGGGACAGACAGGGAAAAATGCTTGAGTACCTGAATAAATTCAAGTAAACCGTTCTGAGCTCTCCTGGGAGAACGATATAGAAAATGGAATAAATAAAAATACATACATTAGCTTGGCCAGTACCACTCCACTGAGCTAAACTCTGCTTGGCAGAGTTGGCCCAACCATTAGGCAAGACTAGGCAGTCGCCTAGGGCAGCAGCCATGAGGTGGGCAGTAGAGAATGACACAGGGACAACTTTTTCCACGTCCCCACTGGAACTCATTTTCCTGTCCCATCCTGGTAGATTCTTTTCCTGTTCCTGCCCCATTCCTGCAAGCTCTGTCCTCGTCTGCATAAGCCTTAAAACACTTCAAAATCATAAGTGTTCGAGGCTTGTGCAGTTAAGGCAGAGCTTATAGGAATGGGGCAAGGACAGCGACAGTGACAAAACTCAAGGGGATGGGGAAAAATTTATCCCCATGTCATTCTCTAGTGGGTAGCAAAGATCAGCTATAGTCAAAGCAAAGTAATTGTCCTAGTCCTAGTAGTTGCACAAGGAAAGGGGGAATTTCCAAATGGCCCATGTACCCAGATAACAGCTTTTGCAAATTGCTCTCATTAGATATATGCAATACAATACAATAATGCAATTTTTATTTGTATATCGCCAATACCTGTTCGAAGTTCACAGCAGTTCACAAACAGTAATCAAATATTAGGTGCTTAAAAAACATCCCTAACTGTCCAAATAGGCTCACAATCTGACTAAATAGCTTACATATCATGTTTATTAAGACAGAGAGTAATCGTGAACATTGCAAATCCAATACCAAAGAAAAACACAAGATACAATCAGGTTAGCATGTAAACCAGCAGGAAAGACAGCAGCAACAGCAGCAGATACAGCAACCCAGTGCCTGTAGGGACAAAGCAGCGAGAAATAACAAAACTATGCAGAGGTGGAGCTGATGGCACTTGCAAGCCGGGTACCTCTGTCCATTTAAGCAATAACCTCACAGAATCCCCAAACGATGCAACGCATACATACTCCCAGACATTTGAAGCAAACCTTCCAGACATACACTCTCACACCCACACCCACAGACATAACCCATTTGCCAATCATACAAGATATCATTCTCTGGAACACCGCTGTGACAGTGAGTGAAAGGGCAAAAGGAACAAAGTGAGCACCCCTGGTGGACTCCAGCTTACTCTCGTCCGCCAAACAGCCCCCAGAAGAGCAAGGTGAACTTAGTACTAAACTAAACTAAACCTTAAGTTTATATACCGCGTCATCTCCACGGAAGTGGAGCTCGACACGGTTTACAGGAATTAAAAACAAAGAAAGGAACTCCAGTGGAAGGAAGAAGGGGACATAGGGAAGGAAAGAGGGGCCTAGTATAATGGAGAGGGGGGGGGGTTACATTTTGGAGAAAAGCCAGGTTTTCAGATGTTTTCTGAAGTGTTGGAGGGAGGTCGAGCTCCGAAGATGGGCAGTAAAGCTGTTCCACAGCTCGGTGATCCTGAAGAGGAGGGATGTTCCAAGTTTTCCTGTATGGGAAATGCCATTTAGAAATGGGAAGGATAGTTTGAATTTCTGAGTGGATCTGGTGGAGTGAGTACTTGAGAGCCAGGATAGTGGAAAGAGGGGAGGAAGGATGCCATGAAGAGATTTGAAGGTGAGACAGGCGCATTTGTAGCGAACCCTGAGGTGACTGGGAGCCAGTGAAGCTTAGACAGAAGCGGGGAGACATGGTCGAATTTGCCTTTTGTGAAGATTAGTTTAGCTGCAGTATTCTGAATCCGTTGGAGTCTGAGGAGACTTTTCTTTGTTAGGCTTAGGTAGATGGAGTTGCAGTAATCAAGTCTGGAAAGAATGATGGATTGGACAAGGACAGCGAAATGTTGTTGGTGGAAGCAGGATCTGACTTTTCTTAGCATATGAAGATTGAAGAAGCATTTTTTTACTAGGGAGTTGATGTGGTCGTTAAAGGACAGTGTGGAGTCGATGATGATTCCCAGAACTTTGCTAGAGAGCTCAAGCTGCAGATTGGTGCCAGAGGAAAGTGAGATGTGGGAGGGTAGCTGATCCAATTTCGGGCCAAGCCAAAGTAGTTTTGTTTTGGTCTCATTTAGTTTCATTTGAACGGTGAGAGCCCAGGATTGGAGATTTGTTATACAAGATGAGATGTTATCAGAGAGGTTGGTGAGGTTAGAGTCGGTCTCTAGAAGTACAAGGATGTCATCGGCGTAGGTGTAAAGTGTTTCCGAGGTAGATAGTTGGAGGAGTTTCAGGGAGGACATATAAACATTGAAAAGAATCGGGGATAGAGGTGAACCCTGAGGGACTCCGCAGATCGGTTTCCAAGGGGAGGATGAGGAACCATTCGTGCTAACGAGGTAGGAGCGGGAACGTAAGAATTTTGAGAACCAATCTAAGACTATGGAATTTATGCCAATTTCAGAAAGTTGGAGGATTAGTATGTCATGGTGGACAATGTCAAAAGCTGCAGAGAGGTCGAATTGAAGAAGGACAGCGAACTTGTTGCAGGAGTGAAGTTGTTGGACCTTCGAAATTAAAGAGGCTAAGAGGGATTCAGTGCTGTAATTGGGTCTGAATCCATGTTGGTAGGGTAGGAGAATGGAGAATCTCTCAAGATAGGATGAGAGTTGGGTGGCTATGATAGACTCCAGCATTTTGGTCAGGAGAGGAATGTTAGCTATTGGGCGATAGCTGGAAGGAGTGGAGGGGTCCAGATCGGCTTTTTTCAGAAGAGGGGATAGGGAAATGTGTCCCATTTCTGTAGTAAATAGGCCTGAGAGCAGGGCGGAGTTTAAAAGTTTGGTGAGAGATGAGATGGCCTGTGCTGGAATGTTCTCGTATAAGTATGAGGGGAAAGGATCCAAAATACAGGTGCAGGATTTTAACTTGAGGCAGAGTTTAGAGACCTGGGAGTCAGAAACGAGCTCGAAGGTGGTCCAGGATCTATCGACTGGGATGTGGTTGGCCTCGGTTAGAATTAGGGTTGGAGGTAGTGAGCACCAGAGAATTGTAGACGGGTGTTGGGGGGAAGGAGCATCGTAAGGTAGTCACTTTCTCATTGAAGAGGGGAGTGAGGAGGAATCATGTTTAGTGGATATGGAACGCCAAATGTTGAACAATGTGTTACTTTGGTTGTTGGATCTGGAGATTTTGTTGCTGTAGTAGTTCTTCCTTGATTTTTTTAATTCAGTGTTGTAGAACTTAATAAGAGCCCTCCAGGACTGTCTGTCGGTGGGGGATTTGGATTTTTTCCATTGACGTTCCAGTGTTCGACATTTCTGCTTTAGTTGTCTGTGATAGGGAAGATACCAGGGGGCCTTGCGGGAGTAGGAGACAGTTTTTGTGGTTAGAGGAGCAAGGGAGTGGTAGGTGGTCTCGGAGAGGGTGGTCCAATTGTGCCAGTTGGATTCAGGGTTTGAAGGGTTTGGGATGGTGGGAATTAGGTTGAGGAATTTGGCCCAGAACAAATCACTCGCAATTTTTTTTCGGAAGGTAATGGGATTGGAGGAACGAGGGGGGGTTCGAGGTGGGACATGAAAATGGGGAGGCAGAAAGCCCCTAGGAAGTGGTCGGACCAAGGGACGGGTTCCCAGCGGGTGTCGTCGATCAAAGTTTTGTATTCGGTGAGGTCGATGAAGCTGATGATGTCTAACGCATGCCCCTTTTCATGGGTTGGGGAAGGAGCCGGGGGGGGAAGCCTAAAGCGGTGAGGAAGTTGTTGAGATCAATTGAATCCTTGTTGGTGGTATCGTTTAAGTGAAGATTAATATCCCCAATGATTAGTAATCTTTGAAATTTGAGGAAGGCATTTGTAATGGTCTCAAGGATGAGGTCAGATGATTTGTTCCAGGGGGATGAAGGTGGGCGATATAAAAGCAGGATACCTAGTGGTTGCGGGTGGAGCTCGTCATTGACAGAGGCTAGCATGTATTCGAGGGAGGCATGGCTACTCTTTTCAAGGAGCTGGACGTCGAAGAATGATTTATGGAGCAGTGCCAGACCGCCTCCTTTTCGGTTAATTCTGGGGGAGAAGAGACCTTGGTAACCATGAGAACAGAGTTCGTTTTGAGAGAATATGTCGTCTTTTGCGATCCAAGTTTCCGTGATGAATAAGAATCCGGGGTTGAGATCTTCAAGAAGATCCTTCAGAATTTGGGTTTTGTTGCATGCGGATCTGGCGTTGCAGAATAGAGATGGGACTGGGGTGAGAGAGTCTGATGAGTGGTTGGGAGGGTTGGCAGGGGGAATGGGCTTTAAGGAGGCGTGATTGATTCTTCGGGGGATTTTTTTGGAGGGGTGACTTCTGGTGCGCAAAAGCATGGGGATATTGGTACCAGGGTAGATAGGACTGACTGTGATGGGGTTCGGTAGGTTAGGGGGGGGAAGGTTCAGGCAGAAGGAGAGATTGGAGGATGAGCAGATAAGGAGAAGAAGGATCCATAGGTGTGGCTTCATGGTGGGGGTTAGGAGGACCTTTGGAGGGGTGGGAGGTGAGAATAGCGGAAGGCTTGGAGTTGAGGAGAGCAGGACGATTGGGCAGGACTAAAACAGTTGGAGAGAATCTGGTGAATCTAGTAATTAGGCAAGGGCTTAAGCAGTTAAGAAGAATCTGGGGATCCTTGGCAGGGGATAGACAGTTGAATAAAATCTGGGGATCTTTAGCAACCTGAAACAGTAAGTAGAAACAATTGAGGGCAAAGCAAAAACAGTTGAATAGAATCTGGTGATCTTTGGCAAATTTAAACAATGAATAGAGTCAGGAGAGCCTTAGCCGGGCTTGAGTAGGGATTGTTGACTAAGTTAGGATGGAACTTAACAGTTATAAAGAAACTTGACAGAAATAAAGAACAAAAAGTTGAGCCGCAGGAGGTCTCGGGTGGCGGAGCTGGATTCCCACGCGGCCCGAGGTTCTCTCTCTGCAGTTGAGGGACGAGTCTCGCGTTGGGGCAGCTCCCGGTATCGATGGGGCTGCCCTGAAGAGTAGCGCTGGAGAGAACTTGGTTGCAGGGGGTTTCGGGAGGCGGAGCTGGACTCCCACGCGTCCCAAAGCTTCTTCCCTGCAGCCGGAGGGTCGGTCTGTGTTGGGGCAGCTCTGGAATCAATGGAGCTGCCCTGAAGAATGTAATAGAAAACTAAACAAAACAAAACAAAAAGTTGAGCCGCAGGAGGCCTCGGGTGGCGGAGCTGGACTCCCACGCGGCCCGAGGTTCTCTCTCTGCAGTTGAGGGACAAGTCTCGCGTTGGGGCAGCTCCCGGTATCGATGGGGCTGCCCTGAAGAGTAGCGCTGGAGTAGTACACTGCAGAACATTTGCAACAAGAAAAATATAAAGCATTAGAAAACAATGTAGGAGGCAATAGATGCAGAGAATCATGTACAGGAACAAGCGTCATTCATTCAGCAACTAATCTCCCAACTTCCAAATTCAAACATTAGTTTTCAAAAAACCCTCCCACAGTCCGCAATATTCTTTACATATTAAGAATGCAAACAGGAAGACCAAAGGAAATAACAAAAATTAAGTCAAAATAAAATAAGATCCTGCAGATACAAGATTCTTAGTCCATAGTCTGTTATTGAGAAAGACATGGGGGAAGCCACTGCTTGCCTTGGATCAGTAGCATGGATTGTTGCTACTACTTGGGATTCCGGAATCTTATGTTACTCTTTGGGATTCCAGAATCTTGCTATTCTTTAGGATTCTGAATAGAATGTTGCTGCTCCTTGGGTTTTTGCCAGATACTAGGGACCTGGATTGGCTACCATGAGAACGGGCTACTGTGCTTGATGGACCATTGTTCTGACCCAGTAAGGCTATTCTTATATTCTTAAAGTGTAGAGTGCTGTTTCTCGTTCTCTGGTGTTGAACTGCATATGGCTTCTTGAGGTTTAAGTTTAATTTTTGTCTACATTTATTTTAAGTTTGTGGTTGCTTGTAGTTGTGTTTTCCTATGTAGTGGCCTTGTTGTAAACATGTTAGCTTTGTGATATATGAATCACAGATATTTGTATTATGTTTAGTGACTTACGAGATAGCTGATGGGGAGGGAGGTAAACAGTCTTTATAGATTGGCTCACCATGATAACCCAAATTTCTAACCTCGGTTTATATTCAAGTCAACCTTTTTTCCCCCTTTTTGGAGGGAAGAAAAGTATACCTCGGTTTATATTCAGATCGGTTTATATTTGTGCTCATTGTTAAAAATAACTTCAAAACTCTTTCAGAGTAAACTTTAGCAATTTTGACTAAATGTTTCAATGGGAGAATACATTATCCAGAATGTCCGATTCCCTCGCTACTCTCTCTGCATCTTTTTGAAGACATATTAAAAAAACTAAAATCATTTTTACCTGACATGAATTTAAAACTTCACGTTGGTGGCATTAATATCAAACATTACTATTCTGAATTCCTAAACTCTCTTTTGTGGTTGATAAATAAAAAAATAGCCAATACTCATCATTGATGCACGTGACTTATTCACCAATCCTTTACTAGGGCACTCTGCCCCTAGAAGTTGTTACAACGTTCGTTATCGACACCGGAATGTATCTGTCTAAAATTCAATATGAATGAATGGCAAATGGTTTGCAATCTATCATTTCATAAGGAACCATATGACTTTAATGATAAAGGATCATTGTTTTTCTTACTGCTCTCAGTGTCTTTGGGTTGAAAAAAGCGAGAAAACCACGCATTCTCAGTTTATTTCGAAACCAAGCCTAACATCGATAGTAGTATTATTTTATACTCAGGGCAATGAAGTATTAAGTGATGGAAATCGAACTCACAACCTCAGGGTGCTGAGGCAGCTGCTCTGATCATGCCCCTGCCCTCCTCCAAAAATGAAGGTCCTAGTACCAGTCTTGTTTTTTGGTCAGAATTTCAAACAGTGTTGGCGGTACTAAATGCCAGTTTCATTTTTTCTTTCTCCCCTTTTCTGTATTTTCCCCTCCCTGAGCTCACATGATCCCTGGATAGTGCTCATACAGGATTCCTCCCGTACAATAGTATTGGGAATTGAGCAGGCTGGTTCAGAAGTGGGTGCGGAATGTATCTTTATCCCAGGACAAGCAGGCAGCATATTCTTGACTGATGGGTGACGGCACCGACGGAGCCCCGGTACGGACAATTTTAGAGTGATTGCACTCTAAGAACTTGGAAAGGTCTAGCAGGCCGCACCGCGCACACGCGAGTGCCTTCCCGCCCGACGGAGGCGCGCGGTCCCCAGTTTCTTAGTTTCCGTGGAGCTAAGAAGACGCGCCCTTTTCAACGGCTGTTGAAAAGATTTTTTTCTCTCCTTCTCGCTTGCGTAAACCTGTTCGGAAATATTTTTTTCTGTTTCTATTTTATTCTTTCTTGTTTAAAAAAAATAAAAATACAACTTTGATTTTTTTTGGTTCGCCCCGGCGGGGCCTGTTGCCACCATCGAGGCCTCGGCCTTTGATTTGGCAGAAGCCGTTTTTACGTTCATGCCCCCCCAACCCGGGTTTAAGAAGTGCCAGCGATGCGCACGGCCCATTTCTCTCACTGACCCGCATAACTGGTGCTTACAGTGCCTGGGTCCTGACCATCGGGCGTCCACCTGCACCCGCTGTGCCACTTTAAAAAAGAGAACTTTGAAAAACCGTCAAATCCAACAACGGTTATTATTTGGTGCCAATATGTCTGATCCTGCAGCACCGACATCGGCCCCCTCTCAGTCGGCACCCACCTCGTCGATACCGTGCGATACCGCGCTGGCGTCGCATCCCTCAGGTAAGCCGGCTAAGAAGCCTTCCCCGCTGGAGCGTCCTCCGGTCTCAGTAGCAGCGAGCCCAGTCCTGCCGACCTCGAGGCGCCCGCGGAAGCGCTCCGCTCCGATTGAGGTCAGCCCCTCGACCTTGGGTTCCTCTTCTTCGGAGCGTCGAGCGGCACCACAGGTACCGCAGAAGAAAAAAGCGGTACCGGTGCCTTCGCTGGACGAGCGGATTGCTGCCGTCCTGCAGGTGCAACTCAAGGAGCAGTTGCAACAGCTCCTTCCCGCACTATTGGCACCGAGCCTTCCAGTCCCGGTCCGGTCTGAGCCACCGGTACCGACGGTGGAGCAGCTTCTATTGTCCGCGTCCACCTTGTCGGTACCGGTCCATTCTGCTTCATCGGTCTCCATGCCAGTCCTCGCACCGGAACCGAGAGCTCAACACCAGGCTGTTCAGACTTCGGCACCGATGTGGCCCTTAACGTCTCCCGGTACCGTGTCTATGAGGTCAGGTAAGTCGGCAAGCAAATCCCGACACCTGGAACCCTCCACACCGGAGTCTCGAGACCGTAGCTCCCACATTAGGGATCCTGATCTGTGGGGTGACTCCGAAGAGCCTTTTCTTTCTGAGGATGAGTGTTCATCGGATGATGATGATCCTGCTGTTCCTGATCCATCCTCCAGACCAGATTCTAAATCTTTCACTTCCTTTCACAAAGACATGTGTGAATCTCTTTCTATTCCTTTGGAGGCTGAGTCTAAAAAATCCAAAGCGTTCCTTGATGCACTGGCCTTTGACCAGCCTCCAAAGGAATTTCTCAAATTACCCCTCCATGATATCTTGAGGGAAACCTTTTATAAGAATCTGGAGACTCCTTTGACCATCCCAGGAGCCCCTCGTAAATTGGATTCTCTGTATAAAGTGATACCTATACCTGGATTTGATAAGCCGCAGCTTCCACATGAATCTTTTCTAGTGGAATCTACGCTTAAAAAGTCTGCGGGAGCTAGTGTGTACGCTTCTGTCCCTCCTGGCAGAGAGGGTAAAGCCATGGATAAATTTGGTAAAAAGATTATACCAGAGTGCCATGCTGGCTAACAGGTCTGGTAATTATGCTTTTCACTTTTCTTTTTACCTCAAGCATCTTCTCACCACCATGGCTTCCTTTGAAAAGTACCTCCCTGATCGTAAACGACAGGCCTTTCACCAGTGCTCGTCCTCTCTCTTCCAGCTACGCAAGTTTTTGGTTCGATCAATTTATGACACATTCGAACTTACCACCAGAGCAACGGCCATGTCTGTGGCCATGCGTCGCCTTGCTTGGCTCAGAGTAATGCTCCATGCCTGGGGGATGAACTCTTTGGTGAATCCATGGACTCTACCATCCAAAAGCTCTCCGCCCATGAGACTCAATGGGATACTCTTCTGAAAACAAAGAAGAAGACTCCACCTGCCCGGCCTTTCAGACAACAATCGGCCTATCAACGCCGTTATGTGGCTCGCCCCTTGCCATCAGCTCCCCAACAACCTAGGCATCCATGTCAGCAACAGCGACAAACCCCTAGGCCACCACAGCAGCAACCTGCAAAGCCACCTCCACAGCAAAAATCTACTTAACCCTTTTGACTTAGTTCTCCAGGGCATAGCCAGTTTTCAGCCATCTGCCCACCTACCTCAACCTATAGGTGGCCGTCTTACCTTTTTCCTCAGCCGTTGGGAGATCATCACCTTGGATCAATGGGTCCTCAACATCATCCGTCACGGCTACTCCCTCAACTTTCAGACTCTTCCTTCCAAAAGTCTGCCAAAAGAGTCTGCTTTGAACACTCCTCAATCAGCCCTTCTTCTCCAAGAGGTTCAATCCCTCCTTCTTCTAAACGCCATAGAGGAAGTTCCTCTTGCTCAGAAGGGGCAGGGATTCCACTCCCGTTATTTTCTGGTCCCCAAAAAAACAGGAGATCTCAGACCCATTCTAGATCTTCGCGATCTCAACAAATGCTTGGTCAAAGAAAAATTCAAAATGCTCTCTTTGGCCACTCTTTATCCTCTTCTCACTCAAGGCGACTGGCTATGCTCCCTCGATCTCAAAGAGGCATACATTCACATTCCGGTCAATCCGGCCTCCAGACAGTACCTCCGCTTCATGATCAATCACTGTCATTACCAATACAAGGTGCTACCCTTCGGTCTTGTCTCCTCTCCAAGGGTGTTCACCAAATGTCTGATTGTGGTGGCTGCTTTTCTCCGCTCTCACCACCTTCAGGTCTTTCCTTACCTGGACGACTGGTTAATCAAGTCCACTTCCTCCTAGACAGTGCTCCTTGCCACCAACCAAACCATCCTGTTTCTACAACTTCTGGGGTTCGAGATCAATCTACCCAAATCCCATCTCATCCCCTCTCAGAAACTGCAATTCATAGGAGCGATTCTGGACACAGTCCTCATGAGAGCGTTCCTGCCATCCAACCGCCTTCAGGCTCTTCAATATCTCTGTCAGCAGGTGCTTCCACAACGTTCTATCTCTGCCAAGCAAATGATGGTACTCTTGGGTCACATGGCCTCGACAGTTCATGTCACACCCTTCGCACAACTTCACCTGCGCACCCCTCAGTGGACCCTAGCTACCCAGTGGTCCCAATCGATGGATCCTTGCTCATGGCACATATTTGTGACATCATCTCTTCATCAATCTCTACAATGGTGGTTGATATCCTCAAATCTCTCCAGAGGTCTTCTGTTTCATTTACCTCCTCATCAACTAGTCATCACCACCGACGCCTCCCCTTATGCATGGGGAGCTCATTTAAACGAGTTCCAAACCCAGGGCCTTTGGACAGCCCAGGAAAAGAAGCATCACATCAATTTCCTGGAACTCAGAGTGATGTTTTATGCCCTCAAGGCTTTCCAACATCTCCTCTTTCCTCAAGTTCTGCTACTGTGCACAGACAATCAAGTTGCGATGTACTACTTCAACAAACAGGGTGGGACAGGCTCTCGCCTCTTGTGCCAGGAAGCCCAGAAGATTTGGGCTTGGGCGACAGATCACCAGTTATTCCTGAAAGCTATCTACATTCAGGGAGAGCAGAATTCCTTAGCGGACAATCTCAGCAGAATTCTCCAGCCCCACGAATGGACTCTCGATCCCTTGACTCTCCAGTCCATTTTCGCTCAATTGGGGCACTCCTCAGGTAGACCTCTTTGCAGCTCCTCACAATCATCAGCTGCCCCACTTCTGCTCCAGACTCTACTCCCCTTACCGTCTGGCAGCAGATGCATTTCTTCTGGATTGGTCCAATCTGTTCCTGTATGCTTTCCCTCCTCTGCCTCTCATGTTAAGAACCTTGTTCAAGCTCCGGAGGGAATGAGCCACCATGATTCTGATTGCTCCACGGTGGCCCAGGCAACATTGGTTCTCCCTTCTACTTCAACTCAGTTCCAGGGAGCCTATTCTTCTTCCACTGTTTCCTTCTCTGCTTACACAGCATCAGGAGACTCTTCTGCATCCCAACCTCCAGTCTCTGCACCTGACAGCCTGGTATCTCTCGGGCTGACTTCAACTGATCCTCTTCTACCTCGGCCCGTTCGTTCTATTCTAGATGCTTCCAGGAAACCGGCCACTCTACAATGTTACCATCAGAAGTGGACATGGTTTTCTTCTTGGTGTCTTCTTCATCAGCATAATCCCACTACCCTTGCAGTGGAGACTTTGTTGGATTATCTTCTTTCTTTATCTGACTCTGGTCTCAAGTCTACTTCCATCAGAGTTCAACTCAGTGCTATTGCTGCTTTTCATGAGCCAGTTCATGGGAAACTTCTCTCGGCTCATCCCTTGGTGTCCAGATTCAAGCGGAGTCTTTTCAATGTGAAACCACCTCTTAAAGCCCCTCCTGTCATTTGGGATCTCAATTTGGTTCTTTCCGTCTTAATGAAGCCTCCATTTGAACCTTTGGCCACAGCTCCTTTCAAGTTTCTCACTTGGAAGGTACTCTTCCTTGTTGCTCTTACCTCTGCCAGGAGGGTCAGTGAGCTCCATGCACTAGTGGCTGATCCACCTTTTACAGTCTTTCATCATGACAAGGTGGTTCTGCGTACACATCCAAAGTTTCTCCCTAAGATTGTCTCTGAATTCCATCTCAACCAATCTATTGTTCTGCCTGTCTTCTTTCCGAAACCTCACTCTCATTCTGGAGAACAGGCTCTACATACTTTGGACTGTAAGCAGGCTTTAGCTTACTATTTAGACCGTACTAAGCCCCACAGATCATCACCCCAACTCTTTCTGTCCTTTGATCCGAATAAATTGGGACATCCTGTTTCTAAACGTACGCTGTCAAATTGGCTCGCAGCGTGCATTTCATTCTGTTATGCTCAGTCCGGACTGACACTGGAAGGTTCTGTCACGGCCCATAGAGTTCGAGCTATGGCAGCATGTGTAGCTTTCCTCTGTTCCACTCCTATTGAGGAAATCTGCAAGGCTGCTACTTGGTCCTCAGTTCATACTTTTACATCTCACTATTGTCTGGATGTATTCTCCAGACGGGATGGACACTTCGGCCAATCTGTTTTGCAAAATTTGTTTTCCTAATGGCCAACCTTCCCACCATCCCTCTTTTCATTAGCTTGGAGGTCACCCATCAGTCAAGAATATGCTGCCTGCTTGTCCTGGGATAAAGCACAGTTACTTACCATAACAGGTGTTATCCAGGGACAGCAGGCAGATATTCTTGCGTCCCACCCACCTCCCCGGGTTGGCTTCTTAGCTGGCTTATCCTAACTGGGGACCGCGCGCCTCCGTCAGGCGGGAAGGCACTCGCGCATGCGCGGTGCGGCCTGCTAGAACTTTCCAAGTTCTTAGAGTGCAATCACTCTAAAATTGTCCGTACCGGGGCTCTGTCGGTGCCGTCACCCATCAGTCAAGAATATCTGCCTGCTGTCTCTGGATAACACCTGTTACGGTAAGTAACTGTGCTTAATCTCACTGGCAAAGCCTCTTATGATAGTGTGTTTGATTTTGCTCAACAGCTGACATTGGAGACTTGTTGGAAGTGTTGGTGGAGGAAATTACTGGGTCTCTCTCTGGACCAGCTAAAGAGTTCTACCAGCGGGAGTTTGATTTCTTTAACAAAATGACCAATGTCTCAGCCATCATCAAGTGAGTATGAGAACTCCAGAGAACTTGCACACAGCCCAGATACTGTCCCCACTAGGAACTAGGATGTGAAGATTGTTTGCCTATCAGTCGTAGGAAGCCCTCACTGGTGTTAGAGATGAGATCTCCTGATCTCACTGTGCTTTACTTTGTACAAGGTGGTAGACTGACAAACCAAGACACTTGTTTCCTAGACCCTGCTTGGTACCCACCTGTCCCACTAATATCTTCCCAAGTATTCAGCATGAAATTGGGTCCTTTATGGCTTTTGAAGGAGGGATGCAGGTTTTGAAATTTGTATACTAGGGTCGGTTTTGCCCAACGTCTCCTATGAGAAGAATAGCAATGTGGTAAATAACACTGAAATCTGACCTAATAATAACTTTATTTTTGTATACCGCCATACCCCGAAGAGTTCTAGGCGGTTCACATTAGTTAAACAGAAATTACAAGTGGTTACATATCAAATTGATCATAGAGTAGTTAAACAGAGATTACAAGTGGTTACATATCAAATTGATCATAGAGTAGCAGAGAGCAAGGAGAGAGTATTTACAAGTGATTACATATCAAATTGATCGTAGAGTTGCGAACAGCAAGGAGAGAAGTAATGGGAAGAGGAGGGAGAACGGGGGAGGGGCGAGGGTCAGAAGGAGGGGGGAAGAGGATTGGAAAGGGGCATTAAGGGTCTTGGTCTCGGAATAGGTGAGTTTTGAGTAATTTTCTGAAGTCGAGGTAGTTGTGGGCCTTGAGGACCATTTGGGCTAGCCAAGGGTTTAGTTTGGCGGCTTGGAAGGCATAGGTTTTGTCTAGGAATTTTTTTGAGTGGCATAGTTTTAGGGAGGGGAAGGCGAAGAGTTGAATTTTGCGGGAGTTCTTGTAGTTGTGGTTAAGGGTAAAGTGAGGGGTGATGTAGCTTGGGGATAAGCCAGATATAGTTTTGTAGCAAAAACAGGCGAATTTGAATATGATTCTGGATTCTAGTGGGAGCCAGTGGAGATTATGGTAGAAAGGGGTGATGTGGTCCCATTTTTTCAGGCCAAATATGAGGCGGACAGCGGTGTTCTGGATCATCCTTAGTCTCCTGATGGTTTTCTTTGTGGAGCCTAAGTAGATGATGTTGCAGTAGTCCAGTATGCTGAGGATGGAGGATTGTACTAAGAGGCGGAATGAAGAGTCGTCGAAGTATTTTTTTATGGTGCGGAGTTTCCATAGTATCGAGATACTTTTCCTGACTGTGATATCAGTGTGTTTCTCGAGGGATAGATGTTTGTCCAGTGTTACTCCCAGAACTTTTAAGGTTTGTTCAAGGGGGAATGTGGATCCTTTCACTTGAATAGTGGTGTCTTTGATTTTGTCATTGGGGGTTGCTAGGAAGAATTTTGTTTTGTCTGGGTTTAGTTTTAGTCTAAAGGATAGCATCCAGAGTTCTATCTGACTAATTATGCTTGTGAGGGAGTTGAGGAGTTCTTGAGTGAAACAGGTTAGAGGGATGACTATGGTAATGTCGTCTGCGTATATAAAGAATTTTAGCTTGAGGCTTTGCAGGAGGTTTCCTAGGGAGGTGAGGTAGATGTTGAACAGGGTGGGGGACAGGGGGGAGCCCTGTGGCACACCGCAGGAGTTTTCCCATGGGTAGGAGAGAGAGTCGTTTTTGAATACCCTGTAAGATCTGTTCCGTAGGAACCCATTGAACCAGTTAAGGACCTGGCCGGAGATGCCAATGTAGGCAAGGCAGTCTAGGAGAATGTCGTGGTCGACTAGGTCGAATGCACTGTTCAGGTCCAGTTGTATAATCAGGGCACTGGTTCCCCGGCTGAAGAGTGTGTGTATGTGGTCTAGGAGGGAGGCTATGATGGTTTCGGTGCTGTGGTTGGAGCGAAAGCCTGATTGGTTGTCATTTAGGATATCAAATTTTTCTAGGTATGTGGTGAGTTCGGCGTTTACCACCCCTTCTGCTATTTTACCAAGTAGTGTGAAAATTAATTTATAGGGCTATGGCATTGTTTCAAAGAACCTATGCTGATGGACCGCTTCCCTGTGTATCACTTTGTGGTATATCTAGTAACTGGAACATGTACCCTCTTTTCAGACCCTTCCCAAAGGGAGAGGAGAGGAAGAAGGCGTGTCTGTCAGCTCTGTCAGAGATTAAAGTGCAGCCTGGTAAGAGAGCATGTAGCTGCCCCAGTCTCCTGCTCTTTGTGGACACTGTGAGGGTAGTTTTTATAAAGTATTTTCTACGTGTAAAGCAGGTTTATGTGTGGAGACAGATTCTTCCTCTTCATCCTGTGATCCAAAAAGAGTCCATTCGACAGGGGCCAGTGTTTCGTAGTTACTTAACACTGCCGCATGGGGAATGTCACAGACCGGACACAGTATGTTTAAACAACAGAAACTGTCTTCATTTTAAGAGCGTGCCCTGATGCAGCAGTGTTAAGTAATTGCAAAATGCTGGCCTCCGTTGGATGGACTCTCTTTTGGATCACAGTATTAAGAGCACATGAAGATAAGTCACTTTTTGATTATATACATTTTGCAGATTGCACTATTGTGAAGGAGGATTTTATGTTGATGATTATATGACACCTGACTACTACTACTACTTAACATTTCTATAGCGCTACCAGATGCAAGCAGCGCCTCTATTAACATACAAAAGATCTGAGCACCATGAGTGCCACTGTGAGGTCTGAGGCTTTGCCTCCTTTTTGCTCTGGAGCACAGGTGTCGAAGTCGGTCCTCGAGGGCCGCAATCCAGTCGGGTTTTCAGAATTTCCCCAATGAATATGCATTGAAAGCAGTGCATGCACATAGATCTCATGCATATTCATTGGGGAAATCTTGAAAACCCGACTGGATTGCAGCCCTCGAGGACCGACTTCGACACCCCTGCTCTGGAGGGTTAGTTTTATGTTGTTTAATATTTTAGGCTCCAGTCCTCTTTTTTTGCTGTTACTTATACATGTGCCACATGTAGGCATTCTTACAGGCATAATTTGGGTAGAGCTGGGGTGGAAATGATATGTATAAATGTATTTTATAAAATACATATGGATATGTGCACACCTTTTCTTGAGAAGCAGGCATGCATTTGTGTGCTATTGAGTGTGATTCTGAAAGCCCGATTAATAAAATACTTTTCAAAGGGATTTCAAGAGGTAAATGAGTGTTCTTCCCTGCAGGCTCACTCTCTGTCTCTGCTGTTCCTCTGCATGCATATTACTTCTCTGATTTCCATTGGAGGCACAAATCTCTTCCTTCTACTCTCCCTATGTGTTCTCCTCGTGAAGTCTCACAGCGCGTTTCTTAGTCTTCCTCACCCCCATCCCGTTCCAACTATCTCTGCACTCCCTCAGTGAAAATTTATATAGTGCATTGATTGGGCCCCATTTCCAGTGCTGTTTCTTTCTCCTCTTTGTAGGTTGCTATTTGCCAAGTAACCCTGAAGCTATTGTTTTGGATATTGACTACAAGTCGGGGACTCCTATGCAGAGGTGAGTAAGGTTTTACTGTCTGCTTCAACTCCTCGAGATTCCACAGGAAGTAAGTCAAGAGGACAGAAAGGACTGGATCATCACAGCCAATGCAAACCATCTTGCCTCTTCTCTTTCCGCTTTTCCATTTCACATTGTCAAGGGAGTATGAGAACTCCAGGGAACTTGCACACAGACCGGATACAGTCCCCACTATGAACTGAAGGAAGCAAACTCAGTTGTGATATTCTGCTCTACTCCCTTCTATTTCTTCTCAGTCTCAGCACATTGGTTCAGCCAGCTATTTGGAAATAAGCTTAAACTGACAACTTTAAATGCTTAACTTCTTTCAGATATTCAACCAGATTAAATTAAGGCCAACTGAATATCTGTTACAAAGTTAATTAAACAAAGTTGTTTTGGTTTGATTAATTTTAGACCTGTTTTGCTGAGCAGAGTTAACTGGTAAGCCTGCTAGCCAATGTTTAAGCATGCCCTGGAAATGTCCCATAGATGCCTCTTTTGGTCTAGATAAAGTTTATCTTGGCAACACTTTGCATAAGTAAAATGTAATAACTCAGTGGGGAATTTGAACCCAAAATTACCGGGACAAACCCTCCATCTCTCCAAGAGATGCCAAGCTGAATTAAAGCAATCTTTCATCACACCCAGCATCTTGTTCCTGGCATTGGCATAGCCTGTACCCAGGAGATCCTTTTATCCATTTATCTTTCTCTTGCATTTCTTTTTATTTCCAGTGCTGCAAAAGCCCCGTACTTGGCCAAGTTTAAAGTGAAACGCTGTGGTGTGAGTGAACTGGAGAAGGAAGGTGAGTATATTGTGCACAGAAAATGACTCTGATAATATAGAAATAGCATTTATATCATGAACTGAGTTATGTGGTGTGACAGGTATGACGAAGATCAGAGCTATATTGATTCATCTGTGAGACTGAGAGTGAGTGAAAGATGAGCAGGCCTTGTGTCCTGTGAGGGCCTGAGAGAAGGTCATAGATAAGCAGAATCTTTCTTATGACAGAGAGGCACAGAGTCATTCATCATTACACACTCTCCCTGTGACTGGCCTTGAATGGCTTTATGAAAACAAGTTGTAAGTCTCCATGAAACTGAATAGTACCAAACTTTGGTAATATGTTCTGGGAGGGGTACATGTTCTATTTTTGGAGAGCTTTTGTGGTATATATGATTAATAATTACAGCCTGAGATAAACTCACGTGAAACCCAGCTCAGGCTGGACTCCATAGCTGTTGAAGGGAATTTAGCAGATTCACTTGAGTGCTCTGTATCTAGATTCTTTTTTGTAATGTTTTAAAGACCTACTTTTTTGATAAATGTTATTATCCCAGGACAAGCAGGAAGCATATTCTCACTGATGGGTGACATCACCAACGGAGCCCCGGTACGGACCACCTTAAAAAGTGCATCGCCACTTTAAGAATTCAAAAAGTTCACGATAGCCCGAACCATGCGTGTGTGAGTGCCTTCCCGCCCGATGAGGGCGCACAGTCCTTCAGTTTCTTTGTTTCCATGGAGCTACGAAGTCGCGTTTCAACAGCTGTTGAAAAATTTTCTTTTCGCTACCTTCCCACTCTCGCGGTTTTCTGACTTTTTAGTCAGTTTTTTCTTTGCTTTCATTTTTAGTTTAAAAAAAAACCAACTAAACATTTATAGTTTCTTTATTTTTTTCTTTTACCGTCATCGGTTGAGCTTGGTAGGGCCTTATGGTTCGCCATATTGTTTTCTCCCCACCTTATGGCTGTTTTTCCTGCTCAATTTCCATCAGTGCAATTACTTTGCTGGAGAAGTTGTCTTCACCGACATCCTTCTGTGGTTCTAGCAATGTCGGGACCTCGGCCTTGCTATTTTCTTCTTCCTCTGCTCTTCTCCTCACCAGCGCATTTTTATGCGGGTTCTTCAGAAGCAGTTTTCCATCGGTGCCGTCAGGAATCCGGCACCCGTTGACGTCAGTAATCTGGTGCCCAGCATACTTCCGGCACCGCTCTTCCAGCCTGTACCGACATTGGCGGGCCCAATCCTCTCTAGGTAAGTTGGCTCTCAATTTTCTCCTTTGGGCTTCAGGTCATTGTAGCAGTGAGTCTAATCCTGCCGACCTTGGTCATTGTAGCAGTAAGTCAAGTCCTGCTGAACTCGTTCAGCCCCATCTCTGGCTCCGCTTCGATGTCGATGAGTGCCTTGATACGGGCGTACTCATCTTGGAAGCGTGCAGTGACACTGATAGTACTGGTTCATAGGCCAAGGGTACCAGTGTTTTTTCTTTCCTGCTGAAACATTTTTTCCTCTCCGCTCGTGATGTGTGCCTTGATACCGGCATTTTCATCTCTGGAGCGTAGCACAATGGTATCAGCGATGCAGCCATCGGTATCGGTGCTTTCTTTTTCAGCAGTTTTCATTCATGTCCACAACTTATGTCGGCATCGACATGTTTAACTGTATGTTCAGTTGTTCCTGTCGACAGTTATGTTGACACCATTTCTTGTGCTAATCCAGCTGAGTTCTTGACACCGGTCGCACTTTCACAGGAGTCTCCTACGATTTCGCCGACTCATATAATGCAACGCCGGTCTTTTTTGAAGCTACCGGCGTCAGGTCGATTCGGCATGGGAAGGCTTTGCTGTCATTAAGCTGTATTCAGCCTTTGACATCGACTCCCTGACTGTATAGTTGGAATTGACTTTCTGAGGGGGGGGGGTTGAACAACACCCCATATCTCTCTGAAGCTTTGGGTTTTTTCACCCCATGCTTCTTTTTTCACCAGTAGGGTTGAAAATTTATTTTTTTACAGATTCCTTAGTGGACTGTATATACCTTGTGTCATTCCCTTGGAAGTTGACTTTGCAATGTCATTCCCTTGATTAAGGACTTTTATATTCCTTGACGTATAGTTATCTATACAAGGTTTGTTTGATTCCCTTCCATGATAACGGGAACTTTTTGATATGCCTTTCGAAACAATAAGCTTGTTTCACAGATTCCCTACTGGTGGAGTCCATTCTACAGGCTAGTGTGTAGACATCTGTCTTTCTGTGCAGAGTGGACAAGGCTAGGTACTGGTTGGCAAAATAGGCTTACTAGATTGCTATGTTGCCTAATGGTCCATTGCTTATTTTATTTGGCATACATTTGTGCACACATTCCACGTTACCACGTTTTATTTTCTCTGCTTACATGTACAGTGTTTATGTTGTTCAGCATCTTTTTTCTGTTCTTACAGATCTGGTCTGAATTTGAGTGTCTGTTTTTATCATCACCCACCAGGACCGGCTAGACAATACGCCTTGTACGGGGGATGATTGTTTTTGTGCTTCCAGGTCCATGCTGGGACACGCTTCCTCAGCAGTTGTCTGTTCATTGGACCAGATGAGATTTTCTGTTCACTTCCAAGTAGCAGTCTTCACTTTCATCTCCATCTTCTTCACAATGGAAATTTGCGATTAAATTTTTTCCTGTCTTACTCATTCGGAGGCTGTTTCAGTTCCTCATGCATCATTAAGAGCCTTAGCTCTCTGACTTTTCTTCATGGGGCAGGTTTTCTATACTCACTGTCTGCTCTAAGACCCTTTTTTTCCAAGAGAGTCTATTTGGGATATTGCACAGTCCTTCTTGCTTTTTTCTACTGATTGCCCTCGACGGGTTCTCTTCAATTAGTGGAGTTAGGAATTCAATCCCTTTTCTATTTTATTCTCAAGTACACCAAAGGACTGCAATTTTTTTCTTGATCTCAGAGCTTTTTTCTGGTCGAGAGGTACTTAAGGACTAGTTTCTCCTCCTTCAGACCTCATAGCTCTGCTTCCTGGATTTCAAGGAAACCTTCACATATTCCCATTCATACGTCTTCCAGTATATACTTTTCAGTTCAACTCAGCCGTTGCCATTACTAGTATAGGTCTTTCCTTTCAGTCTGTTTTTTTTTTCTCTCAGACTCTTCATGAAGTGATGGCCGTTTCTATTTAATCACATGGCCTTCAGGTCTTTTCTTTTTTTAAACATCTGGTTTTTTCTTCAGAAGTGGTTCAACCAACATCACAGACCATCTCCTTTCTTCTGGTTTTAGGCTTTGACTTTAAATTCCCCGTATTCATGTCTATTTTTCAATGGGATACTCCTAGACACCACTCTCATGAGAGTGTTTCTTTTTCCATATCACTTTCAGACTCTGTCTGTGTCCGCAGTAGTTTCCTTTTCCTGCCAAACACATGATGGTTCTTCTGAGCAACAGGGTTTTCCCTGTTTCCTGTTATGCCATGGGTAAGACTACATTTTTGTTCTCCTCAGTGGACTTTTCTTTTCCAGTGGTCTCAGGTGACGGATCGTCTCTTAAAGCAGATATAGTTCTGACATCGTCTCATCTGCAGTTGCTTCACTTATGCCTGATCTCCTCTAATCTATCCGGAGATATCCCTTTTTTATTGTCCCCTCCTTGCATGGTCATCATGACTGATGCATCTTTTTCTGCATGGGGAGCTCATATGGACGATCTGCAGCCTCAGGGTCTTTCAACCGCCAAGGAACGGAAATTTTGCATCAATTTCCTAGGCTTCAGAGTGCTGTTTTAGACCCTCATGGTTTTTTTTATCACCTACTCTGCCCTCAAGTCCTCCTCTTTTGCACAATCAATCCAGCAGTTAGGTACTACATAAACCAGCAAGGAGGCTCGGGCTCTCTCCTGTTGTGTCAGGAGGCCCAACACATATGGACTTGGGCGACAGCTTGCAATCTGCTTGCTACATGTCTGTATTCATGGGCAGAAAAATTCCATAGCGGACAACCTCAACAGAATTCTTCATCGACTGGACTCTCAACTCTACAGCTCTCCAGTTCAACTACTGGTCTGCAAGTGGACTTGTTTGCGTCTTTTTGCAATCACCAGTTGTCCCGGTTTCGCTGCAAGCGCTGGTAAGAAGTCATTGGGTGGTATGGGTAGCAGGGGAACCAGTGGAAGGATCACGTCCCCCCCCCATCCCCATGGGCCCTACGAAAGGACTGCATGTGATGAAAGAAATGGCCCCGGGAGGAACCAGAGGCCAGAAAAGAAATGGCCCCTTGATTAGGGTGAAAATAATTTTAAGTGCCCCGAGCAATGCCACCTTGTCCAGGCAGGCGGGCATGGTCCTCAGGAAGACAAGGCACCTTAGAGTTTATTAAGGTCTGAACAAACTTGTCCAAATCCTCACCAAACAAGAAAGACCATCGAAAGGGAAATTTTGTCAGCTGAGCCTTAGAGGCCGCATCCACCGACCAAGCCCGTCAGAGAGATAAGAAGCATCCATCTCAATTTTGGTATTTCCTGCTCCACCAAAGACCAGGCATCAGATTCATGGTCAAGGACACCCTCGGCCCACCGAAAACAAGCCCAAGCGACCAGACTGCCACTTGGACCACAAGGGCAAACATATCAAAATTCTGTTTAAGGAGGGACTCCAACTTATGCCCCTTCTTTCCTTCCTTCTCCATCTGATAACAACTTTTTTTCTCCTGGATTGGAAGGGCATGTTTTTCTGTATGCATTCCCTCTACTTTTTCTCCTATTCAAGCTCAACAGAGAAGTAGCTACCATACGTCTCTTTTATCCATGGTGGCCCAGGCTCATGGGTTCTCCTTTCTCTTTCAACTCAGCTTCAGGGAACCCGTACCTCTTCTGATATTTCATACTCAGTTCCCTCCAACTCAGAGGTCTCTGATTCATTCTAATCTGCACTGATTTCCATTGTCAGTTTTTTCTCGGGCTACGTCCTTCTCAGTCTGTTTGTTATCTACTGGATGTCTCCAGGAAACTAGCCACTTAACAATGTTTCCATTAAAAATGGTCTTGGTTTTTTCTTATTGGTGTCTTTTTTATTTTCATGTTCTCCATTCCAACATAGTGGAATTGCTCATGGATTATTTTCTTCTTTTGTTTGCTTTTAGTCTCGAGTCTATATCTCTCGGACTTCTTTCAAGTGCTATTGCATTTTTTTCCTTTTCTCAGTCGAGGGTCAACCTCTTACTGCTTATCCTCTGGTTTCCAGATTCATGACAGGGGTTTTTAATGTGTAACCATACCTCATGTTTTCTCCTGTCGTTTGGACCCTATTTTTGCTTTTTTCACTTGGTTTCCAGGCTTCTGATAGGGTTTTTTTCCCCTGTGAAACTACCTCTCTAGTCCCTTCATGTCGTTTAGGACCTTACTGTAGTTCTTTCCAGTTTGTTGAAGCCTTTTTTTGGCGGTTCATCTTTAGTTTCTTGCCTGGCAAGTGTGTTTCCTTATAGTTCTCACCTCTACCAGGAGGGTCGGTGAGTTACCTGTATTAGTAGCAGATTCATCCTTCGTAGTTTTTCAGCATGCCAAGGGGGTTCTGCGTACCCGTCCAAAATTTCTTCTAAACGTTCTCACTTTTCTTTTCACTCAGTCACTTGTTCTGCCTGTGTTGGTTTTTTTTTTTCTACACCTCATTCTCCTTCTGGAGAATCTGCTTTGTATTCTTTGGATTGTACATGAGCTTTGGCCTGCTACTTTGACCAGACAAAGCCTCAATGACCTTTTCTCTAACTTTTCTTTTGATTCGCAAAAGTTAGGTCATTCTTTTTCAAGAGAATGATTTACGCCTGGCTAGCTGTCTGCATCTTGTTCTGCTATGCTCAATCTGGCCTGGCACAAGACAGTCGTGTCACAGCCTACAGAGTTAGAACTCTGGCAGCTTTTTGTTCATTTCCTTAAATCTACACCATTAAGGACCTCTGTAAAGCTGCCACCTGGTCCAAAGTTCATACCTTCACTTCTCACTATTGTCTGGATTCTTTCTCCAGATGGGATGGGCACTTCGGCCACTCTGTATTTCAAATTATATTTTCTTTGGCCAACTCTCCCACCATACCATCTCTGTTAGCTTGGAGGTCACCCATCAGTGAGAATGTGCTGCCTGCTTGTCCTGGGTTAAAGCACAGTTACTTACCGTAAAAGGTGTTATCTAGGGACAATAGGCAGATTTTCTCACAACCCATCCACCTCCCCGGGTTGGCTTCTTAGCTGGCGTATCTTAACTGAAGGACCGCGCACCCTCATCGGACGGGAAGGCAATTGCGCATGTGTGGTTCGGGCTATCGCAAACTTTTTGAATTCTTAAAGTGGCGATGCATTTTTTAAAGTAGTCCATACCGGGGCTTCGCCGGTGACATCACCCATCAGTGAGAATATCTGCCTGCTGTCCCTGGATAACACCTGTTATGGTAAGTAACTGTGCTTTTTTGATATTTTATCTCTTTGTGCAATAATTTTTAAGTATATGTGTCTCCCTTAATGTAGGTTTCTTCTGGTTGTAATCCACTCTGAATCTGAATTGAAAAATAGCGAAATATAAGACTACTGATTAGATTAAATTTACTGTAGTAACTGCTAAATTTTGATAGGTTTCATGTAAATATCTTCATTTAATTTGATGCTATAAATGTGCTGCTGTGTACAGCAAAAAGACACTTTTAAATTTTAATAGGTATTTTGGTACCATTTTGTTTGACTGACCTTAGAACTTGTGTTGATATACCATCCTCTTTTGTGACATATCCATGGATCAGATAGCAGGATGGACAGAGTCCTCTGATTGTTAGTCCTCATACTGTGATATCACAACTTTTTCTTGAATAGTATCTTGCCTTCAGCAGAGGGTTGCATTTTGCTTTTAGTAAATTACAAAGGGAATCTGGCTTCATTTGAATACTTTATATCTTTGAAGACCAACCTGTCATTTCTGCTTCTGTTTTCAGGCCTGCGCTGTCGAAGTGACAGCACTATTGAGAGTGAAGAAGGAGGTATCTGCAGAATCTGCTGGCAGGCAGCCATCTTTAAAGTGGGTGATGACTGCAGACAGGTAAAACATTCAGGTTGCAGGTCCTATCCCTTACAGCAGTGGTCCCCAACCCTGTTCTGGAGGACCACCAGGCCAATCGGGTTTTCAGGATAACCCTAATGAATATGCATGAGAGAGATTTGCATATAATGGAAATGATAGGCATGCAAATCTGCTCCTGAAAACCCGATTGGCCTGGTGGTCCTCCAGGACAGGGTTGAGGACTACTGCCTTACAGGACCTTGGTTAAGCTCCCAAGCTGCTGGCCAGAAAGATATGGTCCCCTCTATAAATTGTGGTTTCCAGTGCAAAGAGAAAATGAGTCTTGACCAGTGGATTGTTCACCTCTACACATGCGTTTTTGCAGAAGGAATCATGTACAGCTTTTCAGCTCTGACTCCTTGTTTCGATGGGCAGTCCCTTTCTTCTCCATTTTTCCTTCTGAAAGCAAATTGAGAAGGTGTCTTTTTCTACTCTAAGTTTCCAAGTTTATTTAAAATTTGTTATACTGCCTATTCAGATTTCTTGGCGGAGTACATAATAATAAAAAAAAGGGTATTACATAAAATAGAAATAAACAATACAAGAACAAATTAAGACAAACAGACATACTGGAACAAGAGGAAAAGGGGCAAGAACTACATTAGAAATAGGAGAGAAACATATATGGGGGGCATGAAAGGAGGGGGATATAATATAATAATTAAAAGTTAATCTCAGAGTGTCCTTAAATAGGACGGTTATAAACCGAAAGCATCCTTAAATAAAAAAGCCTTTAATTTAGATTTGAAATGAACTAGAGATGTTTCTTCCCTTAAATGGATTGGCACGAAATTCCAAAGCAAGTTACGGAATTCCTAAGCAAGTTACTGAGAAGATAGACGAATGCATTGTGTTGATAATGTCTTAAAGATGGAATGGAAAACAAGTATTGGGAAGTAGAGAGCTGCACAGAAACAGGGACAACGGGAATCCCGCGGGACCCATGGGGTTTCCTCATCGTGTCACAGGGATTCCCCTTGTGGTGTCGGGGATTCCACGGGTTTGAAGCTACTGGACACAAGGGGCTCTAATATCTTGGTGCACACATGCAGCGCTCACAGCACGACACCAGTAGCCGACCAGAAGTCTTTCCTCAACGTCAGAGCTGACTTCCGAGGGAAGGCTTTGCGTCAGCCACGTGCAGCATGCAGGGCCCGGGGCCTTGCGAAGTGCAGCTGGAAGGCAGGAATGAGGACATCTCTAGTACAGTCTTGTGGGAGGAGGGCAGAAAAGGAGGGAGGGAGCAAGTGGCTTCACACGCATTGGACCAAGGAGGGGATGCATTGGGACATGGGAGGAGCCCAAACATGGGACATAGAAGGGAGGGAGGGAGTGTATTTTTGGACACAAAAGGAGGAAGTGGGGCACAAACCTGGGACATAGGATGGAGGAAGAGAGGGAAAGAGATGCTGAGGGGAAGAGAATAGAAAGGGAGACTTGTTGGGCATGAGTGTGTCAGTGAGATGGAAAGAGAGATGGTGTACACAGGGAATGGAGGAAAAAGGATTGGTCATAGGAAGGGAGTGAAGTATAGATTCATAGAGAAGAGAAAGATGAGAGGGAGAAATATTGTAGTGGAAAGGGAACAGTGGAACAGATTGAAAGGTTTGCAAGAGGGAGGAATGTTGAACATAGTGGTGGAGGGCATGGAGGGAGAGATGTGGCAAGGTGCTGGAGAGGGATGATAGAAGGAGAAATGTTGGGCTGGGGCTGGTGGGCAGGGATGAAAGATGTCAGATGCAGAAAATGCTTTAGCCCTTATTTCTCTGTTTCATTTAACACTTAGAGCCTATATCAGTATCATGCTCCTAGATAGCTAAAATATCTCTGTTTATCAGAATCAATAATGAAAATTGGAAGCTGGGCCACTTGGTACTTCCTAAAGTATTTCATTCTTTGTTATGTAACAGGACATGCTTGCCTTGCAAATCATTAATCTCTTTAAGAACATTTTCCAGTTGGTGGGCCTGGATCTTTTTGTGTTTCCATACAGAGTGGTTGCCACAGCCCCTGGGGTAAGTGACGTGATAGCACAGCTAGCACATTTGTATGCCTCTTATTCATTTTTTATGTGTCTGTGTTTCTCACATGCTTTCTCCTGTTGTTTTAGTTTGGAAGGGGTGAGTTAAGTGTCACTGTGCTACCCGCAATATCCCTTCCTCAGATATGACAAGGAATGTAGTCTTAGAACATGCAGTGTGTGCTCTTTATTGCAGGATACTGAAAGAAACAAAAACAAGCTAGCAGAAGCAACACCTCTATGTGTGTTGTAAGATATATATGGATAAAATACACATCCATATCCTTCCCCTTGTTTTAGCAGAAGCAAAGAGCAAATATATCGGCCTCGTCCTGTGTGTCATGTGACATATAGAAATAAAGGACACATTCATAATTACTTTCCCATTGTTATAACAGAAGCAGAGAGCGTATGTACTGACCTATTTCTGTGTGCTACTTGATAAAGCATCATCCGTTGTTCTAGATTTCCATACATGGGAACAAGTTTCTTTTACATGATTTCATTTATTTCAAGAAGAAATTAGATCTTACCTGCTAATTTTCTTTCCTTTAGTACTAACAGATTAATCCAAAATGTGCAGGTTATATCCATCTACCAGTAGGTGGAGAGAGAGAGAGAGAGAGTACAAAATTGAGTTCTGCCATAAAAGCCACTGTGCAGATGGCTTAAGTATTTCAATAACAAAGCAGCTGGGTGTATTAAATTTCACCAACAAAATTATCTTTCCTCCTTCATAAAAACATGCATGATAATGAAAACTTCAAAGTAACTGCTAAAGAACTTTGCATATCTTAACAGAGAAGTCTTAAGAACCATATTTATATCAAATGCACAGAAAGAAAGAATAAAAGAGGGAGACAGTTCTGGACTGATCTGTCCAGAATTTACAGGATGTATCAAAGCAATCCTAAAGTTAGGAGGGGAACAGATACTTCTGCTAAAAGCACAGAAGCTCCAAAAGTGGCTTCTTTCCTAGCCAAAATATCCAGCTTGTAATGTTTAGAAAATGTATGAATGGAAGACCATGTTACTGATCCTGCAAATTTCCTTCACTATTACTGCTCATGATTCTGCCTAAGAAGTATTAACTGTACTGATAGAATGAGCCTTGACTACTTCCGGCAGTTGCTTGTTTGCCAAGATATAAGCTGAGGAAATAATCTCAGCCATCAAGCAACAGTAGTTTTGAAAGCAGGTAGGCCCTTCACAGGGCCAGTAAAGAGGACAAAGGGCTGGTAGGACAGATGAAACTCATTAGTCACTTCAAGGTATCTGATAAGGATATGATGAACATCTAGCATCCACAAAGAATCAAATGCATCTCCATAGTCATCTCGGTGAAAGGGAGAGAGAACAGAAAAAACAGAGGCTTTAACTGATTGGTTCCTTAAGAACCAGATGATATCTGGTTGTGCTGCCAGGGAAGAGTTCTTCAACTGCACCTTTAAGGAATTTAAGGTCAGACCTTTTTTAAGCCCATCCTGAAGAAAAGCTAGAATATTAGCCAGAGAATATTGAAAAGGCAAAATAGCCCTTTCAGAACACTATGCCTCAAAGACTCTCCAAACTCTAGCATTAGCCACTGATATACTGCTTTCTAGCAAGATTATAAAAAGATCTTCCAGGCCAGGCATAAAAGCCTTTGAATAGGGGTGAATTGAAAGTATTGTCTGTTCCCAAACATTTTAACTCTGTAAAAAGCATGTTTTTTTTAAACAAGCCTATGGAGTTTTACTGAAAGTTAGTTGGCAATTTTGCTGGAAATATCATGCCAAGTCTCAGTATTTCTGACTTTGTTTTTGGGGAGAGGGTTTTTTTTTTTCCTATGAATTGTTTTTAATTGATAAAGTTTTTACTAAATCGTGATAGCGGTTATTTGCGTAGGGAGCTGCACTGAATGCTCTGCGCTGTTCCCAAGGTTCATAGGAACTCTTTGAGCTTCGGGAGCAGCATGGATCATTCAGCGCGGCTCCCTGCGCTAATAACCGCTATTGTGGTTTAGTAAAAGGGGGGGGGGAAAGAAACATGATAGCAGATGAAGGCCAAATGGCCCATCTAGTCTGCATATCCACAGTAACCATTATCTCTTCCTCTAAGAGATCCCACGTGCCTATCCCATGCCTTCTTGAATTCAGACACAGTCTCTGTCTCTACCACTTCTTTTGGGAGACTGTTCCACGCTTCTACCACTCTTTCTGTAAAAAAGTAGTTCCTTGGATTACTCCTGAGCCTATCGCTTCTTAACTTCATCCTACGCCCTCTCATTCCAGAGTTTCCTTTCAAATGAAAGAAACTCGACTCGTGCGCATTTACGCCACATAGGTATTTAAATGTCTATCATATCTCCCCCCTCTCGCCTTTCCTCTAAAGTATTCAGCACATATTGAGATCTTTAAGTCTGTCCCTATACACCTTATGATGAAGACCATACACCGTTTTAGTAGCCTTCCTCTGGATGGACTCCATCCTTTTTATATCTTTTTGAAGGTGCAGCCTCCAGAATTGTACACAATATTCTAAATGAGGTCTCACCAGAGTCTTATACAGGGACATCAATACCTCCTTTTTCCTACTGGCCATACCTCTTCCTATGCACCCTAGCATCCTTCTAGCTTTCACCATCACCTTTTCAACATGTTTGGCCACTTTAAGATCATCACATACAATCATACCCAAGTCCCGCTCTTCTGTCATGCACATAAGTTCTTCACCCCTTAAACTGTACAGTTCCGTTGGGTTTTTGCAGCCCAAATGCATGACCTCGCATTTCTTAGCATTAAATTTTAGTTGTCAAATTTCACACCATTCTTCAGGCTTCATCAGGTCTTCCTTCATGTTATTCACACTATCTGAAGTGTCTACTCTATTGCAGATTTTGGCATCATCCTCAAAGAGGCAAATCTTACCTGACAGTCCTTCAGCAATATTGCTTATAAAAATGTTTGAACAATCAAATGAAAAATAGAGAACAAGATTAACCAAAGACAAATAGATCCACGAAAGAGGTTAATCAAAAAAGCAAAAAGTCATCAAATTAAATGACCCGCATAGCTAAATCAACATGAAGGAAAAAGATCTCAGATTTGCCACTCCTGCGGATTATATTGTTATAGCCCACATATGGAATAGTGTTATCCGACGGGAACCCGTTTCGCCGTAACATGCGGCTTCATCATGGTTTAAATTGATATACGAGTCAAAGCGTTTGTCTCATATATCAATTTAAACCCTGATGAAGCCACATTTTACGGCGAAACGGGTTCCCGTCGGATAACAGTAATGGGAACTAAGCTTTCTATCTTGTAATACGACAACACAAGATAAGTGCCTTCGGGCTTTTTGATATGTCTTTGCTGTAATTTACTTATTTGCACTAGTTTTGCTGCTATTTTCTGTGCTTTGTATTTTTGCACAGTAGAATTTTCGCTTGTTTGCACATTCTAAGTTACCGTTAGGCAGTCGCTGTTTACATTTTTGCAAATTTGCACAGTCCTTACATAAAAAAGAAAAATTCTATAAAAATTATTTAACTTAAAATAAAGGATAAATAAATAAATACTTTAAATCACAAAGAGTAGTGAAAAGAAAAAGATATATTTAAACTTTTGACGAATTAAGTCATATATTCATCATGAAGGTTTTTTAGATCAATGAAAGACAACCACGCCACTATTCCATATGTGGGCTATAACAATATAATCCGCAGGTGTGGCAAATCTGAGATCTTTTTCCTTCATGTTGATTTAGCTATGCGGGTCATTTAATTTGATGACTTTTTGCTTTTTTGATTAACCTCTTTCGTGGATTTATAAAAATGTTTAAAAAAACAGGCCCAAGAATAGAGCCTTGAGGCACACCACTGATGGCATACCTTTCCTCAGAGCGATCTCCATTAACCACTACCTTCTATTGTCTTCCACTCAACCAGTTCTTGACCCAGCCTGTCACTTTGGGGCCCATCCCGAGGGCACTCGGTTTGTTTATTAGACGTCTGTGTGGAACACTGTCAAAGGCTTTCCTAAAATCTAAATACACCACATCTAGCACACTCCCTCTACCCAATTCTCTGGTCACCCAGTCAAAAAATTGATCGGCTTTGTCTTACAAGACCTACCTCTAGTGAATCTATGTTGCCTCTAGTCCTGTAATCCACCGTATTCCAGAAACCTCACTATTCTCTGTTTTAAAAGCATTTCCATTAATTTGCTTATTTCAGAAGTCAGACTTACTGGCCTGCAATTCCCTATTTCTTCCTTACTTCTGCTTTTGTGTAGAGGGACCACATTTGCCCTTCTCCAGTCCTCTAGTACCACTCCCGACTCTAGAAAAGCATTGAAAAGGTCAGTCAGCAGAGCCACCAGAACTTCTTTGGATATACACCATCCAGCCCCTCGCTTTGTCTACCTATGATTTAGCTAGCTCCTCACGAACACAACCCTCTGAAAATCAATCAGGGTCTACCACTTCTCCATCCCTATTCTCATTTGTCTTCTGCAGTCCCACTCCTGGTGCTTCAGCCATGAACACAGAACAGAAATATTTGTTAAGCAATTCAGCCTTTTCTTTATCATCTTCTACATATTCCTCCCCTTCACCTTTGAGTCTCACAATGCCACTTTTGCACTTCTTCCTATCACTGATATATCTAAAAATTGTCTTGTCTCCTCGTTTTACCATGTCAGCTATTTTTTCTTCCATTTGTATCTTTGCTTTCCTGACTACTCGGCCAGCCTCTCTTAACTTTTCCAGATATTTTTGCCTGTCTTCCTCTTTCTGTGATCTTTTGTAGTTTATGAAAGCTAACCTCTTATACCTTCTCAACTACTATTTTAGAGAACTAAAATGCCCTTTTTTTCTTCTTACTTTTACTTACTTGCCTCACAAAAAGGTCTGTCACTCTTATGATAACTCCTTTCAATTTTGCCAACTGCATTTCCACTCCTTCCAGATGTTCCCATCAAGACAACAATTCCTTGACATAATCCCCCATCTGAACAAAGTTAGTTTTTATAAAGTCTAGAACCTTTACTTTTGAATGAGCCCTCTCTATAACCATCTTAATATTAAACCGTACCATGCAGTGATCACTGGATACCAGATGATCACCCACTGTAACATCAGAAACACTTTCTACTCTCTGGGTCTATCTTAAAGTCCCTCTCTGGGTTTATCTTAAAATCCCTGGGAATCTATTGGCATAGTTGGAGCAGGAATAATGCTTAGTTGTTCCTGCTCATGCTGTCTCTGTCATCAAAATGTCTGCAGCAACCTCAGTAGTTTCAAGTACTATTTTGATGGCAGAGACAGCATGGACAGGAACAACTGAAGGTCACAGCAACCAATGGAGACAGCGACTGGGACTTGCTCCTGCTCCAACTATTCCACTAAACCACCAAGAGCTCTTAAGATAGGCTGGGAGAGGGGCTACAAGTGGTCCAGGAATAGGGTTACCAGATTTTACTCCTGTAAAATCCGAACACATAGCCCCATTATAGTTCTTATGAATATACATAAAAGATACTGTGTTTATTTTTATGGTACTTCCAATAAGAACTTAAGCTCCATAGATACCTTGCCCTTCACTGAAATGTGTCTTCCCAGTGATTAAAGAGGAGGTGCACCCCCCCTGCTGGCCAGTTCAGAGAACACCAACTAGAAACACCTTAAGACAGTGTTCTTCAACCTTTTTACATCTATGGACCGGTGGAAGTAAAATAATTATTTTGTGGACCGGCAAACTACTAAGACTGAAATTTTTTTTAAAAAACCATCGCCGCCCCGTCCCTGCGAGCTCGGTCCCACAAACCATCTGATCCCATCCGCACAAGCCTCAAATAGTTATGATTTTATATTGAACATATTTTATTAAAGTATAAAAAGAAACAATATTCTATACAATTGTCATTTTATAAATACAAATAATACAGGGCAAAGATCAACAAAACCCCTGTCTCCCCTCCCCTTCACATATATCCCCTCTACTATCAAGAAAACTGAATAAGCCAAATTATTACAGAATGCTACACAAATATCATGTAACAGAATACCACAGTCACACATGACAGGAATGGTGTTAGGGGAGTGGAACTAGGGCAACTGCCCCCTGGTCAGAGAGCCCTAAGCCAGCTAGAAGCTAAAGAAGCACTGCCTGGGCTTTGCACTCCCCAGTTATGTCTAGCAAGATACATATTTCAAATCTGATATATTTGAATCACAAGATAGAAATAAAATTATTTTTTTTCTACCTTTTGTCGTCTCTGGTTTCTGCTTTCATTGCCTTTTCACTCTCTTCCAGCCAGTGTCTGCCCTAAGAACATAAGAACATAAGAATTGCCACTGCTGGGTCAGACCAGAGGTCCATCATGACCAGCAGTCCGCTCACGCGGCGGCCCTCTGGTCTAAGACCAGCACCCTAACTGAGACTAGCCCTACCAGCACACATTCTTGTTCAGCAGGAACTTGTCTAACTTTGTCTTGAATCCTTGGAGGGTGTTTTCCCCTATAACAGCCTCTGGAAGAACGTTCCAGCTTTCCACCACAGAACTTCCTTACGTTTGTACGGAATCTATCCCCTTTCAACTTTAGAGAGTGCCCTCCCGTTCTCCCTGCCTTGCAGAGGGTGAACAACCTGTCCTTAGCTACTAAGTCTATTCCCTTCAGTACCTTGAATGTTTCTATCATGTCCCCTCTCAATCTCTTCTGCTCAAGGGAGAAGAGGCCCAGTTTCTCTAATCTTTCGCTGTACGGCAACTCCTCCAGCCCCTTAACCATTTTAGTCGCTCTTCTCTGGACCATTTCGGAGATGATGCGGTATATAAACTTAAGGCTTAGTTTAGTTTAGTTTAGTTTAGTACCGTGTCCTTCTTCATGTACGGTGACCAGTGCTGAACACAGTACTCCAGGTGAGGGCGTACCATGGCCCGGTACAGCAGCATGATAACCTTCTCTGTCTCTTCAGTCCAGCATCTGCCCCTTCCATTCACTGTCTGTCTTTCCCTGCCATCTCTCCTCCTGCCCCCCCCAAAAAAAAATTTGGTCTGGCATCCATCATCTTCCTTCTGTTCCCCTCATGGTCTGGCATCTCTGTCCTTCCCTCCCCCCTGTGGTTTTTAGCATCTCTCTCTTCTCATTTCCTCCACTCAGATCTGATATCATTCTCTGCTCTCTCTTCCCTTTTCTTCTCTGGTCTTCCTTCTCTATTTTCTTCCTCCATCTAAATTAAATTCTTTCTTACTATTTAGTCCCGTTTCCCTCTTTTTACTGTGTCTACCCACAGCTTGTCACCCCTTTCCCTCACCCCTCCATTATCTTACTATTTTCTTCCCCCTTTATCTCCTCCTTCCATCCAGTATGTGTTCTTTTCCACTTCCATTCAGCATCTGCTCTCCCCTCTCAACTGACATCCATCTGCCTTCTGCTCTCTCTCTCTCCCTTCTTCTCACTTCCATCATCTGTCCCCTTTTCTCTCTCATCTTCTCCATTCCATCATCTGCCCCTTCTCTCTCTCCCCCCCCAACTTCCATCATCTGCCCCCCTTCCCCTCACCTTTGCGGGTCACTTTCTTTCCCCTGAGGGTGGCTCATGTCAGAAGGGAAGCTTTAGCCGAGCAGAACCGCTTGCAAGGAACAGTTGAACTTACTTGATTGGGGCTGGGGCCCCTTGGCCTTTGAAGGAAAAAAAAAAGGTGGAAAAAAGGGACCTGCAAAGGCGAGAGGAAGGGAAACCTCCAGGACAGCTGCTCTTTGCCCTCCTTCAGTGGCCCAAGAGTCCAGACCAACAGCGGCAGCTCTGTGTACTTTTAACTTCGGCACAGAGCTTCCCCTAAGCAGTAGTTTAGCGCAGTTTCATGAGGCAGCCTCGGGGCCTTTGCTAGACCGGCCCGCTTCGATGATGCGATGTGGGCCGGCCTAGCAAAGGCCCCGAGGCTGCCTCATGAAACCGCGCTAAACTACTGCTTAGGGGCAGCTCTGTGCCGAAGTTAAAAGTACACAGAGCTGCCGCTGCTGGTCTGGAGGTGTGGAGACAAGGCAGGAGGCAAACGCGGTGGAAGGCAGGAGTCCCGGCACAGCGACTGCAACAGGAAGTTGCAAGTCAGCTGACGCCAGCCTTTTGTTGCGGCGGGGACCAAATTCTTCGCGGACCGGCAAGATTTTTTTGCGGACCGGCACCGGTCTGCGGACCGGCGGTTGAAGAACTGTGCCTTAAGACACAGCTACCTAGAGCAGGTCTCTCTGAACTGGACCATCATACACCTTTTAAGAGAAAGTCAAAGGCAATGCTTTGGTTATTATTCTAGGTTTATGGTCATGTTGTCAAAGTACCAGAATTTCTATAGTTACAGTACTTATTCAATATAGTATCTTAACACAAGACATGGTATACAGTATAGGTCATTATATTACATTACATTACATTAGGGATTTCTATTCCGCCTGTGCCTTGCGGTTCTAGGTGGATTACAATATAGAAATATCTGGGACATTCCAGTAGAATTACATTTCAGGAAAGGAGTAAGTTACAGGAACAGTTAAGAGTTATGATATTACAAATTCACAGAAGATATTACTTATTACTGAAGATAATACTTATAGCAGAAGATAATGCATTTTACAGAGGTAATACATGTCAACTCGATCAGTTAAGTCGGGTGTAGTGTAGAAGAGTTACAGTACATTCTTGATCACAGACAAAGAGATAATATGGATGAGTCATTCCCCAAGACAAAAACAGAACCTTGACCCCTCCGGCCCAGCAGGATCAGATTGTCTGCGAAGGCTTGGCCCAGGATCACCATCGACCAGTGGGCCCTCAGCATCATCAAGCAGGGATTCCGAATTCGTCTCCACTCCCGCCCCCCCCCCCCCCGAGTGGGCGGGGCACCCTCCATCTGACGACCCAACTTTCCTGCAGCAAGGAGAGGACCTGCTTCGGCAGAATCAATAGAGGCGGTGACGAACAGAGGAGATCACCAAGGGGTTTCTACTCCAGGAACCCCCGCGTCACCATGGACAAGGACAACGCTCGTCCCTGGATCTCGGTAAGCTCAACAGATGCATACACAAGGTCCAGATGCACTCTCTGGGTACAGTCTTGGCCCTGTTAAAGCCCGAGTATTGGCTAGTATCCCATGCACCCAGCCCACAGGAGGCATCGTCGCTTCTAAAGCCAAGACAGACGCCTCCAGTACAAGGTCCTGCCCCTTGGACTCTCAACGGCTCCAAGAGCGTTCACAAAGTGCGTGGCAGTGGCACATCCTCGCCTTCAAGGGGTGCGCTTCCTATCTTATCTCGACAGCTGGCAGCCCCGTCAACCACCATAACCCTCCTCCAAGAACTGGGGTTCCTCATCAACTACATGAAATCCCACCTGATACCCACCCAGGGGATATCGTTCATTTGGGCAGTCATCGACACCACGCAGACCAAGGACGTCCTACGGGACTACCAGATTGACGCCATGACATCCCTGGCACAGTGCATCCCTGCCAGCAGCTCATAGTCAGCATGCTCCGTTCTTTGTTGTGCAGCACACCAGACTACTCATGTGATCCCTGAAAGGGCACCTCAGACGTCACTGGGACCAGTGTACCCAACCTCTGACCACCCACCCACTGGAGCTCAGGGCCTTAGGGAATGCCCTCGAAACCTTCAAACAGGCAGGGCAGTCCTCACCCAAACAGAAAACCAGGTGGCCTCGCACTATATCAGCAAACAGGGAGGGACAGGGTCAACCTCGCTATGCAAGGAAGCTTGCCACATGTGGGAGTTCTCCGACTCCATTCAATGTGCCATCCAGGCAACTTACTAATACATACTATATACTAATTAAATGGGTATGTGAGACAATAATAATAATAATAATAATAACTTTATTTTTCTATACCGCCATAGTCAGGCGACTTCTAGGCGGTTTACATTGTAAGAAGGCTGAACATTCAGCGAATAACAAAAGGTCTTAATACAGTACAATAAGTCAACTTACAATACCGTACCATGAGTCTAAATACAATACAATACACTACAATACACAGTGTCATTAGGCCTTGCCTCCCCCATTTCCTGTAGATTGATTGCAGTATGGAAAAGCAGGCTAACACATAACAGGCTTTCATCTGTTTCTGCAAACATACTGTGTGCTTTAGCTAACCTCTTTTCTTGCTCTCTTCTTTTCCAGTGTGGTGTCATTGAATGTATTCCTGACTGTGCATCTCGGGACCAATTAGGCAGACAGACAGACTTTGGCATGTATGATTATTTCACCAGGCAATATGGAGATGAGTCTACCCTGGCTTTTCAAAAGGTAACATGATTGCATTCCAGGGCAGCACCTGCCATGAAGTTAGAGATACCCTCTTTAGCAGGGCCCCACCTAGTCAACTTATCCACAGTGAATATGCATGAGATAAATTTGCATGCACTACCTCTATTGGATGCAGATCTATCTCATGCATATTCATTGTGGGTATCCTGAAAACCGACTGGCTAAGTGTGTTCCGAGAACTGGGTTGAGAACCTCTGCTCTATAGTAACCATAGGTATCAACAATATTCAAAATACCTTTAACTCTGTCCCATTCAATGAGTGTGAGAGGAGTCCACAGTCCCATATGTTGCTAATAGTGAATGTGTGGTATGGTATATCTTCCTATCCTACATATTACCATTGAATTTGTGTGATAGGCCCTTATATCCTATACCAGAACAATGTTAATAGTGATCATGAAGCAGGTCTCTATGTCCCACACTTTATTAACAGCGAAGCTTGAAAGAGGATTCTATATTCCACATATTTTTTAATCATTTTTGGACTCTTTCAGGCTCGTTATAATTTTATCCGTAGTATGGCAGCCTATAGTCTCCTGCTCTTCCTGCTTCAGATCAAAGATCGTCACAACGGCAACATCATGCTGGACAAGAAGGGTCATATCATCCATATCGGTCAGTCCTATCATGGTTATACTCCTGTCTCCTGACAGTTTCAAGTTTATTAGGTTTCTTGATTAATCGCTTAATCAGACTTCTAAGCGATGTACATTTTAAAATTTACATTTGTTAGGTGACAATAAAATAAATAAAAATACTTAAAAAAGGACAGAATTACACTCAATTTAATATATTCATAACATTAGGTAAGGAGGAATGAAATACAATTCTTTAAAGTAAAGAGAAGACATTAAGGGGAAATACAGAAGGTTAACAAAATAACAAAATATAATAAAATAAAATGGGGTTGTAGGATAATAAAATTAGTTTGCAAAGGCGTCCTTGAAGAGAAATGTTTTTAAGTTACTTTTAAATTTTCCAAATTCCTTCTCTTCTCTAGCACTTGTGATTTCTTCCTGTTCCTGATGGTCTGTGTTCTTTGTCTGCAGATTTTGGCTTCATGTTTGAAAGCTCACCAGGTGGAAACTTGGGTTGGGAGCCAGATATTAAGCTCACAGATGAGATGGTGATGATCATGGGTGGGAAGATGGAGGCCACACCTTTCAAGTGGTTCATGGAAATGTGTGTGAGGGGCTATCTCGCAGTCAGGTAACAAACACTCCTGCCAGGGTCTCTGTCAGCTCCCAGGGATTCCATCACATTTCTTCATTGCTCTGTGTTCCCACTGCTTTTTATTAAAGAGATTGTGTGGAGGAGGGGGATTCTCCATCCTTGCATTGATGGCTGACTGCCCTCTTCATTATCCTGACTCCCATTACCTTCTGGTTGGTTGGGCAGCAGAGGAGGTGTGGAAGAGTCATCCTTCTGAACAGCTCCAAGCTGCCACCATCAGGGCAGAGAAGAAACTGCAATCTGCTCTCCCACTGTTTGTGAGAACAGCAAAGGTGGCAATAATGAGACCTTTTAATGTGCATAAACCTATATTCACCTATGTAAAAATACCACATCAGGTTTGTAGTAAAGCATGCACTGATGATGTGTGAACTTTACCTGCTGATAAAAAGGGTGAGAGTTAAGTCAGGGGTGGAAAATTACGCATGGAAATTGCATGATTAAATCTCGGTGCCTTATTACCAACACAGACTTTGCATCTGTTTAGTTCAATCATAAAGTGCAAAGAATCTATGGTAGTTTCCGTGTAATGAGTGTCTCGAGGTCCCAGCACCTCATCGTATCACAGCCTGATGCCATTTTCCAGTCTTTCAAAAAGTACAAAAATCAGGGGACATTCAATGAAGTTATTTTTTTACCCAAGGAATAGTTAAGTTTTGGAACTTGTTTCCAGAGGATATGGTAACAGCAGTTAGTGTAGCTGGGTTTATTGGTTTAAAAATGGTTTGGACAAGTTCCTGGAGGAAAAATTCATAGTCTACTATTGAGAAAGACGTTACATTGCATTACATTGATATTTCTGAATTGCTACTATGCCCCAGAAGGAGTTCAATTTGATTTACAGTTTAGAAGAGCCTGGCCATGTCCAGAATTTACATTATTTCATTAGGGTTCATGACATAGATATCTTGGTTTGTGTTCATGTTGGCGTATGATTATGGTTTATGGTTTGGAGAGAAGGCTTGGCCATATCTGGTGTTGTAATCTTAACATTATGGGTTCTGGTATGAGTGTCACTTTCCTGGTTTGTGGCGTGATGAGGAGAGGTGGTCTGTGTCTTGTTTGGTTTCTGTTGTTTGTGGGGGGAGTAAAATATTTTCCAAATAAGATAGGTTTTTAAGCCTTTATAAAGGTTTTGGTAGGAGGGAGGTGTTCCTTAATTGTGCTGATAATGGATTCCACCATTTTGCTGCCAGGTATGGAGAGATTGTAGAGTGAATAGTTTTGTATTTGATTCCTCTAGGATTTGGGAATCTTATTCTCATATACTGTATGGTTGCTGATCAGGTTGCATTTCTCATTAGGTGGTATTTCTATGAAATTCAACATGTAGTCTGGTGTTTTGCCATGGAAGATTATAAAGATCAGGGTACATAGTTTAAAAATACACCTTGCTTCAAAGGGGAGCTGTATAGTTTGAGGTATAGGGGTATCACTTTGTCATTTAGTTACTGAGAAAACAAGTCTGGATGCCCTATTTTGAATGGTTTGTAGTTTTTTACATAAGATCATAAGAATTGCCGCTGCTGGGTCAGACCGTTGGTCCATCGTGCCCAGCAGTCCACTCAAAGACCAGTGCCCTAACTGAGTCTAGCCTTACCTGTATTTTTTCTTTGCATAAAGGACATTGCAATCATCTAGTTGGGATAGCCAGTGACTAGACCAAGATCTGAACATTTTCTTTGTTGAAACAATGCCAAATTTGTCTCAGTTTTCTCAAAGTTGTAAATATTTTCTTGATTAATGTTTGTGTTTGTGCCTCTCAGGATAGGTTGTGGTCAAATATAATCACTAGGAAACTCAGTTCTGATTCCAGTTTCAGTGGGGTGTTATGCAGTGTTATTTGAATGTCATTCTTGGTGATTCTGGATGGGCTTATCAGTAAAAATTTGGTTTTTCTTTAGCGTCCCTCCAGACCGCCACAGAACAGATTGTGTTTATGTTCCTCTGCCAGCAGGTGGAGACTGAGACACATTGACTTTTGGCTGTAGTACAAGTGGGCTGTGCAGTCCTATCTACAATGAGTCTGTTCTCAGTCTCCAGCAGGTGGAGGTGGTAAGCCTGTGCATCCTTTCCCTTGTTTAGTTTAGGGTCTGTTGGATTTTGATTAGTGGCCTTCTTGTCCCTGTTTGTGGCTACCAGATAGAACTTGGGGGACCCTTCTGGGGGTCGTCCAACCTCGGGGATGCCACACTAGACTGGTCGAGTTCTTCCCCCCACTTCCGGAAAGGCATATAGCTTTGAGAGCCTGTGGGGTCTGCGCATCTGTTAAGTAAAGTTGTATTTTTAAAAAAACAACAAACATCCTGAGGCAGTTCTGATTCCGGTTTCAGTGGGGTGTATTGCAGTGTTATTTGAATGTTGTCATTGGTGATTCTGGGTGGGCTTATCAGTAAAAATTTGGGTTTTTTCCCTTATTTAGTTTCAGTTTCATGTTGTCAACCCAGTTGGCAACTAGATGAGTAACTTCCTCTACTGATTTGTTAATCTTATTTTCTTTCTTGTAGAAAGGAATGCAATGTAATATCATCTGTGTAGGAGAAATGAGGTTGTTCTTGTCTAAGAAGTGTCCTAATGTTGTCATTAGTATGTTGAAAAGTATTGGGGAGAGTGACGAGCCATTGGATATTCCACTTGTTGCTGACTGTTCTTCCAATCTTTCTCCACTGTATGTTCTGTTTAATCCTTCTAGCCAAGTGTACACTTTACTGCCAATTCCTAGAAACTTTTGGATCATAATAGGAGTTCTTGGTCCGGTGCTCTTGGTCCGGTGCTGTCCCCGGTTTAGAACGCCTATGCAGAGTGCCCTCCTGATGAAGAGTACGAAACGCGAGTCGGGGGGGCCAGGCAATGAACTAGCACGTATTTAAGCACCATTTTGCACTATTTGCACAATTTTGCACAGTATTTTAATACCGCTGGGGTTACAAACTTTAACCTCTCTTGCCATTTGAACAACTTTGGCAGGAGCGGGTTAGGGACATTGAAGATATATGAAGGTTCCTATATATGCCCCAGACGGGTGAGATCACTGGATTATTGGACAATTGGTTTGAACATTTCACCATAAGTTTGTTTATTGACTCAAAATAGAGCTGTGATATAAATGTGATTAAAGCTAATTTATCACAGAGTAATGTCAGTTTTCTCCCTAGTAGTTTGTATAAATTACATCAGATGTGACACCAGTTGCCATGTAAAAGAATAAGTTTTCACTCGGATTGCTGATTTCAGCAAGCATAGATTGTGCAAAAGCTTGACAGTTTTAGTCAGAGCATTCTCAGCCATCTTAGGCCTTTAGTTGTGTTTATTGGCCTAATATGTTAGGGGATTTCAGCGGGGGGTTCTTCACCTCTAGTTTCATAGAGGACTTAAACTTCTTCACCTGTACAGGACTCTCTCTCTCCCCCTCCCTTCTCAAAGACCAGTGCCTTACATGCGTACATACATGATTTTATGTTGTTTTCTAGTACTTCTATGCAGTTTGCTGCGTTTCCTTTCTTAGCGTCAGTTGCGATGTGGTCTAGTTTTGCTTTGAAAAAGGTTGCCAGTTCAGCTGCTTTTGGGGTAATTGTTGATTTGGTTGTTAATTCAGTTGGGTTAGCTAGGAAGTGTGTTATCTATATATATAAAATCGGAGGTATGTATGTGTGTGTGTATGTGCCGCGATCACGCAAAAACGGCTTGACCGATTTGAACGAAACTTGGTATGCTGATCCCTCACTACCTGGGATGATATGTTCTGGGGGTCTCGCGGCCCACCTGCACATGTGGGCGGAGCTACAAACAGAAAATCAGATTTCACCCATTCATGTCAATGGAAAAAATGTAAAAAGCTGGCATTCTCACAGTAATTCAAAAACGGCTTGACCGATTACAACAAAACTTGGTATGCTGATCCCTCACTACCTGGGATGATATGTTCTGGGGGTCTCGCGGCCCACCTGCACACGTGGGCGGAGCTACTAACATAAAATCAGATTTCACCCATTCATGTCAATGGAAAAAATGTAAAAAGCTGCCATTCTCACAGTAATTCCAACTATAAAACACTTTCTATGACACTATAACCACTAGGGACATCGTTTCTATTCTACCACGGACACCATACATATAGAGTTTGTATGTTCTAACTGTGTTTGTAACTGTTTCCTTCATGCACCCCAGTTCTTAATGTTATTACATTACATGAGTACTCACATATGCTGAACTAGGAAAACAGGTTCCATTCTGAACCGGGAACAAACTACATGGAGTTTCTTTTCAACCTGAGTTTCCACATATTGAGTTGTTTTAATCAATACTGGAACTTTTGGATGCCACTTATTCCAACAGATCTTCCTTTTCAGTTTAAGAGATTGCAAATTCCAGTGAGACTTGCATTCTCTATCACAATCAACAAATCACAGGGACAGACTATTACATACTGTGGAGTGGATTTAAGATCCCCCTGTTTTTCCCATTGGCCAACTCTATGTTGCTTGCTCAAGGGTGGGTTCACCCAAGAATTTATATGTTCTTGCTCCTGGAGGTGAAACTAAAAATGTTGTTTATAATCAAGTTTTGTGTTAGTTGTATTGTATTCATTTTGTCAAATATTTCACATTATAATTTGAATATTGTACTTTTTATAAAGCTGTTAAAAAATAATTTCATTCACCACTATAAAGTATCTTTATTTGATTCCATTTACAGTGTTATTGCTATAATTAAATACCCGTGCAACGCCGGGGCATCAGCTAGTTTGAAATAATTTTTTCAAATCTGGTTTTCCTTTTCCAATTGGTTCAGAATAATGCTTATGTTTGTCTAGTTTTGTAGTGGTGATCTTTTTTCCTCCATAATTTTGCTGCTTATTCCATTTTCTTCCTAGGAACCCTTGCATTCCCATTTCAGTGATAATAGTTCTGTGAACCAGGGGGCATTTTTCTATCTACAATTTTTTTTTCATTCTTTTAGGGTATATTTCAACTAATACTTCTTCAACATTCTCATTCCATTTATTCATATCTAGGGTTCTTTGGTAATTCTATTGTCTTATTTTCTTACTAGTCTTTAAGCCCGTTTCATTAACCGGTGCTAGAATAGATGTGTGTCTGTCTTTCTTTCTCTCTCTCCTTGGCCGTGTGTCTGTCTTTCTGTCTCTCTCTTTCCTTGGCTGTCCACCACTCCTTGCCTGCTCCCCTGTCCAGCAGCAGCCCTTCTCCCTTCCTTTTACCTCCCTCCCTGTCCAGCAGCACCCCTTCCCTGCTCCCCCTGTCCAGTAGTACCCCTTCTCCTTTCTCTGATCCCCCTATCCAGCATCCGCTAACCCGGGCAGCCCCCAGCACACCCCTCCCCCCCAAAAGCAGCCCCCTTTCCCTCTCTCCCTCCACTTCTTACCAGCATGGGACACCTCGCAGTCAACCACCACTCAATCCACTGCGCAAGCTGCCCCACGCGCCGCAAATGGAATGCAGCCATGGAAGCACACATCACGACAGCAGGGATCATGGCCTCCTAAGTGCGCATGCGCGCTTAGGGTTTTATTATAGAGGATTGTGATGTTCTTGCCAGTAGATGGTGAAATGTGCTAGGAATTGATCTGATCATTTTATGGGTGTCCAGTTTTTATTTATTTATTTTTTGCCCATCCTCCCAAAGGAACTCAGAAGAGGTTATAAATCGGGCACTCAAGCATTTTCCCTATCTGTTCCGGTGGGCTCAAAGTCTGTCTAATGTACCTGGGGAACTGGAGGATTAAGTGACTTTACCCATGGTCACAAGGAGCAGTGTGGGGTTTGAACCTACAACCTCAGGGTGCTAAGGCTAGAGCTCTAACCACTACACCACACTCTTGCCTCTGCTTACCCTGGGATCAGTAGCATAGAATGTTGCTATTATTTGGGTTTCTGCTAGGTACTTGTGGATCTAGAAGGGATAATGCCGCTGTTCTTATGACTCTGGCCTGGTGTAAATATGTGGGGCTACTCTGCTAATATCCCTCATTTCTCCTTCAGGCCCTATATGGATGCCGTGGTCTCTCTGGTGACACTAATGTTAGATACAGGGCTGCCATGCTTCCGAGGACAGACTATCAAACTTCTGAAGTAAGTAACCTATCTGGTTTCTTTTTTTTTTTTTTTTTTTAATTCTTTATTCATTTTACATCTTACAACAAGTGTATCATAAAATAACATTTAAAATTATACAATATCACTTGATTCTCTATCAATTTAACTTAAATCATAATATTTAAACCCTCCCTCCCAACCCTACTAATTCATATATAGTACATATATCACATAATATATTATATATTCTGTCCTATTAATCTAATCATTAAATATCAAATCAGAAATCCCCCCCATACTTTGCAATTATACCTATTAGGGAAAAATGATAATCCAATAATTACTCATTACAATATTCTATTAATGGCCTCCAAACCTCCTGAAAGTTATTAAAATTACCTTTCTGCAAGGCTAACATTCTTTCCATCTTGTACATATGACATAATGAATTCCACCAAAAACTATAATTTAATCTATTCCAATTTTTCCAATTAAATGTAATCTGCTGAATGGCAACTCCTGTCATAATAAGTAATAGCTTATTATTCTTTGCAGAAATTTGACTTTTCTTCTTCATTGACATTCCAAATAATATAGTATCATAGGATAAAGCCACAGGATTTTCCAACAAACAATTTATTTGGCCCCAAATCGATTTCCAAAAAGCCAAAATGAATGGTTTCTTTATCCTCGGGGGAATCTTATGGCAGAAAGGTGCACACGGCCTGCTGTGGATACTTCTTATATGCTATAGTCCCATCTGAGAAGCAAATAAGACATTATCTTGGGCCATAGATGCTATTTCATAATCTGTCTTTATCTGTCTGTCTATATCATAATCTGTGTAATTTAGCTTGCGCTCTTTCTCTGCAACAGACACAGGTTCAGCCCTAATATGACAGAGAGGGAAGCAGCAAACTTCATCCTGAAAATCATTCAAAACTGCTTCCTCAGCAACAGGTCTGATATTTTCACTGCTTGTCTCCCACCTTCTCCAGTATTTCCCTCCAGTTCCCTACACCCATTGCGAACTCTTCTCATTCCTTCTTTTTTCATATCTCATTATCCTTCTCCCTATGTAATGTGTATAAGGTGGTTTATGCATATATGAAGTATAGATGAGTGTTTGGTAGAACTAGAACACGTATATAAGGCATGGATAGCAGGCCAGCATGAGAGTCAATGTTTGTTAAAGCATGGGGAAGCTGTGGAGTTAGAGGACTTGATATTCAAATTAATTTAAGCAGGGAGGAGCCTCTTTTCATGTAAATTGCACCGAGCAGGTTGGGAGGGAATATTTAGCAGTACCTACGTAGGCAGTTTTGCTGAATCTTCCCTCCGACTCTGCGGCACTCCTCAGTTAGTGCAAGTTTCAAGATTCAAGTTTCTTTATTTTTGATATACCATCTATCAAAACAAGTGTCTAAAAGGTTTACAATATAAAAAGATTGCAGAAAACAATTAAAATAGGTAAATAAAAGCAATATTTTAGCAGATATTAAAAATCCTAGACAAATTCACATTAACGTACATGGAACTAAAGGAGGGGAGGGAAAGGTTGTTTAAAATACATCGAAGTAAAATTTTTTTAAAAAGGACGGTAAACGGGGAGTGACAAAACATTAGGATGGCAGAGCCAGAAATGATGTGTGCACTGGGTAAATAGATCCAGTTAAATAGAAGTCCTAAACCAAATATTCAGCACCGGTTCCTGGATATGACCCGGCACTGACTATCAGTCTACTTTAGCCAGAATGGTAGTCAGCCGGCTGAATACTGACCTGAGTGTTTCATGTGCAACTTTCTTTGAATTAGTCTCCTTATTTTCATACTTCTGTTATTCTGTCTTATCCATCTACGTACTCCATCTTTGCTTATATCCTATGCTGTCTACTAAAATGTTTTTATTGCATATTGTGTCAACATTATAATATAGCATACAATGCCATACTTTGCATTGTAAAAATTTGAATGATTTTACCGCTGTAATTGTCTATTGCTTATATTTGATTTATTTTTGCTGTACACCGCCTTGAGTGAATTCCTTCAAAAAGACAGTAAATAAATCCTAATAAATAAATAAATAGTTGTGATACCAAATTTCCTTTAATTTTTTTTTAGGAGTCGGACATACGATATGCTGCAATATTACCAGAATGATATTCCCTACTGAGAGCCATCTTCACCATCCTGCTGCTGTGCTGTGCACTGTGTAATCACACCTAAACTTCATGCATGTGAATGTCACATGATATTGCGCCTTGCCATAGGCAACTGGTGCATCCCATCTGTATATACAGCAGCTGGTTGACCTTGGAGAATAGGAATGCCAAATCGAACTCACCAAGAGGTGAACGGACAAGACCACTGTAGCCTCAAGGAATGAAGGTTGGGGGCGCACTGGTTTGCTTCCATAAGACTGTGTAGATACAGGATTTATAGAGCAGTGCATGCTGGGACTTGCCGTTTCTCTTGCTCTCAGTGCTGGACTTGTCCTGTATTTGTGCTTTGAGTCCTATGAATCCTGCTGCTAATGTCGGACAGCTGGTACTATGCAGCCAAGCACAGCCCAACTCACTCAGTGGGCATTGGCTTCTTCTCATGTGCTATGCCACCCACTGAGCACTGGGGCTGCTCATGTGCGATGCGGCCCACCTCTCACTGAGCATCATGCCCATTACTCACTTTTAAGGTCCACCCCTACCCGTGTACTGCCCAGCCACTCATCGAGCATTGGCCCTGCTCATGCACAACCCAGCCTATTCCCTGAGCACTGGCCCTGCTCTATGATCATAGCACTATTTTAGTCCTAACATGAAGAAATTTATTTTATTTTTCCTGTTTTTGTGTGTGAAATATTTTCTGAAGATGTATTTAATCTATAAGGTGTAATTTAATGAAATAAAGTCAGATTAGGTCTATCAATTTCAGATATTCTGCAGGCATTCAGCTCGTTGATGATGGCTTACTTGGGTTGGACTACACCACCAAAATATATCCTAAAAAAACCAATTGTTTCTCCTTAACTGCCCCAATTTGTCAGAACTCACTACTCTCACCCCAGGCATATGCTGGAACTGCTGTAGGATGAATGCTGTGTGTCAGCACACTCCCCACCCTGATTGGCATTCTGCTTTGTAAGAGCAGGTTCAGCTATGCAATGCAGATGGGCTTCTCATTCCCTCCCTGGAAGGGGCTAGGAGAGCGAGTGCTCTAGTGAACTGAGATCCTTCCCTTCAGGCACACCCTATGCCTGCACCAGTCCCTCAAGCGTGCTGCGTGAGCCATATCTGGGAAGACACTGGAGACTTCATTACTATTCTGTTGTTCTCAATGGAAGGGCTCTTCTCAGGGAATAGGGCTCAGCTGGAGTTTTACCTCAATAACTTTTTTTCTGCTTTTACTAGCCGCAGAAGTCAATTGGGCATGAAATAGGGCCTAATTAGAGAATGTTGTCCCAGATAAATGTTCATTAAGAAAACCCTTAGTCCCAAATAACATTTCTGATACCTAATTAAGAGAGCTCTCAAATCCTCGTTTGAAACCTCACTAAACCATTAGTCATGAATTTCAGTTATATTTTTAAGAGTTATTCTGTTGGGTAGAAAAGGGTCATTTCATCTTCAGTCCCTGAGCATACCTCCAGTCTCTATGCAACGTTTAGAGATACATTTTATGCTTAAGAACACAAGACGTGTCATGCTGAATCAGAACAATGGTTCACTGAGCCCAGCATGCTGTCTGACCATAGCCAATCCAAAATACCATAGTAGGAAGTGTGCAGTAAATCCATTCATTAGTGCCAAAACTGGGACCAGACTTTTTTTGCACCCAGGCAAACAGTCAGAATTGCACACACGTGCATACGTGTAATTTTGTATTTACATGGACTTTAGATGTGAACAGTGAGTTTATCTCTCCAGACCGGTCCAGATGCTTGGGTTTATGCACTCCTATTTGAAGTCAGAGGCAGAACCACTGACCTCAGAGTGAACCTATAAATCCCTGTACAGTCCACAGCCAGCCAGTATTTCTTGGTCTCCAGCAGATGTTAGACATAGGTAAGCCTGTGCAGTCTAGAGCTAGGCAAAGTACATATGTCAGTGATGGGAAAGGGTTCTCTTTGGGACCTCATGAACTCTTTTTCATTGGGACTGAGAGTTAAAAAAAGAACAGAGGTATTAAGTATCTGGATAGCCAAGAAGGCAGAGCTTAAGGGTAGTCTTGGGGTGCTACACCCTAGTGGCCAGATCCTTCTCCTTTCCCCCCCCTCATTGTCCCCCCTTTCCTGGTGGGGGCAGTGCGAGAAATGGTTTTGTGCCTCAGCTTCCCATCCCCAGTATCTGGAGGGGGTGGAGGGACCTAGAGAACTGATTGTAGGACAACTGATGATAGACAACAACAAGAACACGAAAAGTAGAGAAGAAAAGTGCAATGGCACTTAAGAGTTACTCTCCACCAGTTGTCTATTCTTGTCTTTAATTTCAACTGCTGGCATGGCCCAGAGGTGAGGGAAGGAAAGTAAGTAGTACTACCAGAGGAATCAGGTGTAATGACGCAGTGTGAGCTCCGGTCTACATGCCTAAAAGCCTACCATGCCTGAAGTGGCAGATCCATTTCATGAAGTGAGTGGGGGTGGGGGGAGGTTTTCCCCTTTAATTTATTTTATTGATGTACAAGGCATTCTGTCTAAAAATATCAGGAAGGCAAAGGGGTTCCTTGCAGGAAGAACCAGGAGCACCGAAGAGGCAGATTAGATTAGAATTTGGAATTTGAGGAGGACATGTTTGTGCAGTCAGGAGAGTATCTACTGAGGACCTTAAGTATAGTGGAAGAATGCATAGAGGAAGGTTGGTCTGAGGACCTACATTTGGGGGGAGGATCCCTCTGTAATGCACATATTCATAATGATTTTCAGGAATTCATTCCTTTGGTCTCAGGTCTTAATTTGTTGAGCACAAGGTGGATGGGGCTTAGAAGATAGATTCTTAGCTGGAAGGTGTAAGGAAGGTGGTCTGGTCATTCCTCAAGCATCAAACTATTTGAGATATGGTCACAGCCGAATGGGACATCCCAGATGTAAGGTTTAAGGCTAGTCATTCAGTGGTGCGGCTCTATCCAATCCTAGAGGAGTATAGGGAACCCCCTTGGGTCTCCAAAAGTGGATGTGGTTATATCTGCAGTGATGAAGAAGACTACCATCCTGGTTGAGGGAGGGGCCACTCTAAAGGACCCTCAAGATAACTAGAAAAGCATGGAGGATGGGTGGTCTTAGTGGCCTCGGACTTGCTATAGAGACCCTAGCTTAGGGATCTGGTATGTTTCTTGGTAGAAGTAGCATTGAAGATTCCAGCCTCCAGGGTCTGCTGGGCATAGTGAGGATATCTGATCCATCTCCATATTGTGTTTTGCCTGGCTATTTAGAGTGCATGGTTATGGAAGCAAGGATATTCCGGGAGATTAATTTTTAATGCTTTGTGGAAAGTCAAAGTTTGGGTCACCTGGTGCCTCCTGAAAGATTCTGTGGAGATTTTGGAGGTTTTTTTAAAATAATAGTTTGGACAGGAGGTTGGCATTAACATCCTTTGTTATACGAGGGTTGTTAGCATGCGGTCAAGAATTGGTTTGGGGTAAGGCGTTGGATCGCCAGACTTGATGGACCAAAGGTCTGATCCGGAGATGGCAGTTCGTATGTTCTTATGTAATGTTGTGCAGCTCTAGAGAAGAGTTAAGTTGATCCTGCATCCTTGTTCAGTTCTGCCATGGAATTTGAACCTAGTGTTGATAGCCTTGATAAATCTGCTCCTTTGTACCTTTGAAGGATATCACCTTGAAGACAATTTTTCTCTTGGCCATCTGCTCTGTAAAGAGAATTTTGGAGTTGCAAGCTCCTTCATGCAGAGAACATTTCCTGGTATTTTCCAAGGAGAAGTTAAGAGGAAACCGGGTGCAAACCTTTCTTGTGAAAGTAGTATCTTCATTTTATGTTCAATATGTTTATTGATTTTCAAAAAGTAGTATCTTCATTTTACATTAACTAGAATATTTCACTTCCAATGTTAGGGTGAGATGGGAGGGAATGAGGAACAAAGATGGTTGCATCACCTGATTTTTCGAAGAGTGTTGCAAGAGCATATTAGAGCCAGAGGAATTTCATCATTCCAATCAGTTGTTTGTCCTGTTTGAGAGATCAAAAGAACAGAGAAGCAGCTTCAAAAGCATCAATAGCTAGGTGAATTAAGAAGGGCATTGCCTCTGTATACATGCTCAGTCATTGCCAGAAGTACTGAAAGCTCCACAAGACATTCATAGGGCAGCAATCTGTTCCTTTATAAAACATTATTGGGTAAATGATCGGAGCAAGTGTTTTGACTGCTGGCTTAGCAAGTTCCCACCCTTAGGCTATTCTGCTTTGGTATTTCCCAAGCAACTGGACCAATCTGGAGGGATGATAAGGAAGGAGAAATTAGGATCTACTCATTTTCTTTCCTTTAGTCTCTTCAAACCAATCCAGAAACCCTCCCAGACCAATCCAGAACCCTCCCAAACCAATCCAGAACCCTCCCAGACCAATCCAGAACTCAGCATTTGTTTAACTGGAGGTAATCAAAGACAGGTGAAGAGTGATGACAAAGTTGATATTACCTTGATAATTTGACTGACATTTAAGCAAAATGTTTTTGGTTGTCTGTTGCCATTTATTCCTTAATCTTTGAGGGAATTAGAAGATAGTTTAATGCTTTATTTTATTAGTAGTGTTCATCTGCTTTGGAACAGAAATACTGGCTGGCTGTGGGCTGCATAGGTTTATTCTGGACAGTAGTTCACAGGTTATTTATCCATTTTTTGGGATTTGCTATACCACCTTTGTTGAAAAATATGGCAAGGTGGTGTCCAATAAAAAACGATTGGTTAAGAAGTAAGGAAAGGAAATCCATTTGGGATAGGAAAGGGTCCTAATCATCCACAGTACTACAGAAACGCATTACTAAAGAAACACACAAACGGTTTAGACCCAACAACCACTGCTCCCAGCGCCACAAGTAATCTGGGCACTATAGGCATGATCAAATAAAGGAGTTTTCAGAGCCATCTTAAAGGGTCAGCATCAAAATATGGAAGAATGTTCCAAAGAAGTTGTGGATGCAAAGAAAATTGCATGTTTTCTAGTGGTCTCAAACCTGGTAAGTGGTGGTGCAGGGATAGTTAAGAAAGCGGGATTTGGGTGTGATCATATCTGATGATCTTAAAGTGGCCAGAGAAGTAAAGTGGTATAGCAAGTTTGGAATGACTAAATAAACAGGCCTGGAGAAAGCAAAACTTGGCTACGTGACTTATCTTCTGCTAACCTCACTACGCTCACCTTACCCCTCTCCTCAAATCACTTCACTGGCTCCCTAAACACCTCCACATACAGTTCAAACTCCTATTATTAACCTACAAGTGTGTTCATGCCGCAGCCCCTCAGTATCTCTCCTTATACGCCTCCTCAAGAACTCCATTCCTCAGATAAACTGCTTTTATCTCTCCCCTTTTCCTATACTGCCAATTCCAGACTTTCGTTCCTTTCATCTAGCTGCCCTGTATGCCTGGAATAAACTGCCGAAGTTTGTCATTTATGCCCTTTCCCTTGTTTAAAAGTAGACTGGAAATCCACCTTTTTGATATAGCCTTCAATTCATAACCCTCCTCCCCACTGCTCACCATCCTAGCCAGCAGATTAACCATCTCCCCTAAATGTATCCCCCATCCCAGCATCCTGTTTCTGTCTTGTCTGTTTAGATTGTAAGCTCTTTTGAGCAGGGACTGTCTCCGTGACTCTGTACAGCGCTGCTTACGTCTGGTAGCGCTCTAGAAATAATAGGGTACAAAACTAAAGCGCACTGGACATTGGCGCACCGACAAACCCGCAGTGACATTTGCGCACAGGACTAATACGCGCCGCCGCTTCTGCCGGTTTCAGGCCTTCAGGTTTGTGCTCTGAGGGGGGGTGTTGCGGGAAACCCCTCCAGTACACTTAGAAGTCTTGGTGCTCCCGTAGCATCCTTCTCTGAAAAAGGTGACCAAATTTTGTCCCCTGAAGAAAGCAACCGTTTGCTGAAACTGGGATCCTAGTTTGGATTTATTTGTTCTGTATTAGGCTCAGTGCATTGTGTGTAATGTATGATAGGCTATATTGAGGGGGGGGGGGGGGAGGAGAGGGAATTTTAACTGTCTGCTGCAGGCACAGAACAAGCTGGCCCCAGCTCTGCCTGTTAGTTTCATGGAGTGCTCCATGGTCTGTCTTATGTTTGAAAGAATAACCATACATACCCCATTAACTTGTTTTACCCCCCACTCAGGATTTTATAGATCTCTATCATATCTCCTCCCAGTGCCATCTTGGATTCCTCTGGGTTTGCCATTTTTTTGGATTTGTAGCCCCAGACTAAGGCCAGGACCATCAGACTACCAAGGAATCAAGGCTGCCTGGAAGGAGACAAGGGCTTTGACCACTGGAACCAGCTTCCTCTATAAAGGACACCCGTATCACCACACAAAAGGCAGGATGATATTTTTCCTAAATATCTCACATATTGCCATAGATCGAAACATGGAAAATGCTCATAGGGAAAGGGAGTTGATTTACTGCCTTCTATGGTTACAATCAAAGCAGTTAACATATAGATAAGTACATAGAGGTATTCTTAATAAAACCCTTACCGCACATGTGCAGTAGAAAATCTGTGATCCCTGCATCCGTGAGATCTGACTCCGTGCCAAATTAAATTTCCGGCACATGGGGTGGCTTGCGGCGCGTGCAGCGAGTTCAGTGGTGGTGGCGGTTTGACTCCTGCGCTTCATCTTCTCACCCCCAGACCAGCAAACGCAGCAACTGCGGGGCATTTGCTAGGCTGGACCACTTTGATAATGCGAGGTGGGCCAGCTTAGCAAAAGCCCCGAGGCTGCCCAGGCTAGCGGATGCTGGACAGGGGGAGCAGGGAAAGGAGAAGGGGTACTACTGGACAGGTGGATCAGGTAAGGGGTGCTGCTGGACAGGGGGGGAGGTACAAGGAAGGGAGAAGGCCTGCTGGACAGGGGAGCAGGGAAGAGGTGCTGCTGGATAGGGGGGGAGGTAAAAGGAAGGGAGAAGGGTTGCTGCTGGACAGGGGGAGCAGGGAAGGGTTGCTGCTAGACAGAGGGGGAGGTAAAAGGAAGGGAGAAGGCCTACTGCTGGAAAGGCAGGGCAGGATTAACCAATAGGCCAAGTAGGCACGTGCCTAGGGCCCGAAATGGTCATGGGGGCCCGATGAAGAAAGGCATCAACATTGTTTTTTCCAAACGGCGATGGGTCCCTCCAGCATCGATCGGCAATGCGAGCCCCCCCCCCCCATCGACAGAAAGTAGGACAAGCAAGCAACACAGGTAAGGCAACGGGAACTGTAATTGTGCAAGCGGTGCTGCTTTCCCAAAGCTTCCCTCTGATGCATCTTCCATGGTGGGGTGGGACAGGGGGCCCAGTGTACTTGTGTGCCTAGGGGCCCTCGACGAATTAATCCTGCCCTGTGGACAGGGGGAGCAGGGAAGAGATGCTGCTGGACAGGGGGGAGGTAAAAGGAAGGAAGAAAGGCTGATGCTGGACTGAGGGAGCAGGGAAGGGTTGCTGCTGGACAGGGGGAGGTAAAAGGAAGGGAGAAGGCCTACTGATGAACAGGGGGAGCAGGGAATAGGTGCTGCTGGACAGGGGAGGAGGTAAAATGAAGGGAGAAGGGCTGCTGCTGGATAGGGGGAGCAGGCAAGGGGTGGTGGTGGACAGCCGAGGAAAGAGCGAGACAGAAAGAAAGACAGACAGTGGCCAAGGAGAGAGAGAGAAAGAAAGAAAGAGATACACACATCTATTCTAGCACCTGTTAATGTAATGTGCTTAAAGTCTAGTTTATCTATAAACATATAAATAGCCATGCTTTCTAACACAGAATGCTTAGATTGGCCACAAGCTTGTAAAGAATCCTTTATCTTAGCATCCAAAATAATCCATAACTCTTTTGAGTCCAGTGACATAGCGAGGGTGAGAGGAGCCCGGGATGGTAGTGCCCCTCCCCTGCCCTTTTTGCTCCCCCCACCTCTACATGCTCCTTCCCTGCCAGCGTGCCACTTCCCTCTGTAACATTCCTGGTGCAAGCAGCAACCCTCAAGCTGCTGTTGTGTCAGCATCAGCTCATCCTCTGATGTCACTTCCTAGGTGCTGGTCAGGAAGTGACATCAGAGGAAGAGCCAATGCTGGCGCAACTGCAGCTTGAGGGTGGCTCGCGCCATGAATGTTACAAAGGTATGGGGGAAGGTAAGTGGCGCGCAGTGGGGGGCAGTGGGGACAGAGGAGGACAGGTGCCTGTGCCTTCACCATGACAGCACCTGGGAGGACTGCCCTCTCGCCCCCCCCCCCTTTCTATGCCACTGTTTGGGCCCCAAAAATCAATGACTCGAATGCTTTACTCCTCTGGAGATAATTGTGTTATAATTCGTTCTTGTCTAACTCTTTCTAGTTGTTTCTTTTCTATTTTTTAATGAAGTTCCTTTCCTTCTTTTAATATGTAAACCACCTTGACCTGTGAATCAGATAAGGCGGGTCTAGACTAGGGGTCAGCAATCCATGGCTCGTGAGCCATATGCGGCTCTTGTGGCTGCGGCTCTTGTTTCAACAGGTTAGCAGCAGTACTTCCTACAGTTGCCTGCCACTAACCTGGAAGCAAGGCTAGCAGTAGGGGAGGGCAAACAGGGCAAGTGCCCTGGGCCCCACAGTTCTGGGGGCCCTCCTGTGGGCCAACATGTCTTCCTCCTCCTTTCAGTGCTGGTTTGAAATCACCCTCACCTCCATCCCTCTGACAAACTAACTGAGGCAGTGATCTGAGCTTTCAGCGGCCTCCTCTCTGCTTTCCTTCTGTGGTCCACCTCCAATGACACAACTTCCTGTTTCCTCTTGGGTGGACCACTGCAAAGGGACAGCAGGGAGGAGGTCACAGGCAGTGCTTCAGAACTGCTGCCGCAGTCAGTTTGTCAGCAGGACGGGGAAGGCGAGGGCGATATTGAGCCAATGCTGAAAGAATGGAAAAGGCATGCTGGCCCAAGGAAGCCCTCTGGACCAGCTGGCTTTTAAAAAAGTAGAACAGGAGAGAGGTTTAATAAGTGCCAGATTGGTGGTAGGGGGAGATGAAATGAAGGGAAGGGAAGAACTTTTGGGGCCTGGAAAAGAGGCAATGGTCTGGAGGGAGAGAAGAGAAAAGAGAAGTTAGATGTGTGGTGGTGAGGGAGGCAGGGAGAGAGACAACAAGGGGTGACAGTTTGGAAAAGAAAGGAAGATATGGTGGATCTGGGGGAGGGAGGGAAAGATATAGGATGGGAGGGTAGAGTGATTGGGAAGAGAAAAGGAGAGATGCTGGACCAGGGCGGGAGAGAGAGATGGGATGCGAGGGCAATTGAGAAGAAAAAAGGAGAGAAGCTGAACCTGGGGATGGAAAGAATGGAGGAAGGTAGAAATGTTAGGTCTGGGGATGGAAAGGAGAAAGATACAGCATCTCTTTTTTCCCCTCATTCTATTCAGCATAAAGGGAGGAGGGAAGAAGAACAACAACAGAAAAAGAGGGAGAAATGTTGACCCATTGGGGGGGGGGATAAAGATGGATGGACCCATGAGAGGGCAGGAGGGAAGAGAGATGGGATGCTAGAGGATGGCGAGAAAGGGAAGGGAGTGGAGAGAGGGAGAGGGATTCTGGAAATGGTGGATCCATGTGGAAGAAGTCAAAAGGGGGATGATGTACACGCCCGGCATGAGTGTTCTATATAAAGGTTCCTACCAAGATTTTGACGCGATCTTTTACAGCTGTTGGAAACATAGGAAACGTAGCTGCGTGATGACGTATTTTTTAAAACGTTACTAGAAATTCAAACTTCTCAATTAGAGCTCGTAACAACGTAATGATGTAACTGGTACACTCGTCCACAACAGTTTCTGAAAACGTAATCACGTAATGACATGAAAAGCTTTTCAAATCATCATTAGTACCGGCACAATAACGAGAACGAATAACCAAGTAGTGGTACAGCAGCAATATTGTCCCCCGATGAAGGCTAGCTAATAGCTGAAATGCTCTAAGACAGTTTGAGTGTCGGGTAGCTCATAAACCCACCAACGTTGGTCTTGGCTAGGAAGCCACTAAGATAAGTGTTGCTGTTCTTCTTTTTTAACACAAAAATATAAAAATACATTTGATGCAGTGAATGATAGAACATCAGAAAGCAAATTAAGTTAACAACATATATTTATTAACTGATTTAAATAAAAGATAGGGATAGGTTTATGTACCCTTAGTTTATTAGTTTTTTCCTCTAACTAAATATTATTAAATAAAAATTTTTCAAGGTAGGAAGGAGGTTTGAAGTAAATGATTACATTACATCACATGCATTCAGGATGAAGACTTGAAATAACATCCAAGTTATAAGAGGTCTCTTTACTGAGAACCACACATCCTTTATGAAACTTCAACCTCTTAATTTACACAGCAGGTCAATATACTGATAGTATGGTTGGTTTGTATATGCCAACAAAATGGTCTTAGTGATAATTAAGTATTCACAAAAAGTAGTCAGACATTAAATGAATCTACTAAATTAGATGTTGCATAAATTATCCGTTCTAATCCCCTGTTTTTTTTCTTGACATGGATATCTAGCACTTCTCCTGGCATGCTGTCTTCTTTCTCCTTACCCTACTATGCATTTTGTTTATCACTTGAATTGTACATCAACGTAAATCTAATTAAGCACAGAGCGACTCATAAATTGTAGATTAGGTTAGATTAGAGTTTATGACAAAAAGTTTGATATGCAAGATAGCAAATAGTGAATACCGGATTTTTCTTTTTTTGTAACATGGCAGCAGTTCCATCAAGTCACCAGTAGGTGGAGACACAGTATATGTTATACAATAGATATAGTAACTGCCCTAAGACAGGCTTGAGGAACTTGAAGATTTGGGGCTGAAATCTGCTTAAATATTAAGGAGGAGCCTATTTCAAAAGGCAAAGGTGTTGCTATGGGGTAGGGGGCAAGTGCTCCCACCCCTCCAAAAAAAAATTGTCTTGCCACCCCAAACAAAATCAGTGGGTCCAGCACTGGGGTTATCTGATTTTTGTCCGGAGAAACCCGGACACGTATAAATTCTTAGAATCTGCTGGAACTGGAGGCAGGAGGGCTCCCTCCTGCCCAGCCACCCTGGACCACCAAGTCTTATGGCAGATCATTGGTTGAAAAGATGCCCCCCTTTGCCTTTTGTTAGACTGTCTTATATCCAAGGCGAGGTGTTCTGTTTGCCTGCTGTCCACCGCTGGACCACCAAATCCCATAGCAGGCCCAGCAGAGGCCTGCAACTGGTTTGCGGGGGGGGGGGGGGGGTGTCAGCATTGACTTGAATTTAAACTGAGACCCCCGTTTTTGAGTCATTTTTTTGGTCCAAAAATCTCAGTTTATATTTGAGTATATATGGTAAGAGGTGCTTCAGGGATCAGGAACAGTCCTAATGTCCGAGCACAGAGAGCAATCTCATAGTCCTGTGTTGCTTCAGCAGGAAAGTGAAACCATTTTTCCCTCATATCAACTTGCTATTGTTACATTATAGCCCTTATCAGAAGCAGCTCCATGTAAAAATAGTGGCATTTACATTTTTTTGTTTTTGTTTTATATATCCCTTCCTCCAGGAGATCTCAAAATGGGTTACAAGTTTACATACATAACAAAGCATGGAATAACCTAACATGACAAACATGGTTTGGTGTGATATAGCATGGCGAACATTGTATGACCAAAGCACAGGATGGTAACTTAGCATGGCAACCATAGTCTTATATATACAGGCTTAGCATAGCATGACAAACATAGTATTACAAGCGTGGCTAGTTTAGCATGGCAGACATTTTATTATATACAAGCATAGCATGGTAAACATAGTATTATACACGGTGAACATAGTAATATGTCTATATAAAAATAGCATGGCAGACAAAGCATGGCATGGTAAACATATTCACTTGATAGATGCCGTCATCAGAAACTAATTAGAACAGGTTCCTGATACGGAGAAAAGACCTCAGTGTTTCCCGAGAGTGAACCCAGGAAACCAATATGACAAGTACTAAGTTGTCATAGAAAACACATCCTCGGTCAGAGAAAAACTCTGTGTAAGTTCAATCAGTGCTATTGCATCAAAATAAATATTTTCAAAATACGTGGAGGGGCATAATCGAAAGGGACGTCTAAGTCCGTTTACGTCCATTTCGCAAGTCGTCCAAAGTCAAAAAGTACCTAAGTCCCATTTTCGAAAGAGACGTCAAACTTCTTTTGACTTTCGAAAATCGTCCAAATTATACGTCCTGCAGATCTGATCTAAAACGTCTATCTTTATAGTCCATTTTCGTCCAAATGTCCATCCAAGTCCAAAACATCTAGAACAAGCCCTGTTGGACGTGGGAGGGGTCTGCAAAGTGATTGACAGAATACCCAGACGGGGCACCTAAATAGTGGGGTACCTTACAGGGCACTGCTGTGAACTTCACAAACAGGGTGCCATGGCTTCTCCTCACTATAGCTCCCTTATTGGTGACGGTGAGCCCCCCAAACCACCTCCAGAATCCCCTAGACCCACTTATCTACCCTTATGGATGCAGGAGCCACTTATATGCCAGTACAAAAGGGTTTTGGGGGTGTATAGGGGAGTGCACATGTTTCAATATCAATGCAGTGATTACAGGGGCTTATGGGCATGGGTCCATATCTCTCTCGGTCCTAAACCCACCCCAAGATGACTTAAGCTGCCTCTGGGCTGGACGACTAGGCTTTCCTATGCTAGGCAGCCAGGTGATGATGGTCTGGAGGCTGAAATTTCAAGTTATGATTAAAATTTTTATTGGGGTGGGGGTGTGTGTGTGGGGGGTCTGTGTTATGTGTTTTCAGTGATTATCTGGTGAGTTTAGGTGGGTTTTAGTGACTTAGACCATGTTTTAGATGGTCTAAGTCAAAACGTCCAAGTTTCCTCTAGGCTCTGTTGTTTAACTTTCGGTTATACATGCTGTATGACTAAGTCTAAGCCGGTCCACGTCACGCCCAACTCCCGCCCTCGACGCGCCTCCCGAAATGCCCCGTTTAGCTTTGGACATTGAGCAGCACTATGAAGGCCTAAGTCGTTTAGAAATACGTCCAAAACCCGGTTTGATTATCGGCACTTGGACATTTTAGTGAAATGTTCGTCCAAGTGCTGACTTAGGCCGGTTTTTTGGACGTTTTTCTCTTTCGATTATGAGCCCCATAGTTTTTGGGAACCCATTGTGAGTCAAATAAATAATTTATTGGAAAATCCTGTGGCACTGTCGTATGATACAATATTATTTGGCACATCAATGAGAGCAGAGTCAAATATCATCTAATAATAATAAATTGCTACTTATCATGACAGGGGTTGCCATACAGCATATTACAAAAAATTGGAAAAACTGGGATTGGCTAAGTCACAATTTTTGGTGGAATTCTGTATGTCGCATCTTTAAAATGGAACATGCTATAGCTATTCAACAGGGGCATTTAAAGAAATTTAAGGATGTTTGGGACCCATTAACTAATTATTGTAAAGAATGAATATCACTTATTCCCTTTGAATATACACATCCAGGATGGGGATGATTTTTGTTTTCTTATAATTGAAGTTAATTGTTTGGGTATTTGGAGGGTGGGATATTTGATTTGAATTAATTTCTGTTAGAATATTAATAATAATAATAATAATAATAATTTTATTTCTTATATACCGCTATACCCTAAGTTCGAAGCGGTTTACAGTGGAGTCGTGTCTAGAGAGAGTACAGTGTTAACAGTAGGATACAGGGTGATACAAAGTGAGCAGGTACTGGGTGATTACAGTAAGGTACGAGATATTAACACGAAAAAAAGTGATCTTAAAGTATAAAATGTTTTTTAAATCTTATTTTGCACTTATTGAAAGTTTTAAAAATGAATAAAGAATTTTCAAAATCTCTTTAAGTAGAAATGTAAAAAACCCACACTTATCATAATAATATCCTCTGATACAGGAAAGATCACCGCAGCCCAGTTGAATACACTCTCCCTGTGTAGTTTTTCAATTTAGCATAAGATGATCTTCTGGATTATGCTAAATTGAAAAACTGCATCGGGAGAGTGTATTCAACTGGGCTGCTGTGATCTTTCCTGTATCAGAGGATATTATTATGATAAGTACGGGTTTCTTATATTATCTAGAGATTTCTACTTAAAGAGATTTTGAAAATATTTATTTTGATGCAATAGCACTGACTGAACTTACACGGAGTTTTTCTCTGACCAAGGATGTGTTTTCTATGACAACTTAGTACTTGTCATAGTAGTTTCCTGGGTTCATCCTCAGGAAATACTGAGGTCTTTTCTCCATATTAGGAACCTGTTCTAATTAGTCTCTGATAACAGCATCTATCAAGTGAATATCTTTAGGTGGTTATATTTTTTTAAAAAAAATTTTTCTCAGTTGCTTTCTTACGTTCTTTTTTTTTTCTCAATTCTTTATTCATTTTTTCATCTTACATCAAGCACACAATATTGCATCAATTGAATTATACAAATCACTTGAAATTATTTCTATTATCATCTTAAATACATAAATTACCTTCCTCCACCACTCACCCTTCCCACAAATATTGTGATCAAAAATATCATACAAATATACATTGCCCGGGTTAGAGGAGCGTCACAATCACATCTCCATCTTGTGCGCGCGCCAAGCCATGACCCCCATATTAAAATTTTTGATATTCCACTTGTATAATATTACTTTATGATAAACATATGCCAGTAGCCTCCCGCCGCCTGTTTTTTACGTTTTAAGAATTTTATATTTGACCGCTATACTCTATATGGTTCTTAAGAACATAAGAAGTTGCCTCCACTGGGTCAGACCAGAGGTCCATCCTGCCCAGCGGTCTGCTCCCGCGGCGGCCCATCAGGTCTGTGACCTGTGAAGTGGTTTCTGACCACTTCTATAACCTACCTCTAGTTTTATCTGTACCCTTCAATCCCCTTATCCTCCAGGAACCTATCCAAACCTTCCTTGAACCCCTGTAAAGTGCTCTGGCCTATCACACCCTCCGGAAGCGCGTTCCATGTGTCCACCACCCTCTGTGTAAAAAAGAACTTCCTAGCATTAGTTCTAAACCTGTCCCCTTTCAATTTCTCCTAGTGACCCCTAGTGCTTGTGGTTCCCCACAGTTTGAAGAAGCTGTCCTTATCCTCTTTCTCTATGCCCTTTAGGATTTTGAAGGTTTCTATCATGTCCCCTCTAAGTCTCCTCTTTACCAGGGAGAAAAGCCCCAGCATTTTTAACCTGTCAGCGTATGAAAAATTTTCCATACCTCTTATCAGTTTAGTTGCTCTTCTCTGGACTCCCTCGAGTACTGCCATGTCCTTCTTGAGGTACGGTGACCAGTATTGGACACAGTACTCCAGGTGTGGGCGCACCATTGCGCGATACAGCGGCATGATGACTTCCTTCGTCCTGGTTGTGATACCCTTTTTGATGATGCCCAGCATTCTGTTTGCTTTCTTTGAGGCTGTCGCACACTGCGCCGATGGTTTCAATGTTGTGTCCACCATCACCCCCAGGTCTCTTTCAAGGTTGCTCACCCCTAGCAATATTCCCCCCCATTTTGTAGCTGAACATCAGGTTCTTTTTCCCTACATGCATGACCTTGCATTTCTCTACGTTAAAACTCATTTGCCACTTTTTTGCCCATTCTTCCAGTCTCGTTAGGTCCCTTTGCAGGTCTTCACAGTCTTCCGTGCTTCTAACCCTGCTGCAGAGTTTGGTGTCATCAGCAAATTTGATAACCTCACATTTTGTCCCCGTCTCCAGGTCGTTAATAAATATATTGAACAGGAGAGATCCCAGCACCGACCCCTGTGGAACTCCGCTCGTGACCCATTGCCAGTCTGAGTATTGGCCCTTTACTCCAACCCTTTGTTTCCTGCCTGCCAACCAGTGTTTGATCCATCGGTAGACATCCCCTTGCACCCCGTGGTTCCACAGCTTTTTAAGTAGCCGTTCGTGAGGTACCTTGTCGAAGGCTTTTTGGAAGTCAAGGTAAATGATGTCTATAGATTCCCCCTTATCCATCTGGCTGTTTATTCCCTCAAAGAAGTACAGCAAGTTTGTGAGGCACAACCTTCCCTTGCAGAAGCCGTGCTGGCTCGCCTTCAGTTGTCCATTGTTTTCTATGTGTTCGCAGATTTTGTCCTTAACCAGTGCTTCCATCATCTTTCCTGGAACCGAGGTCAAGCTCACAGGCCTGTAGTTTCCCGGGTCACCCCATGATCCCTTCTTAAAGATGGGCGTGACATTTGCTATTTTCCAGTCCTCTGGGATCTCCCCAGTTTTTAAGGAGAGGTTACATATTTGGCAAAGTGTTTCTGCTATTTCGTTTCTCAGTTCTTTTAGTACCCTTGGGTGGATACCGTCCGGGCCCGGTGATTTGTCGCTCTTTAGTCTGTCTATCTGTCTGAGGACATCCTCTTTGCTTACCTCTAGTTGTACCAGCCTTTCATCGTGGTCTCTGCTTATAATCTCCTTGGGTTCTGGGATATTGGATGTGTCCTCTCTGGTGAAGACTGACGAGAAGAATTTGTTTAGCCTGTCAGTTATCTCTTTTTCCTCCTTTATCATTCCTTTCCTGTCTCCGTCGTCCAGTGGTCCCACTTCCTCTCTGGCTGGTTGTTTCCCTTTCACATACCTGAAGAAGGGTTTGAAGTTTCTTGCTTCTCCCGCCAGTCTTTCCTCATATTCTCTCTTCGCTTTCCTGACCTCTCGATGGCATTCTTTCTGGTGTCTTTTGTGCTCTTTCTGGTTTTCCTTTGTTGGTTCCTTTTTCCATTTTCTGAAGGATGATTTCTTGTCGCTTATCGCCTTTTTAACTGCATTTGTTATCCATGCTGGGTTTCTAGCTCGATTTTTTTTGCACCCTTTCCTAAACCTTGGGACGTACAGGTCTTGTGCCTCGAGCACTGTGCCTTTAAGCAGCGTCCAGGCTTCCTCTACGGTCTTCATCTTCCCTGAGCTGTTGCTGAGCTTTTTTCCCACCATTTTCCTCATGTCCTCGTAGTTTCCTTTTTTGAAGTTTAGTGCTGTCGTTCTTGGTACACCGGATAATTAACATCCTGGACCCCTGAGGAAGAAGTGTTATTTGAAATACTGGTTGTGTTGGGTCCCGGTTTCCAACCAATCTGAACCATTTTTTGGGGGGGAAAGCAACGGTTAATCGTCTTCAATAAAGATCCTGAAGCTTGTACATGTCTCCCTCCGTATTCGCTGTGATTGGGGATTAACAGAACTGCAAATACAAAAAACCGCAAATAACTTTTTCATATGTTATTTGCTGTTTTTTATTAAAAGCTATCGTGAATATGGTGAAACCGCGAATAACATGGTGGGAGACCTGGTCTGTTCCTGAAGGAGAGGCAAAACACGGTGAAGAAAGTGCTGGGAATCAGCGATTTTCTCTGTAAATGGTTGGAATCAGCAATTTCTCTATGCAAGCTGACATAATTTGGGGGGGGATGAGCCAGCCAGCTAAAAACCGTGAATAATCGAAACCATGAATGCTGAAACCACGAATATGGAGGGAGAATTGTACATCCTCTCTGCAGTCCTTCTTTTGGCTTTGCTGTTTGGCTTCTACTTGCAGACCCGTTGAATTCTTCTTTGTCTCGTTTCTGCTCTACTAGGCTTTCCCATACCAAGCGCTGCTGTTCTAGAGCCAGGTATGTACGGTTTTATTCATATTTTTGGGGAGTGGGAGGGGGTCAGTGACCATTGGGGGAGTGTGAGTGGGTCATTACTTAATCTCTCCAAAGGTCATCTGGTAAGTTTTGGCACTTAGATGCTTCTCAAACAGGTCTAGGTGAAAACATCTAAAGTTCCATCCAATACAGCCAGGGAAAGGTTTGATTATAGCTGCAGAAGGTCCAAGTCTAAGCCCGGCCCAAATCCCACTCATGGCACATCTACCAACACACCCATTTCTACTCTGGAGGCACAGTGGGTTAGAACTTAAGTCCTGCTAGACGTCCAGAAAGTCATCTTTGAGAATGCCAACTTGAACGTTTTGTCTTTTGGACATCTATTTTTTTGAGAAAATGAACCTCATAGTATACAAGTTGTAGATTGCAGATATACACTCCGCAAAGATTTGAAGGGAGCATGGTTTGAGCAGGACAAAAATCAATATGTGTATTCCCCTTTAATATAAGGAATACATGTGTATGGGTAAAACGTCTGTTGGGTTTTACATCAGCTCAGAGGTATGCATAGATTTTTTTAATTTTTTTTTTAAAGAGCTCATTTTGGCCAGGACTTTCTATGAGGGATTAAGGGAGTCGTTCTCTTTAATCCACTGTTGTTTTATTTCCAATTTTCACCTCTAAAATTAAACCAAGTTAGAATTGTAGCTTCTGTACTTAATTGGTGGCACTTACACATGCTGATTTGTAAAGTGGGGCAATTACACTTGGAAGTGACACCACTTATACACGTAGAAGTTGCAAAATCACCATTTCTAGGATATCTCGGTGTGGAAGCTGTCAGGGTCATGCTGTTCATTTTATCCATGTGTGTATTTCTAAAATGGCCTCTCCTCCCTACAGGGATTTTTCAGAAGCCCTGTGTCAGCAGAATATTTTCTAGAGTCAATCTGTTTATTAAGAAATGCAAAAGGGAAAAGGGATGGAACTTGTATACTGCCTTTTCATGATTAAGCATTCAAAGCAGTTTACATATATACAGGTACTTATTTTTGTACCTGGGGCAATGGAGAATCAGGTGACTTGACCAGAGTCACAAGGAGCATTGCTGGGATCAATGCTACAACCTCAGCTCTACCATTAGGCCGATTCTCAACTAAAACCTGTAAGTACCCAAAACCTACAACAGCCAAGTAACAGAAATAGGTAGCTCCAAGGTGACACAGACCAACACAAACTACGCGCTCTGAAAGAAAGAGATTGCATATACAGATCTCAAATCAATTTAAAAAATGTTTCCATTTAGTGAACAGTCATGCTCTATTTCTTTCCATTAGCATTGCACAACCCCCAAAAGGACCAAAGTCCACAAAGTAAGAATTATTATTATTATTTTTTTTTTTTTACCAATAACTCCCGCTTTATCCCAGGACAAGCAGGCAGGTATTCTCACTAGTGGGTGATGTCATCCGACAGAGCCCCGATACGGACATCTTGCAAGCATGTCTTGCTTGAAGAAACTCAGAAGTTTCGAGATGCCCGCACCGCGCATGCGCCAGTGCCTTCCTGCCCGATGCTCCGGGCGTGTCTCCTCAGTTCTTTTTCTTCCGCGGAGCTGAGAAGTCTATCTTCAATTTGCGCCCATTGAATCTCTTTTTTTGCCTTCTTTTCTGCCGCGGGTTGAGTTCTTTTGGCTCTCCTGTGCATTTATTTCTTTCTTTGATTTCTTTTGTAAAAAAAAAAAAAAATAATTTTTCCTTCCGATACCGGGTCGGCCGCGTGGCTGGGGCCCCGCGCCTTCGACCTTGCGGCGGAGCTTTTCCGGCCTATGTCCCGGCCGATCACCGGTTTTAAAAAGTGTAGCAAGTGCCAGCGCGCGATTTCGCTCACGGACCCTCATCGACGCTGCTTACAGTGTCTGGGACCGGATCACTTCCCGAAATCGTGCCGGCCTTGCTCCACTCTGACGGCGAGAGCGTTTAAGCGCCGCTGTCTGCTGTGGGAGTCCATGTTCAAGATGGAAGCTTCATCGGATCCTGCAGCTTCGACATCGACAGGTGCTTCGACTCCTTCTGCGAAGCCCTCTGCCTCCCCGGCTGCTTCGGGCCTCCTGAAACCGGCGTCGTTCACACTGGTTTTGGCCCCGGCTTCGGCGCCGGTGCCTTCATCCTGTCTCCTCGGAGCAGGTATCGACCCCGGCAGTTCCTCCGGTGGTGCTCAAGGTGCCGAAGACTGGCAAGCAGAAGCACGTAGCACCCAAAGAGCGCGGAGACCGTGCGGAAGGGCCCCCTTTTGGTGCGGATCCCTCCATTTCGGCTTCGTTGCGGTCCATCCTGGAGGCTCAGTTCGTGGAGCTCATGCAGACCATGGGGCCTCGGCTGATTGCCACCATCCAGGGTGACCTTCCAGCTTCGGCTTCGAGGGGCGGTCCGCCCCTCCTCCTCCTCGCCGCACGACCTCGTTGCTCGGCGAGCAGTGTCCGGGTCCTCGAGGAGGTCCTCCGTTAGCGCTGTACCTCCTTTGGAACCGATTCCCTCGAGGAGGGCCTCCCTTAGTGATATGCCTCCCTTAGAGCCCATCCCCTCGAGGAAAGCCTCGTTTAGTGACCTGCCTCCCTTGGAACCGATTACTCCGCCCCATGACTCGGTGTGGTGTCCACCTTCGGGGCCTCCTAGTCCTGGGCATAGCAGGAAGCAGGACGAGTTCTTCCGAACCCCCTATCAAACCTGGGCGGCGTCGGGGGAGCCTCCGACTCTGCCGCCTCTGCAATCGACGGCATCGAGTCCAATCTGCTCCTTGGAGGCGTCTGACCCAGTTTCTCACAGACGGGCTCGATCCCCTTCCAGACATCGGGAGGGGCATCGTTCCAGACATTCTTCGAAGCATTCCTCTCGACACTCGACTGTCTCACCTCAGAAGAAATTGCCTCGGTTGGGGTATGCTGCTTCGACTGGGTCTCCTCCTCCGGGCCCGGAGTTCGAGGACTCCGAGGTTTTCTACTCGTCCTGTTGCTCGCAGGCCTCTCTGGAGCCTGAAGCTTCTTCTTCTTCTAGTCCGTCTCGAAGACCGGCGACGGCAGACCAACTGTCCTTTTCATCGTTCCTCAGGCAGATGGCGGATGACATGGACATTACTCTCGATGCTGGGTCTCGATATTCCAAAGAGTACCTCGATACCATGCACTTGCCTCGTCCTCCGGCAGAGTCCTTGCGGCTTCCCCTGCACAAGCTCCTCGATCAGACCTTCATGCGATGCTTCGAGTCTCCTTACTCTATCCCTGCGGTCCTTGGCAAATTGGATGCGCGGTACCGCACGGTGCATCATAAAGGCTTCGAGGGTCCTCAGCTTTCTCACCAGTCCCTCCTGGTCGAATCCTCGCTCAAGCGGTCTCATTCTGGCCAGGTCTATGCTTCAGTGCCTCCGGGCCGCGAGGGCAGAACCATGGATAAGTTTGGTCGACGCATCTATCAGAATTCGATGATGGCGTCTCGAGTCCTGAATTACAATTTCCACTTTGCAGCCTACTTGGAATTTTTTCTACCTGTGCTTCGGAAGTTCACACCATACATCGAATCCCAGGCTCGGTTTGAGTTTGAGGAAGTGGTTGCTTCGCTGTCCAACTTCGGCTTCAGTTGATGTAATCTGCCTATGATGCGTTCAAGCTCTCCGCCCGAGCGGCGGCCTGCTCGGTGGCGATGCGCCGGTTGGCCTGGTTGCAGACCATTGATATGGACCCGAATCTTCAGGACCGCCTGGCAAACGTCCCGTGTGCTGGGGCGGATCTTTTTGACGAATCCATCGAGACTGTCACGAAGAAGTTGTCTGACCACAAAAAGTCATTCCAATCTATCCTTCGGCCGAAGCCTAAGCCTCAGCAGTCTCGACCTTCTCGTTCGCCGTTGATTTATCAGAGGCGTTATCAGCCGAGGCAAACTCCACCTGCGAGGCAACCGGCGAAGTGTCAGCCTCCCCAGAAGGGTCAGCCTAAGTCTCAGTCGCCTGCTGTCCCTAAGACCACTCAGCCTTTTTGACTGTCTCGTCGAGGGCATAACCAACCTCGTTCTGCCTTCCCCTGTTTTTCCCATCGGAGGGTGCCTCCATCATTTTTATCATCGCTGGGAGGCCATAACAACCGACCTCTGGATCCTTACTATCATCAAGGAAGGATACTCTCTTCATTTCCATCGGGTCCCTCCGGACCACCCTCCAAGAGAGTATCCTTCCAACTTGACTCAGACCGCCCTTCTTCTTCAGGAAGCTCAGGCTTTGCTCCGGCTTCGTGCCGTGGAGCCGGTCCCGACGGACCAACTGAACCAGGGGTTTTACTCCCGGTACTTCCTTGTTCCGAAGAAGACGGGCGACCTGCGACCCATTTTGGACCTCAGGGCCCTCAACAAATTCCTAGTCAGAGAGAGGTTTCGCATGCTGACACTTGCTTCTCTCTACCCTCTCCTCGAGCAGAACGACTGGTTATGCTCTCTGGATCTCAAGGAGGCCTACACTCACATTCCCATTCATCCGGCCTCCCGCAAGTTCCTCAGATTTCGGGTGGGACATCTACATCTGCAGTATCGGGTGCTTCCATTCGGCCTGTCCTCGTCTCCCAGAGTCTTCACGAAGTGTCTGGTGGTGGTGGCCGCTGCACTCCGGAACAGGGGTCTTCAGGTATTTCCATACCTCGACGACTGGCTCATCAAGGCCCCGTCAGCTCCAAAGGTCATTTTGGCGACCTTGACAACGATCTGCTTCCTGCAGAGCCTGGGCTTCGAGATCAATTTTCCCAAATCTCATCTGCAGCCTACCCAGTCCCTTCCCTTCATCGGGGCGGTACTGGACACAATTCAGCTTCGAGCATTCCTTCCTCCTCAGCGCATGGATGCTCTTCTTCGTCTCTGCCAGTCTGTGTCTTCTCGCCAGTCCATCTCAGCGAGACACTTGATGGTCCTCCTGGGCCACATGGCCTCTACAGTTCATGTGACACCCTTTGCCAGGCTCCATATCAGAATTCCTCAGTGGACCCTAGCTTCTCAATGGACTCAAGTGTCAGACCCGTTGGCTCGACACATCATAGTCACTCCTGCTCTTCGGCAGTCTCTACTTTGGTGGATGACCTCTTCGAATCTATCCAAAGGTTTGCTGTTTCACACTCCTCCTCATCAGAAGGTTCTCACAACCGATTCCTCGACCTATGCCTGGGGGGCTCATCTGGATGGGCTTCACACTCAGGGATTTTGGACCAGTGCGGACCGCCTCCATCAGATCAATCTTCTGGAGCTCAGAGCCATCTTCTATGCTCTTCAAGCTTTTCAACATCTGCTTCACGACATGGTGGTCCTCATCCGTACAGACAACCAGGTCGCCATGTATTATGTGAACAAGCAGGGGGGCACGGGATTGGCCTCCCTCTGCCAGGAAGCTCTCAGAGTCTAGGATTGGGCAGTTCGCCACAATGCCTTCCTCAAGGCTGTCTACATTCAGGGGAAGGACAATGTCTTGGCAGACAACTTGAGTCGTCTCCTCCAGCCTCACGAATGGACTCTCCATTCCAACCCCCTTCATCAGATATTTGCACATTGGGGGACGCCTCAAATAGACCTCTTTGGGGCTCCCCACAACTTCAAGCTGCCTCAGTTTTGCTCCAGGATCTACACTCCTCATCGACTCGAGGCAGATGCCTTTCTGCTGGATTGGGGGAATCGATTTCTGTATGCGTTTCCTCCATTTCCTCTCATTCAGAAGACTCTGGTCAAGTTGAAATCAGACCAAGCCACCATGATTCTAATAGCTCCTCGGTGGCCCAGGCAACCTTGGTTCTCCCTTCTACTTCAACTCAGCAGCAGGGAGCCATTCCTTCTTCCAGTGTTTCCTTCACTGCTTACTCAGCATCAGGAATCTCTACTTCATCCCAACCTGCAGTCTCTCCACCTGACAGCTTGGTTCCTCTCAACATAACTCCCCACCAGTTTTCCCAGGCGGTGAGGGATGTCTTGGAGGCTTCCAGGAAGCCTGCTACTCGTCAATGCTACTCCCAGAAATGGACTAGATTTTCTTCATGGTGTATTTCCAATTCTAAGGAGCCTCAACGAGCCTCCCTATCCTCTGTGTTGGATTATCTTCTACACCTGTCTCAGTCCGGTCTCAAGTCGACATCTATACGAGTCCACCTGAGTGCTATTGCGGCTTTCCATCAGCCTCTACAAGGGAAACCTCTCTCTTCTCATCCTGTGGTTTCCAGATTTATGAAAGGACTTTTTCATGTCAATCCTCCTCTCAAACCACCTCCAGTGGTTTGGGATCTAAATGTTGTCCTTTCTCAGCTTATGAAACCTCCTTTTGAGCCTCTGAGCAAGGCTCCACTAAAGTTTCTCACTTGGAAAGTGGTTTTTCTGGTGGCCCTCACATCTGCTCGCAGGGTCAGAGAGCTTCAGGCCTTGGTGGCGGACCCACCTTTCACTGTTTTCCATCATGACAAGGTGGTCCTCCGCACTCATCCGAAATTCCTACCTAAGGTGGTTTCTGAATTTCATCTCAATCAATCCATCGTGCTTCCAGTGTTTTTTCCAAAGCCTCATTCTCATCCTGGAGAATCAGCTCTGCACACTCTGGACTGTAAACGTGCTTTGGCTTTCTACATGGATCGCACCAAACCACACAGAACGGCTCCTCAACTTTTCGTCTCCTTTGATCCAAACAAGTTGGGACGACCTGTTTCGAAGCGCACCATCTCCAACTGGATGGCGGCTTGTATCTCTTTCTGCTATGCCCAGGCTGGATTACCCCTTCCCTGTAAGGTCACAGCCCATAAGGTCAGAGCAATGGCAGCCTCTGTAGCCTTCCTCAGATCGACACCGATTGAGGAGATTTGTAAGGCTGCCACTTGGTCCTCGGTTCATACATTCACCTCTCATTATTGTCTGGATACTTTCTCCAGAAGGGATGGACAGTTTGGCCAAACGGTGTTACAAAATTTATTCTCCTAAGTTGCCAACTCTCCCACCATCCCATTGAGGTTAGCTTGGAGGTCACCCACTAGTGAGAATACCTGCCTGCTTGTCCTGGGATAAAGCAATGTTACTTACCGTAACAGTTGTTATCCAGGGACAGCAGGCAGCTATTCTCACGTCCCACCCACCTCCCCTGGGTTGGCTTCTCTGCTAGCTACCTGAACTGAGGAGACACGCCCGGAGCATCGGGCGGGAAGGCACTGGTGCATGCGCGGTGCGGGCATCTCGAAACTTCTGAGTTTCTTCAAGCAAGACATGCTTGCAAGATGTCCGTATCGGGGCTCTGTCGGATGACATCACCCACTAGTGAGAATAGCTGCCTGCTGTCCCTGGATAACAACTGTTATGGTAAGTAACATTGCTTTCTAGATTAAGGCCCTCTCTTACTAAGCCACGGTAAAGGTTTCTACTGTGACCTGGAGCACTAAATGCTGCAACGCTGTTCTGACGCTTATAGGAATTCTATGAGCGACGGAGCAGAGTCAGTATTTAGCGCTCTGGGCTGCAGTAGAAACCTCTACCGTAGCTTAATAAAAAGGGGTGGGGATTTAGAGTTGGCCCAACTCTGAAGTGAAAAAACTTTGAATTTATCCAAAAGAAATCCTGCTGGTGACAATGGGAATAGAGATTTCGCCAAATCTTCCAAATAGTTAACAATCACCCTCCAGAAATTAAGCACTTTTGAACAGTCCCAAAAAGCATGAGAAAAAAAAAAGAATGAGGGCATTTCTGAAACAAAGAAGATTCCATCTCTTTCTAAATAAAACTGTGTCTGGTTAACATAGGCCCAATGAAGAACTCAAAATTGGCAGCAGAGCCTTTCCTAAAATGTCACCAAAACTGATCACATCCTGACCTGGATATCTCCATTGAAATCGCTACATTTTTGTAAAATTGGGGGGGGGGGGGGGCGGACAGTCCTGGCACCCCCCTTGCTACGCCACTGCTTCACACTAGTATATTTCTATAATAGGCTCAGTGCATTGTGTATAATGCATGATAATCCACATTTTCCACAACTAAAGTAGGGAGAGAAAATGTGAATTCTGACTGTGTACCATAGGGGTGTCAAAGTCCCTTCTCAAGGGCCGCAATCCAGTCGGGTTTTCAGGATTTCCCCAATGAATATGCATGAGATCTATTTGCATGCATTGCTTTCATTGTATGCTAATAGATCTCATACATATTCATTGGGGAAACCCTGAAAACCCGACTGGATTGCAGCACTTGAGGAGGGACTTTGACACCCCTGGTGTACTCCCAAGGTGCATCAAAATCTGGTCCTAGCTCTGTCTGTGACTTTTCATGGAATGTCCCCTGCTCTTAGTAGTACAGTAAAACCTTAGATTGCAAGTGTTTTGCAAGACAAGCAAAACATTGTATTAAATTTTAACTTGATATACAAGCAATGTCTTGCAATACGAGCACATATAGTATACACACATCACAACTGAGCCGATGGTTCTTCTCTCTCTGATGCTGCAGGACTGTAGTGACTGTTCTAAATGAGCGAGGTCTTGCAATACAAGTACGTATAGTATTTTGTATTGAAGTTTTTGGGTTGTGGAACGAATAGTCTGAGTTTCCATTATTTCCAATGGGAAAATTTGCTTTGATATACAAGTGCTTTGGATTACAACCATGCTTCTGGAACGAATTATGCTCGCAAACCAAGGTTTTACTGTATTTGAAAGGATAAAGAATTACTCTACACTCCTTTGACTATCAAAGTACATTTTAAGCTGAACTGGCTCCTGCACCAGGAGCCAGTACAGGGACTTTGGAACTAGAGACGTCCAGATAGACCTCGAGGCACCAGTCAGTAACCACATTGCAGCATTCTGCACCATTTGAAGTAGCCGTAGCTAGGATCATCTCAGGCACTAATCTAGACTGTTCAGCTCTATAACACGTCACAGGCTTATAATATCTCAATTGTCACTGCACTGTCATCTTTACCTAACAGACGAGAATCAAGGAAAAATGCTTGAGTACCTGATTGTAAAAACTGCTTAGATAACCTTGATAGACGGTATATAAAAACCTAATAAACTTGAAACTTGAACACTTAGCTGTCAGCAACCCATTATGTCCCACCCATAACAACTCTTATTTGCATTTTGTTCACACCTTTTTCAATGGCTCAAGGCGTGCTATATTCAGGTACACCATGTATTTCCCTGGGGCTCATTGATCTACTTTTGGAGGTGTGGCATAGTGGTTAGAGCCGCTGTCTTAGCACCCTGAGGTTCAGTGACATAGCGAAGGTGGGAGGTGCACAGGGCGGTGGTGTCCCCCGTATACTCCTCACCGCCCCAAGCTCCGTCCGTGCCACACCCACACCCTCCCTTCCCCCGTCCCTCTTTAAAATCTTTGCTAGCATGCATGAGCAGCTTCTCTGGCCTGCTGCTTGTGCCGGCATTGGCTTTCCCTCTGACATCACTTCCTGGCCCCCTGACCCGGAAGTGATTTCAGAGAGGAGCCAGGCTGGCACGAGCCAACATGCATGTTTCGAAATCCAATCTGCAAAGGGCCTCGGTATTATTCGTTCTCATATGCATGCCATGAAGACGCTGTACGGCCATGTTTTAACAGATTGGCAGTAAGAAGAAAATGATATGAGAATGACTAATACCGAACCCTGCTGCAGATCGGATTTCGAAACATGCATGTTGGCTCCAGGTTAAGAGCTTAACTGAAAGATAAGTGTCATTTACGGATTATTTTTAATAGAAAAGCTTTTTGGAACGGATGAAGTTGTCTGATGAAGCTTAGCGGCGATTGCTCAAAATGAGAAAACACAACTGAAGCCTTTATTAAGATAATAGAAACTTAGTTTGAAGTTATTTAAATTAAGTCACTATTTAAACTTCATTGGAGCCATTGAAGCAATGATATATAAGGTTGTCAGAAGATATATATCTCTGGTTTGTATATTTAATGTGGCGATCTAGAGAAATAAATGGCATGTATAGCAGAAAAGGTCTTACATATCCTGTAAGGAGATCACCTGCTCTTCCAGGGAAGCTCTAGGGCTCACATTGTCCACACATATGACATAGGGTTGCCCAATTTTACGATTGTAAAATCCAGACACCCTACACCCGCTCACAGGCCCACCCATCTCCGCCCCATTCCCGTCCTCCCCCTCCACTGCCTGCTTTGGTCAGGCAGGAAGCAATCCGCACATGTCTGGGGAAATCCGGATGTCTGTTAACCCTAACGTGACAGGTCCTTGAACTGGCAGCCTGCAATATTCAGTTCTCCTTTATTACTACTGCTATTTATTATATCTACAGCGCTAAAAAGGCACACACGGTGCTGTACATTTTTAACATACAATAGACAGTCCCTGCTAAGAAGAGCTTACAATCTAATTTAGATAGGACATTACAGGGTTGGGGAGATTATGGTAGAGGAAATGATACAGTGGGTATGGGTATCTGACAGCTGTGAGTGGGTGTTAAGAGTTGAAAGCAGTTTCAAAAAAGTGGGCCTTTAGCTTGGATTTCAACACTACAAGGGATGGAGCACAACAAAGTCAATATGGAAAGTCATATGTTGATTGAGTCCATTTCATGCTAGAAGGATGGTTTTAATGAAACGACCCTCCCCCCCCCCCCAATCTCAGCCTACATTGTGGACTTTGACACTTTGTCTCTATCTCCCTGGGGATGAGGTCTGCTCTCGTGGACCTGGGCCCTGATTCTTGGTGCCCAGCACACCAGTTAAAAGGAAAGACCAATGCTTCTGCAGCCAATCACAGATTGGGGTGATAGTGTTTGAGGATCTCAAGGCAAGTAAACCAACGTGGCAAGGCAGTGGTTGTAGCCAGAAGACTGACAGTCTGCAGAGAGTGGCATAACTAGCAGAAGAAATAAGAGGTTGCTGCCCAGAACAAGTCACTGTTTTCAGTTTTGAAGGTCATAGCTCTCCAAAAACATAAAAAGACTTGAAGTGGTTCAGAGGAAGATGACAAAAATAGTATGGGGTTTGTGCCAAAAGATGTATGAGAAGAGACTGAGAAACCTACATATCTACTATACCTTAGAAGAAAGGGGATGGGACTTGATATACATACTACTTTTTCTGTGTGGATTTACACAATCAAAGCAGTTTATAATGGAGCAAGGAAGTGTTAAGTGACTTCCCAGAGTCAGAAGGAGGTGTAGTAGGAATCAAACTCACAACCTCGGGGTGCTGAGGCGGGTGCCTTAAGCACTAAGCCATTTAAGCCATTAATATACAAACAGATCTCTTCCAAAAAGAGGGAAGCAGTAGAACTAGAGAACAGGAAGTGAGGTTGCAGGTTGGTAGACCTAGGAGTAACCTCAGGAAATGTGTTTTCACAGAGAGGGGAATGGATGTCTGGACTACCCTTCCAGTAGGGCTGTGGAAACAGAAATAGGGAGGAAATTTAAAAAATGCATGGAATAAACACTGGGTATGGCTACAGAGAAAGAGGATGGAATCAAAACATGGCCAATTAGCTGTTGTGTTGGACAAGAGTAGTAGGGAACTGAGGCCAGTGCCAGACAGATTTTTGTTGTCTTTGTCCTGCAAATGGCAAAAGTCAGATGAAGATTAAAGTCTGCATATTATATCTCGCTTTATTATCATATGCTATGAGTAAGGGCGCTGTGCGTCTCAAGAGGGAGAGGAAGCATTTTATTGTTGAAATTAGCAAGTTAAATACTGTTAGCAATAACTTTGATATCGATGTTTCATAGTTCATTTTTATACGGTACGACCCCTGAATTCCTTAAGGACAAGATGACTAGTTACCAACCGAAAAGATCATTGCGCTCTGAAAATTCTGCGCTGCTGAAGGCAAATGTTAATCCAAAATACATGGAAACCTTTTCTTGTGCAGGGGGAAGACTGTGGAACTCCCTCGTTGGGCAAATACAGAAATGTAGTGATAGGGGCACATTTAGAAAACTACTTAAAACGCAATTGTTTGTAAACACGTTTCTTTAAGTAGTGATTTTCCCTGTCTGCTGATTTTCATTTGTTTTAAAATTTTATGTATGTAACATTTTTGTAAACCATTTTGGTTTAAAATGATATAGAATTTTTTAAAAATAAATATTTAACTGCTGATTAACCGTTCCCCTTAACAGTATCCATGACATCCTGTTTGTCTTTGGGAAGCAGAGCTGAGATTGTGATGTCATAATGCCTCATTCCACCAATAAGAGCCAACCTCATCATTGATGTCACAATGGCTTGATTGTCCTGTATTCTTCTCTGCCCTCCAACTCAGCCAGCTGATTAACCGTTCCCCTTAACTGTATCCATGACATCCTGTATGTCTGTCTTGCCTGTTTAGATTGTAAGCTCTTTCGAGCAGGGACTGTTTTCTTCTTCTCTGTGACTCTGTGCAGCGCTGCGTGCGTCTGGCAGCGCTATAGAAATAATTAATCGTAGTAGTAGTATGTGGTTGGCATGAAGGCAAATTGCCAACCAGTGTTTAATCATGAATGACTATAACCTGCACAGAGCTGTGGGTGCAGTTTGGACCACCTTGTCGGATAGACTGGACAGACCACGTTGATTTTTATCTGCCGTCATTTACTGTATTAGAAGAACAGACTCTGGTCTTGCTCAGTAGGACTAGGAATCTCTTCTCTGCTTTCCTGTGCATATAGGAAGAGGTGCTCACACAGCTGGCTCGGCTCCTGTTATCACAGAAAGCTCAAACAGCACTCTGCCCTCCGCCTCAGCGAGCTGGGCTTCCAGCCAAGATGAGGCTTAAGCCAGGGCCTCCCCGCCTGGCGACGTGCCCAGGATGAATGGAGTTCTGTCACTTTACAGCACTGTTTACATGACTGAGGTCAGGGAACAGGCAGCAGCTCAGCCAAGTCACGTGTGTCCCCCCACACCCCCACCCTGAAGCCATGGGCCAGCTCTCTGCCTTTCTAACCACTAAATACCATTCCAGATGAGCTCATATTTCCTCCAGTGAGGGAGGGATGCAGTAACTCCAATTATTTAACCCTGCTCAGACCCCTGTTCCCAACACTGTAAAACCTGCAACCCTGGAAGGTCACAGGTAGGTCTTCTTTGAGCATAAACAAAAGGTTCTGATTTATTTATTTTTAGCATTAATATACCACTTCTAGCCTAAGTGGTTTACATTCAGGTACTCAAGCATTTTCCTGTCTGTCCCGGTGGGCTCACATTCTGACTAATGTACCTGGGGCAGGAGAGGATTAAGTGACTTGCCCAGGGTCACAAGGAGCAGAATGAGATTTGAACCCATAACCTCAGGGTGCTAAGGCAATAGTGCTAACCTCTGACACACTCTCCTCCCTTGCATGCAGTGATTATACGTTCGATCTCCTAAATAATCATTTCTGAGTCAGAATCCTGATAGCGGACAATAGATTGCAGGATATGTCCTTAGGATAAAGATGTTCTGACAGGGAATTATGTACCCAATACTGCACTAATCACAATACTAATAGCCAAGCCATGTGAGAACATTTATTCAGTCCAGTAGCCCTCTGTGCTGTATACAGTCATGTTCTGTTCTGCCACTGAGATGCAATAGGTATTGCCCTGTCCCTGGGGGCTTACAATTTAAAGCCCTTATTTCTCAAGCTGCTGTGTAGTGGAGTGCACTGTTGGGACTACAGAATGACACGGTGACTTCTAGCTGCGGGTAACCCGCCGAAATGGGGACGTAAAAATAATGGTTGCCACAGGGATGGGGAGAAAGCCATTCACCGCCCCATGGAGCGGTGAATGGCCTTGTCCCCGCAGTTAAATGAGGATCGTTCTGAAGAGGGCGCAGTCCAACAGCCCCCCTCCCTCCTTCCTCCCAATCGCGGTCATGGCCATCTCCCTCCCTCCTTCCCTTCCCATTCCCTTTGCTGGTTTACTTTAAATTTCATCTTAACAAGCCACCGGAGTCTTGAAGTCACGTGCAGCTGCTGGAAAGTCCTCCTCTGATGCAACTTCCTGTTTCCAGTTGCGTCAGATGAAAATTAAAGTAAACCAGCGAAGGTAAGGGGAAGGGAGGGAGGGAGCTGCTGGACCGCGGCGGGAGGGAGATAGAGGGATGCTGGACTGGGCGAAGGGGGGTGTTGAGGAACAGGCGCTGTACACTTTGGTGGGGAATATATGTGGGGGGTGAGGATGGGGACGAGCTCATGGGGACAGGGTGGAGACGGGGACAAATTTTTCCCCGTGTCATTCTCTACTTCGGACCACAGCTTAGTGAGTACTCTTACAGTAAATATATATATATATATATATTTTCAACATTGTGAAATAGCAGGTCCCAAGTCAACCTTCCTATCCTTTAAAGGGCTGAGCCAGCCTGTGTTGTAGGAAAACTACCCCCCCCCCCCCCAGCATTATAAAACAGAGCACCTCCTCCCAGCACTCCCATTCCCAATCCTTTCGTACCCTAAACCCCCGGACTTTATGATTCAGTAAAAGTGGGGTCCTCTCTAGCCTTTGCATCTAGGGTTACCATATGGCTCCAGAAAAAGGAGGACAGATTGAGAATTCTGGATTTTACTTCCATTGAAAGCAATGGAAATAAAAATCGGATGTCTCAATCCGTCCTCTTTTTTTCTGGAGTCATATGGTAACTCTATCCTACTACATACCTAGTGATCCCTGGTGGTTGCTGGTGGGGGGAGCACAGCAGCGATACATGGTCACTCCTGCCCAGTCAATTGCTTCTTCAAAAAGGGCCCTAGAGTTTCCACAGCATTAAGTCATGAAGACTCAGACCGAGGCCCGAAAAACACCCTGAATTCCCTCCACCCATAAGCCCACCCTCCCTGCAATAGCCTACCTGTGTTCCCCATGCAAGGGCTCTGTCTGTTTGAGCTTGGGGTGTCAAAGGCAAGCAGGGGTGGTAAGGAGGGGGCACGTCTTCTTCCTTTCGGGCTTCAGTTGCAGTCTCCCATTACAGTCACCGAACTTGGCTGTGGGATCGAATGTTTCCTGAACTCGTGGGTTTATGCATAATCTCTTCAGGAAGTGTCACCAGATTAAACTGGGTTCATATTGCAGTTAACTTTTTAACTATATTCTTTATAACTTTTGTTTGGTGTGTTTTACATTTATTGGGAATGATCGTTTTGATGTTCTAGGGATCACTTCTGTCTCCTTCAAGCCAGTTGTATTTTAACCATGGCTGCACTGGCATAGTAAGGGGGAATGCAGTCCGCCCTTGGCGCAGTCTTTGTAAAGGGGGCAGGCACCCGTCCTTCTCTCTGCCCCCCTCTCTTTCCCGACCGCCCCTGCCATATGGATGCACCCCTTCCTTTCTCTCGTACCTCTTTAATTGTTCCTACTTAAGCAGCATTACGAACTTGCTGTCCGCATCAGTGTCACTTCTCTCTGATGTCACTTCCGGGCCTGGCACCTAGAAAGTGATGCCAGGGGGTTAGCCGACACGGATCGCTCCCCCGCTTACTACGCCACTGCTTGTTCTTTAAACTCAGTCTTTCAAAAACCATTCTCCATAATATCTAATCTAATCTAATCCTTAGGTTTGTATACCGCATCATCTCCACGTTCGTAGAGCTCGACGCGGTTTACAGTAGGAGAAATAGGAAGGAACTACAACAGAGGGTTAGAGGTAGAAGTGTGAAGAAAATTTAGAGGACTTGGGATGCCAAGATCAAAGAGTTTCCTTGATTCCTAAGTTGGAGGGAGACTTACATTTTTTGAGAAAAACCAGGTTTTCAGATGTTTGCGGAAAACTTGGAGAGAGTTCAAGTTCCGAAGAGGGGAGGTAAGGTTGTTCCAAAGCTCAGTGATTATCATACGTATAGACTTATTGGGTTAGACTAATGGTCCATCTAGCCCAGTATCCATCTTCAGGGTGGCCAGACAAGTACCTGGCAAAAGCCCAAATTGTAGCAGACAGTATTCTATGCTACTGATCCAGGGCAAACAGTGGCTCTCCCCCCCCCCCCTCCACCCCCCCCCCCGGTCTGTCTCAATAGCAAACTATGGCCTTTTCCTCCAGGATCTTGTCCAAACCTTTTTTTAAATCAGCTCCGTTAACCACTTTTCTGACAATGAGTTCCAGAGCATAATTTTTCTCCGAGTGAAAAACTGGTTCCCCCTATTGGTTTTAACGTTTTAATTGGCAGATGGTGAAATCAGCTGCGCTATGTAACTTGATGTTGAACGTGAAGAACTGTGCCAAGTAGCAGGCATTTAGAGATGCAGATCTTCGATCAGAGCCAAAGAAACACATGGTGCTTCTGAGCAACAATGCCAAATAAAGGGTTAAAAGTATTTCCTTGTCATTTTATCGAGTGTCCCCCTAGTCTTTGTTATTTTTGAGGGAGTAAAAATTGATCCATTTGTACCCGTTCTACAGCTCTCAGGATTTGGTAGACTTCAACCATATCTGCTCGCAGCTGTCTCTTTTCCAAGCTTAAGAGCTCTAACCTCTTTAGTCTTTCCTCATACGAGTGGAGTTCCATCCCCTTTATCATCTTGGTCGCTTTTCTTTGAACCTTTTCTAGTGCCGCTATATCTTTTTTGAGATAAGACGGCCAGAATTGGATGCAATACTTCAGGTGAGGTTGCATCATAGAGCGATATAGAGGCATTATAACATTCTTAGTCTTGTTTACCTTTTCTAATAATTCCTAGCATCTTGTTTGCTTTTTTCGCCACTGCCACATATTGGGTGAAAGGTTTCTTCAAAGCAAAAACAAAGAAATCCAATGAATCTACAGTAAAAGGTGAACATCAAAAACAAGAAAAAAAATCCTGCAGAATGGAATGTACAAGGTACAGGAATCTTTATTTTAAAAGCATACAAAATTGTAATCCTTAAAAAATGACTCTCATATACATAGAATATGGACCTGACAACGGTATATGAGAGTCAATTTTTAAGGATTACAATTTTGTATGCTTTTTAAATAAAGATTCCTGTACCTTGTACATTCCATTCTGCAGTTTTTTCTTGTTTTTGAAAGGTTTCTTCAGCATATTGTATACAGTGACACCCAGATCTTTTTTTAGGCATCGACTTCCAAAGTAGACTCTAGCATCCTTCAGCTTACTTGCAACTTGACCTGTAGCAGAAAGACATCCGGTTTCAATTTTTGCATGCTGTTTATTACAATATAAGAAGAACCGTACTTGAAATGCAGGAAAAACAGGAGTGCTGTTTAATTATTTGCATAATCAATGCATGCAGATACTCTGAGGCTAGAGAATCATGCATCCATAATATTTTGTCAAAAGACAACAGTGAGGTGACCAGAGATGCTCAAATAATTTATTACATGAATTAAGACTCAACATGTTTGTGTTTCGGCCCACCGGCCTGCATCAGGAGTCCAAAAAGATCTAAGATTATAAAAATAAAATTTAAAAAATTTAATAAAAAAATAAAAGCAATCACACATAACAATATTGAAGCATGCCATTATACGATATGGGATTCATAATCGAAACGGAAATAAGTCTAAAAACCAGCCTAAATCGGCACTTGGACGATCAGTAAGACAAGTTGTCCAAGTGCCGATAATCAAACCGGGTTTTAAATGTATCTTAAAATAATTTAGGCCTTTTCAGTGCTGCTTTATACCCAGAACTAAAAGGGGCATTTTAGGACTGACCTAGAGATGGGCTGACCTAGAGATAGTCATACTACATGTATAACCGAAAGTTTAACGAGGCTGCCCAGATGGAATTTATACGTAGCAACTTAGGCGATTGAAAACCAGGTCTAAGTGCCCAGAAGGTATCCAAAGTGACCAGATAACCACTGCAAACACAAAGTACAGTCCCCCACACACTCCCCTAGTGATCACTGACCCCCCCTTTCCCAACCGCCATACAAATCGTAATAAAAACTTTACATATCTGCCTCCAGCACATCAGGACCTGGCATAGGAAAGCCTAGTAGAGCAGCACAGAGGTGGCTTAAGTAGTCTGGGACTATTGGGGTTGTAGACAGGTGGGCCTAGTAGGTTTTGGGGGTTTTTTTGGGGGGGCTCACCATGACCTATAAGGGAGTTGTGGTGAGATATGTATATGGCACCATTATTATGAAGTTCACAGAAGTGCCCTGTAAGGTGCCCCACTACTGTGTTGTCATGTCTGGGTATCCAGTCCATCACTTTGCTGGCCCCTCCCACGTCCAAAAGGTCTTGTTCTAGGCATTTTTGAATTGGACGAATATTTGGATGAGAATGGGTTATAAAGATAGATGACTTAGCAGTCTGGCCGACCAAACAGCTGGACATACAGTTGGACGATTCTCAAAAAAATATATATATTTTGGACGTATTTTTTGAGAATGAACTTTAGACACTGTCGACTTTGGGCGACTAGCAACATAAGCCCAAAACGGACTTAGACGTTTCTTTTGATTATGCCCTTCCAAATATGTATGTATATATATACATATATACATTGTATAACGCTGGCTGAATTTCTGCCTTCTGGCTATGCTGCCGGGACGCCTCTTCTTCTCACCCCTGGACCAGCAGCAGCAGCAGCCCTGGTTTCATCAAGCAGCCACGGGGCCTTTGCTAGGCCGGCCCACATGGATATTGCGAGGCGGACCGACCTAGCAAAAGCCCCGAGGCTGCCCGGGCTAGTAGATGCTGGACAGGCGGAGCAGGGAAAGGAGAAGGGGTACAGGGGTGAGGTAAAAGGAAGGAAGGGCTACATTGTATAATATGCTTTTGCAGATAATTACCTTTATTATAGCTTTAATGTTGCATTTATAGCGTATCATTTATTTTACTCCATCCAGTATGGCATGCTTCAATATTATGTTATATTATTTTATTTTATTACTAGTGTTTAAGCCCGTTACATTAACGGGTGCTAGAATAGATGTGTAAACTTCCTGCTCCCTCTGTCCAGCAGTAGCCTTTCTCCCTTCCTTTTACCTCCCCCCTGTCCAGCAGCACCCCTTCCCTGCTCCCCCTGTCCAGCAGTAGCCCTTCTCCCTTCCTTTTACCTCCCCCCTGTCCAGTAGTACCCATTCTCCCTTCCCTGCTCCCCCTGTCCAGCATCCAGTAGCCCGGGCAGCCTTGGGGCTTATGCTAGGCCAGCCCGCCTCACAATATCCAAGTGGGCTGACCTAGCAAAGGCCCCGTGGCTGCTTGCTGAAACTGCGGCTTCTGCCGCTGCTGGTCCAGGGGTGAGAAGAAGAGGAATCCCGGCAGCGTAGGCAGTAGGCTGGAAGTCAGCCGGCGTTGGAGATTGGGACAGAAGGCAGGAAATCAGCTGAGGCAGGCACGGATGATCAGTGGCAGGCGAATTATTGTACTGTGCATGTGCAGCATGGAAACACGACACACGGAGGCATGGAGATTAAAGTGCGCTAAGGGTTTTATTATGATGGATACTTCCCTAGAGTTACCATATGGCTCCAAAAAAGGAGGACAGATTAAGACATCTGGGTTTTACTTCCATTAGTTTCAATGGAAGTAAAACCCAGATGACAACTGTATATTGAAAAATTTCTCTTTGTATGCTAATTTACGATAAACAAACTGTATTATACAAATATCACTGTAACCCGTACAGTGGCGTACCTAGCATATGTGACACCCGGAGCCCATCATTTTTTGACACCCCCCCATCTATATGAAAAATATGATTTTTAATAACAATCCACATATCACACAACAAGAGTGTACCTAGGAAAAGGCAGCATCTTAAACACTGCAGTGAGCACTAGAACACCAACACATACATTGTAAAACTAAACAAGCCAGATCCCGCACAATCAATTGATCCTGCAGTCAATGCCAACTGAAAACTATGTTCTTTTCATACACACAGAACAGAGATACACCCTCGCCCAATATGGAATAATCACAAACTAAAAATAGAAATATGTAGACAAAAGTTAAACTGAACCGCCAAGAAACCAGACTCTGCATACAATGCAACACCACAACACCACAAAAACAGTAACACATGTCCTCTAATACTGTGCAAAATATAAAGACAGTAGATATAAATTTGAAAAAACTGATACATAACAATCATCACTTTACAAATTAACAAATAAAAATAAAACAAATAATGAGAAATAAGAAAATACCATTTTATTGGATTAATCCCCGTAAGCTCAGTCCCCATCCCCACAAACCACCTGATTCCATCCACACAAACCTTGAATTGTTTTATGTAATGTAATGTAATTTATTTCTTATATACCGCTACATCCGTTAGGTTCTAAGCGGTTTTTAGAAAATATACATTAAAATTATAAGTATGAGAGGTACTTAGAAGTTCCCTAACTGTCCCGAAGGCTCACAATCTAACTAAAGTACCAAGAGATCTGTAAGGGAGTGCAAAGTAAGAAATATTGAACTTATTATATTAAAGTATAAAAAGAAACAATATTCTGTACAATTGTCAATTTATAAATCAGCACCTTTTCCCCACTCTCTGTTTCTCATTTCCCTTCAGCGTCCTCAGCCCACTCTCTCTTCACTTTCCTTCAGCGCACGCACATAAAAACAAGCAAGTAATTTTATATCATTTTCATTGTATTCATTCATAGAAATTAAAGTCTAAATAATGCCAGTCACCCTGCCCCCTTCTTTCTTTCTCTCTCCATGCCCCCTTTCTTTCTCTATGTCTGTCTTTCTCTCTCTCAGTGCCCCATTTCTTTCTTTCACCCTGCCCCCTTCTTTGTTTCTCCCCCATGCCACCGCCATTGGGAAACATGCTGCTGCCACCACCGCCGGGGAAAGGCTGCCACTGCCGCCATCGGGAACAGGCCGGTGCCGAGTTCTCCCTCCCTGCTTTTCTTCCCCACGGGGCCGACCAACTCTCACCACCCAACGTCAATTCTAACGTCGGAGAGGACGTTCCGGGCCAGCCAGGCAGCGATTGGCTGGCCCAGAACGTCCTCTCCGACGTCAGAATTGATGTCGGCTGGTGAGAGTTGGTCAGCCCCGCGGGGAAGAAAAGCAGGGAGGAAGAACTCGGCACCGGCTTGTTCCCAATGGAGGCAGTGGCAGCCTATTCCCCGGCGGCAGCCTATTCCCTGGTGGGTGGCCAGTTGTGCACCCCCTTAGGGCGTGCACCCGGGGTGGACCTCCCCCCCTTGGTATGCCACTGACAAAGTACTTTGTAACTTGTCTTGTCTTTTATTTTGTATGTGACCTTGTAACCCATTCTGAGCTGTCTGGGGAGGACGGGATATAAAACTGAATAAATAAATAAATGTCTCAATCCGTCCTTTTTCTGGAGCCATATGGTAACCCTATATTTCCCACCCTTCTGCATGCTGGGATTACCAACTTAAAGGCTCCTTAAACAAAGCTGCGGTAGCAATTCTCCAATGGCAAAGGCGCCAAAGATCACTGAATGCACTTTGGTGCATTTGCCATAGGAGGATTGCTACCGTGGCTTTGTAAAAGGGACCCTAAGTCAACCAATGGACTGGTTTTACTCCTCTGAAAATCAGACCATGCAACCACCAGAGCCAGGCCTGGCTCGGCCTTTTCAGCTCAGCAGGCAACACTACTTAAGTACTTTTCCCTTTTTGGTTTCTCTCTCTCCCCACCACTTGCAAACAATTTAAACGCTGGGCTGCCTAATGGCGCAGGCAATGAGTCCTGAAGTAGATTATCACCAAAGGCCTTCCTGAGCTTCTCAAGGTCAGGGGAAGGTCAAACTAAGTGGTGACATGAAAGAAGCAAGACCCAGACAGAGCACAGTGATCCCCAGTACTCCAAGTGGTCTTTAAAGAAGGATCTAGCACTTTATGTTTAAGTTTATTAGGATGTTTAAGTTTATTAGGATTTTTTATATACCGCCTATCAAGGTTTTCTAAGCGGGTTTACAATCAGATACTCAAGCATTTTCCCTGTCTGTCCCGGTGGGCTCACAATCTATCTAACGTACCTGGGGCTGTGGAGGATTAAGTGACTTGCCCAGGGTCACAAGGTGCAGCGCGGGGTTTGAACCCACAACCCCAGGGTGCTGAGGCTGTAGCTTCAACCACCACGCCACACACTCCTCACATGAAGTAGATTACAGTGCTGTGGCCTTCCATTTCCAGTGACTGATGTGCTCAGTGATTCAGATCGCTAAAGGCAAAGCCCTCAAACAAAGAGCACATGTGGAGAAAATTAACTATACAAACGCTCCTTAAAATTTCCTCTCTAGCTAGAGACATCGCGAACATGGAAGAATAGACCTCTGTGACATTTATTCTTAAATTTCTAGTTCTGTCACTTAACCACACCACACAGTGGTGCTTCGAGCAAAAAGAAATGGAGGTTGGGAGGAAGAGATATGTATCATCCTTGCAATAAGCCCTCTGTTCTACAATCTAACCCCCCGCCCCCCCTTTTACAAAGTCATGCTTGCGTCTGCCGCTGCAAAAACTGCCCCAAAGTCCATAGGGATTTAAAAGGCTTCGGGGCTTTTGCTGCAAAGCTTTGTAAAAGAGTGGGGGGAGGGTTTCTTCTTTTTAAATTGCTTTTTAATAAGAATTCAAAGTATAGACTCTGAAAAGGAAATGACAAAAATTTTTAAAGCTAATAACAGAGGGGTCCTTTTACTAAGGCGAGCTAACTGATTTAGTGTATGCTAAAGATTAGCATAGAATATAATGGACCCCCTAGCATTTAGCGCACGCAGTTAGCGCACCTTAGAAAAAGAACCCCATAATTAGCAAGCAATAATAATAATAATAAAAAAGAAAACTCTAATAAATATAGTCCACTACGTTTGGGAGGGGGGAAATGTTCAAACAAATTAACCTAAGAAATAGAGCAGAAATCTGAAGCACATCAATTCTAATGATTGTTTCTGTAATAGTAATGATAAAAATAAAATGTTTTTTATATCCCACAATACCTTACAGTTCAGAGCGGTTTACATCAAGAAGAGCTACCAAATGCAACGAAGATACATACATGAACACATGCCTGAAATACATCACTCAGATAAGTTTAAACAAATTTATCATATAAATAAGTTTTCAAAGATCTTCTCAATGTTTGATATGTGGAGGAATTTACTAGCAATTCACTAATGGTTTTGCCCCAAACACCAGCCTGATGAGAAACAGTTTTGTCCAGGAATCTTTTGTAAATACATCCTTTCAACGAAGGAAATGAGAACAAAGAAGCTCTGCATTTATGGCGTAGATTCGCAGAAAATGCAAAATATTTTGAAAAGTAAAAAGGTGCAAAACCTAACAATGTCGCATAGCATAAGCATGCAAATTTAAATATAATTCTGGCTTCAACTGGTAACCAGTGTAATTTTTTTATAATATGGGGTGATATGTTCAGATTTTTTTCAGACCAAAGATGAAAATCATAATTAATTCAAGCAGGTACACGGCCCTATGGAGAGTAAGCGGGAAGGGGGGTCATGCAGAAAGTCAAATGATGCGAAATAAAATAAATCAGGCAAGGAGACGGTAGGAAAGGAAAAAAAACCCTCTTTTACGAACGCATAGCGTGGGCTTTAGAATTCCTATGAGCGGCGGAGCAGTTACCGCCTCTGCCGGCACTAAAACCCGCGCTAAGTGTTTGTAAAAGAGAGAGAGAGAGAAGAGTTGGAAGCTAGAAGCACGTACTGTGCGTGACAGCAAATATTTCCTGGTGTCACCCAGTGCCAACCTGTGCATGCAGGCAGGGCACGTGCTCACAGGGAGGTACGATGCATACCTACAAAGCCCTACAAAAATAGCAGAGATTCCTCAATCAGACAGAGAAAGCAAAGCGTCTATGGGTGTCACAGCCAAAGGACTTGCTCAATGCCAGACCTACAGCCATCTTGCATACACCACCAAGCACAGTCAGACATAGCTACAAGGGGCCTGGCACAAGCACAAACACAAGACACCACACACTTGCGCCTGGCAGAAAGACATCAGCATAACAACTTCAGATCCTTTGGGAAACCACCACTACCTTCCTTTCCTGGAATCACAGTCACATAGTAAATGATGGCAGATAAAAGACCTGTGTGGTCCATCCAGTTTGCTCAAAACTCACATTCATTCTCAAGGCAACAAACCAGTTTGTTTTACCAGCTATGTTTCAGTATAAGATGTCTCCCCCTTACCTCCACCCCCTGAGATAGGTAAGACCTTGACTGTGGTATCTGGCGAAGGACATAGGAAGACTTGAAGCGGTCCAGAGGAGGGTGACGAAAATGATAGGAGGTTTGCCCCAGAAGACTTATGAGGAGAGACTGGAAGCCCTGAATATGTATATTCTAGAGGAAAGGAGGGACAGGAGAGATATGATTCAGACGTTCAAATTGAAAGGTATTAACGTAGAACAAAATGTTTTACAGAGAAAGGAAAATGGTAAAACCAGAGGACACAATTTGAGGTTGAGGGGTGGTAGATTCAAGAGCAATGTTAGGAAATTCTACTTTACGAAGAGGGTGATGGATGCCTGGAATGCGCTCCCGAGAGAGGTGGAGAAGAGGAAAACGGTGACTGAGTTCAAAGAAGCGTGGGATGAACACAGAGGATCTAGAATCAGAAATTAATAGTAAATATTGAAGAACAAAGGCCAGTACTGGGCAGACCTGCATGGTATGTGTCTGTATATGGTCTTTTGGTTGAGGATGGGCTGGGGAGGGCTTCAAAGGCTGCAAGGGTGTAGATGGGCTGGAGTGAACTTTGATGGAGACTTCAACAGCTGGAACTAGAGAATGACATGGTGACAAAATTCATCACCGTCCCCGTCCCCGCAGATACCCGCGGGAAACCATCTTCATGTCATTCTTTAAGGAGAGAGGGAAGAATCAGAGTATGAATGGCCACAACCACTGACCCGCAAGCTTTGCTTTGAAGAATGCTGGTGTAGAAGGATTGAGGTTGAAATAGACACTAGAAAATGACACGGGATTATTTCCCGCGGTTATCCGCGGGGATGGGAACGGTGATGAATTTTGTCACCGTGTCATTCTCTAGCTGGAACCCAAGCACTTTACCAGGTAGAGCTTTGGATTCTTGCCCAGAAATAGCTAAGAAGAAAAAATAAAAAAAAATTAAATTGAATCAGGTTGGGCAGACTGGATGGACCATTCAGGTCTTTAACTGCCGTCATCTACTATGTATAAAATATATATAATTATTCTGGATCCTTCTTGCCGCTTATGGGATGGAGACCATAGAAGTCTGTCCAGCATTGGTTACACCGTTCCTCAACTGCCCCACTGCTGAACTCGCCATCAAAGCTAACTCCAGCACCTCCCAACCCCCAAATCCATCTTGCCATATACTAGAAGTCCGTCCAGCATCGTCTTCACTTCCCTGCTGCTGGGCTTCCATTTAAACACCACTCCTGCACATCATAAATGAAGATCTACTTTTTGATCTGTCGAGCTTTGTGTTGATACTATCCTCTTTCCATTTAGGGATCCTTTGCGTTTATCTCACACGTAACTCTGTCACTCGTTTTGCCTCCACCACTTCTAAAGGGAGGGCATTCAAAGCATCCACCACCCTCTCCGAGAAGAAGTATTTCCTGACCTTACTCCTGAGTCTACCACCCTGCAACCTCATATTATGTGTTCTAATTTAACCGCTTCTTCATCTCCGAATCTAGTCTGTTGCCAAAATATAGTTCACGCTTTCTCCTACAGGACCCATCCCTGTGAAGAATGAAAAACCTGATTGCACACAGGCGCAACTAAAAATCTAAAAAAAGGCATGAATCCACACCATAAATCACACAGACATGGCTAAACAAATACACCTCAAGCAGTCACAGCGACACACTTACTGAAATGGCAAGAATGATAACCTCCCACAGATACCAGCATTGAGAGCACAGGGTGTGTTCCCACATTACCCTTGGGATGGTGCTGCAGGTGTTGTGGGATACACACTGTGGAGGAGAATGGGAGTGGGGGGGAGGGGGGAAGAGGAGTTGCTATACTTTAATAACTTACCGGTATGTAGTTAAGTAATTATCTTAAAAACTGTTTTTATTTCAGCGCAGTCGTGTCAGAACACCTCAGCTTGGCTGAATCACAAACCTCTCTGCCTTGCCAGCGTCTCGCATTCCTGAAATACATGGCAGGCAGCTTAAGTGCTTTCACTGCCACCAGCCCAGGAAACCATGAAGTTCAGAGACTTCGAGGAACTGCTTGGCATGCCAACAGAACGTTAAACACCTCTTCAATCGCTAGGCTTTTCAAACTGCTTTTCAGAAAAGATTATCTGAACTCCGCCAGAAGAGTCAGTTGCTCCGGCCCTCTGTCCATGAGCCTGAGCTGTAATGGGGGATAGTAGCTGCCACTAGGACAAAGGGGGGGGAGGAAGGGGAGGGAGAGTAGGTGAGTTGTGTGGAAAAGCAGAAAGTTGGCTCTTTCTCTCTTTGATAAACTCATTCGTTAGCTTACAGCCCGCAGTGACTTTCAGAAAAAAATAATCACCAAGCGTCATAAAATAGCAACGCACATTATAAAATTAAACTCATAGCGTCCCACTAAGACGGTTATTTCTTCAATAGTACTCTAACTTAGAATCGCATATAGCTCATAAATACCTCTTATTTCAAGTGATAAATATCCGTTGTGATATATGATACAACCACTCTTAATAACTACAAATTTCATAACTTTACTGAAGTTTTGGACCTCAGAAACGCCACTCATCGCTCAAATGTTTATCGTAGCGATAAGCGTGATGTGTTGTCTCCTCACTGGCCTACTTTTCTAAAAATCCTAATTGGATTTCAATATTTAAAGTGCAACAGTTTCAAAGTGCTTAAAAAGTGCCTCAAAATGCTACTAGTCAAATGCTTTTACATATGTACTAAAGGTTTATGATTTATCTCGGTTTTTATGATCGAGGAAACTCGGATCCGACATGTTTCACATATTCAATGCTTTAGCAAGGATTGTTTCTCACAATCACTCCGTCATCACCCGACCATTCATTTACAATGTGCGAAGTCTAGTAGCATTTTAAAGCACTTTTTAAGCACTTTGAAACTGTTGCACTTTAAAAACTGCACTTTAAATATTGAAATCCAGTTAGGATAAAAAAAAAAAAAAAGTGAGCCAGTGAGGAGACAACACGTCAAGCTTATCGCTATGATACACATTTGAGCGATGAGTGGTGTTTCCGAGGTCTGAAGCTTCAGCAAAGTTTTGAAATTTGTAGCTATTAAGAGTGGTTGAATTATATATCACAATGGATATTTATCACTTAGAATAAGAGGTATTTATGCATTATAAAATTAAGTCAGACAGGTGTACTCTTCATATTAACCCTCCCCTCCAAAATCTTGTCTATAATAATACTATAAGGAATGCACTGCCATCGTACCTCAGGCAGGGAACTTCTCTAGCTAAATTTAAATCCATTTCTATTTAAGGATGCAAATGGATATGATATAGAAGGCTAGAAAAAAATATTTATTTGCAGCGTTAGTAAGGAACTAGCTATACTAATCCTTGCCCTCTTTCCTCATATTATCCCCCTTCACATCCTTTCCTATCAAGAAATTGTAGTTCTTTTCCCTTTTTCTTATTGTGTCTACCTTGACCCCTAAATTTATTATTTTTTATTTTGGCTTTATTGGTTTTTATTTGTTCCCCAATATTCTTTTTAACTGTAGACCACTCAGACATCTTATGTGCAGTATGTCAAGAATAAAATAAACTTGAATTTTAATGTATGTTAAAAGCCTAATTTCCTGAGGTAACATATTCCACTGGCTCCAAGCTACTGCCTGTCAGGCCCTGTTGTATGCAGCCTAAACAAACAATCTCAAAGCTTCCAGGGGGACCAGTTTTTTCAGCAGCTTTCAGCCTGCCCAAGCTCTGCCCAGCCTCGCCTCTACACACCCCAATGGCAGCCCACGGCATCAGCAGGCGCTTTTCCTTCCAGCAGCAGCAGGAGATGCCTTAATAAAACATTATCGCCTGCGGCCATGGGACCAATCTTGTGAAAAGAACCGTGGGCCTGGCCCTGCTGCAGCAGGAGAGGATGCTTTATTAAAGCATCTCCTTTCGCCACTGGAAAGGGAAGTTGCTCAGTGGGAGACCCTGGCTCCCCAGTGGGAGTGATGACCCACAATAGCAGGAGACTCGGCAGGTCTGTAATCTTCTGCAAAGGAATCACTAACCTGTAATCCTGTAAAAAGGGCAGAGAATGGACTGAAAAATAAGCATCCACTAACTCCCCCCATCCTCACTCATGCAATAGATTGGTCAACACAAAGGCCTTTTTAAATTAACACCTTAACTGAATAGGCAAGCACTACAGAGCCTGAAGCATAGAGGTCATATGCTTCTTAAAGGTGTTGGGGGAAAGGGACGAGGGGACATTTGAATCCCCTGGATTTCATAGCCACTGGCTGCTTCCTGCAACTATCACCCTTCCTATTACTACCTGTTCGATGAAGTTACAAGGAAATACTTTTAAAATCAAAAGGAGGAAATTTTGTTTCACTCAGAGAATAAGCTCTGGAACGCATTGCCAGAGGTTGTGGTATGAGCAGATAGTGTAGCTGGTTTTAAGAAAGGTTTGGACAAGTTCCTGGAGGAAAAGTCCATAGTCTGTTATTGAGAAATATATGGGGGAAGCCACTGCTTGCCCTAGATTGGTAGCATGGATGTTGCTACACCTTGGGTTTGGCCAGGTACTAGTGACCTGGATTGGCCACCGTGAGAACTGATTACTGGGCTTGATGGACCCAGTAAGGCTATTCTTATGTTCGTATGCTCCATATTGATGAATTATGTAAAAAATTACTTTGCCCTCTTTTCTTGACACTTTTCATTTCAATAATATGAAATGAAACGAAAAGTATCAAGAAAAGTGTGGAATAACTCGTAAGTTTCATGACTCCACATCATTCGCTCCTTGGTTGGGCTGAGAGCTTTTCAGCAGTCCCTTATATAATTTATAGCAGGGCTGCCCAAGTTCGGTCCTCGAGATCTACTAGCAGGCCAGGTTTTCAGGATATCCACAATGAATATGCATGAGAGAGATTTGCCTGCACTGCCTTCTTGGTATGCAAATCTCTCTCTCGTGCATATTCATTGTGGATATCCTGAAAACCTGGCCTGCCAGTAGATCTCGAGGACTGGACTTGGGCATCCCTGATCTAGGAAGCATTCCACCATAAGGATTTGTACAAAATGCATACCAGGTCCCAAAAGACAAACAGGAAAAAGATCTGAACCACATGCCCTTAAAAATGAGATCAATGAGAGTTAAAACAAGGATCTCTGCGGGGTCTGCGTCTTTCCCCCTTCCAATCCCAACCACAAAGAGAAATCAGCAAGTGTAGAAGTTAAAACACGGACCCCACGGAACTAAAAGTGCATGGCCTTGACTGTGCAGTCAGGTAAAGTTTATATTAGGGGTGCCCAAAAGGTTGATCATTGGAACAAGCTTCCAGTGCAGGTGATCGAGGCAGACAGCGTGCCAGACTTTAAGAATAAATGGGATACCCATGTGGGATCCCTACGAGGGTCAAGATAAGGAAATTGGGTCATTAGGGCATAGACAGGGGGTGGGTAAGCAGAGTGGGCAGACTTGATGGGCTGTAGCCCTTTTCTGCCGTCATCTTCTATGTTTCTATGTTTCATCTATAGCATTTTATGCTACCCCCCCCCCCCGTAGCATGGGTTATAGCGCCGGCCGTGGCGTTAACTGCTCTGACGCTCAAAGTAATGTTATGAGCGTCGGAGCAGTTACCGCCACTGCGGGTGCTAGAAAAGGAGGGGGTAGACTCCTAACTTGTTATACTGTTGTATTTTTTTTTTTTTTTGGTAAGGGATGTGGGGGGTGGGGGAAAGGGATTTTCCATATTGCTAAAATGAATAAAGATATTTATAAACTAAACTAAAACACAGGCAATCAAATCTTTGAGGAGATTGTATCAAAACTAGATTGAAATGGCAGTCTCTATTTGTGATTTATAAACAGACTGTTGTACAGAATATTGTCCCTTTTTATACTTAAAAAAAAAAAAAAGTTTAAACATAAAATCATAAGTGTTTGAGGTCTGGCTCTTAACTCCTTGTCTGCATGTAGGAAACGATTTAAGGCATAATTATTTTCACAAGCATTTCCTTTCATTTATTTCAAGATGTTATAATATTATGCTGTAAATTACTGTGATTTTTGGTTGTTTGTTTTAAATTCTCTATGTATTTTGTAAACCATCCAGATTTGTAGATGTGCAATACTGTATATAAGAAATTTTTTTAAAAAAACAGATGAGGACGGAGCCCATAGGGACAAACTATCCCCGCTTTTATGAAGCTGCGTTAGGTTGTTGTTGTTGTTGGTTTTTTTTTTATTGCTGGCCATGGTAGTTAAAGCTCTGATACTTATAGGAATTCTATGAGCGTCGGAGCTTTTACCGCCGTGGCCGGCAATAAAAAAAAACCCTAATGTGGCTTCATAAAATTGGGGAGAGGGGGGGGTATGTCCCCATATCTCAGTCTCTCAAAAGTACTAACATTCACCGCAGTACATGCATCATGCCGAAGAGAGCTTCTATGCATATAAGAACATAAGAGTTGCCTCTGCTGGGTCAGACCAGAGGTCCATCGCGCCCAGCGGTCCGCTCTCACGGCGGCCCATCAGGTCTATGACCTCTGAAGTGGTTTCTTTATCATCTCTATAACCTACCTCTGCTTTTATCTGTACCCCTCAATCCCCTTATCCTTTAGGAATCTATCTAAACCTTCCTTGAACCCCTGTACTGTGCTCTGGCTTATCACAACTTCCGGAAGCGCGTTCCATGTGTTCACCACCCTCTGGGTAAAAAAGAACTTCCTAGCATTTGTTCTAAACCTGTCCCCCTTTCAATTTCGCCGAGTGACCCCTAGTATTTATGGTTCCCCACAATCTGAAGAATCTGTCCCTGTCTACCTTCTCTATGCCCTTCAGGATTTTGAAGGTTTCTATCATATCTCCTCTAAGCCTCCTCTTCTCCAGGGAGAACAGCCCCAGCATTTTCAACCTGTCAGCGTATGAAAAGTTTTCCATACCTTTTATCAGTTTAGTCGCTCTCCTCTGGACCCCCTCTTATCTGCATCACTTTGCATTTGTCCACATGAAACTTGTTATGGCATTTAGAAGTTCAGTCTAACCGAGATCCTTCAACAAGTATTCACAATCCTCTGCCATTTTAATGACTGTATCATTTTGTGGCACCCACAAATCTGATCACCTTGCTTATTACTCCTATCTTCAGATCATTTATGAATACATTAAACAGTACCCTTTGGTAACTCCACCAGTGACCTTTTTCCAAGTGGACAACGGACCATTTAGTCCTACTATCTGTTTCCTGTCTTTTAACCAATTTCCAATCCAATGAGTTCCTAAACACTGCCAAATACTTTTTAAAGCTCCACATACATGGTATCAACTGGCTCAGGGACCCATTGGTTATCCTCAGGCATATGCATGAAAACATGCAGGATTTGGGGTTAAACACTGCAGTCACGCTACCATGGAAAATAAATGTCGTGCACTTAAAAATCCCAAACAAAGCCTGTAAGAGCTGTCAAATGCTATTATAAGGGACCCTTAAGTCCTAGTGGTGAGAAAGAGGAGAACAGCTGAAAAGTATGAAACAGTCTGACAGGGCTGGTCGGTTCTTCACCTCTCTGTGACTGAATCCCCAAACCATAAAGATCAGAGTATCTTGTTCTCTGTCTTTCTCTTGGTGGAGAAGTTTGATTCTAAAGAATGGAATATCATATTCACATGTGTGATTAAAGATTACAAGAGGCAACTGTAGGTTTAAAAAAAAAAGTGAGTGAGGTCCTCTTCTTAAGGGGTTTAAGTGAACTTGTCATCTGTGTGGGTTTCTTTTAGTTTGTGTTGCTGGCATTCAATATTAGCTCTAATGGGGTTTTCACTCCTGCCAAAGCCTCCCCAATATCTTTAACTGGACATGTCGCTATTGGGTCCCAGCCACCTCAGCATCCTGCACCGGTCACAGAAGAGCTTCCTGCTCTAGCAACAGCACGTAGGTTGGCAAGAAATACAACAAAAAGAGAAATACAGGTTAGACTAGAAGAATGGCTTGAGGTCAGGGTGGGAGCTGGGGAGACTTGTTCAGACCAGAGGAGTCCAAGCCAGACTCTCACATTTTTTTAATGTAGTGGAATTAAAATTATTTTCTATAAAAATGGCTTTGGATTCTTTCAGGAGTATCCACAGGCACACAAAATGGAACCAGAACTTGGAATCAGGAGATAAATAATATAATACTTTATTAACAAATATACACGGGGTCCAGGTCCCAGTGTATATCCTTTATAATAAAACCCTAAGCGCGCATGCGCACTTACAATGGCTTGATCCCTGACAGCGTGATTTGTGGCCATGTTCGATTTGTGGCGTGCGGCACGTGTGTTGTGCAGCGGCTTGCGGTGCATGCGGCGGTTTGAGCGGCAGTGAGAGCAACGGCAGGAGGGTGTCCTTCGAGGTGCTGCGAGGTGTCCGGCTGCTACTGCTGCACAGGGAAGTGGAGGGAGAGAGGGAAAAGGGGCTGCTTTGGGGGGGAGGGGTGTGCTGTGGGGTAGGCAGCAATCTTAGTTTGATTGGGGGGGGCTAGAGAGAGATAGGCAGGGGGCCATGGAGAGAGACAGTCAGAAAGAATGACAAACAGACAGGGGGCCAGACAGATAGTGGCCAAGGAGCGAGAAAGAAAGAAAGACAGACAGAGGGCCAGGGAGAGACACAGACAGAAAGATAGACAGTCAGCCAGCGGCCAAAGAGAGAGAGACAAAGAAAAAAAGACAGCCAGACACATCTATTCTAGCATCCATTAATGTAACAGGCTTAAAGACTAGTTTGTTAATAAAGTATTATATTATTTATCTCCTGGTTCCAAGTTCTAGTTCCATTTTGTGTATCTGTGGACACTCCTGTTTTGTGTTGTGGAACCTCGGTCCTTTGCCTCTGACTTTGGGCTAGCTGCTGGTGCCGTGTGCCCTTTCAGCGGCATTTGTGAATTGTATTTGAATTCTTTCAGGACATGCTTGTTTCAAATTAAAATCTGGGAATGAAACAAAGACACTCTGCAGCTAGACACTGTCCATCCCCAGCGAATCTAGAGAGCCTTTTGCTGTTCTTTACTTGTTTGCTTCTCATACAGTGCCACACCTGTGGGCCTGTTAATGACTCTGCTAGTGGATCAGGCACTTGCTAATCCCTTTCATGAGAAGCAGACTGTCTGTACTTTTGAAAGGCTGGAATTTGCAGGTGTGGATGTTTTGGGGGCATACGAGGGGGGCCGCTGAAAAGTTCTCAGCCCAATCAAGAAGAGGAGGATATGAAGTCATGAAACTTACAAGTTGTTCCACACTTTTCTTGACTCTTTTTGTTTCAATGATATGAAACAAAATGAAGTGTGTCAAGAAAAGTGTGGAATAGCAAGTTTCATGGCTCCACATCATTTTCTTCTTGGTTGGGCTGAGAACTTTTCAGTGGCCCCTCGTTTTGTGATGTCATAATGCCTCATTCCACCAATGTCTAAGAGCCAACCTCATTGGCGATGTTTTAATGGCTTGGTTTCCCTATACCTGTGCCCCTTATACTAGATGCATTTGCCTCAATAAAACAAAAGTGTCAAGAGAAGTGTGGAATAACTTGTAAGTTTCATGGCTTCACCTCATTCTCTTCGTGGTTGGGCTGAGAACTTTTCAGTGGCCCCTCATGGGCAGAGCTTATTTTTAAATGATTTCCAACTTTTTCTTCCCTCCGCACTAGTCTTACTCTGTCTGGTGGGAGCCTTTTTTGAGTGAAGTTTCCTATCCTTTGTGCAAAAGAGGCAGAGTAGCTCTCCCTGAAAGGTAACTGTCTCCTTAACCCAGAGTCTCTCAAACTTTCTCGAGCCGGGGCACACTAAAGGTAGTGGCCACGGCTTGAGGCACCTAAAAGTGTGCAGATGTCACCATGATGACATTACACATATGCGTGACATCATCACATCGATGTCCACGCATGTGCAGAGGCCCTACAGATGGGCCTTGAGATGCCAGTAGGAGGTTCCAACATGGAAGAGGGCCAGAGAGGAGAGGCACTTGTGCCAGCTGATTGCCTACAGCAGTGTTTCTCAACTACTTCAAGCTAAGTGCCCCCTAAGTCTAACAAATATCAACTAAGAACCCTAACCACAGACCTCCCTAGGCCCATCCAAGTTCTTCCCCAGATCCCATCCCCTTTACTAATTGTAATGCAATTTTTCCATTCATTTTTCATATACACATAATATACACAGCAGATACACAGCAGAGACAGCACGATCGGGTCCCCCTGGCAGAGACAGCAAGATTGGGCACCCCAACCGGCAGAGACAGCAAGATCGGGCACCCCAACCGGCTGAGGCAGCAAGATTGGGCATCCCAACCGGCTGAGGCAGCAAGATCGGGCACCCCAACCGGCTGAGGCAAGATCGGACCCCGCCGCAGAGACAGCAAGATCAGCAATGGCAAGCATTGCTCAGCCCAAAGCTTCCCTTTGACGCAAACTGCCCAGGAAACAGGAAGCTGTGACAGAAGGGAAGCTTTGGGCTGAGCAACGCTTGCAGTTCCCGTATGTTCGGATTCCAAAGCAGCATTCATATCCCGGGGCAAAATTTAATTTAAAAAATAGTTTGGATTCCAAGTTGTTCGAGTTCTTGGGCGTTCGGATTCCGAGATACCACTGTATATGTATTTTTCTAGATGAAAGATTTCTGATACAAATAAATTTGACTATAATAGGAATTTTCCTGAATGGAAAACATGAAGCCACCTAATTTTTGTGTAACAAATATTTTTTGATAACTGACCAAAAGCTGATTTATGATTTATGGTTAGGATTTATTAATCTTGTTATACTGCTTGTTCATTTTACTGGTCCAAGTGGTTTACACACTACAATCAAATAAAAAAACCAACAACACATAAAAAGAACTCCATTGTTAAATAGAATAGACCTAACCACAAAAATAGCAAGCATACAAGATCAAATAATAATATCAAAAGTTGTAAGTTATTGATTCTATAGCTTTGTGTTTTGATCCTGTAGCATGTTATTGGTTCTGTAATGTATGTAGCTCTGTTCCTAAAAACTTTGTGTATGTATCCTTGTAACCCGTTCTGGGCCCCTGGGGAGGACGGGTTATAAAAATGAATAAATAAATAAATAAATAAATATTAAGATTTCACAGAACTGCTGACTGAGGATCCAAAAATCATTTAGAAGACTTGAGTAATTTCAGATTGGATCAAATCTTGTCCGAATGCTTCTTTAAAAAAACAACCACCCAAGGAAGTTGTCCTTCACCCAGAGAGTGGTAGAAAACTGGAACGCTCTTCCAGAGGCTGTTATAGGGGAAAACACCCTCCAGGGATTCAAGACAAAGTTAGACAAGTTCCTCCTGAACCAGAACGTAACTCAGGTAGGGCTAGTCTCAGTTAGGGCGCTGGTCTTTGAGCAGACTGCTGGGCACGATGACTGGTCTGACCCAGCAGTGGCAATTCTTATGTTCTTATATTTAAAAGATTTAAATTTTGCCTCTAATCTTAACTCTCAAGGCAAATGATTCCTTAAGTTTGGAGCTGCAAAATAGTATGCTTTATTTCGTGTAGACTCCCACCTAGCTCTACACACAGAGAGTATTATTAACCTATTGTCTTGAATAGCTCTTAAAGTTCTTGATGGTGAATAAGGAATTAAAAAAGAATGCAAATAATCAGGCTGTAAAGAACAGAAGATAGGGGAATTTTCAGGTAATGGGTCTTCAAATAAAATATACAAATTGGGTAGACTGAAAGGTCCTAATCTGCAGGTCCTATGTGGTGAACATTAAAGTCTAAAACATTTTAAATACATAAGGCCCCCTTTTACTAAGCTGCACAGCTGAGTGCTGTGCTGCAAATGCTCCAACACCTATTCAATTCCTATGGGGATCGGAGCATTTACTGCACTTGTCCGTGCTGTTGGGTTTAGTAAAAAAAAAGAGGGGGAGGAGTAATGAGCAGTAGCAAACTGCAATGAGAATACAAAGCAAACGAGGGCTGAGAAAGATCTAAGTTTGGAGCCTTGGAAGGAGAGAAGTACTGAGTGGGGCCTAAGGCATGGTCTTAGCTCTATCAGAAGCACGTTCAAAAGTTTGAGTCATGTTACAGTATGACCAGTCTGACGTCAAGTTGACCAGCACAATCTTGCTCAAGGCCCTTCTGCCCAGAAGGAAACTGGCCTATCAGAAGAACTGGCTGTAACCAGGCCTGTGCTTCTTCAAGTCACACTTCATCAGGCCTATCTTTGAGCAGGTCAAACAGCAACTGGACCAGATCTTGTCTGTCAAATGCTTTGAACAAAGACACTTGAAGCTATTCTAATGATGCGAGGTCCGAGTCAGGGCACTATGTCAAACACAACACTTCAAACAAGTCAACAACTGAGAGGAATTAGTTTAGTACTATACAGTAGTGTACTGTACGAACACTTGCTAGTGGCCATATTGGACAGATATTTCCATCACCTTAGTTAAGACAGAACAACAGTTATGGGTGTCAGCAAACCTTGAATCACAAACAGTAAAGACACCAGCCTTTTCTGTACAACATATAATGATTTTGCACACAGTGACGATCAGGTCAGTTTGATTTGGCTTGCTATACAATGAGAAATCATAGGCAGAGTGAGGTCTTGGACTGTCCTCAATGACCTAACCTCTATCTAAATTGCCAGGCCTCTGCCAACATGCCTCTAACTCTCTTCCTGGAAGCAGACTGCTCGTCATTCTTCTTGGCAAACGCTCACACCTACGCTCATCTGTCAGGATTGTGTAATCCAATTACTACAAAAGACTTTGGCTCCATTGCAAAAGTTGTGGGCATGTACGCCTCAAAGGCTCAAACGGCATTAGCTTCAACTCAACACTAACCTTACAAAACTGCTTAACCCTTTCCTTGCATTTTGTGCATGCAAGTGCAAATGATGAAACCTCTGCCTGCGTATGCCAGTCTATACTTCAAGCTGGCATCCTTGTTACTTAGCCAGCTAGTAAGTAGAGGTAGAGTGTACAGGAGGAGAGAGGGGATACAAGTTAATTGCAGTTAACTTTGCTATTAATGTATATTTAATTGCAATTTAAAAAAAAATCAATCATGTTGCAGTGTCTCCTCCAAACATTCCTTCTGCTCTCTTTTATTCACAACCTATGTACTTGATGTGATCCAGCATCTTTGTCTCTTCCCCTGCACTGGTCTACTTTAAAGGTGGTTTTCTGTTGGTCCCCAGCAGTGGCAATGTTACATATACACAGTGGCGTACCAAGGGGGGGGGGAAGGTGGGGAGGTCCACCCCGGGTGCAGCTTTAGGGGGGGGTACACAGCCAGACAGACCTGGATCTGGCCGGCGGTGCACCCCCCTAAGGCTGCCGTCGGAGAGGAAGTTCGGGCCAGCCAATCGCTGCCTGGCTGGGCGGAACTTCCTCTCCGACGCCAGAATTGACGTTGGGGGAATGCTGGTCGGCCCGACGGTGGGAAGCAGAGAAAGCTTGGGGCAGCCATGGTGGTGGCTTTAGGGCCTGTTTCCCCCGATGATGGCAGCAGTGGCTTTGTGGAAGGTAGGGAGAAAGAAAGAAAGAAAGGTGCAGGCAGGGAGACAGAAGTGAAACAGAAAAAAAGAAAGGGGGCATCAAGAGAGAAAAAAGAAAGAAAGGGCAGGGAGAGAGGAAGAAAAAGTTAGGGGAGGGAATGAGGTCTGGAGGAGAGGAAGCATACAGGCTGAAAGAAGGGAAGAAAGATTGGATGCACAGTCAGAAGATGAAAGTGCAACCAGAGACTCATGAAATCACCAGACAAGGTAGGAAAAATGATTTTATTTTAAATTTAGTGATCAAAATGTGTCTGAATTTATATATGCTGTCTATATTTTGCGCTATGGCCCCCTTTTACTAAACCGAAATAGTGTTTTTTAGCGCAGGGAGCCTATGAGCGTCGAGAGCAGTGCTGGGCATTTAGTGCAGTTCCCTGTGCTAAAAACTGCTATTGTGGTTTAATAAAAAGGAAGGGGGGTATATTTGTCTATTTTTGTATGGTTGTTACTGAGATGACAATGCATAGAGTCATCTGCCTTGACCTCTTTGAAAAAAACCCAGAATAGGAATTATAATTAACATTTTCTCAGCGTATAGTGTGCTTTGTGTTTTTTAATTTTATTGTTGGTAGATCATTTTGACTTGGTCATTTTAAAGTAGCTCGCAAGCCCAAAATGTTTGGGCACCCCTGAGCTAGAGCGTTGAAGCTGTGTATTTCTATTTTATTCCCCCTTTTACAAAACTGTGGAGCGTTTTTTAGTGCCAGCCGTGGTGGTAGCAGCTCTCATGCTCAGAATTCTATGAGCATCAGAGCTGTTACCACCGTGGCTAAAATCCACACTACAGTTTTGTAAAAGGGGGAGGGGTTAGTTTGTGATGACATATTCCTTACTAGGCGAAAGTGTTTTCTGTGTTCGAAAAGGATTGACGGTGTAGGATTGATCTGTGCTGGTCTGGCTTGTTTAGTTTTACAATGGGTGTATTGATGTACTGCTCACTGATATATGTAAGATGCTGCCTTTTCCTAGGTACTCATGTGTGACGTGTGGCTTGTAACTAAAAATTATGTTTTTCGTACAGGTGGAGGGGGGAGGGTGCCAATAAATGATGGGTCCCAGGTGTTACATATGTTAGGTACGCCACTGCATATACACTTCCTGGTCCAAAGCTTTCCCTCTGACTCACCCTGCCATTCAGAAACAGGAAGGCAGAGGAAGTGTGACGAGCCAGAGGGAAAGTTTTGAAGCAGGCAGGTCACAAGCAGTGCATGTGCAATGCTACCATTACTGGAGACCAACAGAAGACCACCTCATGGTAGACCAGTGTGGGGAGGAGGAGGCAGTAAGCTGCAGACGCACAAGTGGAACTAGATGGGCCACTAGTGGAAGCTAGTGCTGCCCGATCCACTGATTCAAATTGATTCTCTAAAAAAAAAAAAAAATCAGACTCACCAATTCAATAACCAACAACGTTGCCCTCACCAGTGCAACCTGACATACCTCTGGGCCTCCTAAATCAGCAGCAGCGGTCATGACTGGTCAGCAGAGAATGCAGCGCTGTGAACTGGCTTCCTCATGGCCTACCCCACAGGGGCCTTCCCTCTGCCATGTCACTGATGACACAACAGAGGGAAGCCTTGGCAGGGTAAGCCACAAGCAGCCTGTTCACAGCGCTGCATTCACCAGCCAGCCATCACTACTGCTGCTATTTTAAGAGGTCCAATTGGGGGGGGAAGTCGGTCGGGTAGTGCTGCACAGGGGGAATGGAAAGTTGTTGCACATGGTAAGGACAGAGGAGAGATAAAGAATTGTTGGATATGGGGTGGAGGAGAGGAAGGGAGTGATGCAACAAAGAGGTAGAAAGGGGTGAGGAGAAATTCTGCATATGGTGGAGGGGATGGAGACATGCATAAAGAAGAGAGAGGGAAAAATGTTGGATATAGGGTGGACAGCAGGGAGAGATGGTACACAGGAAGAGAGAAAGAAATGTTGACATGATAATGGAGGGGAGGAAGAGACAGATGCTGCATGGAGGGGAATAGAGAGGTTTGACCCAGGGCACAAGGCAGGAAGAGAAAGAGATGGTAGACAGGGGAAAAAGAAATGTTGGCTATGCTTGTGGAAAGGAAGGTATAGACGTGGAATATGGATGGTGAGCAAGGAGAAAGAAGAAAATGTCAAATGGGCAGGAAACTCTGGTGAGCGAGTTAACAATAGATAAACAGAAACCAGAGCCTGGGCCCAAAATGATTTGAATAATAAAATGACCAGACAACAAGAGGTAGAAAAAAATAATTGTATTTTGTATTTTGTGATTATAATTTGTCAGATTTGAAATGTGTATCCTGCCGGAGCTGGTGTTAGACAGCGAGTGTGAACTAGGACCTAGCAGAGAGAGGAAAAGTCTTTTTTATTTATTTTTACTCCAAAGGGGGGCGGGGTGGGTGAAGAGGCTATAAAATAAATCTGCCAGGATGTTTTAAAAAACCCCACCCAATTGGGTAGGAAAAACATTATCAAATCGAATCAAACCATAGATTCAATATGCCGAATCGAATCAAAAATATTTTCCCTGAACCGGGCCGTACTAGTGCAAGCTATGGCCAAGGTGGTGAGCTGCAGCAGCTACGACAACAGCTTAGGTCTCCTCACCACCAAGTTTCTGTTGCTGCTCATAGGGATGGAGGGGTAGGGTTACCAGACGTCTGGGAAAACCTGGACATGTCCTCTTTTTAGAGGACTGTCCAGGTGACCTGACGGACTTTCCAAAACCCGACAGTTTGTCTGGGTTTTGGAAAGCCCTGACAAGCTCCAGCCGCAGCTGGAGGACCTCCGCGTATGCACGGATGACACCACACACGACTGTGCTTCAGGCCATGCTTCAGGCCCTCCAGACACAGCCGGAGCTCATCAGGGAAGAGAGGAGGCTTTGTGGGGGTGGGACTGAGGGTGGAATGGGGCAGGACTGGAGGTTAAACTGGGCGGGGCAGAGGCAGAACAGGGCAGGGCCATGGGTCTGGGGATTTTGCAGACTAAAATATGGTATCCTTATGGAGGGGAGGAAGAGAAGAAAGAGATAATGGACCTATGGGAAAAGGAAAGGAAGAGAAAGGGGAGAGATGTTGGATCTGGGGTGGGAGAGAGATTATCAGACCTTTAGCAAAGGAAAGGGGGATGGGATTTGATATACTGCCAAGGTTTCTGTAGTTATAGTCAAAGCAGTTTGCATATTATATACAGGTAGTTGTTTTGTACCTGGGACAAGGAAGGGTTAAGTGACTTGCCCAGTATCACAAGAAGCTACAGTGGTGTAAAAGGACCCTTTAATTGTGTGATTAAAATTTTTAATAAAAATGCAGCCCTAACATATTTTTAAATTTTATTTTGGCAGATTGGAAACTGTGGTTCATTGACTTGAGCAGGAGAGAAGGCTAAATCCCAGATAACAGAGATTCAAAATTAAGACTGCTGAAAGAAAGGATAGTGTACTTCCTTGAATCTAATGGGTTACGTTACAGGATCCGAAGCAACATGGCTTTACAAAAAGAAAATCGTGCCAAATGAACCTGATTGAATTTTTTGATTGGGTAACCTGAGAGCTGCTGGATTGAGGACATATCCTTTGATATGGTTCCTCATAGAAGGCTCTTGAACAAACTTGATGGGCTGAAGTTAGGACCCAAAGTGGTGAACTGGGTTAGAAACTGGCTGTTGGACAGACATCAGAGGGTGGTGGTTAATGGAAGTTGCTCGGAGGAAGGAAAGGTGAGTAGTGGAGTCCCTCAGGGTTCGGTGCTGGGGCCGATCCTGTTCAATATGTTTGTGAGTGACATTGCTGAAGGATTAGAAGGAAAAGTTTGCCTTTTTGCAGATGATACCAAGATTTGAAACAGAGTAGACACCGAAGAGGGAGTGGAAAATATGAAAAAGGATCTGCAAAAGTTAGAGGAATGGTCTAATGTCTGGCAACTAAAATTCAATGCAAAGAAATGCAAAGTAATGCATTTGGGGATTAATAATTGGAAGGAACAGTATATGCTGAGAGGTGAGAAGCTGATATGCATGGATGGGGAGAGGGACCTTGGGGTGATAGTGTCCGAAGATCTAAAGACGAAAAAACAGTGTGACAAGGCGGTGGCTGCTGCCAGAAGGATGCTGGGCTGTATAAAGAGAGGCGTAGCCAGTAGAAGGAAGAAGGTGTTGATGCCCCTGTACAGGTCGTTGGTGAGGCCCCACTTGGAGTATTGTGTTCAGTTTTGGAGACTGTATCTGGTGAAGGACATAAGAAGACTTGAAGCGGTCCAGAGGAGGGTGACGAAAATGATAGGAGGCTTGCGCCAGAAGACGTATGAGGAGAGACTGGAAGCCCTGAATATGTATACCCTAGAGGAAAGGAGGGACAGGGGAGATATGATTCAGACATTCAAATACTTGAAGGGTATTAACATAGAACAAAATCTTTTCCAGAGAAAGGAAAACAGTAAAACCAGAGGACATAATTTGAGGTTGAGGGGTGGTAGATTCAAAAGCAATGTTAGAAAATTCTACTTTACAGAGAGGGTGGTGGATGCCTGGAATGCACTCCCGAGAGAGGTGGTGGAGAGGAAAACGGTGATGGAGTTCAAAGAAGCGTGGGATGAACACAGGGGAACTAGAATCAGAAAATAATAGTAAATATTGAACTAAGGCCAGTACTGGGCAGACTTACATGGTCTGTGTCTGTATATGGCCGTTTGGGGGAGGATGGGCTGGAGAGGGCTTCAATGGCTTTAGATGGGCTGGAGTAGGTTTTAATGGAGATTTCGTTAGTTGGAACCCAAGCACAGTACTGGGTAGAGCTTTGGATTCTAGCTCAGAAATAGCTAAGATGAAAAAATTAAAAAATTTAAATTGAATCAGGTTGGGCAGACTGGATGGACCATTTGGGTCTTTATCTGCCGTCATCTACTATCTTACATCTAAATCAACCAAGCAAACTACTACCATGGACTGCTTACAATAATATCAGTCACTGTGGGCCTCGTCAGCCTCCTTGGACAACTTGTAGGAGATATAATGGAAACTGAGCATATATGACTGGATAAACATAGCAGAGACCCCCCCCCCCCCCTCGATCTCCCAATGCATAAGAAGTAGCTCTGGGACAAAGCCCAGTCTATAACTAAATGGGAAGAGTTCAAATCTGACCTGTACACAGACACCCTATTTTCTGGTACTGCTCTTTATATCTCACCGCTACTGTGAAGAATGACCTGTGGTCAGGATACAAAACACAACCAGTATTTGTGCCACTGGTAGAATCTCTCCTGGCAGCAGAGGTAGAATACTTCTCTCCTCCAATATCAATACTGAGTGAAAAGGGTTAAATGTGAAGCCCATGTCTACAGGACGGCAAGGCTCATCTCCAGAGGCGTGCTATAACTTTCTTAAATTCTCTCACCAGCTGTGCTCCATTCAGGCAGGCATTACTTGTTCCCAGGAAATAATTAGTGAAAGAAGCTGCATCTAGCACATTACTGCACACCCACCTGGATTTCTGTCAAAGAAGCAAGATATCTGGCACCTTTTGCTTTTACTATAACTGTAAGAGAAACAGAAACAACAGGTACACTGTCACAGTTAGAGGAGCTGACAGGGCTGGTCCATGTCTCATATGACCCTTACAGCTCGGGGCCAGTCTAGTTTCAGATGACCACAGCTAGAGCTTTAGGAATAAAAGAATGCCATTAGGGCAATGTCACAAGAAATGCAATATAGATGCATAAGACTAGGAAAGACAGGGGGGGGGAGGAGTCTTTCAAGAGGCCACATGTCTGCTGGGGGATGATGGTGCCCCAGACTAATTCATTATACTGAATGCTGTCTCATTTTTGCCATCAAAAGGAGCCTACAGTCATTCCCACAGAGAGCAGAACAAAAATTTGAGACGCATTTAGTTTGAGGAGGCTTCACCTTATGGTTTTTCTATCTTCATGTGGCTCTGTGTTTCAGTTCTCTTTAATACTGGATTTTGTGTCAGAGGTTTCTCCCCACATACACAGCATTCTACTAGGCCAGGGGTAGGCAATTCCGGTCCTCGAGAGCCGGAGCCAGGTCAGGTTTTCAGAATATCCACAATAAATATGCATGAGATCGATTTGCATCTCAAGGAGGCAGTGCATGCAAATCCATCTCATACATATTCATGGTGGAATTCCTGAAAACCTGACCTGGCTCCCGCTCTCGAGGACCGGAATTGCCTACCCGTGTACTAGGCTTTCACAGTGGCTAAGTTTGGAGAGAAATTGGCAATTGTAGGCTTTGCCGTTCGAGAAGGGCAGAGAAGGCAGATTGGAGGGCTGCTGTTGGCTGAAAAATGGGCAGCTTCTCTAATATAAAATATTAAAACGCTAAAAGTTTGAAATATACACCTTTTTCAATGGGAAGGTGTGGCTCACTGGTAGAGCTGCTGCCTCTCCTGTACCCAGAGGTTGTAAGATCAAATCCTAGTGCTGCTCCTTGTGACCCTGGACAAGTCACTTAATCCTCCAGTGCCCACCACTTTAAATGGCCAAAGCCACAAAAAGGTGGTATACAAGTCCCTATTACCAATAAGTTTTTTGGATTACAATGGAACATGCAACGAGTATGTCATGCCTTAAGGTCCAGTCTGAACACAGCAGTGTTTTAATGCGTATTGTTTATATTTTCATCACAGTGATCTGTTGTGTGTTTGTTCAGACTGGATTATACAGATTTTGCAAGGGCCTGGGTAAAACGTGGACCCCCACAGATCTTAACCATATACCCGTAACAATCTGCTTACCTCGATTTTGACAATTGTGGTTTGCAATTTCAGTTTATCTCCGACAGACCTGTAAACGAGGATTCTGCTTATAAAGAAAGCGGTCATGGCATGGGGTCTGCAGAGATCTCACAGACCTCAAGGATCCCACTCACTCCATGTAGGGAAGGGGTAAAACGCGGACCTCGCGGATCTAAAACCGCACGTCCTTAAAAATCTGAGGTTCATGCCACTTTTAGTCTCTGACTCTGACAGAGCTCTATGACAATTTAACTCTGACAGATCCTAGCATAGGGAGGGAAAAGCATTAGGATCTGTCAGAGTTAAATTGTCATAGAGCTCTGTCAGAGCCAGAGACTAAAAGTGGCAGGGACTTCAAAAGTGGCGTGCAGTTCAGATCCGTGAGGTCCGCGAGGGAGCCGGGGGCCTGAGCTGAGCTGCAGGGAAAGCGAAGGTGGACTTGTCAATGCACGGACCTCGGATTTTTAAGGATGTGCGGTTTTAGATCCACGAGGTCCGTAAGGTTCCCCTCCATGTATTCTCATCTTACCCCCTCCAGCGGGATCTGTGAGGTCCGTGGAAGTTAAAAAAAAACAACCGAGGATCCCTGGGGACCTCACACTACTGCCGCTTTCTTTTAAGGCCATAGAAGATGAAACATAGAAGATGACGGCAGAAAAGGGCTACAGCCCATCAAGTCTGCCCACTCTGCTTACCCACCCCCTGTCTATGCCCTAATGACCCAATTTCCTTATCTTGACCCTCGTAGGGATCCCACATGGGTATCCCATTTATTCTTAAAGTCTGGCACGCTGTCTGCCTCGATCACCTGCACTGGAAGCTTGTTCCAATGATCAACCTTTTGGGCACCCCTAATATAAACTTTACCTGACTGCACAGTCAAGGCCATGCACTTTTAGTTCCGTGGGGTCCATGTTTTAACTTCTACACTTGCTGATTTCTCTTTGTGGTTGGGATTGGAAGGGGGAAAGACGCAGACCCCGCAGAGATCCTTGTTTTAACTCTCATTGACCTCATTTTTAAGGGCATGTGGTTCAGATCTTTTTCCTGTTTGTCTTTTGGGACCTGGTATGCATTTTGTACAAATCCTTATGGTGGAATGCTTCCTGTTCTTTTGGTGGCAATAAAAATATTTAAAAACAAAATATTCAAATAGAAGCACGTTCCTGGAATTGTGGAACTAATTCTAGTGGAGTAGGCTGAAGCCCAGTGGTTGGCAAAGAGGATTTCCAGAAGGAACAGAAAAGCTGTTCATCAACCCTGGGAGCACAAAAGCTTTATTTTATTTAAAATTTTACCGCTCCCATTTCAACTTGTTCAGTTCTAAGAGCAATACATGACTTGCTAATTTCAAAGATCCAAGAACTGAATTCAAGCTCTCTGTCCCATGTAGACAGTTGCATATTTTAAAAAGAACCCCAGTTGTACAAGAGCTACTGGACTAACATCCAATACAATGATCCTGGTTTGCAAATGATCGCTTCATGAAAGGAATGGAAGACTGAAGACCCAGGCCCGAGTGCGCAAAAATCATCGTTAAAATCCTGTGGGTCACTGTGGGGCCGATAAATTGTCCGATTTGAAAACAGCGATTGATGTTCAAACAACTTCGCATGCAAATGAGTTTTGTGGAGGTCTGCCGTAATCCCATCCGATCAGTCATTGGGAAAGTGACTGACGCATGCGCAGAGCTGGCAGGGGAAGCCCCAAAGCAGCCTCCTGCCATTCAGATGCTTGGGATGGGAAGACTTTTTTTTTTTTTAATGGACACAGATGTTTTGCGTGTTACATACTCATACATCTGACCCATATTTAAAAAAAAAAAAAAAAAAAGTCATGCTGGCCCCCCGTCAGCCCCTGGAAAAAAAAATAAAAGATTGGTTCAGATACCTAAGGCCTCTCCTGCCTATCAGAGGTAGGCCCCTCCCAGTGCATTCCAGGATGTACTGGGAAGGGACCTAAGGCCCTGATTGGCCCAGGTTTTTAAGGCAAGTCCTATGGGAAAAATGGCAAAAATGCCATTTTGAAGAGGTGGGCCTGTCGGTAGAAGGGAGTGGACATTGCTCCTGCTGTCTTCTGTATAAGGTACAAGGGCGGGTCAGGGGCATTGGTGATGATGGTGGGTATCCGGCTGACCATCTTCGATGGAGGTCTGGGTAGAGGCAGGAGGGAGTAGGCATCACTCTTGCCGATCTTCATGAGGGGTGTCAGGAGGTCTGGTGTCTGAGGCAAGAGGGGCGTGCATAAAATGCACCTTAAAAAACACGCACACCTATATGGTAGACCAGTCGGTAATTTCAGATCATTAGAAGTCAGCGCTAGATTTTGTGCATCACCAAGCAATGTTAGGGCAGCGGTCGAAGTGCTCGTTTTAACATTAATGAGCTCATTTGAAAACTAATGAGCTCGTTATACTATATTTGCATAGCAGAGTCGGAGGCTGCAATGAATGCACGAAATAGCCCCGTGGTGAGCCATTATGTGCATCAGTCGGTAAATTACTTAATGCTAAACTAGCTCAAACTGGTTTAGCAACGATCGTTAAATGCACGATGAGTTTTGTGCATCTGGGCTCCAGTCTGGAATTCCAAAGTCAATATTTCTACCAAGCTCAAACTTTCTCCTATACTATCCACTGCACACAGGACAATCCACAAGAGGCAAGAACTAAGACAAAGCAACTTGTCTTGAACCCCTGGAGGGTGTTTTCCTCCTATAACAGCCTCCGGAAGAGCGTTCCAGCTTTCTACCACTCTCTGGGTGAAGAAGAACTTCCTTACGTTTGTACAGAATCTATCCCCTTTCAACTTTAGAGAGTGCCCTCTTGTTCTCCCTACCTTGGAGAGGATGAACAACCTGTCCTTATCTACTAAGTCTATCCCCTTCAGTACCTTGAATGTTTCGAACATGTTCCCTCTCAATCTCCTCTGTTCGAGGGAGAAGAGGCCCAGTTTCTCTAATCTTTCGTTGTACGGCAGCTCCTCCAACACCTTAACCATCTTAGTTGCTCTTCTCTGGACCCTTTTGAGTAGTACCGTGTCCTTCTTCATGTACGGCGACCAGTGCTGGACGCAGTACTCCAGGTGAGGGAGCACCATGGCCTGGTACAACGGCATGATAACCTTCTCTGATCTGTTCATGATCCCCTTCTTTATCATTCCTAGCATTCTGTTTACCCTTTTTGCTGCCACTGCACATTGCGTGGACAGCTTCATCGACTTGTCGATCAGAACTCCCAAGTCCCTTTCCTGGGAGGTCTCTCCAAGTACCGCCCCAGACATCCTGTATTCGTGCATGAGATTTTTGTTACCGACATGCATCACTTTACACTTATCCACGTTGAACCTCATCTGCCATGTCGATGCCCATTCCTCAAGCCTGGTTACAATCATCATAAACATTACTGCAATCCAAAGAAAATCACTCCTCCCCCCTTTACAGCAGGAATTCAGTACAATATATCTAAATGGGACAATGTATCTGAACTTTTGGACTCATCCTCCATTTTTTCAAAGAACTAATAGCATGTTGCACTCCAGGGACCATTTTGTACTGATTTTACAGAGGTTCACCTGTAGTGTACGGATATTCAGTCACAATTGCCCCAGGTACATTAGGTGGATTGTGAGCCCGCTGGGATAGACAGGGAAAAATGCTTGAGTACCTGAAAAATTAATGTACCGTTCTGAGCTCCCTTGGGAGAACGGTATAGAAAATTGAATGAATAAATAAATATGTTTCACAGGATTGGGGATAGTAAGAGACCAGTCTAGCCAGCTCAGTTAGCATGTGTCAGCAGCAGCATTTCTGATCTATTAGAACCTCAGAGAGCCCCAGGAAAAGGGCCAAGGGCCACCCAGGCATCACTTCATTCTGGAAAAGAGACGGCTGAGGGGAGATATGATCCAAGTCTACAAAATCCTGAGTGGTGAAGAACGGGTGGGTACAAGTGGATCGATTTTTTTTTTTTTTTTTTTACTGCATCAAGATTTACAAAGACTAGGGGACACTCGAAGTTACAGAGTAATACTTTTAAAACCAATACGAGGAAATATTTTTTCACTCAAGAGAACAGTTGAGCTCTGGAATGTGTTGCCAGAGTATGTGGTAGCTGGTTTAAAAAAAAGGTTTGGACAAGTTCCTGGACGAAAAGTCCATAAACTGCTGTTGAGACAGACATGGGAGAAGCCACTGCTTGCCCTGGATCAGTGGCATGGAATGCTGCTATTATTTGGGTTTTTGCCAGGTACTTGTGACCTGGTTTGGCCTCTATGAAGACAGGATACTAGGCTAGATGGACCATTGGTCTGATCAAGTAAAACCCAGATGTCTTAATCCATCCTCTTTTTTTTTTTTCCTGGAGCCATGTGGTAACCTCTTATGAGAGAAAGTGCTAGGTTAACCCTTTCAGGACCATAAGGATCGTAGGCCAATTTTTGTGGTTTTGACGACATTTTTATGGTAAAAAGGGCTTGCAGATGCCAAAAAATTGATTTTTTTTTGTGAAATATCATTATTTTTTTTAAAAAAAATCACACTTCTGGCTTATGGACAGTGTGGCAAGTGAATCTTCTCGTCAATCTGGCAACGACGCTAATGAATGAATGTCGGAACCAGTTTGTTTACATAAAGGCAGTATCATATGGAATCCGTACATATCAAATTTAGAACTGTAGACTATCCCAATCAAAATTTATAGGATTTTAAAGTTATAGGACAAATATGTCCCTTGGTCCTGAAAGGGTTAAGAGATCAAAAGTCCAACACACCAAATGAGACGCAAGAAGTTAGACATTATTTTCAATCAGGCTTTTAATGGAAAGATCATAAAATAACAGTTTCTCATCACTGTACATTAAGACTGCAAATCTGACTGCGGAGATCATTTTATTACAATTTCTGTATTCTCTATTTTTTTTTTTTTTTTTATGACACTTGAGTTTGAGCCACTGCAATTTGTGGCTCTGACCTGAATTTCAAACACTTGAAGGAAAGTGAAAAGTGGTACAGGAGTGTTGTCCCCAGGATTGGCCAGGGCTTCAGCGTGAACAAGTAAAGCTTTTAGAAAGGGCCCAAAATGTACCTATTTTCCAGTTTGATCAACATATCCAGTTAAACCTACTCTGGCTGATTTCACAGAGCGTTAAGAGTGCTTCATTTTCTCACATATTAGAACAAGCAAGACCCCCTAAAACATTCCCTCTCCTTTGTCATAGTACAGGGGTTCTCAACCCAGACCTTGGGGCACACTAAGCCAATCAAGTTTTCAGGATACTCATAATGAATATGTAAGGAGATCAATTTGGATACAGTGGGTGCAGTGCCTGAAAATTTCTCTTGCATATTCATTGTGGGGTTCCTGAAAACCTGACTGGCTTGGTGGGCCCCTGCCTTAGGTACAATGCTAATATGAATCCCCTCCCCCTCAAGCGCTCATATCCGCCCCATGGGCCAAGAATCCTATTGCAGACTTGGACTGACCCCTTGACAGAGCCAGCAAGCAATCTGAACTTTAAGATATGTGTGACTGGGGGGGAGGGGGGCAGTATATGTATATTCTAGTTAGATTGTGGAAGGAAGCCAAGCGTGGCTAGTTCTGGTGCTCTAGACCAAAATACTCCCAAGTCCAGTCTGAGACATGAGATACCGTGAAATTTCATTTATGCAGTCAGGACTGTTTTACACAGTCATGTAAGAAATATCTATACCTCCTTTCAACCTAAGTCAATGGGACTGTACATTCATATCAATGTACTCAAATCTGTAGAAATAAGGGTATTAAATCCATTAAAAATAAAAGTATTACCTACAACTTTTTGGTTGACCTTTAGTTCTGCCTACCTTAAGTCAAAAACAAACCGATAATTTGGCCTACGGCCTTATATAACATGCACATGGCCAATTCTTTTGAAGGGCCGTTCTGTAAGAGGAAGGCATCATTTTTACCACCTCTAGAAACAGGAATATTTCATAATTTACTTTAGTCTGAAATATTTTGTCAGCACTGTTAAGGAATCAGAAGCAAGCCTCCCCCCCCCCCCCACCCGGCCAACTGTCATAAAATAAGGAAAAATAACATCTCATACATCTAGTTTTAAAGCAATTAATTGTAGAATTGCTACAGGAGAATGAGATTCAAGGGTACTGATACAGCTCTCACTTTAAAGCTGATGGCCAAATTGAAGGATTGGGGGAGTGGGCCTTTTCACTGCTGCTGAATTGGGTACGGGTGCAAAGGACTTTTCCATTTTCCTCTGCATTAGCCCACAGCAGAGACCCAAAAGTTGGAGAGGCTCAATAAACTTGGCTTTTCTCAACCACAGAGTTTCAGGAATTAAAGATGTATAGCTAAGAGTCTAAGTACAGGTTAATAACAGAGGAAAGTGGCTAGCTACGCCCATCATTCCAGAGAGGTAGAGTTAACCGACTGCTAGAAATCTCTTTTTCTGCAATCTCAGTGCTGTTGCTACCCTGGTGACATCCGTTAGGTGACCAGCCTGGAAAGGTGCCTCATCACTTTCTAAGGAGCGCCTAACATAGCTAAATTCCTGCCATGGCCTGGAGGGTGCAGTTTGAAGCACCATCTTTATCAGATCCCTTGATCCTGTTAAACTTCCTTGATCCTGTTAAACTAAGAGTTCATCTTAGCTTCAGCTTAATATCCAGAGAGGGCCATGTTCGAGAAGAGACAGGAGAAAGCCTAACTTTACAGTTGTTCACTGAAGGGAGTCTCGGCGTGCAGATCATTATTGCTTGCAAGGAAAATGATGTGCTAAACAGGAGTGGGCAACCATGATCCTCAAGAGCCACAAAACTAGTGAGGTTTTCAAGATGTCCACAACAAAAACACATGAGATTGCTGTACATGGTGTATGTAAATACCTGTCATGCATATTCATTGTGGGCATCCTGAAAACCCAACAGAGTTGTGGCCCTCAAGGACCATGGTTTCCTTCCCCTGTGCTAAAGGGAGAGTCTACAAAATCCAGAAGCCACATCCATTCCCCCCATTCCAGGGTGGACTCTGCCAGCCCAAGATGTTCTCCAGGGAGACAACACTCGTGTGTTTTAGAACTGAAGCAAACTCAGTCAACAAAACCATAGACTGTGAACCAGCACTGCTCGACAACAATGCTAAACGTAAAATAAAATTATAATAATAATAAAAAAAACCGAACAGAAATCTTTCAAAGCATACACGGTAACTTGAAACATTAAATAGAGCAAAAATTCCTAGGCAAAGCTGCAAAAGTCCAGTCTCTGCACGGTCTTCACAGGTTATGTGTTATGGCTATACTGCTTTTTTTTTTTTTTTCTATCGATATTCTGTAAGATTGACCCTGCATACACGTTCAGGTTTGCAATAAACTTTTTTTTTTTTTTACATTTTAAATCCATTGCAAAACTGTGCACACAGAATCTGAGAAATAAATACATTCATTACTGTAAATACATATTGATACAAAAAACAACACTGTTAAAAGTGTCTGCACCATCTTTCTTAGATATAAGACCAGGCAAAATTAATATTCTGTTTTCCATTACCTTCTCAAATACTCCAAGAGGCTTCTGATACAGAAAGACAAAATAATAATAATAATAATTATAAATATATATATATATAAGATCTGCATTTTGAACTCTTTGTAATGTTCTGGGTATTTTTTTTTTTTTTTTTGGCTTAGCAGTACTCTAGAGAACCACTCTGCTTGGTAGATTTACCAACAGATCAGAATACTTTTGTTATATAGGAAGTTTAACATGATATTAGGGTCTGGAGTCAATCATTTCAGCAATTCTACCTTGAGGTGTCCAGACTTGCTCCAAACTGTTTTTGCTCATGTCCTGGTCTTCCAAGATAACAGCTTGACCGTACAAGACCACAAAATTTAAGTTAACGGAAATGACCAAGCTTGTAGCTTGGAGACCACATGAAACACCCGGGCTGCCTTCATATAGGCTCAGATCAAAACTAGGGCCAACAATTGCATGGCCCCCTCAAGGTCGCATGGATCTTGCATGCCTTTGATTTCTGGAGGCGAGTTTTCATTTGTTTGGTTTCCTTCAGAATGAATCAGAAAACCCACCTTACAGAACAGGGTGACAGAATGCATTGCTCATGTAGCCCCCAGAATCTAAACTTTCAAACACTGAAAGACCTATCTTTCAGACTTGGGAAAGGAGGACCTTCATTCTTCTCCAGCACATAGGCCCAAGCTCCTTGTGCTGCTTCTCCCATTACCAGTTTGGCTTGGTTTGGGATTTCTTTTAATAACTACATATCAAATGTGGTACCCAAGGGGTTAAACTGAGGGGCATCAACACCCCTTCTGGGGCATCCCAAGCATTGAGCCCCACGCTTTTCTTAGCGACAGTACTATACTGAATCAGAATTGCAGCCTCCGACAGTTTGTAAACTAAGTCACATCAGAACCCCCATTCTGCTCATTTATGGAAAAAGAAAATTAATTTTGACTGGCCCTTAGATTTGTTGAGGTCTGAAACTGTAAAAGTTTATGTAAACAATGAGATAAATATATTTGTATTTCTTTTGTCAGCCATGTGAGGTTCTACTCATTCAAATGTGCTTTGGTTTAAAAAATAGATGTGAATTTGGGTCTGAGCTTTTATTCTCTTTTTTTTTTTTTTTTTTTAAACATTTTACACAACTTTTCCTACTTTAATCTTTACCATTTTTTTTAAATTTTCCTGTTACTGCGAACATGTTCTGTAACTAATGGACTAAAACAGACATTTGGAGCTGCCCAGCCTCTTTCTTAGGGGATTCATTTAAACAGTTTTTTGAGGCTCTTTGTATATCTCAAACGAAAAAAAAAGTGTAATCCTTCCCAAAATCTCTTAAAATCTTAAATATGAAACTAGTGTTTTGTCTTTTTTTTTTTCATTAAAATACAGAAAATGTCTGATAACACTATATCACACAAATGTGGTTGAGAGTTTGGTGCCCGCATGGGACCGAACAATCCCTGAAGTTTGTGAATATCCTTATTACTACTGGTCACAGTTTGGAGAGATTTTTCTTTTCCATTTATTCTCTAGAAACAAAGCTATCTGAAAGGAAAGAGGTGGTTTCTATTTGTACAATCCTTCTGCTGTGCACAGACTTTATGTCATACTGTTTTAAGTGCTGAGAAAAACAATTAAATTACAAGTTCTTATAAACACAGCATTGAGTCCATATACTTCAAAATGATTCACCACTGCTGCCTCCCCCAGAAAAGGAGCCTAAGGCATGTAGCATCAACACACTGAAAGGTTCCAAATACTCTTTACAGTGGCATATTACAGGCCAGATGTAAAATGTGTTCTGTGGGGCTTTTGGCTGAAAATTTATCATGCATTAAAAAAACATATCCACCATTCTCTTTCCCTTACTTTCCTCCCAAAAGACAGCCTCAGAGTCTAGATAATGACACAGGGACAAATTTGTCCCCATTCCCATGGGATCTATCTCCATCTGCATCCCGCCCCATCCCCGCCAGCTCTGTCCTCAATCTGCACAAGCCTCGAACATTTTAAAACGTTAAGTGTTCGAGGTTTCTGCAAATGAGGACAGAGCTTGTAGGGATGGGGGAGGGGAGGACAGGGATTGAGATAGATCCCGCAGGACGGGGATACATTTGTCCTTGTGTCATTCTCTACCTCAGACTTTCTCAAGAATCAAATGATAAGAGTATGTCGCCCAAAATAGCAGTAATGTAGTGAAACGCACCAAAATGTCACAGCTCATCCATGCAGACATCATTTTGAAAATCTGGACTCAATTACTCTAATCTGTAAATGCAACCATTTTGAGAGGTTTGTTCTAGATACATCCCAGTCAAAGAGATGACCAATGTAAAACTTTTTAGACTTTAGGAACAGACATGCAAAAATGCAGGAAAAACACCCAGTGGCTCTTTTTGCACTGGTATCCCTGCAGAAAGTATCTTAGGAAGGAGAGCAGCTTCTCACTTTCCCTCTCCCCCATGAAGGACCAGTTTTTTTTTTACAAAATTTCTTAGTGGCATTATTTTTGGCAAGGAGGATTTTGCACTTATGATACATTCACCCTTGTACCTGAAAATGTAAAAAAAATAAAAATAAAAAAAATCAATCGATCAAAAAAAAAAAAAAAGAACAGTAAAGATTTATCTCAGCACAAAGGTCTGGGTGCAGTGGCAGGCACTGCCCAGAGACAGCGTTTCCCTTACCGAAAACACTTGCTCCAAAATCCAGAATACTCAGGAGGGCTAAGAGATGCAAGAGAACTCCACCCTCCCAAATGGTCCTTACTGGGGGGAGCTTGAGTTTTACTTTCCTCATTTGACCAAAAGACCTAAAATAGTCTAACTGTTTATCCTAATTCTCCCCCCTCCAAAAAAAAAAAAAAAAAAAATCAAAAATTTAGTTTATACACTTTTCTTTAGTTTAACAGTTATTTTTGGTCTAAAACAAAGCAAAACAGAACAAAACAAAAACTAGGGTTTTGCAACATCCTACAGACAAAAGGAGAATGGTTTTGAACCAAAAAAATAAATAGCTGTGCCTGTGTACAAATACACACATCCACAGACGTTTCAATGCAGAAAGGCTGGTTTCTGACTTTGCTGTGAAAATTTTTACCACCGTACTTCCAGCTATTTTGGGGAGGTACAGGAGATCACACCAACCAAGCGAGGGGGCCAGGGAAGGCTCTGTGCTGAGATTAAGAATTTAACAGGAGCATATGCTAACAAGGATATGAAACACTTTGGTTTGTTTATGGCTTACTGCAGTCTGGATACCGATGCATTTCAAAAAGGTCCTCAGCACTTCACATGGGTAACGAGCAACACCCCAGAAAACCAAAAGTCACATAATAATGCAACAGACCCATTCAATTTGCTTCCTCACATGTTGAGGCTTGTCAAGTTCTCAGTCACTCCGGACTTTCTTCTCATCCTGTACAGGGAGGAGACTGCGCTGGAGTTGAACCAGGACTAGAGCAGCAGTCCTTTGTGACTAAGTCTACGTATCATATTTTCTTGCCTTTGGCAGAGTACAGACGCTCACATCAATACAGAATCCAGGAGCAAGAAGCCAGCTGACTAGCTTCACATTCACAATGGCCACATGGCACAGAGCCACTGAAAATTCAACTCTGGCTCTCTTTGGGCAAGGTTGGTTGGTTTGATGGCAAGTTGGGTGGTAAAAATTTCCAAAACTTAATTTAAATTTTGACGCTTAACATTTATACTTACATCAAGAAAAAATATAAAACAAAAAAAATAATAAACCCACCATCTATCACTAAACCATCTTATTGTTCTGAAGAATTGAAGAGGTAGCAAAGGCAGTGAGCCTGTCCTTACCCAGACTCACTCTTTAGTGAGGGGAGACGCACAAAAGCAGGAAAGGAAGGGAGAACTGTACCGAAGGAGCCTTGTAGCAGATCAGTCTGTAGCAAACCTTACAAGAATTAATCTCAGATCTTCCAGTTAAAGATTCACAGAAACAGGACAACTGGCTTTTCTTAAACAAAACCAAAACCCAAGTACCTCCATTCCTTGAAAGGATACCATATGAAAGGATGTGAAAAAGAGAAGCCCCCCCTGCTCACATAAAGACATTTCAGGGCATCCAAAGTGTTGTCCAGTCATGGGAATACCTGAAGAAGTGACAGAATGGATGGAGGACTAGGAGGAATTGATTTTTTTTTTGTGTGTGTGTGTGTGTTTTTAGTACAACCATGCTGAATTTGCGCAATACGACACATTCTCCCCTCAAGGTACTTTTGCTTCTGGGGAGGGTCACAATGAGGAGAAAGCAATAACTATGCTGAGTACCCTTTTCCCAGTTCTTCCCTGCACATGGCCCACAGCTGTCAGCCCCTCTACATTCAGTCCACAGCTGAGAAAAGTCAGACCTGGTCACCCTGGGTTCAAGTTCACACCAAGTCTGGAAATGTGCAAGGCTTGGTGTGGTGAGCAACTCTTAGGACCCCCTACGTCCTGTGGATTTCTTAAAGCTGAGGTTTCTTTGTTTTCTGAGTAAAAAATTAAGAGTTTGCCACAGACTTGGGATGAACCAAGTCTGACTTACACATGCCATGCCATGCCAGGGTGGATGTTCCTGGCACAGAAAAATAAGACAAATAATCCTCCATGGAGGAACTGGGTCATAGGGAGGCTTGCAGCCCATCTACTGTTAAATTCAACCTGTTCCCCACCCCTATCCCATTAGAGAAGTGAGGCTGAAACTGCAGGAGGGTAATCCATAAAGTATCCCTCCATTCCTGAGTGCTGTCTCTAGGCTAATTCTTCAAATTAGAGCAGAACAGGTATTTTTAACAGAACACTTAGTTACGATTTCAATTCCACTGTGAACTTGTTTCTTTTCAATTATCACTACTACTAAGTTAAAGCTCATTAGATCCCCTGGCCATTCCCCTTCTTCCAGTCTACCCATGACTGAACTGGACAGTGAAGTGCCCTTTAAGCAGCAAATCTTGAGAAAGATAATGACTGAGGGATGGGGAGAAGCAACGTTTCCTGGAGATCCGCAGTCTTTGGCTTATACAGGAGAGGTATGCATACGGAGGTGGCTAATGAGGTTCCGCTGCTGGGTGAACTTTCCACCACACAGTTGACATTCATAGGGCTTTTCCCCTGAGTGGACACGCATATGTTCCGTCAGTCGATACTGCCTGGTAAAGCGCATCCCACACTCCTCGCAAGCAAAAGGCTTCAGCCCCAAGTGGCTACGCATGTGTCTTGTCATGGTGCCCCTCTGAGTGAACATCTTTCCACAGATGTTGCATGGGAAGGGACGTGTTAGCCAATGGGTCTTCTCATGCTGTCGCAAAGTGGCTGGATCCTTGTAGCTCTTTTCACATACTGAACACTTGAAGGGCCTGGATTCAGTGGAGAAGGTCTGGTTTGGAGTGGACAGATCCTCCGCTTCCTCTTTGCAGTAAGCATCATCTTCTTTGATATAAAGTTCTTCCTCTGTGTGTGTCTCCACATGAGCATTGAGTTGCTCTGAGCTTGGGAAGCCTTTACCGCAAGGAATACAGACATACAAGTTGTCCCCATATGCTACTGGCTCAAACCCCTCTTGCCTGTAGACATAGTTAGCACTGGTATGCCCACTACTCTCATTTTCACTTTGTCCACTTTCTTCGCTGTTCTCCTTTCCATTCTCCACATCCTCTTTACACTGGAAAGACTGCTCTGAGCTGTAGGTGCCACTTGAATTCCGTTCGGCTGATTTGGATAAAGGGCCTACAATGACCCCATTTGGCAGTGGCTCACTTTCCTCACCACCACTGCCACCCTCCTTCATCCACTCCTTCAGGCGTGCAGAGTGGCGGAGGTTCTTACGCTGCCCATTCTCTGACATGGAATGGTTCTCTTCTGTCGTTTCCATCTCCATGGATTCACCATCCTCTGCATTCTGGGGCTTGGCTACCGAGTCATCAAATGAGGCACTGTTGGCTGCAGATGCTGAGGCAGATTGGGGAGAGCCCTGCTGGCTGTCATGTGGTAGGTCATCTTGTGAGTGCGTGACGGAAAGGGGAGGACTTTTTTTGGATAGATCAAGGCCAAGTTCTTGGTCACCTACACTTCCCTTGGAGTTGCTACTGCCATTTTTGCTAGATACTCGATGTAGGGCATGAGAGTTCTCTTGTTTAGAGCTGCTAAGGAAGACCTCATCATCAGAGACCTTCCCTTTTTGGAGTTCCTTTGAAAGTGAGCCCTTGATACTGTCTGTTGACTCTGAATAACGTGCTTGAATAACTGGGGTTGCTGAGAGTCTGTGACTTCTAGCAGCTCTGGCGAGGGGGGCACCTACCCTGCCAGCAAAGGGTTTGTTGCTTCGCTTTAGTTTCTTTCGACAAAGAGCAGCCAAATCATGAAGTTGGAGGTAGCTTGCTGCAGTGAGGAGGGCACTGAAGTTCTGTTCACTGGGCTGGTCACTTAATAGTTTTCCAGTATAGATAAAGTCCAAAATCTGCCGGAACACAGTAGGATTCACCATGTCTGTATCTAAGTTGATCAAATTATCGTGAAGAACGAGAGACTTAAAGTACATGCTGCTTGCTGCCAAAATATTTTTGTGGGCACGAAACAGAGCATTTTCTACAACGATGATGACGTCACAGAGGAAACCTTTGGCTCGTTGCTGGTTTAGCTGCAATAGCAGTTGTTTGGCATGATTTGGCAGTTCCATTTCCACCTTCTCTTCCTTTCAGTTTCTCCTGTACCACCTACAAAAGGAAAGAAGGAATTAATTCATCTCTCTCTTTGACTCAATTTCTATTTAACACCAGACTTATTAGCAGGGAGGGAAGGCCTGGAATATATGTGGAGAAAGGTCAACATGCTGGTAAATCTGCCTCCTTAGTATATGGTTGCATAGGAGACCAGTAGGGTACTTCAATACTAGTGGGGAGGGAGCTCTTTATTGGCAAATATTGGAGAAGCAGACTAGGGAATATCTTAATATTTTGTGAGGGTTCAAATAAGGGTGTGGACTTGGAGGACAATGGAAAAGTCACTTTACATCAGTTCAAAATTTTCATATGAGGGCATGGAGATTATTACACTTAGGGCTGTGACTAGAGCTTTTTAAGCAAGGAAACTAGTTCAAGGCTTGTTAAAGAGTGATAATTACTTCACTGTTCAAATATTAATAGAAAAAAAACAACCCCAAGAATGAAAATTCACTGCTTTGGTTAAGAACAAGAAGCCAGTGTCATGGCCTTCAAACAGAAACAGGCCAAAGAGGTGACCCGGTTTAATCATCTGCCTCCAGGAAGGATCCACAATACTAGAGACAGTGAAGCCAGGCTTTCAGTATTCCCAAATGAACATTCAGGACACATTTTCAAGCATCTGACTAGAGCTGGAAAAATCTGAGAGATCAGAAAATTTGAACACTTAAAACCTGACACTAGGCACCTAAAATGCAGAAAAGTGGGGAGAAAGCCCCAAACAAATGATATATAAAGATAAAACGCACACATATATATGTGTAAAAGTAAAACAAAACTAAGACAAGCAGAAGCGAGATAAAAATAAAATGGGTAAGATAAGAATAAAAAAATGCTCCTAAACATTTTCCACTTGTGCAGAGGTGGTCTATATTCAAAATACTTCATCTGTTTAATTCCTGGAGTTAACCAATTAAACCCCTCCTTTACAAAGCCGCGCTAGCGTTTTTAGCGTCAGCCGCCGTGGTAACAGCTCAGACGCTCATAGAATTCCTATGAGCGTCCAAGCTGTTACCGCTGCAACCGGCGCTAAAAACCGCTAGTGCGGCTTTGTTATGGAGGGGGTAAAAGCGTTAAGGCTGAAAATTTTGGCTTTGCAAATATCTCTCAATATTTGGACAGAAATGATCTGTCCAAAAATTAATCTGTTTAAAATAAGGTATTTGGGGGTGTGGTGAGTGGACTTGACCTTTAGCCAGGCAGTGCCTGCTATCCAGTTAAACTTATTTGGTAAAGTCAGCCACATATCTAGGCCTAAGACATCTGCTGTATGACCTTGTCCATCTAAATCGTTAACTATTGTAAATCTCTTGGAGCAGTTTAGTTTGGCCTGTAACTTAGGTGTGGTTAGATTTCTCTCATTAACCAAAAGGCCTACAGAACAGACTGGCCCATGATAACATTTTATTTAGTTTTAGTATTTATATACCACTTATAGCGTAACCTTATAAAATAGCCTGCATCTATAATTACATGTGTTTATACAGCTATTCATCAGTAACGAACACCTGTCCAATTGCCGTGTTAAAAAGCCACCTCAAAAGAAGCAGCCACACCAAAAGCAGCCGCTGCTTTCCCTACGCACCTTTCTCTAAGTCATGTTCCTGCTACTTTGTTTTGAAAGGGCACAGAGGCCCTCTTACACTAGGATTTCAGCATCTGCTTCCAAGTAGTCTCCTGGCTTGGGGCTCTCTCGATAGCTGCCTTTAATTCCATGTAGGAGTCTTTCAAGAGGTTGGAGATGAACCGTATGGCAGACAAGACTGGCACACTGTAGCAGGGAGACTTCAGCTACATATTGGAAGGAACATTCTAGAGCAGTGGTTCCCAAACCCTGTCCTGGGGGACCCCCAGCCAGTCGGGTTTTCAAGATATCCCTAATGAATATGCATGAGAGAGATTTGCTTACCTGTCGCTTCCATTATATGCAAATCTCTCTCATGCATATTCATTAGGGATATCTTGAAAACCCGACTGGCTGGGGGTCCCCCAGGACAGGGTTTGGGAACCACTGTTCTAGAGTCTAGAATAAGATTAACATTTATATTGGGTGTTTTAAGTAGCGTAGGCTGAATGAACTTCAGTCCGACAGCCATAACAGCCATAAACAGGTTTGGTCTGAAAATGCTTTCTGCTCTTGGACCGGATATAGAGCTGGAAATATATCTGGACCCCCCCAACCACTAATTAGTGGCAGCCCATCCTGTTAATGATAATTTATGACTGGATATTGAATATAAATCTATTGTTAGAATTAATTTATCAACATGTGCTGAAGATTTGGGGTTGGCCAATGCACAGGAGGAGGGATTGATGTTCTGGGAGTGTGGAGAACAGCCACTGCTAGGTTTATCTGTTTCAACAGGATCACGCCAGACCTAGCCCAATTAATCTAGATTGCACAGTCAGCAGGTCCTCTGGAAGTGCAGCTGAAAATCCACATACTGTACAACTATGCACAGATAGTCTGGATTATTATTAACATGAAAGTTTCTGTTAAACATTTGCTGGCTGGCTGCCACAGAGTTTGATGTTTGATTTTGAAGTTGTATCATCTCCAGTAAGCCCCTCCCCCCCAACCAAAAACTCCCCAACTCAAAACAAAACAAAAGACGTTGGCAGGAAGGGAGAATGAGCATCACCGAGACATTTTCAAATAAGAAATCTTGATTAATTCAAATCTCCTGTGGGTCACTATACCATATGCTAAAAAAAAAAAAAAAAAATTGCTAAAAAAGGGTATTGCATCTCAGCCCATCCACATAATCTCTGCAGCATTTACTCCAGTAATCCAGCATCTTGCTCACAATGCTAATTTTAGTTTTAAAAGTCCATATGGGTCATATATGTAGCTGATTAGCTAAGATGGAGGCAGGCTTGTGTTTCAACCAAATTGAGCACATTGACACCTGAGGGGTCTGAAAGGTTCCGTACTATCATTTTTTGGCCTAAGATTTACAGAAACCTTTTTATCCATAATCCGGGTAATGGCAAACAGATCAGTACTATGATGGGCTTTCATTTTAACTGGATAATTATGTGTTCTGTCTTCCTGTTATTGTGTTTTCTTTTTTCCAATCTAAAGGACATTGGAAGGAAATTATACATAAGGGGCCAAGAAAGTCTGTCCATCTGTCTACAGCCGGGGTGTCCAACCCGCGGACTGCGGGCTGCATGCGGCCCCGTGAAATATTTTGTGCAGTCCTGCTCACACTCGAGGGTATGTGTTTTCCTCTGCCGACCCCGGGTGTTTACCGTCTTGCCGGCTCCCCCCTCCATTTTGCTGCAGTGTTTGCTCAAAGCCGCGAGCAGCGGATCCTATGTGCCTCTTGCGGCTGACCCGGAAGTGTTCCCTCTGACGTCGCGATATCAGAGGGAACGCTTCCAGATCAGCTCCAGGAGGCGCGTGGAAGCTGCTGCCCGCGGCTTTGAGCAAACACTGCAGGAAGATGGAGGAGGGAGCAGGCAAGACGGTAAATAACCGGGGGCGGCAGAGGAAAACACCGCATCACCCTTGAGTGTAAGTGGGGCTGCATGTGTCTTGCAAAGAGAAGCCCATCCAGTGGTTTCTAGTTCCAAAGGGCAGCACGGAGTTCATTCATTCTCCCCACCACCTTCCCTCCCTCCCCTCCTGTACAGCTCATAGATTTGAGGGAACTTCATGGACTAAGCCCTCTCTTCTCCAGTCTCATAAAGATCAAAGCTCTTCCCCTGTGATAAAATAATCTTTAAAATCAACGTGCTTAGGAACTGGGAGTTACAGACACCAGCAGCGAGTAGCCCTTCAGGAGAAGGCAGAGAGGGCTGGGGACAGCAGTGAAGGAGACAGAATGAAGGGAAAGATAGAGGGGAGCATGAGCCATAAGATGGAAGAATGGAGGGAGTAAAGGAAAGAGATGCAGAGGTGAGGGAGATAATAGAAAGGGAGAATTGGGTGTCTGAGAGAGGGAAAGAGATAGTGCAATTGGGGAGATAAAGAAAGAGAAGAACTGTTGGGCAGAGAGAGGAGGGACGGAGAGGGTAGAGATGTATGGGCGCAGAGAGAAGGGGGAGAACATGCTAGGCCAAGGAAGCCTCCTGGACTTTTTTTTGCGGGGGGGGGGGGGGGAGAGGGGAAAGGGGGGTATTAAAAGAAGTGCTAGATTGGGCGTGGGGGGAGAGCTTATGGGACCAGAAACAAAGGACAGAGAGAGAGATGGTAGGCAATGGTCTGAAGGGAGAGGAGTTGGACCTGGGGTAGTGTGGAGGAAGAGGTAAAGAGATACTTGAAGGGAAAACTGTTGGGAAGAGAAAGAAAGAAATGGTGGACCTGGGGAAGGGAGGCAGGCAGGCAGGGGTAAGGTGGGATGGGGGCAGTTGGGAAGAGAAAGGGAGAGAAGTTGGATCTGGGGATAGGAGGGAGAAATGTTAGGCCTGTGGATGGAAGGCAGAGAGATGCAGCATCTCTCTTTGTTTTTCTCCATTTCATTGTTCAGCATCAAGGGGGGAGGGAAGAAGAAAAACAGAAAAGAGAGGGAGCAAAATGTTGGACCATGGAGATAGAGGAGGAAAGATGGAACCATGGAAGGGCAGGAGGGAAGAGAGCTGAGATAAGACGATGCTAGGAGATAGAAAGAAAGGACCAGTGGAGAGAGGGAGGGGGATTCTGAAAGTGGTGAGCCATGTGGATGAGGTCAAAATGGAGATGACAAGATGAGTGAGTACAGTGGTAGAAATGTGGCAATGGGGAGTAGATGGTATGTCAGTATAGTATGTCAGGTGTAGATAGTATGTCAGTATAGTATGTCAGGTGTAGATAGTATGTCAGTATAGTATGTCAGGTGTAACTCTGGGAAAGACCAAACAGGAAAAGGACCTGGGTGTACTGATAGATAGGACCCTGAAACCGTTGGTGCAATGTGCGGCAGCAGCGGAGAAAGCAAATAGAATGTTAGGCATGATAAAGAAGGGAATTATGAGTAGATCAGAAAAAGTTATAATATCGCTCTATAGAGCCATGGTCAGACCGCACCTGGAATATTGCGTCCAGCATTGGTCTCCATACCTAAAGAAGGATATAAAACTGCTAGAGAGGGTGCAGAGACGAGCAACGAAGCTAGTGAAAGGTATGGAGAACCTGGACTACGAGGAATGTCTTAGGAGACTGGGGTTGTTCTCCCTTGAGAAGAGGAGACTGCGAGGGGATCCGATCAAGACTTTCAAAATACTGAAAGGATTCAATAAAATGGAGCGGGGAAAGCAGTTATTTACAATGTCCAATGTGACACGGACAAGAGGACATAGACTGAAGCTGAGGAGGGACAGGTCCAGGACGAATATCAGGAATTTCTGTTTCATGCAGTGAGTGGTGGACACCTGGAATGCTCTCCCAGAGGAAGTAATTGCAGAATCCACCGTTCTAGGATTTAACGGTAAACTAGATGCACATCTCCTTAAGAGTGGCATAGAGTGATACGGGTAAGGGTAAATTAGATGCACATCTCCCTTGAGAAACATACAGTAATATGGGGACTAAAACTATGCCAGGGTACACCTGGCGGGGCCTCCGCGTGTGCGGATCACCGGACTTGATGGACCCAGGGTCTGATCCGGAGATGGCAATTCTTATGTTCTTATGATAGGAGGCTGGGAAAGGAGTGAGATGGGAAATGGGAGAGCTAAAGACTGAGAGAAGATGGAGAATTGAGAGGTAGCTGAACATTTAAAAAGAAGAAGGGTAAGAAAGGAAGGCAAGATTTGAGTGGGAAAGGAGTGAGATGGGAAATGGGAGGCTAGGGACTGAGAGAAGATGGAGAATTGAGAGGTAGCTGAAAATGTAAAAAGAAGAAGGGTGAGAAAGAAGGCAAGATTTGAGTAGACAGAGGCAGAAAAGAAAAGTTAAGAAAGCTGAAAGGGAAAAATCAATACATTGGAGACAGACATAAGAAGTAAATGGAATGAGAGAAGAGGAGACAGCAGACACTGGAAAGAGAATTAGTTGAAGATAGAGAAAAAGTAGAAAGAGAAACTGGGACCAAGATGATGGAAAAACAAAACATCCAGACAACAAGGTAGAAAAAATTATTTTATTTTGAATTTATTAACTAGAATTATTAACTAGAATATGTTAGCTTTGGGATATGTGCATCACAATTATTTTTGTATTCAGTGGCTTAGTCATATACAGCTGATTTGGGGGAGGGACTGGAGCCCAAAATTAGTGGATGGGCACCAAAGTTTCTCCCTGTCTGAGTGCAATTTATAAATACTTGAGCTAGCAGGGATTCCCAAGCCCTGCCAAATGAAGACATCTTCCTCCAGTCTGGCAACTCAAAATCTCCAAGCTGTGCAGCCAATGGTAATATCCTCAAGCTGCCCCTACTTTCATGCATGCATGAAAGCCAAAGGGGGGGAGGGCAGGCAGCAGCTCTGCAATATTGCTGCCAGCTGCAGAACTTGGGAAGTTGGAGGGGGAGAAGGTGACTGTCAGTTGGTGAGGTTGGGAATCCCTTCTAGCTTCAGCAAGGGAGATATTCATTTTGAGGGAGCCTAAGCTCAAAGTGGGAGGCCCAAAAAAGCAGTAATATTTACCCTGATTAAACGATCCTCCACGTGCGCTGCTGACAGCTGATTCAGCATCCCCGCTCTGATGAGGCTCACCTCTGAAGAGGCTCACTGTAGCTGTAATAGAAGTGAATGGGAGAACCAGGATCGCTCATCCCTGCTCATCAGAATGGGGATGCGGAAGCCTGTGGCTGCTCCCACTGTCAGCGGTGTACGTGGAGGATCACTCAGTCAGGGTAAATATTGCTGCTTTTTTGGGTTCCTCTCCACAGTGTCCCTTTAATGAAGGTTTATTATTAGATATGTACATCTTTTATATTAGTGATTGTAAATTTGGGACCTGCTCAACCTTTTTTTGGCTCATCAGCTAGTGGTAGTGTTTGTGCGGTCACAGAAAAAAATCTTAATTCGGCCAGTGCGGCCCAGGGAAGCCAAAAGGTTGGACACCCCTGGTCTACAGCCTCTCCCCCCTCTTATATTGCTCAGCAAATTGGGAAGGTCGTACAGACTACCTGCTTTTATATTCATATGGTCTGTCAAATGCAACATTTACTGTTTTGTGTTGTGGGGAGGATGCTGTGTATGTTGAAGATGGTCGCTGTTGACCGTTTTGTGTGTTTATTGTATTTTTGTATGGTTTGATGTTTGTAATGGTATTTATTATGTCTGTTCACTCGTTCTTCGCTTTGTATAAGGCAAATAAACTAAACTAAACTTTAAGTTTATATACCGCATCATCTCCACAGAAGTAGAGTTCAGCACGGTTTACAGGAATTGGTATAGAAAGGAACTACAATGAAAAGTAGAAGGACTTAGAAAGAGAGGTTTAGAGGGAATTAGTATATCGATGAGGGAGAGGTTGTTGCATTTTGGAGAAGAGCCAAGTTTTCAGATGTTTTCGGAAGAGTTGGAGGGAGGATGGGATGGTAAAACTGTTCCAGAGTTCGGTGATCCTGAAGAAGAGGGAAGTCCCTAGTTTTCCTGTATGGGATATGCCTTTTAAAGAGGGGAAGGATAGTTTGAATTTTTGAGTGGATCTGGTGGTGTTGGGATTAGAGGAGTTCCAAGATAGTGGAAAAAGGGGAGGCAGGATACCGTGTAGAGACTTGAAGGTTAGGCAGGCGCATTTGTAGTGAACCCTAAGGATTACTGGGAGCCAGTGAAGCTTAGACAGAAGCGGGGAGATGTGGTCAAATTTTCTTTTTGCGAAGATTAGTTTAGCCGCAGTGTTCTGGATCCGTTGGGAGTCTGTGAAGGCTTTTCTTTGTCAGGCTTAAGTAGATAGAGTTACAGTAATCCAGTCTGGAAAGAATGATGAATTGTACGAGGACAGCAAAGTGATGATGATGGAAGCAGGATCTCACTTTCCTTAACATGTGAAGATTGAAAAAGCATTTTTTTACTAAGGAATTAAGGTGGTCATTGAAGGACAGTGTGGAATCAATGATGATGCCCAGAACTTTGCATGAGTGTTTCAAGATGCAATGTGGTGCCAGAGGACAGAGGGATGAGGGTGGGTAGCTTATCTAATTTTGGGCCGAGCCAAAGTAGTTTTGTTTGGTCTCGTTTAATTTCATTTGTACGGTGAGGGCCCAGGATTGGAGGTTCGATATACATGAGGAGATGTTCTCAGAGAGATTGGTGAGGTTAGAGTCGGTCTCAAGGAGGACAAGGATGTCATCGGCGTAAGTGTAAAGTGTTTCCAAGGGGGACAGTTGGAGGAGTTTCAGGGAGGACATATAAACATTGAAGAGAATCGGGGATAGAGGTGACCCCTGAGGAACTCTACAGATCGGTTTCCACGGGAGGGATGAGGAGCCATTCATGTTAACGAAGTAGGAGCGGGAACGTAAGAATTTTGAGAACCAATCTAAGACTGTTAAGTTTAAGCCAATTTCAGAAAGTTGGAGAATTAGTATATCATGATGGACCATGTCGAAAGCTGCAGAAAGGTCGAATTGAAGAACAGCAAACTTATTGCAAGAGTGGAGATGTTGGACCTTTGAGATTCATAAGGCCAATAGGGATTCTGTGCTGAAATTGGGTCTGAAGCCATGCTGGTAGGGTAGGAGAATGGAGAATCTTTCAAGATAGGATGAAAGTTGGGTAGATATGATGGACTCCAGCAACTTGGTCAGGAGAGGAATATTTGCTATTGGGCGATAGTTAGATGGTATGGTGGGGTCTAGATCGGCTTTTTTCAGTAGTGGGGATAGGGCAATGTGTCCCATTTCTGCAGAGAATAGGCCTGAAAGTAAGGCAGAGTTTATGAGTTTGGTGAGAGATGAGATGGCTTGTGTGGGAATTTTCTCGTACAGGTAGGAGGGGAAAGGGTCCAAGATACAGTTGCAGGATTTCAACTTGAGGCAGAGTTTGGCGACCTGGGAATCAGATACGGGCTCGAAGGCGGTCCAGGATCTGTCGGCTGGAATATGGTTGGCGACGGTTAGAGTGGGGTTGGAGTCGGTGGATACCAGAGAGTTGAAAGAGGGTGCTGGTGGGAATGATCAGTGGAAGATGATCTAGGGCAGGTGTCTAAGTCCCTCCTTGAGGGTTTTTAGAATTTCCCTATTGAATATGCATGAGATCTATGTGCATGCACTGCTTTCAATGCATATTCATTGGGGAAATCTTGAAAACCCGACCGAATTGTGGCCCTCAAGGAGGGACTTTGAGATCCCTGATCTAGGGGGCTATTCTGTAACTTCTGCAATATTTTGTATTTAGGACGTCCAAAAAGGATCTTTCTAGAGTAGTCCAACTGCTGCAAATACTGCAGCTGAAGTTATTTTATGGAGTGCTAGGACAAATAAGGCTACTACTCTACTCCTAAGAACTTTGCACTAGCTCCCTATTATGGCAAACACAGAATTTAAGTTACTCTTTTTGCCTTTTAAAATAGTACATGGGTTATGTTGGTCCTATTTGTTCTCCCAGTTATGTTCAAGCCTTATGACCAGGTCTAAATCTCTAGGAAGGTACTTTATAGAGCTCAGGAGTTGAGTGGTTTGGACATACTGAGCTTAATGCAATATTATAAGGCTCCCCAAGGAGAGCTGCGAGAGAGTGGTACCAGAACCAACTATACAACTTATGGTTGGACACTGAGTAGAATTTGGCAGGGGAAGAATCTTTGCATTACTCGATGTGGCTTCCAGGGAAATATTGATATATTACCAGATGCATGCCCTATAATGTTACATACCCTTAAGATATGGGATATTATGGGCTCAAAGCCAGATTTTGAATGCTCTCGTTTCTCACCTACTTGCCATAATCCATTGTTCCCACCCAGGTTAATTTCTCCAATATTTAAATTATGGGGAAAAACTGGGGTTTTAACAAACTGGGGCTTATTCTTTGATGTGAACAGCTCTTGACAGCGACTGCCGTGAATATATAGATGCCATTATTCATGGCAGTCGCTGGCAAGAGCTTAAGTGCTTATTGAGGTCAAAATACAGACCATTTTTGCACAAGAACTTATGCTTTTGGTTGAAACTATGAAGGCTGACTAGAGCATTTCTAGTTTCTTCTTTTTGGACTGACGAAGCAGTGGGCGAAATGGGTTCGTTGGAGTCAGCATTTTGAACCAATGATTCTTCAACCATAAGATAAGTTGATTGGATGTATAATGATTTTCTATTATTTATGAATTTTTAAGAGAATATTCATAATAAGCATACTTGAAGATTCACGAGGGTGGAGGGAGGCCAATGATTAACTTTTATTTAATTTTTTTAGCATTATAAATCGGATAGATACATGCTGATGGTCGGTATATTAAAAATAATAAAACTTGAAACTACAGTACTGTCTAATCCAGGGCTGCCCAAGTCCGGTCCTTGAGATCTACTGGCGGGCCAGATTTTCAGGATATCCACAATGAACATGCATGAGAGAGATTTGCATACCAAGAAGGCCGTGCAGGCAAACAGAACTTTCAAGAGATTCACTCACTCTTTTATTTTCAAACTAACTGAGCTCTAGAATGAATTACCGCTTTCACTTAGACGTTTAGGCCCCTTCGTTTTATTCCGGATAATTCTGAAAACTTTCTTGTTTACTAAACACTTTGGAAACTAAGCCATTCTAGTTTATATTCTTTCACTATGTTTATGTATTATGCTTATAATTATTGTTAACCGAGTCAAGCTCCTTTTAGAAACATAGAAACATAGAATATGACGGCAGAAAAGGGCCTACGGCCCATCAAGTCTGCCCACTCAAATAACCTTCCCCTCTAAGTTCCTCTTTGAAGTGAACCCACGTGTTGATCCCATTTGATCTTAAAGTCAGTCACTTTTGGTTGAAGACTCGGTCTATAAAATTAAAAGTTTTAATTTAGTTTATATTGTATTGTTCCTTGAGTTTTTGGTTAAGAGGACTATGAATGCTTGATTAAATTAAAATTCTGCCAATGCACCTTAATCCCCACAATTAATCTAATGCTACCTCGAACAACCTTGATGTCCACTAATTTACTGAAGACAAATATAATGTAGCATCTGACTGTCTTGCAGAGCTTATGAAAAAGATATAACATTAGAAATGATTAATTTTAACTTATTTTGCTGCAGCATTTCTATTCCACTTAATCAAGAAGGGCTCAAACACAAACGCAAACAGAAATAATGGCAATAGTAAAATAAAATCACAAACACAAAAGCAAAACAAAACCTAAAACTTTAGCAGAGAATGCACATAGAATAATAAAAAAGGAAACTATTTGAAGACTAAGGCCTCCATTTACTATGGTGCACTAGCATTTTTAGCGTGCGCTGCAGATTAGCGCGTGCTGCCCCCGTGCTATGTGTAAAAAATAATGCCAGCTCAATGATGGTGTTGGCATCTAGTGCGCACAGCAATGCAGCGCCCGCTAAAATCGCTAGCGCAGCTTAGTAAAAGGAGCCCTAAATTGATAAGGAAAAGTGGTGGGTGGGCAAGGGGAGGGAGAGTTGGGGAGGGAAAAATAAAAGCCACTCACCCCCAGCCCTTCTCATTACTAGGCAGGCATACAACCTTTAACCCACAAGGACTCGTCAGGGCACCTAGAAGTCTGCTGAAGCCCAGTCCCTTTATTCTGCAAAAAAAAACACACACACACAAAACAAGAAACAAAAACATAAAACATCTTAAGCAACAGGTCACAGAGAAATGTAAAAACATTTTAAGCAGCTAACAATCAAACATAGCAAAATAATATGTACGTCCCTTGCAGCCCACAAAGACTTGCCAGGGAGCAGAGAACCTTCCACAGAAAATAACTGTACAGACACATGTGCAATTTCTTCCTTGACCTATGAATTTCTGCAAGCAGCATAATCTGAGTAAGCTCGGCCGAAGAAGCATTTCCCCTTGGTTCCCAGAGAATCATTCAGGCTAAGTGCGGAAAGCTTCCCCCGACCGCAGCATAAGGCCCTTAAGCACTGCTGCCAACCACTCACCTCTTCAATTATTTAAGTACATGCAGTCCCCACTGAAATTCCTGCCAAGTACTTCCTTCTTCATTTCAGGATGCAGGCTCTCAATGACTTATAGCAATTTCCTTTTAAGTAATGGAGCCACACATGTATTTCTCTCGACCCCCCCTCCCTCTTTTTTTTTTAAGTCACACAATGATGCATGAAAGAAAACAGCAGCCAGATGTTCAGCTTTGAAACATATTTGCATGATTTAGAACTCAAGACTTGGGTAAGTGGAGCAGATGGCAGGCTGTGTAGGGGGCTTCTTAGGGTAGGCTGCTCATCAGTACCACCATCTGAACTCCAGGTCCATGCTTTGGTCTTGCTTATAAAAGATACTTAACCATGCTTGAATGTGGCTATAAGAATCTGCCAAAGGGAGCTTGCTCTCTGGCTCTGCTCACATAGATGAATCCAAGAATTAGCAGAAGAATGAGAAACTGTCACCAGCAGTTAGAACAAGAGTCTACGCAATTAAGAAGGAAATAATTTTTGAAACTAAGAGCAAGAGTCTTAGCTCTTGAGGCATCTTTTTACTTGAAATTCCCATGTAAATGTCTTGTTAAATTACAATGTATAGATAGATGATATAGTGGCTATGCTTGTAACTGGAATCTCATCTATATTATCACATCAATTTACAACTTCCAGTGTCCATATACTTTTAACATAATCCTTAATCTTAGATAAAGGTTATACCCGATCCTCAGAGGGTTAATGTACCCAATGGTTCAAGTGGCCAAGCTCACTGAACCCAATCTTCATGGGATCGAACGTGCTTTTTTTATATATATATACTTTTTTTGTTGTTCTGATTTTCTTATTTTAGAACCATACTTATATGAAATACTTATGTGGAATTTATTACTTAGCTTTCACAATTCCATGTTCATGTCCATGTTTCACATGTCCATGTTTCATGCGCTGTCCTCAGGGTCGAGGCTCCCTAATAAATTATCTCGCTTAATAGAAACCGCTCCACTCGATAGTTTGTCATGTTATACCAAGAAGGGAATGACGTGGAGCCATGTAACTTAGTTATTCCATATATTCACCCCTAAATTTAATACACTTGGCACATCGTGTCTGAAGTTTCTGTAACCCTTCCAAAAATTCTCTGGTCACTGGTCTGGTCACTGCTTTGCTGCTGCAATCACATCTGAATCACTTGAAAATTGTCACCCTTTCAAACTCTTTTTAAGGTTTGGAAACAGAAAATAGTCAGATGGAGCAAGATGTGGTGAGTGGATGGTCTATGCAATGAAATCCCACTGCCTCAAAACATTCATCGTTTTGCCAGCTTTGTGAATAGGTGCATTGTCTTGCAAAAAACCTCCTTTCCGCAGCTTCCTCTCCTTTTTTCTTTCAATGCCTCCTTTAATTGGCACAGCAAATTAAATTCTGCATTAACTGTTTGGCCCCTTGGAAGATCCCAAAACATTGGCCATGACCTTTCCTGCTGACTTTTGGGTCTGGAACTTCCTTGGCCTTGGAGAACCTGAGTTCTACCATTACATGGACTGTTTTGTCTCAGGATCATAGTGGTGTAACCATGTCTCATCAACAGTAACTAGTCATTCCAAAACGTTGGCACTAGCTTCCTGAAAATGCTGCAAAATCAACTTAGAAGTGTCCATTTGACGTCATTTCTCATCAGCATTCAAACATTTGGGTATCCACTTGGCTGACATCTTCTGCATACCCAGCTGCTCATGGATTATACTCCCAACACATTCTCTGGCTATCTGTAGTGTCTCAGCAATTGTTTTAGCTGATATTCACCAATCTGTCAAAATCAGGTCATGGACATAGTCAACAATTTCAGGAATGGACACTGTTTGAGGCCTCCCAGACCTTGTTGCATCTTTGGTCTCAAATCTCCACGCTGAAAATTTACACACCACTTCTTCACTGTGAAGTATGATGGACGTTTGTCACTCAATGATTGCATCAGACATCCATGGATTTCCTTTGGCGTTTTTCTTCTGCTGGAATAGGAACTTCATGACAGCTCAGAGTTCCACACCTTTCATTTGACATGGTTCAATCAATGATCTGAAAATGTGAAAACATAGCATTACAATTCTGCAAATTGACACTTTGCAAAATAAAATAAACACTTTCCAGCTACAGTGGCAAAATAATGCTCAGGATTCAGGAAGTTGGCTGGACTGAGAACTTTTCAGCACCCCCTCATAGTGCCTTCAAAAGCTAAACAAAAAAATGTATTTTTGGTCCAATTAAAAAAAGGTATTTTATCTTAGGTTAATAGAAATTTTTTTTTAAAAAGGTATTATCTTATCTTAGGTTAATAGAAATTTTAAAAAACAAACCAAACTATCTACGGTGTTCTCCTGAGAAACTGCTACACCCCTGAAGCTCTGGCAACTGACCGCAGAACAAATTTCTTCCTACCAGTGTAAGATAAGCTTGTTTACAAATTCAATTGATGTGGCTACCTTGCATTCAAAAACCAGCTTGTATGTGGGTTAAACAAACATGCACACCTTATAGTCTAGCATCTAATGAAAATCCCAGTACTCAAAATATCAGGATGTGCAGAGAGTAATTTGCATTTGTATCACTATGGAATTTACTGGATTTTTAATGTTCGTGTTATGTTGAGTTCTCCGTTTCTGACAGACCTTTAGGGCTTCATTTTAAAAAAAGGTGAGAAATCTAAAAAGGGTCTTATATGCCTCAATGGTAATAGCGTAGTAAATGATGGCATGATTCATCCAGTCGGCCTAGCAAATTGGATAGAGTGGTAGCTTCTGCCTCAGAATTACCACCTACTTTGTGAGGAAGTGTTCTACACCTGGGATTTCATCCTCTGTCATGGGTCCTTTAACAAACTATGGTAAAAAAGAGGCCTTAGCTCAGTGGTCTCGAACTCAAACCCTTTGCAGGGCCACATTTTGGATTTGTAGGTACTTGGAGGGCCTCAGAAAAAAATAGTTAATGTCTTATTAAAGAAATGACAATTTTGCATGAGGTAAAACTCTTTATAGTTTATAAATCTTTCCTTTTAGCCAAGTTTTAATAATAATATTGTCATTTATAGCTGAAGAGACCTATGATCAAGAAACTGTTTTATTTTACTTTTGTGATTATGATAAACATACTGAGGGCCTCAAAATAGTACCTGGCGGGCTGCATGTGGCCCCCAGGCCGTGAGTTTGAGACCACTGCCTTAGCTTGTCCTTATGTGGGGGCTTTCCTGCACACTAAGGCCATTTTTACTACAGCAGTAAAATGGCTGATTTTCTTTTTTGTATTAAGTGTGTGAGTGTGAGTGTGTATGTGTGTGTAAGTGTATGTGAGTGTGTGTGCGAGAGTAAGTGTGAGTATGAGTGAGTGAGTGAGTGTGTGTCCTAATCTCGTGCCTCTGTATGGCTTTGAGCCCGAGACACTAAAGGAGATCTTTCCTTCCTATCCTTGCTTATTTCTACTTTATATAGTGATGAAAATATTTTCTTTTTTCCAGTCTGCTCTAATTATTCCTAAGAGTTTATTCTTGCAGTTTTTCCAGATGTCTTGGAATTTTCCTTCTATTGTGAGTGCACGATACACTTTTTCTTCCTTGTTCTGTCTTTCCTATCTGCTCTGCGACTTTTGATGGTCTTTAGACAAAGGCATTTTTTCAGACTCTTCCCTGCCTTCTGGGACTATCAGATTTTTCTTCTCTTGCTAGTATGTATTACATTATGCTGTGGATTAGGGACAATCATCAAAATTTTACTTGTGCAAAATTTATTTCACCTTTTTTCTGTAATGTGTGACTCTAACTTGTAATACATAAACTGGATTATAAGATGTTTGGCTTGCTTGGGTATTTTTCATATATGACATTTTCTTTGTATGTATGTGAGACATGTTTCTGAAAATAAAATATTTTTAGAGAGAGGAGGTATTGAGCGATCTTGAACTCAGATGTGTGTGAGATGCATGCCCTGCATGTGTGAATGATATCTTGGGCACTGTGAGAGTGTAATGGGGCAAGGAATCTTGGGTGTGGCCCTTTACAGTGCTCAGCCATTTTGAAAAATTACTGCATGACTGCTTACCATCCCCCATTTTGTAGTTGGTGCACACACATTTGGTAGTTACCACAGGATGGCCAAACGCATCTCACAGTACATTATTTTAAGCTGCGTTAGGTATACATTGAAAGACCTAACAAAGCTTAGTAAAAGGACTGCTTAGGAATCTCAGTGTTTATCCCAGAACTTTTAGAAAATAAAAAATCACAAGAAGAAAAGATAGACCCTGCAGCTTAGGCTGTAGGAATGTAACTGGGCTAGTTTGCAACAGATGTACACAGAGGGAGGGGCTGGAAATTGGTTTCAAGTATCCCTTCAGTGTCCAGGCTGGAAGAGGTTGATTACCCACTGGTGTAGAGATTCCAGAGGTTATTGTACAAGAACACACTTTCTACATGTGTATACAGCTGTAAAATTTAAACATACTTTCTAAAGTTATCTCCTGGACGCCCATCCCACTCTGTTCACACTACTAGATCTAGTGTCTTATTACAACCAGACAGTCCCAGCTTTGAAATTACAATTACTACAGCCAAGTCTTCCCTTAGGTAATAGTTTGCCCTGCAGCCTCACTGGTCTTGGTTTGGGCTGGTTCCTACCATTTACACTGGAGGTGTGCACTCGTCTCCTTTCATGCTCTGTAGATTGAAATTTCCTGGGATTTCATCATTTTGTTGTCTTTTCCTGTTTCGCCTCCTCCCACCCTCTCTTTATTGAGAGTGCAGAATTACAGGCACTGCCTATCTTCACATCTCTCTTCCTCCTATCTCTGAGTTTCTAAGTAAGAGAGTTCTCTTTCTTAAAGTCAGGAGCAGAAGAACCACTTGCAATAACATTTCAAACATTAATGTAGTCTTCCTTGTCCTGCAGCTGTAACAGCTGTGGAATCGTCCTGGAGTAGAAGTTACCGTATATTGTATAGAACAGGAATAAAAAAAAATGCATGAGCATTCCAAAGCTGAAATTCCTCAAGACAGCAGCTTGCCTGAACCAGTAGATCACACATGTCAAACACAAGGCTCAGGGGCAGAATCTGGCCTGTACCACATCTAAGCACCTGACTGTGCAGCCCCAGTCCCAGTGGCGCTCTAAGCACCTGAACGCGCTGCCCCACTCACAGCAGTGCTCCAAGCTCCTCACCATGCTGCCTCAGTATCCATATGCAGGCAGAAGGACCCAGTCCCAGTGTAAAAGCTAGGTTGGATCAGGGCACTCCACACAAGTGCCTGACCGCACCGTATCGTAATAAAAAATTCGGCCTGCGACTTAGCCTGGTGTTTTAGATTTCGGCCCCTTATGTGATTGAGTTTGACACTCCTGCATTAGATCATTCTCGCAGAGCAGATCCTCACTTCCAATGAGATTGCAGCATGTTCAGCATTTCTCATCATGTTACTTTGCGACTGTGTTGAAGATTCACCCCACTGAGATTCTGACCTCTGTCAGGATATCCGTTGTGAATATTCATGAGAGATTTGTGTACATTGGAGGTCTGGTAAGTGAGACGTTTGTCCAGTGGCTGTGTTTCATGTGCTGTGTGTATTTTGATTTTATTTTTTTCTTTAGTTTTATTGTATTAATTTTTAATGGAATGTAATGATTATTATATTAAATTAGGAACATTCCTAAGGCCAGCTTTCTTTGGTTAACGTGACCATTTATTTTTTTCATCAAAAGGGGACATCTATTAATTGTCAGTCTCGCCCCCAATCCTGCCCTAGCTGAACACTAATGGTGCAAGCTCCAAAACTCGGTATCTTTGACCATCTTCAAAACTTACTGCAGATGTTCTTTCCAACTTAAGCTAGCTAAGAAATCTAGCACATTGCTAAGTCGAGCAAGCCAATATTTTATGACATAGATCTAATCGCGGCCCCGAAGCCTTCTTCCCGACGTCAATTCCGACATTGGAGAGGACGTTCCGGGCCAGTCAATCGCTGCATGGCTGGCCTGGAACGTCATCTCCGACGTCAGAATTAATGTCGGGAAGAAGGCTTCTGGGCCGCGATTAGCAGCAGCAGGGAAGTAAGCAGCGGCGGACCGGGTTTTTTTTTAAATCGGGCGCTGGAGGGAGGCTTTTTTTTTTTGCGGCAGGGAGGGACAGGAAGCGATCGCCTGTCCTGTTGTCCCCGCGCACAGCTTCGGTACACTGTCCCTGAAAACTTGACATTTAGGCGTCCCAAAGCTGTGTGTGGGGACAACGGAACAGGAGATCCCAAAACGGGACATATGGTCACCTTATCTTTGGTACTTCCATAACCGGGCTGGGAACTGGGGTCTGTGGAACAGTGAGAAGCCCATTTCATACCTATGAGCTTCTTAGTATACCTTTATTAAAAGGACCCCTATTCATAGCTGAAGAAAAAAAAAAAAAAAGTCCTACTAAATGTTTAATTGTTAAAATTGAGCCAAGGAAAATATAAATATAAAATATTCTTAAACAATTAACTTTACATTTTAACAGTTCGTAAAACAAAATAGTTAATTGTTAAAAAACCCCAGCATTTTGATCTTTACTTTATCAGTGAGAAATTTAGCACCGATTAATTGCATGCCATTTTGCATATGGGATTGTATGGTAGATAAATTAATAAAATCTATTTTCAAATCAAGAAACTTTTATCCATTCTTGAGTTTATACAGCATATCATACAAAACAAATATAGTTTCAAATTCTGGTGTCACCTCAGTAACAGCAACACAAAATCCTACTGCCAGATACTGCAAACACACACAAAACCCTAAAAATACTCAATATTTAAGAAACAGGACGTATGGACAGCAGACCTGCAGCATTTCTATTTGGAACCAATGGCAGCAGGGTAGTCAAAAAGTAGGAAAAGGGACAAGCTATGTTTTCAAAGGATTATGCCTCCCACCTTTTAGTGACCCATCAATGACCATATCTAACTGACCATTGTAACTTCCTGTGTAACCTACACAACCTCTTGAATTGAACAGGTAAAGGCAGAATAGAAAACCTGATTAACATTAACATAATTTGTGTCCCGATATACTAGCTAAGAACCACTGGTGTTATTAACATTCTTGATCCTGGTCTGTCATTGCCATTTTCAGGGCATGGACTGTGGAAGTCTGCCCAGAACTGACATACTTCCCAACTGCTGGAGTTGCCATCAAAGCCCTCTCCAGCCCATCCAGATTTATCTAGTCATAACTGGGTTAGAAACCAAAGAAGTCTGCCCACCATTAGAGACTTACCATCTAAGCACCACTAAATTTTATTTTGATTCCATTCACTCTAAATACGTTTTTGAATTCTGTTACTGAAACACAGAAACACTGATGGCAAAGTGGCTTGGGCTTGTAGCTGTCCTGGATGGGGCCGGGTTGGAGTCCGAGTGTTTCTTCTTTTTTTTTAATCTCTGGGTTTCTTTTCTATCTTCTCTCTCGGAGGAGCAAGGTGATCTGGTAATTGTGGGTTTTCTTTGCTGTCTCTTGGGGGGGAGTGATTCTGTTCTTGGGGTGGGTCGTTAGCTGAGGTGGTTATTTCCGGGCCACTGGAATAATGGATTATAATTTTTTTGATGTACGTAGTGCACTTGTTGTATATTCTTTGGGGACATGTTGTTTGTTTTACTATGTTGTATTTTTCCAGTTGGTATTTGTGCTTGACATAAATAATTACAAAAAAAAGAAACATGATGACAGATAAAGGCCAAATGGCCCATCCAGTCTGCCCATTCACCATCTCTTTAAGAGATCCCACATGCCTGTCCCTTGTTTTCTTGAATTCGGACACAGTCTGTCCCCCCCCTCAACCTCTACCGGGAGCCTATTCCATGCATCTACTACCCTTTCTGTAAAAAAGTATTTTCTTAGATTACTCCTGAGCCTATCATCTCTTAACTTCATAGAAACATATCCACCATCTCCTGTGGGAGGGCATTTCAGGCTTCCACCACCCTCTTTGAGAAGAAGTACATCCTGACATTACTCCTAAGTTGACCCTCCCCAACCTTAATTTATGTCCTCTAGTTCTACCACTTCCCCTTTGAGAAAGATTTGTTTGCATATTAAATACCTTAAAAATAGTTTATACTGTAGTTTTCTTATTTAAACATCTATATCATATGACCCCTAACCTTCTTTTCCTCTAGGGCAGTGGTCTCAAACTTGTGGCCCGAGGGCCACATGCGGCCCGCCAGGTACTATTTTGAGGCCCTTGGTATTATAAAGCACTGTTCTTCAACCGCCGGTCCGCAGACCGGTGTCGATCCGCAGAAAATTCTGCCGGTCCGCACAGGGCCGGCGAGATCGAGTCGGCAGTTAAATTTCCTGCCGACTGCAGTTCCTGCCGACTGCTGTTCCTACCAGCCTCGGGCGATCAAGACAGGCTAACTCTCTTCCCATCCCTTTCCCTCCTCCCATCCCAGCATCATCTCTCCTTCTACCTCCTCCAGGTCCAGTAGCAGCTCTCCCTTTATCCAGCATCTTCCCAGCCTCCTACAGTGGCTTCCTCCCATTCCAGCAGCTCTCAGTAATTGCCTGCAGCAGTGATTTACCGGTACTTAGTAAGCCTTGGGTCAGTTGCTGCCTCTGAGGACAGAGGAAGTTGCCGGTGAATCACTGCCCTGGCAAGTAGGAGAGCTGCTGGGAGGGGAGACAGACACTGTTGAAGGCTCCCCAGGATCTTGCTCCCATGCACGCTGACCATCGCCCTTGTACCTGCAGCTTTCTCCCTTCCACTTGCACCTTCCCTGCGGCCCTCTTCAGCAACTCGGCAGGGGCGGCGATCAAGACAGGCTACCGACGTCGGGACCTTCACTCTCTTGAGTCCCACCTATTTTGTTTCAACTTCCTGTTTCCGAACAGGCGAGACTCACAGAGGGAAGGCCCCAACGTCGGCATAGGGGGAGGAGGGAAGGGAGAAGGAAAAAAAGAAGGAAACAGCTGGCAGGGAGATTACAGGAGGGGAAGGGGGTCAGGGTGGAATGGAGAGATCAGATGAGGGAAAGGGGAGAGAGAGGAATGAGAAAGTAGAGAGAGATTGATGCTGGAAAGGGGGTCAGCAGAGAAATGAGAGAGGGATAAAGATAGGTTCCTAAAGGATAATGGGATTGAGGGGTACAGATAGAAGCAGAGGTAGGTAATAGAAATGGTCAGGAACCACTTCACAGGTCATAGATCTGATGGGCCGCCGCGGGAGCGAACCACTGGGCGCGACGGACCTCTGGTCTGACCCAGTGGAGGCAACTTCTTATGTTCTTATGCTAAATCTGGTGTAGGAGAGATAATAATGAAGAAAGCAGTGAAGCTGGAATGAATGATGTAAAAAGGAAAGAGGAGGCACAGGCTGGATGGACAGGGGAGAGGGGCATAGAAAGAAGTCAGATACATATGGAAGGGGGAGAGGGCAGACAGTGGATGGAATGGGCAGATGCTGGATTGAAGAGACAGGGCAGACGCTGGAAGGAAAAGAGTGAAAAGAAGATGAAAGCAGAAGCCAGAGACAAGAAAAGGTAGAAAAAAATAATTTTATTTCTATTTTGTCATTAGAATATATCAGATTTGAAATATATATCCTGCTAGACATAACTGGGGACTGCAGTATTCTGTTAGCATGATATTTCTGTGTAGCATTATATAATAACTTGACTTGTTCAGTTTTCTTGATAGTAGAGGGGATATATGTGAAGGGGAGGGGAGACAGGGGTCCGTGCTCTGTATATTTGTATTTATAAAATCACAATTGTTCAGAATAGTGTTTCTTTTTATACTTTAATAAAATACGTTCAATATAAAATCATAACTGCGACTTGTGCAGATTGGATCAGATGGTTTGCGGGGACCGAGCTCGGGGAGATGGGGCGGAAATGTTTTTTTAAAATTTCAGTCTTAATAGTTTGCTGGTCCACAAAATAATTCTTTTATTTCTGCTGGTCCAAGGGTGTAAAAAGGTTGAAGAACACTGTTATAAAGAACGATTGTTTATGGAAAACTTGTGCCTTAAGTGTCCGGCGGTTGTGTCTGGCAGTCGTGTTCTGGAACGTTGCCTGCCTCACTGCTGTAACCTCACGCAAGTGCTTTCCTGTGTCTGTATGCGATTGTCCTCTCCACGCCACCTTACAATCGCATACAGATGCAACGTTCCAGAACATAAGGTAACAACTGGAGGCAGTGCAGCTTGTGTGTGTGTCCGGTGCTGGAGGAGGTGAGAGCTGAAGGCGGTTGCGGATGCGACCACCGGACACTTAAGGCACAAGTTTTCCATAAAGAATAATTATAATACCAAGGGCCAAATAGTTGGTCCAAAATAGTTGGTCCAAAATCTTCTCTCTTGCAGTTGATACTTTGATAGTTTGTCACTTTCTGCATGTTGCACTGCTTTCAGGTGTGTATAGCTGAAATTATCAGAAGCAATTAAGGAAAGATTTATCTTTCCTTAATTGCTTCTGATAATTTTAGATTGACCCGGCAGAGGCAATACTTATGTTCTTAGATAATCCACATTTTGCAAAGTTGTCATTTCTTTAATAAGACATTAACTATTTTTTTCTGCGGCCCTCCAAGTACCTACAAATCCAAAATGTGGCCCTGTAAAGGGTTCGAGTTTGAGACCGCTGCTCTAGGGTATACATATTCCATATGTATTTTTCATACAGTTCTTCACTGTCAGTTTAATTTCCATCCTATAAGTTCACATAGAATTCTTTTTTCAACCATCTTTATTTTCTCTTCTTTATTCATTTCCAGGTACTTTAGTTAGATTGTGAGCCTTCGGGACAGTAAGGGAATTTTTTAAGTACCTTCTTACTTCTCATTTATAATCTTAATGTATATTTTCTTCAAACCGCTTAGAACCTAACGGATGTAGCGGTATATAAGAAATAAATTACATTACATTACATTACATATTCAGTTCCTCAAATCTCTTCTCATACATCTTTTGGTCCAAATCCCGTATCATTTTTGTTGCTTTACTTTGAACTGCTTCAAATCTTTTTAAATCCTTAGCAACAACACCTAAGCTCAATAGGCACTGCTGTTATAGAGAAGCTGTTGACCTTAAAGATCTGTCTTGTTCCTTTTTGGGGACCAAAAATAAGCATTTGCGTGTCTACTCCTTTTCATAACTAATAAAATTTCAGCTGTTTTAATCCGAGGGTTTGGTTTTTTTGGTTGTTGGTTTTTTTTTTTCAAAAGCAGCGTTGGTCTACCCTTACTCCCTTTGTTCTTCAAATTAAACTTTACATACTCTATCAAATATTTAGATATGTTACAAATGAAAGTATAGCTCTCATTTCATCCAGTGACAATGTTTTGTATCTACTTAAACTGCGTGTGTTTTGATTTAATCTGCCTAGAATTTTAAATAAAATATTATGTCAGAGCCCACCCTTGCTCTATTTCTCTTTTATATAGATAGTATTTATTTAAAAAAAAAATTATTCCACATCTCCTACAATTCTATGTGGATTACAACATACAAAAAGATAAGACTTACAAGTAACACTAGGCCAATTATATTTTAATGTATAGGGTTGTATTGGGCCAATTATATTTTAATCCTAGTAATTTTTCTATTCATAGATTTTTAAACCTTACTTAGATGTTATATGTTCAGCAGCAGCCTGTTAATATCTTCTGAATATTGGCACATTCATTTGGGGTTGGGTTTTTTTTTTTTTTTGGGGGGGGGTTCCCCCTGTGCTCTGTGAAAGCCATTGTATTGGGGCATCAGACAAGGTTACCACCCATGTGACTGATGCTTCCCGTTTGCTGCTGTCTTTGTGTTAGGACTAATTTTCACACAATGTTCCCTCGTTGCAGAGATGTGCTAATGTTTTTTGATCCTGTTTAAGTGCACAGGTTCATAATCCAAGAGATTCCTTAGCATGCCCTCTCTTTGTAATCTAAAGCTCACAAGGACAGACATGAGAAGCTTTTAGCTGAAGAATAGATAAGTGCAACCACCATGGAAGGACTGCTTTTCATGTTCATGATGCATGTTAGACTGCATCATATTCGATCAACTAAAATGACAGCACTACCTGCCCTTTTCCCCAAACTTCCGAGCTGACCTGAAAGTGCCCTGTTCTGAGGCAGGAGAGGTCCCAGCATGCTACACTGAAATGAAGGTTACATGGAGCTGGTGAGTGTCTAAGACAGATAGAAGCATTCTGTTCATGTCCTTGTACAATCAGAGGTGGCCAGAGACATGAGAACACTTCAAAAGGAATGTTAGAGCAAAACAAAACAACAAAACAACCAAAATTAGAAGGATTAGGGAGCTGGAGTCAAGTTTGCTACTATTCACTAACAGAAATGTGTTGCATGTCCATTCTTAACTGGCCAGGCCTTCTCAATGCACTGAAGTAAAGATCAGGAGCAAGGTTCCTTCCTTAAATACCAACAAGTTTGTGCATGGTCCGATTTACAAGTAAACCTTACAGAGGTAATCTGAAATAGCCTATATGGTTGCAAGTAACCTGCACAAGACATAGCAAACATCAAAGGTCAAAAGAATGTCCAGGTATGTTTGCACTTGTTTTCTCTGTGAGCTGCAATACAAAGACAAATCAAGCCCATGCCCAAGATCATGATCTACACTGTGAAAGCTCTCATACTTTAACGCAGGCTGTGGAGAGCAGCTTTCAAAAAAATAAATAAATCCCAAAATCCACAACACCTTCCCTCAAAGTAATTGTGACTTTAGAATGTAAAATGCATCTGCCTCCTGGCAGCCTGTGTTGCCAGGGCCACCTGCTCTAGACTCTGCCGGCTGAGAAAGTCGGTAGAGAGAGCTTGCAAGTGACGCTCCGCCCAACAGGAATAACATCCGGGCTTCCAAGCGAAGGGCAGCGCTTCTGGTGCCTCCCTGTCTGTTTATGTAAGACACCGTGGTGGCGTTGTCCGAAAACGCCCCGACTGCTTTCCCTGTCAGGAAAGACTGCAGCAAGGCCACCCGAATGGCTCTCTGTTCCAGATGACTGATGAACCACTTACACTCTGACGGGGATCACTTGCCCTGGAGAGAGCGATTGCAGCAGAGGGCCCCCCCAAAACCACCGAGGCTGGCGTCAGTCGTGAGGGTCACCCACGAGTCAATTCTGAGAGGCATGCCCCTCGCCAAGTTCTCCCCTTGGGGCCACCAATGTACTCTGAGCTTCGCCTCTGCCGTCCAGGAGAGCTTCATCTGCATGGAGTGACGTTGCAGAGACCATCTGGACAGAAGGGAGTGCTGGAGAGGGCGCATATGCACTCTTGCCCAGGGCACCACTTCCAAGGAGGCTGCCCTCGAGCCCAGCACTTTCAGATAATGCCAAGCCATGGGGCTTGGAAGGGCTAAGATTGCTAGGAGCTGCGTCTTGGGCTTCTGTTTGCATGGCTCAGGAAGAAAGATACGGCCCTGCGCCATGTTGAAGTGACTCCCAGATAATCCAAGCACTAAGTCAGCTGAAGGTAACTTTTTTGGAAGTTGACAATCCAGCCCACGTCCTGTAAGAGGCTCACCACTTGCTGATTCAGACAAACAGGCACCAGAAGTCACAGTGAGTACTCCCATTATTCCCTATGTGTTCGCAGTCCACCAGAGAGAAGGGGCCGTGATCAGCCAATCGTGCCATGGCCAGATCGAATGGAAGCACCGCAAATTGGAAGTGGAGCTGAAGCATGTGAAATCTCAAGATATCTCCTGTGAGCTGGAAAGATAGGGATGTGAAGATATGCCTCTGTCAAATCCAGAGAGGCAAGGAACTCTCCTGGAGCCACAGCTGCTATGACAAAGTGAATCGTTTCCATGCGAAAGTGAGGGACACCTTCAGGGCCTTGTTTACAGACTTCAAATCCAGAATGGGTCTCCAATATTTTATGTCTTTCTTGGGCACTATGAAATACAAAGAACATCTGTCTGAGCCTGATTCTTCTTTGGGAACTGGTTCTAAGGCATGAATGTCTAAGAATCGTTGCACTGTCACTCGGACTCTGACCTTTTCTGGCCGTCCAACTGGGCAGTTGAGGAACAGATCTGGAGGGGGCTGATCCTTTGCCTCTCCCTGATAATGTCCAGCACCCAGCAGTCAGAAGAGATTTGTTCCCATTTGTCCATGAATGCTGCCAGCCACCCTCCAACATGAGGAGGATTGGCTGTCCTCCTCGCATCATTGTTGCTTCTTTGAGGCCGAGCCACCACGGAAACCCACAGATTGCTGGAACCAATAACCGCCAAAATTCTGTCTGGGTCCCTGAAAGGGCTTCTGAGTGGAATAGCCAGAGAAAAATTAATGAGATCTCTTAGAGGCACAAAAATTGCCTCTATTGCTCCTGGCAGGTCGACAGCTCCTACTATGCGGGTGGGATTTGGAGCAGTGATCCACAACACTGGCCATTGCGAAGCAGCATCTGCTTCTTGAAGAGTAATCTGCTGAAAGTGGCCTTGGAGGCTGAATCGCCCACCCACTGTCTGATCTAGAACATCTGGTGGGCAGAAATGGAGTAAGCTGAAACCTTACCCAATACTTAATGATGTCATAAAGAGCATCGGCTACATAATCCATGCCCTGCTTAAACACCTGGGGACAGGAGTCTGCAGTTTGGTATGGCAGATTTGCGCTACGAAAGAGGTAGCTGCAGCAGCTTTGAAACCCAAAGCCAGCGCTTCTGTCTTTTCAAGACGGCATCCACTCTACAGTCCTGTGCATCCTTCAGCATTACTCCATCTTCACTAGGAAGGGAGGTGTATTTGATCACTGCAGAGTCCATCTTCGCTAGACAAACAGCTCCTGGCAGTCCGGAGCCATATTATAGAGAGCCAAGACATAGCATTGGACATCTTAAGAGAGTCTTCAGGAGTCTCCCACTGGTCAGTGACCAAAGAGATAAGATCCAGATGAGCAGGAAAAAAGTTTGCCTATGAATGACGGAGTACTATGAGGTGGAGGGCTGCTGGGCATCGAGCTTCAGTATAGAAAAGTTGTCAGAAATGACATGGGAAATTGAAGCTAACCTGAAAAGGCAATGAACGGAAGGATCATCATTGTGATCCGCTGCTGCTCCTGCTCCCTGGCTACTGGTCTCCAAAAAGGACCCCACATCATCCACCATCACAGAAGAGTCCTGTGATAAACAAAGGCATGGAAAGGGACTTCCAGTCATTCCAATCCTGCATTGAAAGGTCATTGACACTGGGAGCCAGTGTGGTATGAGGCAGGGATGCCTGCTTGGGAGAAGGATCCCCCTCAGGTGCGCCTCCAGGCAGTATAGTGCTTCCCAGTCTTGTTAAATAGCTTTGTATAAAAAGGATGGAAAAAAAAAAATCAGAGAAACCTTGCATTGTGGAACCTGAGGCTCCTTGCGCATAGAATCATCCACCACCACGCGCTTGTGTTTTGCTCCCATTGCTGCTTGGTTCATCTGAGCAGGATCTCTTCCCCTTGAACTAATTTTCCCATGATATGAGGGGTTCCAAGGTCTTGGAGGACTGACTGGGGGCCAAGCCTGAAGCTCCTGCCCCTTCCTCCTGCTTCCCATGGCATGTGGGAAATGGCCGCCCCTCAAATAGCACTTCTGTGCAACCAATGCAGGATCTGGGACTAGAAAGGCCTGGGGCATCCATCAGAGGAAGCTACTTGCAAAAACAAGTAGTTTTGAAGCAGAAAAATGGAGTTTAAAATCAGATTGCTAAAAATCCAAGATGGCCACCATAAAAAAATTGCGCCAAAAACATGCCGTTGGAGCTAAATGCAAAAGTAAAAAAAATAGTGATTTTAGAGTTTTGGAGTAGAGAGACCAGAGTATTAACCTCAGAAACCACTAAAACTCAAAATGTCAGACACCACCGCCCTCCCCCGATGTTCCCCATAGGGAATAATGTGAATACTCACTGTGATTTTTGGTGCTTATTTGTCCAAATCAGCCTGGCTATAGAGAAAGGATTTGTGCTTCAGAAATTGCTCAGACCTCAATCATCAAAGGAAATCTGGCCAGACCCTGACCATTGGGACCTACCCCCAGGATTTTACACATGGTGACAGGAGAATAAATTATGAAGCTGGCACCCTGAAACCCTTAGGGTTCTTACTCAGGAGCCATACAGTCTGCGCTCAAGCCTCTGATAAAATCAGCAGGCAAGCTGCTCCCAAGGGGATGGATCCTGATCTCCTGAAGGGACCCAAAGCAGGCTGGCTCCGCAGGTACTCCGAGATTGGCCTGGGAGCAGCAGTCCTCCCATTCAGTTCTCCCAAAGGGTGGTTTGACAAGTTTTTTACTCAATCACATTTCTGGTTAGCATCGAGTGCTTTTTCATGTCTAAAATCTTGTGAAGATAGCTGACTTATTCTCAGGATATCTCTGGTATCTTTCTAGAAGATATTCTTTGATCATCCAGGATCATGGAATGAATGGCATCCACGTTTTCTGGAATTGTCATTTTGAGTTGGTCCCAGAATGTTCTTCGTCTTCCGTGCTCCAATGTCCTATTCTAAATGCAGCATCCCAGTTCTTGACTGTGGAAGATGGGAACTTATCCTCTAATGCAGTGGTTCTTAACCCTGTCCTGGGAGACTCCCAGCCAGTCAGATTTTCTGGATATCCCTAATGAAAATGCATGAGAGAGATTTGCATAAAATGGAGGAGACAGACATAAATATCTCATGCATATTCATTACGGATATCCTGAAAACCCCACTACTCTAATGTAACTGACATATCATCGTAAGTTTATTTGACCAAGTTCCCTTTTAGGAAAAGATATTTCACCACCGTTCAGCACTCTTGCAGTGAAAATATATGTTTTGTGCCATTTATACTTCAGATCAGTAAAAATAAATAAATAAATAAAAATTAAGCATAATTATGAAATTTAGATCAGACACGTATAAAACAAACTTTGATGTGATGAAAGTATTAGTCTAAAACTGGGCTGCCCAAGTCCAGTCCTTGAGATCTACTGGCAGGCCAGGTTTTCAGGATATCCACAATGAATATGCATGAGAGAGATTTGCATACCAAGAAGGCAGTGTAGGCAAATCTTTCTCATGCATATTCATTGTGGATATCCTGAAAACCTGGCCTGCCAGTAGATCTCGAGGACCAGACTTGAGCAGCCCTGGTCTAAAAGTAAGTGAAATATGAAAAGCCAAAGAATCATCAGCACCCCTTCATATTTTCGATTCACGGTTAGTTGTCTTTTGCTCCCTAGTTTACAGCCATGTGTAAGTCTAGCTTTTTAAGTTTGAGAAAATTACGCACCGTTAAAAATATTTTTGACAACACGTGTCACGTTCTTATGCTTTCCCTTTTATGACCAGACTACTGCAGTTTCATCTATTCTGGTATCTCGTTTTGTGCTTCAGAAACTTCAGACATTACAAAACTGAGCCATAAGTTTTGTATCGCACAAGTAGATATCTCATACTTAGGTTACGCCATTGTTGAAACAATATCACCGACTCCCAGTTGAAGAAAGAAGTAAATTCAAGACTCTTCTTTTAACTTTCAAAGCTTTTTATTTAGGTTTACCAGCCCACTTCCACTCATTCACCATTCCATACACTCCATTGCGTACTCTGTTCATTACATGAGCATCGGCTATGCTCTGAACGAATGGAATCCTCACATCTGTGTGCATTCTTTTTTGAGGGGCCCTGGCTCTGTGGAACTCACTTCCGCTAACTAGTCACGGTGAAACATCTCTCAGGAATTTTAAGACTAATAAAAACTTGGTTGTTTAAACAAGCTTTTTTGGGCTGATTTAGGTGGTCTTTCCTGCCTTTTTTCCTTCAGCCCCTTAATCCCTCTTTCACTCATTCCCTTCCCCCCCCCCCCTCTTTTGTGCAATTTATTTCTGGTGGAATTACTTATTAGTATGAATGATGCTGTCTCTATTGCAATATTGCAGTTCTTTTCCCTCTATTGTACACCGCTTTGCTCTGCTTGAGCAGTTAAGGATGGTATGGTAAGTTAGTAATAAATAAAGACAAGGAGACTAGCACCAATTGCCAGCATTTTAATGTATCCATAGTAACATAGTAGATGACGGCAGATAAAGACCCAAATGGTCCATCCAGTCTGCCCAACCTGATTCAATTTAAATTTTTTCTTCTTAGCTATTTCTGGGCAAGAATCCAAAGCTCTACCCGGTACTGTGCTTAAGTTCCTACTGCCGAAATCTCTGTTAAAACCTACTCCAGCCCATCTACACCCTCCCAGCCATTGAAGCCCTCCCCAGCCCATCCTCCACCAAATGGCTATATACAGACACAGACCGTGCAAATCTGCCCAGTACTGGCCTTAGTTCAATTTTTAATATTATTTCCTGATTCTAGATCCTCTGTGTTCATCCCACGCTTCTTTGAACTCAGTCACAGTTTTACTCTCCACTACCTCTCTCGGGAGCGCATTCCAGGCATCCACCACCCTCTCCGTAAAGTAGAATCCAGTGCTGCTATTTGTGTAAGAGCTCTGAACATACAGTTGGGGCAGTCACCGTACTGGCACTATCCATTTAAATATTCCTGCATTAAATCTATAGAATTTTCCTGTTTAGTGTCTTGAGCATCACTGCTAACTGCATTATTTTAAGCCTGTTCCCCCCCCCCAACCTTTCCTCAAATAAATGGGTACTAGTATACCATTTAGCAATTTAAATGGAATGGTTTTATTTGCATATTCTGAAAATATACAGGTAATAGATTTATGAATTGGCCACCTGACAGCTGACATATAAATCCCTTTGAATACTGGCTCATATGTCTTACTTTGGATCTAAAATATAATTTGTCTCAAGCTTAAGGCTAAATAAAGGCCATTAACCTGGTACTTTCTAAATGAATTACTCTGGGAGGCAGGATGGCTAAACAATTCAAATGGATGATCACACACAGCATGGAGACATATAGAGCAGGAAGTCAAAAAGTGCGATGCACAACTAGGATCAAGATTTGACCATGAACTGGAAGTCTATTGGTGTCCAATGATAAACAGATGGCAAATGGGGAAATGATTAACAAATTTATGAGGATATCACAGGAATTCAATCAATTCCTCTCTGCTTGATCAAATCATGCAATATTGCATGACCTAGTCTAGCTACTAATACAAATACTAATTCACCCTCTTGTGAAGAGAGCGTGAAGATATTTTCCATATTAAAAAAAAACAAGCAAAAGATTTCTGAACTGCATGAACTTGCAGCAACCAATCAGCCAGCAGCTCTGAACGGGCAGAAGTGAAGGAAGGTTGCTCCTGCCGCAGTTCACCACTGGACCACCAGGGATACTAAAGGTGCGTGGGGGAGGCAAGAGGGAAGTAAAAATTCTTAGAAACAGCTGGGACAGGAGGGATCCCTCTTGTCCTGGCCACTGCTGGACTACCAGATCTCAAGGTAGGCCCTGTGGAGGCCTGGAAGTCATTGGGAGGGAGGGAGGATAGAGTACAGAACCTGGCAGGGAGGGAGTGGGACTGGGTGCAGAGACTGGCAGGGCAGGGGAGGGAGTAAATGAGGGGGCTGTTTAGATTATAAGCTCTTTCGAGCAGGGACTGTCTTCTTTGTGACTCTGTACAACGCTGTATAAGTCTGGTAGTGCTATAGAAATAATAATAGTAGTAGTGTAAAGAGTTTCAGCCTTTGGGAAGCAGAGCTGAGATTGTGATGTCATAATGTCTCATTCCACCAATAAGAGCCAACTTCATCAGTAATGTCACAATGGCTTGATTGTCCTGTACAGTCCTCTGCCCTTTCTCTATTGTACCCTTCCTCGGAAAGGTTTTAGAAAAAATTGTTCTCTCACAGTTAGACAATTTTGTTTATGAGATTGATTGTTTAAATTCCAATCAATTTGGTTTCCGGAAGGATCATAGTGTTGAATTACTTTTGATCTCCTTAACTGATACCCTGCGATTAGGGATGGATCAACACAACACATTTTGTCTTGTGTCTTTAGATATATCTGGAGCATTTGATTCTATTGATCTTCATTAATTGTTGTGCAGATTGTATAATCTTGGAATGAATGATGTTGTTTTCGGTTGGTTTAAAACTTACCTATTAGGACGTTCCTTTCAAATAAGGAATGGATCCAAGATTTCAGGGGTATATTCGGCCATGACAGGAGTGCCACAGGGCTCGGTGCTCTCTGCCCTATTATTTAACATCTATGTGGCTGCTATAGGTAACCTATTTGAGTCCTTGGAAGTCGAATACCGAATATATGCAGATGACATTTTTTTCTTCCCAATAAGTGTTGGGGATGATAATATTGAACAATCATTGTCTGTATACATGTGTAAGATTGAGAAGTGGATGGGAGAACAAGGCTTGAAACTAAATGTAGATAAAACTGAAATAATGTTTGTCGGGAAGTCAGATTATCAGTGGCCCACCGAGGTTAAGGTTATTGATGATGTTCTTTCCGTGCATGAATCATTGACTATCTTAGGTGTAAGACTTGATTCAGGCCTAACAATGAACTTGCAAGTAACTAAGACCATTCGGGCATGTTTTGCACAAATGCACTTGTTGCACAGATTGAAACCAATGCTTGCAGACTATGGTCTTGTCACGGCTTGATTACTGCAATGCTTTATATCTCAGAATAACAAAAGCAAGATTTAGAGCATTGCAGGTTATACAAAATGCAGCAGCATGTTTGATAATGTGTGTGTCTAAATATGACCATATTTCACCATACCTCAAAAAACTCCATTGGCTTTCAGTCGCCTTCAGAATCCAATATAAAGCAGTGATGATTTGTCATCAGTGCTTGTATGGCAACATCCCAGAAATGCTTAAAAGTAACATACTCGGCTATACATCAGTGAAATCTCTGCGTTCTTAGAGTTTGGCCTTACTGAAGACATCCGTTAATCCAAGACTTGTTGAGACAGGTAAAAGGACTTTCTGTTGTGCAGGAGTTAAGTTATGGAACTCCTTAGTGGATCAGATACGAAACTGCTGTGAAAAGGGTAGGTTTAGAAAATTACTAAAGACGCCTTTTAAAAATTATCTCCGCTAAAATTGATGAATTATCCAAGAGCCCTGCTATTCACTCTATGGTATTTTCTTGAGGATTGTATGTAATTTTATTTTAATTAGATGACTATTTTACTATGTATTTGTTTTTATTTTGTCATCATTTTAACACTGTATATGTAAATCGTTTAGTCTTAGACGGTATATAAATAAGATTAACCGTTCCCCTTAACCGTATCCATGGCATCCTGTTTGTCTGTCTTGGCTGTTTAGATTGTAAGCTCTTTCGAGCAGGGACTGTTTTCTTCTTCTTTGTGGCTCTGTGCAGCGCTGTATGCGTCTGGTAGCGCTATAGAAATAATTAATAGTAGTAGCAGGTGGCAGTCCCTCCCATGCTTCGTCCATGCGAACAACCCCCCCATGCTATGCCACTTCTGCTTGCCCATATAGAAGAGTCCTTAGTCATTCCAATGCCACTTGTATATAAGTGTTCACTTTCTAAAACAAAGTGCTAGTATGCTGTTTATTTACAGGCTCAAGTGGCATTTAAATGCAGGTACCCAGTTAAAGAGCTGTTCTTCATTTGCTGATCTGCAGTCTATAGCCATTCTATAAAAACAGAGTTCCAAACAGACACCAGGTTACAAGAGAACAAAGATGGAATTTTCTCATCGACTTTTTTTTTCTTCTTCTTCTTTTTTTCCAACACAAGTAGGGCCAGAAAAGTTAAGTCAACTACAGAACTTGAGAGAAAGGGTGCATTATCCAATTGAACATCTTGTAGTAATGTCCTATGCATTTGGAGGTGAACCTAGGTCACAAAGCACTTATTTGCACAGAGTTTCTGCATGCCTGAACGGTACAGGGATGCTGTAGAGAAGAGCAGGAGTCTCTGTGGCAGGAGCGCAGCCCTCTCACTCCTGCCTCCTCGCGGCTGCCTTCTACAATGGCTGCCGCAACCTCTCGCAGCTGCTTGCGGCATTTCCTGTAGTACGCGAGCTGCTGCGAGAGGTTGCGGCAGCCATTGTAGAAGGCAGCTGCGAGGAGGCAGGAGCAAGCGGACTGCGCTTCTTGCGCAAAGACCTCCGCTGGACCATCAGGGTGGGGGAGGGGGGGAGATTAAAAGGTTGGGGCTTGGAGGGCCACAGCCACATACCTGCAAGACGAGTCCTGCCCTATACCAATCTTACCGTCACTGAACCTGCTGCACCTCTTACACCGATTTCTGCATCTATGGCTAATATTCACATAACTCGTCTATCAAATTGTTCTTACTAACACACAAAGTAAAAGTAGAAGTTAAAAAAAAATTCTTTACCTTGAAAGTGTTTTCTGAAAGGCAAGTCATGGTGCCTGTGCAAAAGCCAGTTTGGGTTTGGGCTAAAGATGTCACACTTCCGAGCCTGACCTGATGAAAAGAAGATATATATATTTGTGACAAGCTTTCATGTGTTAAGTTCATCCAGTTAAAAAAAAAAAAAAAAGTATCTACAACTAGTCCATTGACCCTTATTTCCATAATTCTGAGAAAAATTAAAAGGAAGTCAAATAAGGCACCAGGAGGCACAAATGATTTGCAGTGTGTCCTGGTGTCTTGGGGATACACAGTCTCATATACATACATGCATTAGATGCTGAGCAGATGGCAGGGATGCGTATAAATGGCTCTCTATGCAGACGGAATTAAGCACCAGGCAAGTGAGTTTGTAAGATGCAAAAGGAGGGTGAGACATTTAATGGCTGCAATTCCAAGAGAACGCAAGGCTCAAAATAAGAAAGGGGAGACTATATGTATATAATATTCAGATAAGGCAGATCCTAAAATTAGCTCAATGTGCAGATTAAGTCTACTGGCAAGAAAAGCAGTAATGATCCTTTTAAAAGTAGATTTTACTCGAAAGATGTTAGCATTTAAAAACTGTATTACGGTTTTGTAAAAAGGGAGAGGGGTAATTTTGCAAGGGGTGCCAAGTGTTATCTGATACTATAAAATATGGTCTGTTAAAAACTCTTTTCATTTTCCTTCCCCCCCCCCCCCCACACACAAAGTTTTTCAACATGTCAAAACTGGCCCTATAGAAGTAACAGGAGTTGCTCAATTGTGGCTCAGCCTTATCCCACCCTCAAGCAAGTGTGCATGCGATATCCAGACCTAGATGAATAAAATGTCCATGAGCAATGCATCTCCCGACTGTCATGCCTGTTGCAGTTGTCCCGAGTCTCGCCATGAGACCCTGACAACTGCAAGAATCATGATACCAGCCACAGAAGCCTAAGAGAACAATTTTATTTATTTATTTATATTTTTTATCCCGTCCTCCCAGTAGCTCAGAACGGTCTACAACCAAACATTCACAGTGGAGTACATTTGGACAGTACAAAGACTATACAGAAGTTTAAAATACAAGGATTATACAGCAATTTAAGTATAAGTTTGGAATGGAGAAGAGAGGTTAGAGGGGAGGGGGGCTTAAGGGGGGGTTGAATTTTAGTTGCATCTCCCCTTCCGCACATTCCTAATCCTTCATGCCAGGATTAATCTCATTTCTATTTCGCCACCTTTCAAATATCTGATTTTTGTAACACAGTTGCTATTTTGTTTTCTGCACAATTTGCCCCCCTCCCCCCCAAAAAAAACCCAAACAAACAGATTTCGGGTGCATGAAGATTCATGATATACTGCATTTAAAGATACAAGGAATAACCTGATGGACCCTGGGGTATGGATTCCAACAGCCTTACTGACAGATCGGACAAGTCAATTGCCATTTTCCCAGTAAACAGCACTACAACCCAGAATTAGTCATTCTGCACTTTGGAACCCATCAGGGATTCAACTTGCACAATGTACTGTGATACTGTCTGGATGCAACACACATTATTTATTCCATGTGAATAGCAAAAATATAAAAACAGCATGTGTGTGTGTGTGTGTGTGGGAGGGGGAGGTGGGGGTTGAGTGGAAAGAGTGTACAGATTTCTTTCCCAGTGAGATCTTAAATCCATGGAAGCATACAGAATAAAATTAAAATGATCAATACTGTTTATAGCATTCCAAAGAAGTGAAATTATGAAAAATTTAGTTCCAATACTCAAGAAGGAAATAACAAAAATCTGTTACCTGAGAATACAAAACCCTTGATACTAACGATCCCCAATTTATTACTAATGTACTTATTCCTTATAGTACGTCGCGTTCCCTTCAGTCCAATAATCTAAAACTCTTAGTTGTTCCTTCCCTGAAAATTATTGGAACCCGGCAACAAGATATGTTTTCGGTAATAGCACCTCAACTTTGGAGAGGAAAACAACCTGAATCATTTTAAAAGTAATTTAAAAAGCTTTCTTTTTAAAGACGCTTTTAATTTATAAATTATGTCTTAAAGATTTTACTTCACCCTTTATATCTTTATCTTCCCTTTCCCTTCGTTTATCTAGAAAATACTGAACGGTACTTTTGCCCTTTTTTTGGCCTAGTGTTTCGGTTGGTCTGTATGTCTGTTGGTCCCAATAATTGTTTTAAAAATAAATTTGTTTTTTTCCTCTAAAAAACATTATATATAAATAAATGGGGGTTTTTTTATGTCTCAACTCGCTTAGTAAAAATGAGTTAAGTGATTCATCAAATTATAATAAAACTTGAAACTTGAACAGTCACAGAGTAAGCTATACCTTCGATTATCTCACATGATGGGGAGGGGGTTCAAAGCTGCTCATATGTTTTAAGACAGAAAAAAAAGGGAGGGGGAACCCCACTGGCTACTTTTCACAGCATCTAATACTTAGCTTGTCTCCCTAAGCCGAGCATCCCGCTGGCAGGGAAGGAACAAGTTCCAGAGAAAAAAGGGGCAGAAGGGGGGGGGGGGGGAAAAAAAAAAAGGAAAGCCACATCTTATCCGGTCTCTGGGTTTGCGATCAGTTTGTTAGCTGCATTTCTGTGGCACCAGGCCAAAATGTTATTATTCCTGAAAAGAACAGCTGAATCTGAGCTGAAATAAGGCTGGTTTGCAGCTCTCATTTGCAAATGCATATCAATTGGAGTATCAAACCATATTTGCCGCCTTCTGAATAATAAAGTCCCATATGGTCTGTTCAAGTCCTAGGTGCAGCCTTCATTCTGAAAGGGTGGAGAAAACTGGGCTTCACCCTACCCTCCTCCCATCATTACTAAAGCTCCGAGTAATCAGTTAAACAAGGACAATTTTAAAAGAGAACTGGGGAGGGGGGGGGGGAAGACCACATCCAATACAGCACATGCATTCTTTTGTCTTGGACTCCCAGGCATCCCCCTCCCCTCAGCAGCTGGCACTACCAGTCTCTGCTCTGCTGAATGGTACAGGGGAGGGGGCTTATCTGACAAAGAGGACCACACAGATTCAGACCTGTTCACAAAGCAAAGGTCACTTTTCTCCTACAATTCTTTTCAGGGTATCCATACCCATAACAGCCAGAGTTATACCCCCAACCCTCAACACACACACAGCTCTCTTTACAGGTACTGGGCAGTGCTATACAGCTCTATAATGTGCTTCTTTGATACACAATAAAAAAAAATTTTATTGGCCTGTTGCACAGCTAAAATAGGTCAGACACCTGAAATCTCTACTTTCGTTACCCTGAGACACACTGCATTTAAGTTCTGCTTTATTCAGTTGTTCAATAGTTACTTAAAAATGGTATTCTCAATCATTGCAGAAAAGTGAACGCTCCTCTCTCCATCGGTGGTGAACAATGAAAAGTAAGAGTTCTGCCAGGGGAGTGTGCCAGTATAATCAGGTCACTACTCCTCTGAAGTGTCCTTCCCCTTGAAACACAGAAACGAGCATGACGGCAGATAAAGGCCAAATGGCCCATCCGCAGCATCCGCTGTCTCCTCCTTTTCTTAAGAGATCCCACTTAGAGAATAACACGGGGACAAATTTGTCCCTGTCCCCGCAGAAACTCGATTTCCCCGTTCCGTCCCCATGAGTTTTTGTCACTGTCCCATTCCTGTAAGCTTTGCCTTAAAAGCACAAGCATCGAACACTAAGGGCTCCTTTTACAAAGGTGCGTTAGGGCCTTAACGGGCAGAATAGTGCGCGCTAGGCGCTACCGCCTCCTCTTGAGCAGGTGGTAGTTTCTCGGATAGCGCGTGCGCTAAAAACGCTAGCGGACCTTTGTAAAAGGAGCCCTAAGTGTTTGAGGCTTGTGCAGATGAGGACAGAGCTTGCAGGGGCAGGAAAAGAACTTGTGGGGACGGGGAAAATTTGCCCCGTGTCATTCTCTAATTCCAATGCCTGTCCATACTTTCTTGAATTCAGTCGCAGTCTGTCTCCATTACCTCTACTGGGAGACTATTCCGTGCATCTACCACCCTTAAGGTGAAAAAAACACTACCTTATGACATAGACCAGGGGTAGGTAACTCTGGTCCTCACGAGCCGTATTCCAGTCGGGTTTTCAGGATTTCCCCAATGAATATGCATTGAAAGCAGCGCATGCAAATAGATCTCATGCATATTCATTGGGGAAATCCTGAAAACCCGACTGGAATACGGCTCTCGAGAACCGGAGTTCCCTACCCCTGACATAGACCATCAACCATTTTAGTTGTCTTCCTCTGGACCAACTCCATCATAAGAACATAAGCATCACCTCCGCTGAGTCAGACCATAGGTCCATCATGCCCAGCAGTCCGCTCCCGCGGCGGCCCCCCAGGTCGATGACCTGTAAGTGATCTATTACTCTAAAGCATTTGTACTGTATAGTACCCCTCTAATTGTACCCTTCAATCCCCTTTTCCTTCAGAAATTTGTCCAGTCCCATTTTGAAATCCAAAATCGTGCTCTGCTTTACGACCTCCTCCTAAGTGTATTCCAGGTGTCCACCACCCTCTAAGTGAAGAAGAACTTCCTGGCATTTGTTCTGAATCTGTCTCCCTTCAATTTTTCTGAATGCTCGCTAGATTTTGTTGCCCCCGCCAGTCTGAAGAATCTGTCCCTCTCTACCTTCTCTATACCCTTCATGTTCTTGTAAGTTTCTATCATATCCCCTCTAAGCCTCCGCTTCTCCAGGGAAAAGAGCCCCAGCCTGTCCAGTCTCTCAGCATACGAAAGGTTCTCCATGCCCTTTATCATTTTTGTTGCTCTTCTCTGGACCCTCTCAAGTACTGCCATATCCTTCTTAAGGTACGGCGACCAGTATTGAACGCAGTACTCCAGATGCGGTCGCACCATCGCCCTATACAGCGGGAGGATAACCTCCTTGCTTCTGGTAGCGATACCTTTCTTGATAATGCCCAACATTCTGTTCGCCTTTTTCGAGACCGCGGTGCATTGTGCCGCCGGTTTCATTGTTTTATCCACCATAACCCCCAAGTATCTTTCTAGGTTGCCTTCCCCCAATAATATCCCCCCCATCCTAGTATATCTTTTCAAAAGTGTGGTCTCCAGAATCGTCTCATCATAGTCTTACACAGGAGTATTAATACCTCCTTTTCCCAATTCTATATTCCTCTCTCTATGAACCCAAGCATTTCACTGTCGCCTTTTCAACCTGTTTGACCACCTTAAGATCATTACTATCGCACCCAAGTCCTGCTTTTTTCATGCACAAAAGTTCTTCAACCCCCTAAACCAGTGTATCGCAAACGGTGTGCCACAGCGAGATTCTGGGTGTGCCACGTTGTGTAGGTGAGTCAGCTGGCACCGGTGCTTCTCCTCACCAGCACCTCTCCTGCTCTCTCGCACCTCTCCACCGGCATAGTCATTTTAGGATTAACAAGCTCAAGGTCCCGTCTGGAGGTATTCTGCGTGGACATAGACCTGATGACCGACGTTACACAAGCACATGTCATTGCATCAACGTCGGCACATGTGCAGAGGCCCTCTAGCTGCAGCCCCCAAGTTTAGTGTGCAGCGGCGTGGAAATGTTTGTGAGACACTGCCCTAAATTGTACCATTCCATCAGGTTTCTGCAGCCCAAATATGCATGACCTTGCATTTGTTAGCATTAAGTCTTAGCTAGCAAATTTCAGAATATTCTTCAAGCTTCACTAGGTTCTTCCTCATGTTTTCCACACTATCAGGGGCGTCTACTCTATTGCAGATTTTGGTATCATTCACAATATTTACAAAATTTATTCCCATCTCCGCCCCATCCGTGTGAGCTCGTCCTCGTCCCCGTGAGCTCAGTACCCGCCCCCCACAAACCATCTGACCAAGCTCCGGAAAACCCCCTGAACTAGGGCAGCGAAAACTTTGCGCTAAAAGCGACCGCAATCGGCTAGGAGCAGTAAGCCAGAGCGCACCAACTCACATAGTTCCATTGTGCTGCAGCTTACCTTCGCTGGCTTATTTTAATTTTCTCTTAACTACCAGCTGGAGCCTTGAAGTCGCATGCAGCTTCCAGAAAATCCTCCTCCGACACAACCGGAAACAGGAAGTTGCATCAGAGGTGAACATTCTGGCAGCCACACGTGACTTCAAAGCTCCGGCTGCTAGTTAAGAGAAAATGAAAATAAGCCTGGTAAGGGGAAGGGAAGGAGGGAGATGCCAGGACCGCGATTGGGAAGAAGGAGGAAGGGTGGGAGCTGCTGGACCACACGATCGGAGATTTTGCGCGCGTTTCCTCAGTTAACTACGGGGACAAGGCCATTCACTGCTCCATGGGGTGGTGAATGGCCTTCCTATACCCGCGGCGACCATTTTTTTTACGTCCCTGTTTCGGCAGGTAACAAGTCACCGTGTCATTCTCAAGTCATGGCATGTTTTTCAAATCTTACCATTCAGCCCTTCAGCAATATCGCTTATGATAATGTTAAAAAACCCCAAATAGGTCCAAGAACTGAACCATGAGGCACACCACTGTTAACATCTTTTTCCTCAGAGCGATCTCCACTGACCACTACCCTCTATTGCCTTCCACTCAACCCGTTCCTGATCCAGTCTGTCACTTTGGGGCTCATACCAAGGGCACTCAGTTTAGTTGATGCCTGTGTGGAACACTGTTAACGATTTGCTAAAATCGAAATACACTACATCTAGTGCTCTCTCTCTATCCAATTTTCTGGTTACCCAGTCAAATAAATTGATCAGGTTTATCTGACAAGACCTACCTCTAGTGAATCTATGTTGCCTCAGGCCCAGTAATCCACTGGATTCCAGAAACTGCACTATTTTCTGTTTTAAAAGAGTTTCCATTAATTTACTTAACAGGGTCAGACATACCAGCCTGTAGTTCCCTACTTCTATTTTTGTGGACAAAGACCACATTTACCCTTTTCCAATCATCCAGTACCACTCCTGACTCTAGAGACACATTAGAAAGGTCAGCCAGCAGAGCCACCAGAACTTCCCTAAGTTCCCTCAGTACCCTTTAGTTTAGCCAGTTCCTCACAAACACAATCTGAAAATTGATCAGGGTCTACCACACCTCTAGCCCTATTTGCTTTTGTTTTCTGCAGTCCTGCTTCAGCTGTGAATACAGAACAGAAATATTTGTTAAGCGATTCAGCCTTATCTTTAGCAGCTTCTACATATTCCTCCCCTTCACCTTTGAGTCTCGCAATGCCACTTTTGCACTTCCTTCCATCATCAAAATGTCTTATCCTCCCATTTTACCATATCTGCTATTTTTTTTCTTCCTTTTGCATCTTTGCTTTCCTGACTACTCGACCAGCTTCTCTTAACTTTCCCAGATATTTTTGCCTATCTTCTTTCTGCAATCTTTTGTAGTTTATGAAAGCTAATCTACAGGGTTGCAGCAACACCATCAGAGCACAGTACCAAAGGTAAACTTGCTTTACGCTCCATAGCTCATTCACTATGTCAGACCAGCACAAGCAAAATACCTGGCGCAAGAGTCGGATTTGTACGCACTGCATTCCTGAGCTGTAATAATTAAAAGGTCCTCTGGATTAAGTGGGAAGTAAATTTTAGGTTTAATAGATGATAAATAAAAAATCTATCTAA